>NC_067412.1:87459727-88059727 GCF_009764475.1 Pristis pectinata
TGGACATTGAAAATGGCTATTGTTTCAATTGTCAGCTTTAATGTTTTTAATTTAAGGAGCAGAGTTCTCTTTTAAAAGGTTCCTGGAATGATATTCAAGGGACTCCCTTCTCTCCCAACATACTCTCCTATCACTTTTCAACCTCCAGTAATTGAAGTTTGAGTAACTTTTTTCAAAAAAAAACAGCCCTTTCACTGCCTGACCAAGAAAAAGATGGGTATCTTATCTTTTATAGTGGAGGAAATTCTTCTGGAGAGCATCCTAACCACAATTCCCCACCCCCCCCCCCCACCCACCCCTTTCATTTTAAAGACTATTTAATAACAATTATGGCACTTCAGCCTCAGTTGTTATATTTTCTGCTCTAAAACGGCTTGTGTGCCTTTATGGCACAGGCTGTTA
The DNA here is from genome assembly GCF_009764475.1 of Pristis pectinata. Classification (NCBI taxonomy): domain Eukaryota; kingdom Metazoa; phylum Chordata; class Chondrichthyes; order Rhinopristiformes; family Pristidae; genus Pristis; species Pristis pectinata. Next base: position 87,460,130 of record NC_067412.1, read on the forward strand.
TCGTGTGCTGAGGTTGTGAGGTTTAACAGGAGGGAACAGGCACAGGAGTGATTGGTGGACACTGTTGCTGTGATTTCCAGTTCTGCTTGTCTTGCTCATTGGCGCATAAGTTCTTTAATGTTTTTATATAAAACTACCGAGATTTGGAGACGAAGAGCAGATGTATATGCCACATAAACACTAAAGAAACTAGTTCCTGGGAACAAATTTTTAGACCTCTTATGTTCACATAAACCTGCCTTTACCTCTCAGGGTGATTCTGATTATATTGCTAGTATCAAAACACACAAGGCAAGTGTGTTTTTGTTTTTGCTCTTTAGGGGCAGTATACCAGATTCAAGTGTTTACAGACCAAGTTAATTTTCAGATTGCATATTTTAAAAAATATATACATAAAATGACAGTACTACATTTTGATCTTTTTTAACTTAAGCTATTAGCTTCAGATTTTGCATATAAATGAAGTTCTAACTTCATTCAATAATTAATAATTTTGCAGCATCCAGTACTTTAAGTTTTAAACTTGAAGTATTTTAAATATAATGCTTTGGCTATTTCTAATAGGTTTTTATAGACTTTGTTTATGCAGGATAAAAGAATAATTAGGATTAGTTTTGCCCTGCCCTGCTCAGCCCAGGGTATTCATCCCATTTGTGTACATAAAATGTTCTGAAAGAAAACAGATTAAAGAGAGAAAGGTCCATGTGGTATTCTTCACACTGCTGGAGGATATGAGGGTTGTGTATGCAATTTCCTTGTGCTGCAAGTTTTCAGTCCTTTTTGTGAACTTTTGGGCAAAACTGGATGCGTTTTCCCCTTCAGAAGAGGGAAAGCTGACACATCTGGGCATATTTTGCTTATCTCTTTAAAACTTTTGCCATGTTTGAAAGTGGGCTGCTCTTTATCTTTGCCCATAGAGGTTACATTGATTGTTAGGAAAGAGTGGGGAGATCCAATCAAGGGATCAACATTTTATTTGCATAGAGGAGAGTAAAAAGCTGTTTGTAGAATGTAGGCAAATCCTGCATGTAGGTGCTGCTGTGAAACCCCAAAGTCGTCTGAAAACTAAAGAATGGCTCCATAACCCAATGCTTAAGTGAGACATAATGTTGAACTCATGTCCCCATATTTTATGTTGTAAATAAACTTTTGTTAGTAGAAGCTTTGTGAAGAAAACACCCTCTGATGATGAGCAGGGTTAAGAGAATTCTCCTTTAGGGATGGTCCACATGGCTAGCCATAATTTCGTTTACTGATGAGGTGGAGTACAAATAATGTTCACTGTCTTTTCAGCTAGATGCAAATTATTGGGTGTGGAAAGACAAATGTAAAGAAATAGAAAATAACCACAGTCTGCAAGTAGGGTGTGAATTTTATAATCTGTTAGTCTAATGTGTTTGGATTTTTTACAATATTATCTTTACAATAATATTTTCCTTTCCTTATATTACTGAATTAGCCAGAGCGTTTCATGAGACTTGCCTATTATCAGGATAATGATTGATGACATTGGCAGAGCTCCACATAAAATCTTTTGGAGTGAAATAGTCTCTCTAACTTTTTAATTATGCATTTAAGAGTATTCTGTATCTGTAAAACATTCATGTAAATTCTCCATGTGGTACTATTTTGGTACATGGGGTTTGCAACATTAAAGTATATTTTATGAATGTGTGATATTTTATACCATATGTGATGATTTCTAAGAAATACTTTCATTGCAGAAAGAAGCATACTTCACAACCTTTGAGGTTTTGTTTTGAAACAAGCCCTGCAATAGTCAAACAGCACCCTTGGCTCTTTTATGTGCCCATTGTAAAATTGAGTACCTCTTTTCCCAACTTTACCACCCTTCCCCCACCCAACATGCTCCTCCAGTCTTGCCCTCTCACCAGACCTCTGGAGGGAAAGAAAATTCAAACCTCTGAGAAAAACATTTTCCAGCTTTCTTTCCTACTCCTCCCTCCCTTCCTGTCCCTAAGATTTGACATGAGATAAAGTTTCACTGCCTAGGAGAGATCACCTTTAGCACGTAAAAGATCATTTAAGATATGTGAGCCTGAAGATGGGTTGATGCTTCTATGCATGCGTGAACATTAAGCTTGGCATTTTCCCTCGTCTCTCTCTACCCCCTGCCAGAACCAAGGTTATTGAAGTTAATTATAAGTGAATGCATCTCTGAGTGCATAGCCTGATATTTCTTTAATATTGTCATTTTTTTGGACTGTAAATGATAGCAATGATACATAAAGTATTTACCACATGAGCAAGGTACTAAAGGAGGCTGCTGCAGATGGAACCGTTATGCATCATGTGTCAGCGTCTTTGAAAGGAAGGAGAAAGCATCTTTATTCGTAGGGTTAAGCCTTCAAGGAGCCTGAGCATAATGCACCATAGAGTGGTAGGATGAAGTTTCATGACCATAACTTATAGCAGTAAAGGTTTATGATTTGAATCATCCAGCCACAGACCGAAATCTACAGCAGCTGGGTACTCACAAGGAAAGAAGTAGTTACCCTGAGTCACTTCCTAAAACCACATTTGTAATTGTTCTTTATGGTAGCATCAACAGTCATTTTCAAGAATAATAAGTGAAATAAAAATTGTATATTAATAAAACATGTATCTGAGTTGTGTCCATGATTTTATTATTTCTGTTGAGGAATATTGAATTTCCCCACTCAGCTCTCCCCACCCTTTTTGCAGATCATTGGTTATTGAGGCCTACTTGTTTGGAGAACTAGCATTAAAAAAACAGTCCCACAGCAGACCGGGTTTTGACTGTTCAGGAGCGGTAGCATAAATTTAATCGTGGCATATTAAGCTTGAATCAAAGTCTCAATAATTTGCACTTAATGGGCTCGAAGTACCCCTGTTAATTTAACAATATTGGTGGTACGTTCATTTAACCTATTTAATTTGATGTGGGGATGATAGCAGATATTCATTACCTTGCATGTGGATAATAAATGGACCTTTGTGGCTACTAAGATCAATGGCAACTATCTGCAAATTGGTTAACCCGCACTCTGACCCATGAGTGCAAAACTCAGTTTTTGAAAGAACATTCCCAATCTAAAGTTGATTATGGTACAGAAGAGACTATCTGCTCCATTACCAATATCTGTCAAAGTTATCGCATTTAAAAGGGTAACTAAGGTGCAGTGGTCCTCTCAATGCAATTTGAAACCCTGGTGGGGGAAATGCTTAGAAAGTTCAGAAATTTATGGCATTGGATCAGTTGGACCAAACTTGTGTCTACCACATCCTGGTACTACAGGTTAGATATGAGAACTCTAAAGGGGTAAATAAGTGCTTGAATGTTCCAAAATTTCAATCTGGCGGCACAGCATTTTGAAACTGGACTCTGGCATTGCTACTGCAAATTTATTGGAAAATACTTTGCAGTGGATTTCAGGAAAATTCCTGGTTATTACTAATCCCATTTTAGCATCTTTTGTAAATTCAACATTTCAGAACACAACCTGCTGACTCCCTGCTCAGTGATACCACATTTGTAATTACAGCATGTGGTAACTATACGAATATTTTAAACAGTTTGGTGGTGCTTGATCTTGTATATTCTCTTAAAAAAATGCATGTCAGTTATAATCCTAATGAGTGAGGAAAGCAATGAATGTGTGATGTATGTGATCAATAATGATTTACAGTTTATGTATTGTATGCCTATTGAATAATCCATGATGGTAGCATATTTAGAATGTTCATATAAATATTATTTTAAATGTTAGCCCAACTGGATAGTTTTAATATAAACTACATTTAAGTAACTTTATGATGTCTTGAGGAAACTACTGACATCATAATGTGTGTTTAGTGATTTATTTTTATTTCACTTATTATTGTGTAACTTGTGATGCTGTTGCCATGTTATTGATTCTAATATCCGTCTCTATAACGCTTGGTAGTAATATTTCTCAAAAAAAACTCGTAATTGATCTGTTGAGGCACAGGTTATCAAAATACTGTGTAGTCCTTTCCATTTCTGGTAGACTAAATATGCATTCTGTGATTGATTCTTATTTTGAATCCCAGAAAAAATTTGTATACAATAGAATATTCTGCTTGGCCGTCAATATTAAAAGAATAGCAAGTTTTCATTCTCAGAATTTTCTGTCTTTTTTTGGCTGAGTTTACATCACTCCTAGCTGCCACATTGAGTCTACTGGTGTGAATGCATTTCAGTATTATTGTATCCTGATTCTTTATCTTGGAGTACTCTTTCACATTGTTGGACTACATCAGCATCAAACCACACCACTGTTACATTATGTCTAGCATGCACAGCAAATAATGGAACCTTGTATGAATTTTTTAACACATTGCAAGAGCTCCCACCATGATTGAGATCAGTGAACTCACTGCAGATATGAAATTTAATCTGAAGCCTGGGTGGTTCAATCACTTGCTGATTAACTGTTGAGCCATTTGGAAACTTTGTTTTACCAGAGTAAATAGGTTCATATATTAACCTGCAGCATTTTGAATTTGCTATTCCATAATCATTTTAGATTGGGGCAAGTTACCCAGAGTGGCACGTGGTGTGAAAAGGAAGAAAATGTCTTTGGAGAAAAAACCAGGCTCAACAGTAATTTGTGATTGTTTTTGGGTGGTATGGAATAGGAAAGAGAAGGTTTTTTGTCACATGATGTGGTCAAAGTCTAGTTGCATTATAAATATTTTTGAGACATGAATGAAACCTGCAACCGAATACCTACGTGCCTGAGGATTTGGAATTTTTTCAAAGCTTAAAACAATAGTAATAGGATATGGTGTTCAAAAAGCAGACCTATTTCAAGTATAGTTAATAAGTAGATATTGGTAATGGGAAGTTTTTTAAAAAGAAAACTACAGAAGATCAAGGATATAGCAGAGCATATTTTTGCAAAGCAGGAAGGTATCCAAGCTTGCTGATGACACGAAAATAGGTGGATGGGGAAATTGTGTTTAGGATATTGTGATCAGGAACAGGATAGATCAAGTGAGTGGGTGAAATCGTAGCAAATGGAGTCTAATGTGGGAAACTGAAGTCATACACTTTGGTGAGAGGAACCAAAAGGCAAATTAGTATCTCAATGGAAAGAGCAAATGAGTGAAGTACAGGGGGATATATGTGTTATGAAAACAAAAAATGCAGCAGGTCAGGCAGCATCTGGAAAGAGAAACTCAACATTTTGTGGCCTTTCTGAAGCTGCCTAACCTGTTAGGTTTTTAACTAGTATTTTCTCTTTATTTCAGATTTCCAGCATCTGCAGTTTTTTTTAAAGTTTTTGTTTTGGGATCTAGATTTTCTTTTACATGAATAACAAAATTTTCAAGTCAAGTTTATTGTCACGTACCGCACTGTACTTGTGCGCAGGTACAATTAAAAAAAACTTGCCTGCAGCAGCATTGGCAGGCACGGCAGTGTAGTGGTTAGTGTAACACTTTACAGTGCCAGCAACCCGGGTTCAATTCCAGCCACTGTTTATAAGGAGTTTGTACGTTCTCCCCGTGTCTGCGTGGGCTTCCTCCGGGTGCTCCGGTTTCCTCCCACATTCCAAAGACATACGGGTTAGGAAGTTGTGGGCATGCTATGTTGGCGCTGGAAGCGTGGCGATACTTGTGAGCTGCCCCCAGAAGGCTAGGCAAAAAGATGTATTTCACTGTGTGTTTTGATGTACGTGACTAATAAAGATATCTTATCACAGGAACATAGGTACAGACAACACACAGAATATATATTGTACCTCAATTATAGAAGACAGTGAAGAGAGAGAGAAAAAAGGACTTCAAAAACAAAACCTTAGTGCAAAAAAAAATCAGACCCAAGTCCACAGTAGGGCAAGAGGTGGTCAGGAGTGTTCCATTGATGAGGTAAGGTTAGGGTTGTGCAGAGAGCTTGTCAAGAACCTGATGGTTGTAGGAAAGTAGCTGTTCCTGAACCTGGTGGTGTGGGACGTCAGGTGTCTGTACCTCCTGCCTGATGGTAGCATTGAGAAGAGGGCATGAACCAGATGGTGGGGATCCTTGATGATAGATGCCACCACCTTGAGGCAACACCTCCTGTAGATGCTGCCAATAATTAGCAGGAAGGTGCTGCAAGTGGTTAAGAGGGCAAATGGTATATTGGCCTTCATTGCAGAAGGGTTTGAGTTTAGAAATAGGCAAATTTTGTTAAAGTTGCACGGGATGTTGGTAAGGCAACACCTGGAATACTATGCACAGTTTTTGTCCTCTTAACTAAGAAGCAATATTAATTAAGAGATTGATTGATTGATTGATTGATTGATTGATTGATTGATTAATTAATCAAGAGAGGCTATACAAGGTGGGCCTGTATTTAGAGTTTACAAGAATGAGAGGTGATCTTATTGAAACATATAAGATCCTAAGGGGGTATGATAGGTAGATATCAAAAATGTTTTCATTAGTGGGAAAGTCTCGAACAAGGGGACATCTAAAACTGGTGTATGTAGAAACTCCTTCTCAGAGAGGGTAGTGAATCTCCAGAATTCTCTGTCCCAGAGAGTTATGGAGGCTAACTTATTAGCAATGACATAGTATTTCTGGATTAGCAATGTTGACATAAATCTTATTCCCACATTACAAATCATTCTTTTGAAGTCCTAAATGCTTCAGCATTATCCTGGGAGCCTCGTAACTGTGGGAGTGAACACATTTCTTATTTATTCTGCCTGAGTGGAGGTAGATTGAGAAAAGGCAATGACTGTGAAATTAGACTTCATGGGGCCAATTTTTATGCTACAGGTGTCAATTTGCTTCCAATTTAGATTTCAAATTGGACTATAGAGCAAATTGGTTAGCATGTGCCTTCCACAGGGTGGATAGAGTAGGGACTGGATGGAATCAATTCCTGTGCAATGGTGATTTGACACCAGTTTTCCTAAATGGATTGTAATGACCCAGCTAACGACATTAATTGAAACAATTCAGCACCCCAGAGAAATAAAGGACTGCAGATGCTGGAATCTGGATGAAAAACACGATGATGCTGGAGGAACTCAGCAGGCCAGGCAGCATCCGTGGAGAAAAGCAGGCGGTCAACGTTTCGGTTCAGGACTGAAGATAGGAAAAGGGGAAGGCCAATATATAGGAGGGAGAAGCAGAGCAGTGATAGGTGGACAAAAGAGGGGAGGTGGGGTGGGCACAAGGTGGTGATAGGTAGATACAGGTAAGAGATAGTGATAGGCAGGTGCGGGGGAGGAGGGGAGAGCAGATCCACTGGGGGATGGGTCAAAGGTAAGGAGAGAAAGGAAGAAAAGGGTCGGAAAAAAAGGCTAGGAAAGGGATAAAGAGAAGAAGCATGGGGGGTGGGAAATGCTTAAAGTGGGAGAATTCAACGTTCATGCTGTTAGGCTGCAAGGTTCCAAGATGAAAAAAGAGGTGTTGTTCCAACCCCTTCCCCACCGCCCCCCCCCCAATGTTTCTTCTTCCCTTTCCTAGCCTCTTTCTTTCCTATCTTTTTTCCCTTTCTCTCCTTACCTTTGACCCATCCCCCAGTGGATCTGCTCCCTCCTCCTCCCCCGCACCTGCCTAACACTATCTCTTCCCTGCATCTACCTATCACCACCTTGTGTCCACCCCACCTCCCCCCTTTTGTCCACCTATCACTGCTCTGCTTTTCCCTCCTATAGATTGGGCTTCCCCTTTTCCTATCTTCAGTCCTGAAGAAGGGTCCTGAGCCGAAACATTGACCGCCTGCTTTTCTCCACGGATGCTGCCTGGCCTGCTGAGTTCCTCCAGCATCATCGTGTTTTTCAACTCAGCACCCCAACCTCACCACCACCTGTGCTGTTGAAAAGGATCTTTACTGTTTTGTAGGTTTGCTGGAGGTTGAGTTTTGTTGATTTGCAACCATTGTGCTGAAGATGTTATTGGAGAAGGTAACTTCTTTACCATCTGAGTGGCTTGGGAAAAATGTGTACTCCTGCTGTGTCTCTGGACTGGAAGAGGAGAGGATTCAAATACCAGGCCATGTTATTGGAAGATACAGGCAGAGGAAGGGAATAGAGCTTTGTTTGGATACGATTCTCACAGCAGGCACCAGAGAGCGCATCTCGCTTTGTCGTGGCTCCTCTCAGGCTGCAGGAGGAGGAGATGGAGCTACCATGGAGATCTCTCTGACTATGCTGTGAGATCCCAATTAATTATCTTTTAGTTCCAGTGAGGAACCCAAGCTGTGTCAACAAAGCCAAGGCAAAGAGGAAACCCAAGAACATGCCCGGACAAATTTAGGCACGGACCGTTATGTGACAATCATATCTCACTAATTTTAATCAATAACCAACTCCATCAAGAGAAAATCTCTCCCATTATCGTCACCAAAGACCCCACCATCTATATTCTGAGGATTACCATTGATCAGAAACTTGCCTGTATCAGGACTTGTCAAATGATATCTTGAAAACAAAGACAGATCAGACACTGGGTATTCTGTGACCTTGGTCTCGGTTTCCAACTCTCCAAATTTATTCTAACATCTTTATGACCCAATTCACGTGGTTGATGGAATATTCTTCATTTGGCTAGGTGGCTCCAATCCTGGAGACATCCAACATTATTTACAAGGAAACAACCCATTAGGTTGATATTCTATCCACTCTCTTGACCACCTCATTTGTCCACAATCAGACAACTGTTGCCAGTGCTGAATGGGTGCCACATCCTCTTGCAAGAGTACGGGTGTGATACAGTGTATATGCCTACGTGACTGAGGAACTGAAAGTCTTCGGAAGCTTTGAGATGTTGATGCAAGGCCTGTACCAGTACTAAATTTTAGAGGGTTTGATTGACATGCTGTTATGGAGGAGTCATGATTGGCAGAGATTATTATTAGGTAATTAGTATAAGCACAGAGCAGTTTGTGAAACTATTGGTACAGCTGTCATGGGTGATGCATTACTTAACCTTTGCTGTGCATGTAGGGTTATTGTATTAATATCCCCCTCCAGCAGTTTCTTCTACCATGGACAGTCAGACACTTTTTCCCAGGGCGACAATGGCTAACATGAGGGGACATAATTTTAAGGTGATTGGAGGAAGGTATAAGGGGGATGTCAGTGGTAAGTTTTTTACACAGAGAGTGGTGGGTGCGTGGAACGCACTGCCGGCAGAGGTTGTGGGGGAAGATACAGTAGGGACATTTAAGAGGCTCTTAGATAGACACATGAATGATAGAAAAATAGGGGGCTATGTGGGAGGGAAGGGTTAGATCAATCTTAGAACAGGATAAAATGTCGGCACAACATTGCGGGCCGAAGGGCCTGTACTGTGCTGTAGTGTTCTATGTTCTATGTTTCATTAAAACAGAATGGACTTAGATGGCTTCCACACCAGAGGACTTTTCTTTTTACCTCCACCTCATCCACCAAGAGATAGAGAGCCATAGATTCATACATTGTGGAAGCAGGCCCCTCAACCTACTGAATCTACACCAACCAACAAGCACTCATTTACGCAAATCCCATTTTATTCTCCCCCCATTCCCATCAACCCCCTCCCCATGTTCACACAGAGGACATTTTACAGTGGCCATTTAACCTAACAGCACCCATTGGAGTCACATCTGTAAACCAAGGTGCCCTCTAGCTGCTATGTCTTGTCATGCATTCCAGCACGCTTCCCAATTCTTTGGAATGACTTCCATTAGCCAACTAATTGTGAACTTGTACTATATGTGGCAATAAACAGCTACAATCATTATAAGTTGGAGCATACATTTTGAGCCTTGTACTCCTTCAGTTAATCACTCATCACGACTTCAATGCATGCATTCCACCACCAGACCATTTCTCCCCCATTCTCTCCAAGCTCCCAGATGGGACATGCAACATTTGGAGTAAGTAGTGTGCTTTTAATGTGAACAACAATATGCTGCAGGAGGGAGATTACTCATCAGCACTAAAGTTTCTCAGTGTAACAAACTGAAGTTGTTCTTTTCGGTTCATATACTGTATAGGAATGAAAAGCCAGGATCTGTTTTTTTTAAATGTGGTAAGTCGGTACTGCTAACATTTTCTACAAGTAGATCATTCATGTATTATGTGACTAGAATACACTATCTGATATAAGATTTCTTTATCAGTCACATGTACATTGAAACACACAGTGAGATACATCTTTTGTATAGAGTGTTCTGGGGGCAGCCTGCAAGTGTTGCCACACTTCCAGCGCCAACATAGCATGCCCATAACTTCCTAACCCGTACATCTTTGGAATGTGGGAGGAAACTGGAGCACCCGGAGGAAACCCACGCAGACACGGGGAGAACGTACAAACTCCTTACAGACAGTGGCCGGAATTGAACCCAGGTTGCTGGCACTGTAATAGCGTTACGCTAGCTGCTACACTACTGTGCCTGCCTTTCTACACTAGACAGTGTCATATATGTAAGTAAATGGAGAGAGATTTCCCAGTGAGTGCTCCTCCAGTTTTCACTCCCACTCTCAGCTGAAATCATCGTCACTTCAATATATTAGTAGTATGTGCATTTATGTAGCATTTGGAGAAAAATCACAACTACCTCACAATCACTGAATTAGGTTGATATTAATGAGTGTTTTTTTGTGATTTTTTTAGACATTAGGAGAACTTACTGTTCTTTTTTAGTGAGATGGCCCTTTGATGCCCAAGAGTGAAGCAGGTAGAAAATTGTTGACTATCTCATCCAAAAAGAAAACAATGAAGCAATTACTTGAACAATGGCACTTGAAGTGTCAGTGAGTCGGAACATGAAAGGAGAGATCAGCCAGTTTACATATACACTGGCATTTACCCTTGCAAGTTCAGGGGCTCTGTGCAACTTGCTGTTTGGGTTCTGTTGCCTACATACTGGCTGCACGAATCCACTGGAAGAGTGAAAAACAGGTCCCCAGCACCTGCTCTGGGGAATCTGCCCACTAAACCTGCACTGGGTCATTCACCAGCAAATTCATCTGAATGGATAGGAACAACAGTTGAGCAAAACAGTAGGAATAAGTTGCAAGTTTTTCTTTCTTATTACAACACAGGAGGACATTTGGCCCATCAGATTTATGCCAGCTTCCAGCAGAGCAATCCCATTAGTCCCATTCCCTGTGTCCTAGAGTCATGCAGCAGTGAAATAGTCTTTTCCCTCTATTCACCTATACAATAGTGGCAAATGTACAGTGACCAGTTAGCCTAACAACCTCATGTCTTTGGGATGTCAGGGGAAACTGGAATATCCAGGGGGAAATCCAAGTAGTTACAGCGAGAATGTGCAAAGTCCACACAGACAGTACTAGAGGTCAGGATTGAACCTGAGTCACAAGCTGTGAGGCAACTACTAGTTGCACCTCTGTGTTGCTTTGCAATGTCTTCTCTCTCAACACCCCCTTTGATTCTTTCTGCCACTGTTCTATACTGGGGTGCTCTATAGTATCCAATTAACCCATGCCCTTGGGAAGAGATAGGAAACCAGAGCACAGATAAACACAGTCACAGAAAGAACTTGCAAACTCTGCAGAAAGCACCAAGGTCAGGATTGAACCCAGATCCTTGGAGCTGTGATGTTTCAGGGCATTCTTGAACTTTGACAGAATGCAAAGCCCACTTGAGTGGTTTTTCCAGCTGTCAAAAGTTTTTTCGGCTGTCTCTGCCCACCCTTGGGCCCTCACCATTTTGGATGCAGACTTACCTTTTGGTAAGGTAATGTGAACCACAGCAGCGAGTGTGGATGTTGAGGCACATTCAGCAAGTTCCAAGTCAGTGTATCCTGCAAGGTTTAAAAAAAAATGCAAATCCACAGAGCTCTAATGGTAAACTTCGAGGGAGCCATCAACAACCACAATTTTCAAAGGGACATTTTAGGAAAGAAGATTTTCCCGAAGTTAAATATAATTTATGCTGCCATTTTTAAATGGTGATAGCAACCTGTAGCTGTAGTACACACCTCCTGCCAGTTAAGGGTGCTGTTGCATTTCAGACTAATCTAGAGTTGCATTCGTATAGCACCTTTCAAATGTCTTACAAAACATCCCTTTAAAGTTAACAAAGGACTTTTCAAATGTTTTCAGTGTTTTAAATTAAGAAACATGGGAACAACGTATGCACAAACTGCAACATAATGATCAGATAACCTGTTCTGTTGAAGAAAATTATCAGCCATGTCACTGGGGATACCTCAGCTCCTCTACATCCAGAAGGACTGATGGGGTTTTGTTTAAGCATCTCATTCAAAGCACTGTACCTCCAACAGTGCAGCACTCACTCTGGAGGGGAATTTGAAACCACAACTTCTTGACTGTAGAGCAAGAGCACCACTAATAGACCTACAGATGATTTGTATCAAATGATATAGAACAAGGCTGTGTAATTTAAAATAATTATCAGAACTCAGGAGATTTTTTTTTGCACACAGGAGAGTGATGCACCTGCTAACAAGAATCTAAAGAAAATCGTTTGACTATAATGTCATCAGCAGTTTTATGTTTGACCTGCAACATATTTACACATACCTCACAGTGGGAAAGAATGGCCATCAAGAAAGATGTGCTATGTGGCACTTGGTGCAGATGGACACAGTGATTGTGTCCTGTGGGGCTAGGAAAAAATCACTTGAATGGATAAATGAAGTGTCACGTGTTTGTTCATCATAGACTGGATGCTTTCTTAAAATATTTGGTTCAGTTTGGGGTTTCCTTTGGTTATTACTATTATTTGGCAAAATCAAACATACTTGGTTATGAAATAAACTTTGAGGCAAAAGCGTAAATTTTTGGTTTCGATAATAAATTCCAATTGATAATGATAGTAATACCAGCACTCAAATTCTGGGACTTTACTGCATCCTGGGCTACCCAATCACATTACTGAGTAATATATTCTATTATGTTCCCACAAACTGATCTAATTGGACATTAGCCTTTGCACAATATCTGCTTTTTAAAGGTCACATTATTAAAGCAAAGTACATTGCCAATGCAGTTTTATTGGTGTTAAAGTTGTCTTCCATGGTGCATTTTTATTATTGGGAAAAAGCTGAAAAAGTTCAGCCCTTGTCCTAGAACAGTGTAGCACCGAAGATGTGCATGTATTCCACTTGGTGCCAAATCCTTCGAAAAGCAATCCAGTTCCCTCCATTTCCCTGCCCTTTCTCCTGCAATTTCTTTACCCTCAATACACTTTTTTATTGGCACCTTATTTCAGAACTTCCTGCCACACCAAATGAAAACCTACAGTAAACAATCACCCTCTGACCTGTCAAGCATGGCAACTCCTTTCCTAAATTGGCAGCAAATGCAAATGTTTTACACCAGTGGCTCATTTTGAATTTGATCAGGATAATTCCACAAATGGACACTAGTACTCAGTCCCCTACTGGAGCTCAAGCTGCCCCACTTTGAAAGTGCAACAGAACCTATCCCATTACTGTCCAATGGTCAAAATTTACTTGCGCAAAAGGTATATTGTGGTCATAATTTATGAAAAGCATCTTGAAATATGCTTCAGATGTTGTATTACTGGGCTGCAGAGACTAGGGTGTTCCAAATTATAAGCCTGTTCTGGAAAGAATTAATGAGTTGGCTGGGATGTTTCACTTGTTCTCAAATTGCTGTGTTAAGGTGCACAAGGATGGACAAAACCAGTCTGGCCTCCTCTTTTCCATTGATTTTTTAATTCCTGATTTAAATGTATGCTTGAATGAGATAGGTCTTTTGTCCGAGGTACAGGGGTACTGGTGCCCTAGAAGCCTACCCCAGTCACAATTCAGTATTTTGAAAGAGAAAAATGGGAGTGAATACAGGGGAAACTTTAACTTATGCACTCAGAAATCAGCAGAGTCAGAGACGATTTCACAACAGACCACTTTTTTCCCCTCACAGTTTTAAAAATGTTATTTTTTTTATTTTGGTGCAAATAAAATGCTACTGCAGAGCTTTGAAGCTCCCAAGTTACATCAAAGACAACAACAGCAGCGACAGATATGTTGCAATAGCTCAGAATTTTTCCTTATTCTTGGATTGTAAGAATATCCTTGAAAAACAGAAATCCCCATGTACGAACACGAGGCTCATGAGATTGATGACTGAATGCTACTCCATTTTGGAACGAGAGTCAATCGCTAAACCAATAATCCCCATGTAAATGTATTGCACAATTAGAACACATCACGTAAAAAGATTCTAATCACGATGAAGGTGATGATCCAGATCGTGACCACGCGAGACTCTCATTTTGTGCATCATTAGCCACAGGACCATTTGTTCCAAAATGGTGTCCATTTATAATATATTCCTTTTTTTTATAATTAAAAACCTGTTTTTACAGTCACATTTATACCGCTAGAAGGAAGAAAAAAAAGTGTTATTTTAGTATTTTTATACTCATTATACCTAGTGATAGACCAGCACCAACAATTTTTTTTTTCTTTTTCTTTTAAAAATTGGGGAGGGGTGTGGTTGGTTGCATGGTAACAAGCAGAGGAGCCAGGCTTGTTGGAGTCCACTCCCAATTGTAGTTTGTAGTATGAGTACTCCCACAAGGTCCAGACTTCCTCTATGTTTCACTATCTAACAATAAATGGAAAATGATGGGTTGTCCTTCTTTTGGTTGTAGTGGCAATGACCATATTACATGCATGGTGAGCACCAGCTACAGGTGAAATTGTTGAACAAGCCAATTATACACTTTTTAAGGTAGGGTTATCTTTTTGACTTCCCATTTCTTTCTCCTTCCTGTAATGTAACACTGTTACTGGATATAGAATGTAAAAATAATAAATAAAACACAGTTCAACAGTGATCCAACTCCAGTTAAGTTTGTGTCACCAATCCAATGGCTTCCATACTCATTCAAAGTTCAAGAAATCTGTCTGACGCCTTAAGTGCTTTCTACTTTAAAAACGGAAAAAGCACAAGCATGCAGTGCTGTCAACCATCCAATTGCACATGCAACTTGCAAGAGAATTTCAGGCAAGGAGGCTCAAAATTACCTCAAAACATTGGAAGGGTTGGACACTACTAGATTAATGAACAACTTAAAACCATTGATGTTGACCTGTGTAAATTTGGATTCCGAATCCATTTTAACACTGGCCAACAATGTGGATCCTGTCATTGACTGTTCAGTAGGTTTAAGAGAGTCAACCATGCTCATTTGGCACACCGCATTATGGCAGTGTTTCCTTCTGTAACCACTAACTAGGGCAGGGAAGAAGATTCACATGTTTCATTCATTAGTGCCTTTTTTGGACAAGCTCAAGAAAAGTTATGCCCCACTGGCTCACTATCCTTCCTTTCTTCCCCAATTCAGTCACCCGAGATTTACTAAATTCACAGCTCATTGGCACAGTTAACCTCTGCCCCCTCCCCTTGCCCTTCCCTCCCACCCCCCCAACCCACCTAACACACCCCCAACACACACACACCCAAACACACAAAGGCTTTGGATAAGTCATAAAACCAAAAGTAATATGGCAAGGATCTGGAAACGCCATTCCAATATGAAACAGACTCAACACGTGTCAAACATATTATCTGTTATTACTATTCATAGCAAAAATAAGTCTTTCTTTTCCAAAAAAGGGGCTCATCCGTCCCAACATCAAGGCTTGAAAATATTCTGTACGCTTGATGGTAGTCACGCAAACCACTGATGCGATAGCCTTTTGACATCTGAAAACTTAGAGAGATTGAAGATCCTCAAGTGAATACTTGGTATTGAGGCATGAAACACTTTTGTGAAGTAACATCACTCTCTGTACATACAGTCACAATGCTTGATTGTGTCATTGTCAATAATTGCACATTAACTGTCGCAGACACTGCGACATGGTTCCAGCTGCCCTGCAATGCCTCCATCCAAGAAGACGTTCAAGTCTTTAAGCTTAAGTCCAGTCTTTATTTTAAAAAAAGTTCCCCGCAGGTAAGGAGATCCTTCTTTATGATCTTCTTACGAGATCATGTAGTGGGTTATTGCATGCAGTGCATAGAGAAGCTCTGCCTGCATCCGAGCTTCCAGGATCAACAGATTCACACGAACCTAGAACAGAGGAAGAGACAGGCAAGTGTAAATAGGAGTGAATTAGTTCGACACAACATCATGGGCCAATGGGTCTGTTCCTGTGCTGTTCTAAATGTTTTCCCGAGTGCAAGTTCAGCTTTCCTTAGTTGCATGCCAACAGTGACAAATAAGTGGGGATTGCTGAAATGAAACTATGAGGAGCTTTGACACAGTAAATAGGAAAGGGCTACAACCTTTAGCAAAAATCAAGGGCATACACTTGAGGTAATCGATAGAAGAATTTGAGGTGAAGTTGGTGATGCTTAACTGACTGACAGTGGTGGAGGCCCTCATCACATTTGAACAATACTTGAAAAGCTGTAAAATACAGGGCTACAGACAGATACTAAGTTGGTGGCTTCTTTTCCACCAGCACTGACAGAGTGGGCTGAATGTTAATTTTCAATGATTTGAGCCCATGTTTTCGGATTATCAAATCCAAGCCTCTGGCCCAGTAACATATGCTACCATATCCCAATATCCACAGGAAATATAGTAAGACAAGAATAAATGTATGTGTGTTAAAACTATAGCAATGACGTACTTGGGTAGTTTACAATAAACATTAATTTTCCTGTTTTATTTAAATCTGTAAACTAAGACAGCTGTGCATCACCCAATCTTACCCCACAGTTGTGGTGTACCTGAGCACCGATGGTCACACCCCAGCCCCACAGCACAGGCATCCAAACACTCAGTGCTCCCCAAATCCCAATCTCCACAAGGACTACCAGCTACACATTTCCCCACAGCAAAAATGTGAAATGACTGGCCACTTGCCCTAGGCGCAAGTGTAGTTTTCAGTGGAGGGACAACAACCAAACAGTTGTTGACCCCCCATTGCTGCACCCATCTGGAGCACCCATTGGAGTGTGCATGAATCTCTAGACAACCATTGTCCAAAGAAACAGTGAAGAAAACATCACCATTGACACGTAACTAGCCCCTCATACAGTGATTCAGGGGAAACATGCCTCGCTAATAATGCACTCCAGCATTATGCAGTGACTTTAAGGTGGTACTAATTAGAGGACCTTTCTCTTTACAGTGCCTCAGTTGGGTTTCACTGTCAGTGCCATTGTGGTTTAGCACTCACCTTTTCTGAGTATTTAAACTGTTTCCAGTACCTCTCAAACATTTGAGGTTTTGTTTTTTCTGGATAGCAAGTCACAGTCTTCAAGTAAACCTTCAGATTCCTCTCCAGGAAATGATTCACTTCACCATAGTCATAATCATCGTACCTGTCGCATTCAAGAGAATGATAACATCAATCAACGCCATCATTGTTCTCCTGTGCATCCATGTCAGTGGATTTATATGAATTATTTAAGACAGTTTCTTCTATGCTTTTGTAGTGTACCCTGGTTTACAGCAGCTGGGGTAAGGGAAATTCACCCTTATGGTCAGAAATTACTACCAAAAAATTTGAGATGCGGAATAAAAATTCAGTCTTATGGAATTTATTTGGGGGCAAAAAATAAAGCAAAATGTAAAAGCAACAACAAATTTTGTCAATTTTTGTCAACGGTTCACATTTTGCAATATCCTGATGTGGACGGTTTTTTAGGAAAGCAACTCCATAATGTGGGTGTGTACTGTAAATGCTGTTGGTGAAACCCCTTCTACCCAATCTTTTTTTAAATCAGTAGCTTTTAAACACTGATATGTGCACCATGATGCCACTGATGTGAGCGAGAACCCATGGTCTTCCCAGGAATAGTCCTGGAGGAGAAGCAGCAATTTAACACCAATAGCAGTACTCACTCCCTACAGCAGTACTAAAATCATAGAGATGGAGATACAAGAGACTGCAGATGCCGGAATCTGGAGCAAAAAACAAACTGCTGGATAAACTCAATGGGTCTGTGATGGAAAAGGGATTGTCAATGTTTCGGGGCGAGACTGCATCAGGTCCGTTAAAGCTGCACTACAAGTTCACAGTCCATACAGACCCTGATGCAGGGTCTCAACCTGAAACATTAACATTTCCTTTTTCTCCCCCAAAGATACTGCTCAACCCATTGAGTTCCTCCAGCAGTTTGCTTTTGCTGCAGATTACAAAGACTTTAGTTGAAGTCCTTCCTGCGTTTTTAAGGCAGGCAAGGTTGCTGGGAGGCAGCCATACTGGACTGAAGAGGAGGGGAACTTGTGCGATACTCCCAACCTTGATAATTATCCAGCAACGCTAGTGGGCGACAAAACTCATTCAAAAATTACAAATGAATCACAGAAAGGGACCAACTGCTATGGAAGCGTATTCCACTTGGACAAATTATTTGACCCACCCAGATTTAGCGATAGAGAAATACAATGAAGTTTTATAGATATGTTCTTGCTCACACATCTGTGTTAGAGTTACTTCCTTGTTTTTGCTCTTTCCATGACTTTAAATTTTGAGAACTCTGTGGTTTTGTTGAAAATGATGTTGTATAAATGACAGAGTTACCTAATGCCAAACATGCAATGGATGTAGTTCCAAATGCCTCTCTTTAGCACCGAGAAGTCACAGCCTCGTTGTTTGGCCATAGTGCCATTCTTCAAACTGTACACAGTGCGGAACTTCTCATCAAGGAGGTGACCGATGTCCGAATACAGACGGTTCACGAGCGAGAACCCATGATCTTCCCAGGAATAGTCCTGGAGGAGAAACAGCAATTTAACACCAACAGCAAACAACCACTAGGGAGAGCTGGGACACTGGACAAGGAGAAGGAATACGTTTTTTTTAAATTGCTATCTCAATGGCCTATAAATACATTAGTCAGTCTTACAAATCAGCCTCCAACTTTAAATCTGCACTGCAAGTTCACAGTCCATATGCATGAGCATTGATTGGTCATCGAGACTGTAATGTATGGAGCCCCTGGTCAGCAGCAAGTTAGTCTTAGATTGGAGTATGTGTCCATGTCAACTTCTACATCAATTTCAGATTCCATGGCAGAGTTGGGTGGGGTAGCCCCTCAAACAATGAAGTTTAACAAGTTTAACAAGCCCCTCAACAAGTTTACACTACTGAATGTAACAACCATGAATGTTAAGGTTTTGTTTTTGCACTATTTTAAAATTATGAATAAAGTTTATATTTGAAATTTTTTCAACAAGTTCCTTCAACAATCTGTACAGAGCAAGCTTTTAACATATTCATCCTTTGGATGTGGACATCACTGTCTATCCCTAACTGTCCTTGAACTTGCTGGACCATTTCAGAGGGAAGTTCAGAGTTGCCCACATTGCTTTGGATTCTGGGCAAAACAAGGCAAGATTAGCAGATTTCCTTCACTACAGAATGTTACTGACAGGACAGCAAGCTTTATGGTCACCATTAATAACATTAGAATCCTAGAACTCCTTTAACTTAATTTGAATCCCCGTTATCATGGTGGATTTGAACAAGTCTCCAGATCATCATTCCCAGCTTCTGGATTGTTAGTTCAGTAACCTAACCACTATGCCATTGTACCATAGTCTCTCTACCTTAACTTCAAATAGGGATTCCAAAAAGTTGCAATATCACGCTGCAGGACATCCTTTGCCACAGCTGAAGATTCTACTGATCAAATTTTACCTGAGCTCGGAAAACAGGAAGCTGCTCTCCACTTCTTCGGGAAAACTCGGGATAACCAAACTCGGGGTCTTCTACGTAACAGGACAAGTCTGGAACTGTAACAGGTTTGTCTTCTGGAGCTGTGCAATCAAAGTGTAAGATATCAGAGAGAGAAGATTAAAAAGCACCCACAAAAGGCAGAATCTCATCCTGCTCTGGTCCACTGGCCAAAGGTACTCATTTCCCTTTTCTGTTTACAGTCCAGGTTTTGCAAGGTGACATGCTTCACAATCTTGGTTGCGTGGTACATGTTGATCACTTGGCCATCACGATGGAGTGGCCCAGAGATGACTCTCCCTTGGACTTCCCCTTGGTGTGGCTGGGAAACTGTCACATAGATCAGCATACTGAGGAGAACCAATGAATGGACCTCTGAGATACCTTCCATTCCACTACTGATGTTCTTACATTGCGACCTAATGTGTTGGGATCACAAGTATCAGAGGGGGTCGCCTCAGCAACTGAGGAGAAAATTCACAAAAGCCAGGCATATGCCAGACAAGAGAAACTAATCATTGGCAAGGTGGACAGGTACATGGATAGGAATGGTTTGGAGGGACATGGGCCAAACGCAGGCAAATGGGATGAGCTTAGATGGGAATCTTGGTTGGGATGGACTGGTTGGGCCGAAGGGCCTGTTTCAGTGCTGCACGACTCTAATTGCAGAGAAATGAAGTAAATATTTGAGGAATAGCCATCTCCCCAAAATCTCTGCTGTATTTTAAAGGCAGCACAGGAAGAGACTTCTGAGAGGCTGCCAATCTGCTCAAGATAAAAGAAGCAAAAAAAAAGAAAACTGTACAGCAGATCAGTAAAGCAGAGGACCGACTGAAGGGACCTTGCTTACCCCGAGTCACCGCTGGTGGACTTGTGTCTTTTTCTGTCTCTGACCCAATCCACGTTTCTTCCCTCAGCATTTCCTCTTCATTCTCCTTCTCTGCCTGGAATTTCTGCATCCTGTCCGCCAAACATTCGGAATCACTGGAATAATCCACTGACTGGAAGGAATGGGAATAAAGTCACTTGGCAATGTCCCGACTGGCTCTTTCCCAGGAACACCAGACTTATCCGCCTACTTGCCACACCACAGGGTCAGGACTGCACAACGCAGCTTCTTTTCCCCAACACCCTGACAATGCATTTCACCCCTTCCACTGAACTACTGCGTTGATGACAAAACCCCATTCCCTGTGCAGAAAGCCTAAAGTCCAAAGTAATTTATGCCCCATGAGCCAACGTTTATGCCCCTTCCCTTGACTGCTCTGATGATTAGGAAATTGCTTGAATTGACACTAATCTTTGAGAAAAGATCACCTCGGAAACAGAACCACAGAAGAGGTTCCCCCAAAGGCTTGGCCTTTAGAAAGTCAAGTCAGATGCGTGGTTCTCAGCCAGGAGAGTCCAATGTTGCATCAGTACCCCAGCACAAGGTTAAGGAGATCAAAAGGCGGCTGAATGCAATGCAGTGACTGGTGCTGTATGGTATCTGAGCTTGGATGAACTCAGGACTAGACACCCAGCTGAAGTTGCTGTACCTTCTGTCTCAGCTCAGGCATGACCAGAGACTGTCTGGATGCAGTGCCAGAGGGAAATTAATTTCAGCAGCGGTCAGCACTTTAAGACTTTCAGAAAGTTGTGACTGTGATTATTGCTGCCTTGCACATAGTTTTACCAAAGCTGCAGATGCAAGCACCACTCAGTGCAGACGCACGCCTTAAAAGGGTAAAACAGAAAATTACTGTCAAGGTGTGAAAAGGTGGCCACATCAAGTTGAGCTGGTGGCAGCCAAGTGATTTTAGTCAAACTTCACACAGAAAATGGAGACAGAAGAGACTGCAGATGCTGGATTCTGGAGCAACAAAATCTGCTGCAGGAACTCAGTTGGGGGGGGGGGGGGTGGTGGTGGTGGGAATCGTCAATGTTTGGGGTCAAAACCCTTCATCGTCAACAATACTTTTCCTCCCACAGATGTTGCTTGATCTGTGGAGTTCCTCTAGCAGATTGTTTGTTGCTCCACCCAGAAAAATACAGGACTGTTTCTGAAAGTCTCTCTGCCAAGGCTGGTACAATGACAATTCATGATTAAGTAAAGAATTTTCCTACAGGGTTAACCAGGGCTCCCCTGTACCAGTACCCCAGCTCTCTATACGACATAACATTGCCCATCCTACCAGCTGTTGCTTACCCGTCGCCTGCGGTGCACTAGGGAGGGGTCCGGGATGTTGCCATTCCCGTTGGTAGTGTCGCCGGAGCACTGGTTGTTAATCGACGATGGCCGCAGGACGTGACCGCCTTCATGGCCTCCCTCAGCACTTATCCCGCAGCCAAAGACAAAACTCGCCAGCGAGTGGTAGTGAGCCAGCAGCACGACCCCGTGTACCAGCTCTGCCAGTGACCAACAGTGCTCTCCAATCTTCAGCAGATTCTAAATGGATACAAAGTTCAGAATGTTAATAAAGGATCCGAGTTTAATTTTTTTTCCACCAGGGCTTGAAGAAATGAAACCTATTCCTAGGTCTCCAATATTATGAAGCAAGGGAAAATTGATAATTCTTTATGTGGAGAGTTCTGTTGTAGAATGGACTGCCTGAAGCAACTACAACAGGGAACTAGATTAAACACTTGAGAATGCTATGGGGAGGACCAGCTGGGCAATTCAGAGTTAACATTGGCAGGATAAGCTAAATATTTTATAAAAACAGAAGAAATTTAGATCCCGATACAAAACACTGTGTATACACAAAAGACTGCAGATTCGAAAATCTGGAGCACAAAACAAACAGCTGGAGGAACTCAGCGAGTCAAGCAACATCTATGGAGGCAGCGGGTTGGTCACTATTTTGAACCATGCATCAGGACTGAGTTTTTTTCCAGCAGTTTGTTATTGTGCTACAAAAACCACAGTGATTGAATGAACCTCACTGACATTATAAACCTTCCATTCGAAGCGTATTGCTTTCAAAGTGATCACATCACGTGGAGGAAATGGTAGATACAAGGATGAAGCTCACCTCAATGTGTTGCTTGGTAATGAGCCAGGGCCGATGTGCCAGGATCTTGTTGATCTCATTGAGGTTCCTCAGTCTCTGTGGGATGCAGTCAAGCCCCTGCAGCCACTGTGGGTCACCACCCACCTGCAAAAACTGATTAATGTGAACCTCTACCAAATATAAGGACTGGTGTCGGGCTGCCGCCTAGCAAGGTGAGAAGGAGAAAGCAGGTTTGACAAAAATCAGTTTTAGGATCATGGGCTTGTAGCAAACGATAAGCTAAACAATGCATCACATTTTCTTCCACTGAGACAAAGGAGGAAGGCGTGGAGGCAGTGGGGAGGGGCAAGTTATTGTGTGATCACCAAGAGGGAGCTGCTAGTGAAGACACTTCAGGAATTCCCACACTCACCAGGTGCACCGGTGTAAAGTCCACCGTTTATAATTTGACCATACACAGCGAATGTCTTACTTCACTATTAGTAACAGAGAGAATTCAGCATTAACCTGCCTCCTTCATTAACCCAACAAATGTCACTAAACTCTTTCAGGGAAAGTAATAAAACAGGTGACAGGGATTCTCCAGAGGGCAAGAGAAGTCCTGGGAAATAGTACAAAAACCAGGCAGGCTGAAGGAGATGAGTGCCAACAAAGTTCTAAAAATAGCTCAAGGCTGAATTTTTAGTGCAGTGTTGAATCTAATAAGGAGACTGCAGCCTAAAGAATCTCTTCCTCCAGGGACTCAAGACTGAAACCAATGGAAGGTTTAGGGAAGTCTTGTGTGGGGATCTATTTGTTTCGGCACACATTTGTCTTCATGTTGGACCGAATTATCGCAGTACCCAATTCCAACACTAGAGGATGCATGTCAGGACTAGAACATGATGATAACATGCCATCACTTGAGCTGGAACAACCGCTTCTCTTGGAATCTCACTAAAGGCAGGCTGGTCACTGTGAAGATGCTGGGCAGCAGCACAACTGCCATTAGCTTCACAAGCACCTCAAATTCCAAAGTCTCATCTCTTTTCTTTCTTGGCCTCAGCCCTCCCCAATTCCATAATTTCCTCCAAACCTACAAATCCAAGATCTCAACGTTTTTCTGACTCTAGCCAGATGCTTCCCAGATTTTCTTTGTCCCAAGCTACAGCACCTCAGCTGCCTGGATCCAAATTCTTGAACCCGGCCTTAAGTCTTCCCACATTCCACCTTTCATCTTCCCTTTAATCAAGCTTTAGATCAAATGCCCAGTATTTCTTTACATGGCTCAGGTTTACTTCTATGAAATGACTTGAGAAATTTTACAGCATTATAAAGGTGCTACATAACTACAAAATAAGAACAGAAAATGCTGGAAACACTCAGCAAGTCAGGCAGTGTCTCCAAGGAATCTGCTTTTGCTTCTCAATTGTTATACAAATACAATTTGTCATTCACTAATATGTTGAAACGTAACACAAGGATAAGAAGGAAACTGAAGAAAGATTTTTAACCAATTTTTTCTTCATAAAACTCCAACCCCAAGGTTATAATGGCTATGCACGTCCCCCTTCACGGGAGTTCCCGTGGTCAACCAAGTTTGTGACTTTGACACAGAGCAGATGGCCTGTTTGTGTTGTGGTGCACTCTAGTTGAATACCCCTTCTGAATGCCCTTCTCTGCCACACTGACAGGCCACAGTCTGGAACTTCGTGATATGGGGGATTTTGTTAACGTCACACTAAACGGTGTTAACAGCCTTAAAACGCATGCTGGCTTTACCATGATGGCGATGTAGTGTCGGTAGTGGAAAGGGAGGGGTCCATCCATGTGCAGCAGGTAGTGTTGGGTTTTCAGGAACGACTCCAGGTACTGAGGGTGACATCCCATGAGTTGTACGACTCCGTCCAGGCAGCTCCTGCTACCTAGCGCCTTCACAAACAGGTGGGCACGGTCATTCTCTGCACCCACCTTATTGATCTAATGGTGAAAACAAGAACAACAGAAAAGTCAGTCTAATTCCTTAAAATCTGTTCACTTCAGGCTAACTGCATGTTAATTAATCTCACCAAATCTTCCTTTAGCTCCATCTATACCAAATATCAAAGTGCTCATCTTGCAAAGGAAAAGACAAGAAGCACAATGCAATAATAACAAGAAAGATTTAATCTTCTATTCTCATGGTTATATTTCCCCACTGTGTTCACACAAGCTACAAGGTGCTTTTAGAATCAGAGATACAGCAGGGAAACAGGCCCTTCGGCCCACTTAGTCTGTGCCGACTATCAACCATCCATTTACTCTAATCCTACATTAATTCCATTCTCTCTACATTCTATCAACTCCCTCCCGATTCTACCACTCACCTACACACTAAGGGGCAACTTACAGTGGCCAATTAATCTACCAACCCACACTTCTTTGGGATGTGGGAGGAAACTGGAGCAACTGGAGGAAACCCATGTGGTCATAGGGAGAAGGTGCACACTCCCCACAGACAGAGGCCAGGATTGAACTCGGGTCCCTGGCACTGCGAGGTAGAGGCTCTACTAGCTGTGCCAGCTGATGTTGAATTTTTGTGTGATGGAAACCATCACACACAGGATCAGGAATGAGAAATTCATCTTTGAATGTTACTGAATAACTTCTGAGAGTCCAAGCTATAAGTTAGCGTCAGCTTGTGAAGTCCCGAGACCAAATGCCTAGAGTCACCAGCAGCAGCTGATACACTTGTTCGCACTTAGTATCAGCAATCATGATAAACCTCTCTGGCAGGGGCAAGGAAAACTGGAGGGGGAAAAGAGTCACCTTAGGTTGCTGAGAAACAGTGATGGCTGGCTGTACAATAGTACAGGTGTAGGAGCAAGTCTCCACGTTTAATCTGCTGTCCAATGTTGATGACAGCTCCAGAAAAAAAAGGGGGGGGGGGGGGGAGAAAAATCAAAAATTTTAAAAAAACACAATCCCAAAACAATTAAAAAGTGATAAATTTAAACATTTCCAATAATTACTCTGGAAATGTTTTTCCAAAACTCAAGGATTAGATCAACTCACATTGAGAGATGTACTAGACCAGACCAGCAATAGGGAAAACTGCAGTGACTATTGAACCTGTGAACTGAATTTTATCGTACAACACACGAGCCAACAGGACAGGGGAAAAAAAAATTATTCTTTGGTAATGATGCCCTTGTGATTGAATAACTCGTTCACTGCTTATGTTTTACAGATGCACACTAATCAGTGGAGTGTCTGGGAAGGAGGGCCTGTTCTGTGGTTTATTCTCTTGCGGCAAGGTTGCCTATCATTTGTATGCGTCTCTAAATAATCCTAACAGTGTTTCCTTTTCACAGAAGTTGCCCAAAAATTATTTGGAAAAGACAGAATTAATTTCAACATTACCTCATGCTCTGGTATCAATGCATTTTGTCCATTACTGCACGGTCGAGGGACTCTGTTCGCCCGTTCCTGGAAGAGAACCAGGAAACTTGTTACTAAACATTCGATTGATGCAATAATTCAAGCTCCCATTCACATCCAGCAAGCAAGAATGTAGGTCAATCATCAATTTCCAATTAGTACTTTTACATATTTAGAAGTTAAAAGTTCAAGGCCTATTGTAAGGGTGCTGCCACAGTTTGAAAAGGAATAGGAAACAAATCAAGAGAGAATCAGGACACCAGATGCAGCAAACAAATAGCACGGCAAAAAAGTATTGTGTTTATTGTGTTGAAAACCGTACAGCGTTGTTGGGTGCACCCACACCTCCTGTACCATGTGCAAATTTGGTCTCGGCACCTCTGCAAAATACTCAAAACAAATCTAACACTTTCTTTTTAACAAAAAGCCAGTTTTCCCAGAACTTATTTGGAAAAAAAAAAATCAGAATTTCAAGGAAGGATGTTCTTTGATTCAAGTTGTTGCAGAACAGCTTCACTGATCTGATCCTCAAGGGGTTACAAGGAAAAAATGAGTAGGTCTCTTTCCTCTGGAGTTTAGAAGGATAGATGACCTCATCAAGACATATGACTCAGGAATCCAGAGCTGGGTGGCACAGTCTCAGGATAACAGGTTAGCCACTTAGGACTGAGAGGAGAAGAAACTTCTTCAAACTGCCGTGAGTCGGTCAAATTTTTGAGCCTGAGAATGTTCTGTTGACAACAATACTCACACCAAGACTGATGCATTTTTGGGTAATAACAGGGAATGCAGAAATCTGGAAATATACAGAATGCTGCTGTTGAGCTATGAGTTTATTTAATAACACTGCTGCCTTGTGACTCCTTAGTCCTGCTTCTTACACTTTAGCAGCCAGTTTTCAAAAGAAAAAGTATCTGGAGATTCTGGGACAAAAGACAAGACTGTGGAACAGCAGCCTAGATAGCAGAGCTGTTGCATAACATCTTTGGTGACCTGGGTTCAATTCTGCCCGCCAAACTTTGTGTGTGAAGTTTGCACGTTCTTCCTATAACTGCACAAGTTTCCTCCGGGTACTCCAGTTTCCTTCCACATCCCAAAAACCTGCAGATTGATAGGTTAATTGGCCACTGAAAATTGCACCATGTGTGCAGGTGAGTGGTAGAATCTGGTGGGAGTTAATAGGAATAGGGGGAGAATAAAATGGTACAAGGATAAATGGATACTTGATATCAGCAGGAACTCAGACTGAAGGGCCTGTTTCAGTGCTGTATGACTTTAGGACTTAAGTGATTTTGAAGGTATTGAGTATGAGCGAGATTAAACTCCAAGCTCAGTCTGAAGGGGCATCTTAGGTAGCATTTTGATGTGAATACCTCAGAGAACAGATTTTGGATAACAGGCAAAAAGCTTGAAGGCACAGTGAAATCTTCTTGAAAAATCTCTTTCAAGCAGCATCTGATCTCTGGCCCTAATATCTCCATATGACAGGGTCAAATAGTGTCTGGTTACAGCTCTTTTAAAAAAAAACAAGACCTTGAGATACTTTGCAAAAACTTGACACAATTCAAAGCTATTGTTGTTGGCTGTAAAGTCACTTCTCAAACAGCAGACTCAGCATAGCCTCCATGACTGAATCAGCAACCAACACTCACCAGGTTAGTGGTTAATGGGGTGATGTAATGCAGGGTAGGACCTGCCCATGGAACTATGAGTGAGGCAGCACCTACAACCATACAAAGTAGTCCAATGACTGTGGATCAGGCAAGGGAAGTTTCTGGCTCCAAGAAGCCCTGACTATAAACACGAGGCTGACGAGTGAGTTTTAAAATAACCAAAGGGCGGAGAAAAGCACACCCAGCTCATGCGATAGAGCGCTACAAATAAGCGTCTGCCGAGTGAAATGTGGAACAGTCGTGCTGCTCGAATCTAGGCCATGTCAACACAGCACTGGAGTGATAATCTACCAGAGTACAGTAAAACTCTGTTAATCCAACATGCCTAGGACTTGGAAGTGCCATTCAAACCACAGTGAGATTTTCCACAACCACTGGATGCAATTCTAATAATATTCCAACACACTTTTTAAATCACTTTTTCTAAAAAAAAGTTCCCTAAGATAATACGTTTTCTAGGGAATCTGTTACATTTAAAAGGGAGATTGGAAACAAGGCTTCAGTTAGTTTAAAGGGAGCATGTGAACCAGGGTCATGAGCGGACAGAGCGCGGCAAACGTCTGGTGAGCCAGATCCTGGGCAGCAGATCATTGGAGTTTCACTGTGTTCCTTACTCTAACCAACATATCGCACTATAGCGAGGCCTAGCAGAGAGGAGGCCTGGAAATCAACCAGAGAAAAGAGTGGGAATGAAGTCTACAGAAACAAAGGAGATGAAAGTTGGAAGCATAGGAGAAACAGGAGACACAGAAAACAGGAAAAAAAAGTCTAGGGAAGCAGCACTAGTGAAATAAATAAATTAGCAGAGCAAAACAGTGAGATGAAAGTATGAGCTGCAGAAAAAATGGTGAAATATGATCAGGGATAGAAGGGTGGATGGTAGAGAAACAGAACGGCCAAGGCATAGCCATACAAAGATTACGAAAGGGAAAGGGGCAGAACACAGAGTGTGATATATATTGGCCACAATTGAACGGTTAAATTAATGGTTAATGGTCAAACATCACTTAGCTTGGAATAAAACAAATGACTTTTTAAAGAAGAAATGTGGGCCTGTTTTGCAGATTTCAGATGCAATATCGTGGCTTTCCATAGCCCCAAGGAGGAATGCACTCCATTAGCCCCAGTAAAGAATACTATGCATTTCCAAGTCTTATACTTATGTATTTTTTAAAACTGTAAGCCCAACGAGAGGTCCATGGAGGAACTGGTCACTAGAACACTTGAAATAACCGGCAATATGAACCCAGCAATGAAAATATGTTATTCTGGCACCTGCAGGTGTTTCTAAACACTGCGCAGCATTTTGTAAGATCATTATTCAGGACAATGTCACTTCTTTTAACCAGAAGGTCCCTGCAGTCTCTTTGCAGAGGTAGACCGAGGACCATTCACGTCGAACCCAGCATAATCAGTACATCCTGAAGACCTGCTGTCCTCCGAGTACTCCGCCCCACATGCACACACCGTGAATTGCTCAGTCACCTGCCTACTCAAAAATCACAACCATATTCTCAAGCAGCCAGTACTGAGAAACTCTTTCCAATTTTTTCAACCCAAAGTCAACAACAAGATCCTCCAAGTAAGTGTTGGCACAGCTAGGTCCACAAAGATCCTGTCTCTCAGCATTTGAATAACACATTGCATTCCACACAATAGCAGCAGGAAAAATAAAGATATTCGCTCAATAGCTTCAAGTGGGATTGCAAATTTGTTTCAAACAAAAATATCTGGCCTAGAATTTGGGCTACAACCCACTGGAACAGTTGCAGGCTGGGGAAGGTGTGAGCCTTTTTTCAAAGGAACTCAAATACATATTGAGCTCATTGTATGCAAATGCCAATCTCATACGTGGAGGCTTGGGAAGATGTTTCTGCACTTTGTTCATTGAGGTAGGTCAGAACTGACAATGGGCTTCTTAATGCTGACACGAGGTGCCTGAAATGCCAAAGTGTTCCGTTCCTTAGCACTGACATCTCCTACCTTAAAGAGCACAAAGGTAAATTTAACGTTTCTTTAAAACGTCGCTGCAAGACTTCTTCCATCCAAGTTGCAAAGCTAGTGTGATAATCTCAAGAGGGCTGGTAACATCTTGCTCTGTGCAATGCATCACATTGGTTGGCTTAAAGCAACGGTACAAAAGGTGGAACAAAGAGGAACTTTGGATCGTTACATTTACCGCATGTCAGCGCAAAACGATTCAAAGCCTTGTATAGCGACTGCAGCTGACAGCTTTCTTTTGCCTTTTACAGTTTGAGAGGAAACCTTATTTGGTTTCCTGTATCAAGGAGTTCTATTTAAACATTAAAATTCACTTTCCTCGTACCCAAGAAAAAATATTAACTCTTTCTTTCACAAAGAAAATTCTTTGCCCTTGTCCTCTGCTAAATAAACACCAAATAGGTAGTTAAGTTTTCCTGGAGTTGCTGGAGGAATATTTTGTGCTCATTCCTTGCTCGTTCATTTTAAATACCAAAACATTGCCTGTCCATTTCCTTCTACAGGTGCTGCCTGACACACCAAGTTCTTCCAGCAGCTCATTTTTCGCTCCAGATTCCAATATTTGTAGTCTCTTGTGTCTCGATTTTTAATCTGCCCTTGATGAATGAGACCCTGTGGTCATACGTCAGGATTTACTTTTGTTCAGACAAATTATGGGGGTCATGCTCCATTGAAAGGAAAGGTTTTAAGAAGAAGATTGTCAACACCCAACATCTTTAACAGAGTGGATATCTACAGATTCAAGCAGGAGAGCTCCAAACATTTCCTAAGCATGAACCAAGGTTAGACAAGACACCATTAACAAGGGCTATTGAAAACAATAGAACTGTTATCTCATCCCAAATACTTGCAAAAAAAATATTCCTAGAGTGGGTGAAAGAGGAGGATTGGAATGTCCTTGCCTGTTAAAAGGCAGAAAGTACTGCATTTTTGTTGTGCCTTTCATAGCATTTGAATATCCTGAAGGACTTTACAACCAAAACAGTATTTTATGGAGTAAAGTAAGTCATGTAGGAAATGTGGTAGCCAAATTAGGCTCAGCAAGCTGCCACAAATGCAAATTCACTAGATGTTTATTTCTTTTAAATATTCCTGCTTGAGGGATCAATATTCGCCAGTATACCAACTCCCCTGATCTTCTTTTAAGACTGCTTTGGGTTATTTTATATTCATCTGAGACAGTAGATAAAGCATTGCTTTAATGTCTCATCCAAGTATGGCATCATTGACAGGTTGATCCTCCTGCAGAATAGCACTGAAGTGTCAGTCTGGTTCACAGGCTCAGATCTCCTAAAGTCAGGCTTGGTCCCACAGCCTTCTGATTCAAGACGAAACAGCGCTACCAACTCAGCTTCAGCTTCACGGGGAGGTTGGAGAGAAGGGGGTTTGGGCCAATAGTTTGTATGGATGGAGGGCACATGAATTACATGATAGATTTGGCTCACTGCAAAGTAAAAGTAGCAAAGCCCTTTAAATAAAGCCTTGAATCGCCCAATGTAAGTCAGTCTGCCAAAGCAATTAAAGAAGTATGTGTGAACAGATACCAGGATCTGGTCCAGACCAACATGGGATGCAATTTGAAAATTTCATGCATCTGTTAGATTTCACTGGAATTCAATGCCTTCTGTGAAAAGATGACCATGTAACACAACATGCTCGTTAAAAGCCTTGTATAATAATACAACTTAAACACTGTCCACTTAAGGAGCACTAGTCAACCCCGTACATGCCAAAAGCAAGACTTGGTTCAATTCTCAAGGCCAACCCCCCAAGTTTCCTTGAAAGTAACGATCTGCTCTGCAACCACCACACAGGCTTGTTCTAGGCTCATATCCAAATACTTCTCATTCTTGGAACAGTAGTCAACATTACACACTATAGCACAACATTCACTTTAATGAAAGTGTCAGCTGTGGCTCGGTCTGTAGTACTCTTGCCCAAGAATCAGAAGGTTGTGGGCTCTAGTCCCACTCGAACACAAAAATTAACACTAACACTCCAGTTTTCTCCTTTGGATGAGATGTTAAACAAAACTCTCTCAAGAAGAGATTGTAGACCACTGAAAACAACTCTGAAGGACAAAGTTGTTGTTTTCATTATTCCTTCACAGATCATGGGGGTGCCAAAACCAGCCTTCATTGTACTTTCCTAATTATCCTTGAATACATTGGCTTGCTGGGTCACTTCAGAAGGCAAATGAAGAGTAAACTCCATTGTTTTGGCCCTGGAGCCACATGGAGTCCAGACTGATTAAGGACAAGAGATTTCTTTTCCCTAACAGACACTGGTGAACCATCTGGGTTTTGACCATAAATTACTGTGGTTTCATGGTCACCATAAATAAATAGAATCTATTTAATTAATGGGATTTAAATCACCCAGCTGCCATGGTGGGTTTTGAACTCATGCCTCTGAATTATTAGTTCAGGCTTTAGATTGCTAGTCCAGTAACAAACACTGTACCAGTACACCCCTAAAAGAAATCAAGCACTGCTATCCATTGTCCAACACTTATGCCAACTGAAGAATTCATGTAGACTCTAGCCTGTAACTCAAATCTCAATTATTATCCATTATTCTTCAGTGAACATTTCAGGTACCTCTATTTCTCCTTCCACAGATGCTGCCTGGTCTGCTGGGTATTTCTAGCATTTTCTGTCTTTATTTCAGACTTCCAATGCCTGCAGCTTTTATTTTGTTTTTCTTTCATGGCAGTGGCCCTTCCAAGCCTGACTTTGCAATGGGTCTCAAGTACAATCGAAGTGCACAGGGTCAAGTCAGAGTTGGTGCCTCAGTGTAAAGCCAATCCAGTGCACCCCGTTAGATTTATTAGAATTTCTAGGCCCAGTTTTAGTGCCTGGTTATCAGAATAGGTTTGGACATTTGTCTTATTATTCTAACAAAACAGACCAAATAGAGATTTGAATGAGGTCTTTATATAGTGAAGTGATTAGATTTGGTCCATGTGGATAGACTATTTGAGTTAGATAGGTTAGAAAGGATCAGGACACACGAGTATAAATTACGCAAGCATAGAACTAGGATAGATCTCAGGAGGTCCTTATTACAGAGATTCAGTGACCTATGGAACAAGCTGCTCCACAGCAAAACTTTGCAGGACAAAGGTTTGTCTAAAACCACTAAACTACCTTAGCTATCTTTCCTTTATATGCCTCTTAAAAACTTCCTGTCAACAGTGGTTTTAGTTGATTATCCTTCCCATCTGTTCCATTCTGTCTTCCCAAAATGCCAAGTTACTCTTCTATACATTGGAAACATATCAAGGCAGGTTATATTTTGTGAATAGAAGAGAGATGGTTATTGAGTGTTGACACAAGCATGATGTCCTGACAAGAGCAGAGCATCTGTAAATGAGCACTTTCAGTAGGGATTGCTGTGTGCAGTCCTGGCTAGCTGTCCCTTCTGATAGCCAATGGCACTGCCTCCATGCTGGCCTGACTGAGAGAAAGTAAAACTGGTCAGGGATCATGCTGCAACCTGAAGTCCTGGGAGCTGAAGTCACTGACCTTAGACACTGGCTTTCAGTATGGCAGAAGGTTCTGCATAAGTCTTGGTAAATATATCGAGGATGGTTCTGCACTAGTTTCTGTTTAACAAACAAGTTGCATGAAGTAAACCTCTAATGGCCTGAATGTCATCTCAAAAACAATTATATTCAGTTGATTCAATACACTCAAGAATAAATCTCTACAGTGGTGACCCTGAAACAACTGGTTCACTGATGCCTTTTGGGGAAGGAGATCTGGAGCTTTCATCTAGTCTATGTGACTCCAGACCACAGCAACTTACTTATGAAGTAGTCTCAGTTCAATTAGGGATGGGTATAAAATGCTGGCCTAGCTCAGAACCTCTGACTGGATAAAAAGAACATCATTCAATAAGTGGGAAAACTTAAATGTCTGTATTACTAGCAAGTAGGAGGGCAGCATACTTAAAAGTTTCTTAGGTCAATTACCAACAGTCATAAACTAGCATTCTTTCAATGAAAGAAGGGTTAACAGGTTCATCTGACATCCTATTCAACCACTGCCAAACCTCACCAGCACTGAAACGTGACCAACTCCACACACCGGCTGTGCTGTTGACAGGCACAACAGCTGCTCACCCGTGGGAAGCCTCATCCATCACTGAGGACAGCTGATGCCAGATTGGATTACCCATCAGCTCCCATCCCAAGTTTAGGCCCTGCCTAAACTCCTGCTGATCATTAACAGTTTTTAACCATTTATTTTCAGACAACGTGGAAGGCAAGTTAAAAAATAGCTTCAACCTCATGATTTTCTGTTGTTATTTCTACCCAGCAATCTTTTGCTCATAAGATTCCAATCCCAAAACATTTAGAAACAAATCTACTTTGGTTTAGATCAAGCCAAATGGACCACACATATGCTTTTACTTGCTGAGCTTCATTAAGTCCTCAGAATTTCACTGCTCCCCATTTCAAGTAATGGATCGGAATGACCATGACATGCTAACCCTGGTGTGTTGGTTTCTAACAATGATCCTTCTCAACTCTCCCCCACCCCTAAAATGGATTTTTGTTCAAAGTTCTTTGGATTGAGCAGTTTTGGGCAAATCAGTCACTGGAAAATGGAGATACTTTGGCTGGAAAGATAGTGGTGAGTTGTGGCTGCCACAGATCCAGACAGGACGGATCTCCTGCAGCAAACTACAATGCCGTGCAATGACCATGATTGCTCAAAATTGAAGAGTACCCAGGAAGGTGCTTGGCACTTTGTGTCTATACCAGGAGTGTGTGAAGCTCACGCACTAACAGCAAAAGGAGTGCACCACCTCCCAAACAACCCACCCACCTGTCCCACTGGCAGCAGAGTCCGCAGAGCATATATGGGACCCTTCAGCCACCTCAGAACCCAAAGAACCAGAGTGGAAATGAGTCATCCTCGACCCAGAGGGGTTGCTTGAAGAAAAAAAAATGTAGTAGATAATTCATGGAAAAATAAAATCCGACCTAATGCACACAGCACAACTTGCTGGAGTTCAATGCTTTCAACAGCAGAATGACAAAGTCATGAATGGCATGGCATTGGTGTTGATGATGATTCACCTCAGGTTGCCTGACTGAAGGATAAGAGAGCTACGAGTGTTCTCCTGCTTTAACTTTGGTGAGGCATTAATGTAGTGCCTGGTTCTTCCCACCACAGTGACCACGTGCTGCAAAATGCATAATCTGGCATTAAGGGAAATGTGATCACATGACAGAGGCTGTTCAATTGCAGAACAATTCGGGAAGGAGAGGATGATAATTTTTGACTCAACCTTGGAATTGAGAACAATGCTGAAGTTTTCTGATGATAACCACGGTGAAAGACTGTGGGAAGGAAACTCTAGCAGCTCAGACACAAATGATAGGTGGTGGATTAATCTGCATTGAACTGCAGTGTAGGAAAATTGGAAAAGGATATATACCATAAGCGGTGACATTTTCTTTCCATGTGCCAAGGAATCTACATGCCTTCCTTGGGTAAAGAACAGGTTCTGTTTTTACAGAAATACAGAAGTCAACTCGATACGGTCATCATACCTCCAGAGTATTGTAAAGAATGCCTTCAAAAGCATTACTTTAGAAAGAAAAGCACACAAGGCTGATAAGAAAGAACAATTACTAGAAGTGGAGAGAGAGGAAACTAGTTCTGCCATTTGCAGGAACAAATGTATGCACATATGTTGGACTTTGGAATTTAATAATATTGTTGGAACTCGTTCATGTGCACGGGTGTCAGTAAGTCGGGCATTCGTAACATGGGAACTGCCTGTACATGCCCAAGACCATTTAAATTTTCCTTTTCAGATGCTCAATCCAATTCCCTTTTGAAAATTAACATTGGATCAGCTTCCAATTCTGGATCACACCTCCCTATGGAAACCCTGTTTTGCCTTGTTTTGTCTCAGATTCTCCTGTCAGTTACCTCACATCTAAGGTTACCAATTCTTCTCCTCCTTAATTACAGATTTGCTCTTCCATTCACCCATCAAATACATTGCAGCTCCCTGTAAATGCTGAACACACCAGCAACACACATATCCAAACAGTGGATTCTTTAGCCATTGACAGCTTGTTCCAATCCCAGTCCATGAGCACCAATCCCCTCTAGGGCTGTGGAATTACATATTGATGGAAGTCCTTAACCCAATCACAGGCCAATTCTGACCATAAGATATAGGAGAAGAATTAGGCCAATCAGCCCATCGAGTCTGCTCCGCTATTCAATCATGGCTGACTTTTTTCAACCCATTCTATTGCCTTCTCCTCATAACCCCTAACCCTTTACTAATCAAACACCTATCAGTCTCTGCCTTAAATACACCCAATGGCCTCCACAGCCCTCTGTGGCCATGAATTCCACAGATTCACCACCATCTGGTGGAAGAAATTCCTTCTCATCTCAGTTTTAAAAGGATGTCCCTTTATTCTGCCCTTGGATCCTGGACTCTCTTACTAATGGGAACATCCTCTCCACGTCTAATCTATCCAGACCTTTCAGTATTCAGCAAGTTTCCATGAGATCCCTCCCTCATCCTTCTGAACTCCAGCGAGTACAGGCCCAGACCCATCAAACGCTCCTCATACATTAGGCCTTTCATTCCCGAGATCATTCTTGTGAACCTCCCCTGCACTCTCTCCAGGGTCAGCACATCTCTTCTAAGATACAGGGCCCATAATGCTCACAATATTCCAAATGTAGTCTGACCAACCCTTTATAGAGCCTCAGCGGCACATCTTTGCTTTTGTCTTCTTTACTAAACTCCTCTAGATTAATTGGAAACTGTTGTAGCAATACTTTGAGCAACTTTACGCTGGAACCCCAGCTTAGCTAATTGACCCAACCAAGTGCTAGTTGGTGTGAGAGTGCACGGGCAAGGAACAGGATGTTCTCCCATTCTACACAGTGGCTCCTGCTAAAGACAGCATGCCCATAATGATCTACATAGTCAAACTGCCATGTCACATCAGGTAGGCTAGTGTAAAACAAGGGAATACTGGAGGTCTGCTATGGAATCACAAGACAATGTGGACACCAACTTCAGGAAAAGCAGCAAAATGCAGAGATCTTTGTTTGGGTTGCTCAGAATAGCTAAAAGGAAAAAAGACTCCGAGAATTCCCACTCTTGATCTCTATCTGCTGACCCAGCCCCTGCTGAAAACTGCACGTGCGGATATTGGAATACTTCCATACACATTCATTTGCAAAAAAAAAGTAAACAAACTGTTCAAGACCAAGCAGGTGGAATGGTAATTTGGGAGATTTGGCGAGAGGATGATCTCAGATTTTAATGTCGACGCAAAGATGTGTGTAATGTGCTTGAAGGATGGAGCGGGTTGGGAGAAACAAAGTGTGTTTAATCCTCTGTAGCACTTATTTTCCATTTACTGCAGATTTTGGATTATGAGCAGTAATTAGCACTTCTATGATGCAGTTCCCAGGAGTCCACTGCTGATTAAAATCAGGCAAAAACAAAGTCATTAATTCTCAACATAGCTGCAGTGTAATCTCAGCCCCACAACAAAAATAGACTAAGTATCCATACACAAAATTTACACTAAAAGAAAAAATGTTCTAATCATTGACAGTTCAGAGTAGCCTCTGTAAAACTGCAGAAGCAACTTTGTTGACACATTCAGGGATGTTAATCTTCATATTTGTTGAACCTCCCAAGATTCTTATTGCAACATGGGCCAGCATCACTGAACCCGCTTCCGAGATGGGACCTGACTGCCAGCTGATATTATTCTCTGCAGAGTACCTGGGCTGAACAGAAAGGAAGAGAAATGTAGAGAAAGGGAAAGAGAAAGGGAGAGGACAGAAAACCACGATGAGGGGAAGGTGAAAAAGAGGGCACTTCAAGAGAGTAAAAAGGGAACGGAGTCCAATGGGAAGAATGGAGAAGCAATGGGTCCTTTTTCAGCTTCCCACAATCACTTTAATGATAAGAATTAGAACTGACAATTCTTTCTCAGTCAGCTTCTGTTATTGATTAACTTCTACGGAAGCAGTAAGCACCAATTAAATCACTGCAAAAACCAAGCTCGCAGGTTGTAGGGAGGCAGGAAAACAAGGTGCAGCCATAACTGGGGGGGGGGGGGGGGGGGGGGGGGGGGGGGAGGGG
Source organism: Pristis pectinata (assembly GCF_009764475.1). Classification (NCBI taxonomy): domain Eukaryota; kingdom Metazoa; phylum Chordata; class Chondrichthyes; order Rhinopristiformes; family Pristidae; genus Pristis; species Pristis pectinata. The sequence goes on from NC_067412.1 coordinate 87,497,995, forward strand.
GGGGGGGGGGGGGGGGGGGGGGAGCCAAGTCACAGGAGAGGGATTGATGGGAACACAGAAAGATCCGCAAGAATTGTGCCAGCTATCAATCAATAAACCAGCCTCTGAAACAATTACATGCTACAACAAATCATGGTTCAGTGAGGGATTTCTGAAGGGAGAGGTTTGCGGGTTACAAATTGATACACGAAGACCCGCCACTGGTACAGTGGAGTCCAAACTGCAACAGAACTAAGTTCTGAGTCATTTTTATCAACAGGTCAGCAATTGAGATGGTTGCTTAAGCTTGAGATATTCTTCCCAAAGTCACCAACAAAATCAGTCAATGTATAACTAGGGTGCCGCTACTGAAGACCCACATTGGGATATGTCAGCATATCCACAGCTGCAGGAGAAACTGGCAGGTGGGGAGGATCAACCAGAAAATCCAGAGATAAAATTGTATATGTAAGTAACAACCTGAGAAAGCTGCTTAAGAATATGGTAATAAATGGTATCAGAAATATCTGGCGAGGAAACCTCTTGGTACCCAATACAATGACTTGAATTGGTTGCTTCAGGATCTAGGTTGGATAATTTCCCATCGGTACAATGGTATGTCTTCTCACATCAATGACTTATAGCTTAGAATAGAAAGTTCTGCTAAGATCGACCCTACTGCAAAAGAATACACGGACCCAATAAAGGAATTAAACCAGGACCCACGTTGCTTAGGAGAAGTATGCCTGTTAAATGAAGAACAGAAAGACATCAAGACAAAATTAAAAATTCTCAACAAGGCTAGAGAGAAGTTGCATCTTCCCCACAGAGTAATGAATATTGCACAGGCTCTCTGATAAAAAAAAGCTGATAATATGTTGGTATGTACATTTTAAAAAAGAGCTAAGTAAATATTCTTAACGTGCGAGATTGATAACTGCAAGGATAAGTGTAGAAGAGATAACCAAATACTACATCAGTCCTTGAGCTGCAGAGGCTATGCACATGTGGATCAATGACACAGGGTGCAAGGTGAGACAAGTATTTGGAAGGGTTTGGAGAAACTTGGCAAGGCCTTTTCTCTGGTAATTAAATAGATTGTCACAGAGTAATACAGCATGGAAACAGGCCCTTCTGCTCAACTCACCCATGCCGACAAGGTGCCCACCCAAGTTAGTCCCATGTGCCCACAGTTGAACCTGTATCCCTCTAAACCTTTCCTGTCCATGTACTTATCCAAATGTCTTTTAAACATTATTATTATATCCACCTCAACTACTTTCTCTGGCAGCTCGTACCATCTATGCATCACTCTCTGCGTGAAGAAGTTGCCCCTCAGGTCCCTTTTAAATCTTTCCCCTCTGACCTTAAACCTATGCAGTCTAGTTTTTGGTTCCCTTTTCCTGGGAAACAGACTGTGTGCATTCAATGATTGGACAAAAGGCCATTACAGAGCACATAATAGCAATTTGTCTCTCTTATTTGCTTTGTTTTAAAATATGTTCCTTTTATGAAGAAGTGGCCTAACTTCTTTTGCTCTCATTGTTGGGTTAAACTCTCTTAGACAATCCAGGTCTACAACAGAAATTCCAAAGTATACAGAGTCACATATTCAACCTGTACCTCAGCCGCTCACTGGATGGGTATGTTGTGCATTCAGATTGCCATTATTGTGCACAATATTTTTTGGTATCATGACTTTTTCTATACAATAGTGATGCTATCAGGGGAAAGCGCAAGTTTGGGAGAGTGCTTCTCCACCACTCATGGCCTTCCCCAGCATTTTTCCCAGATTCCTTTCCCTGTAACATTTTAATGATTTAATGAACCATTCATTTTCTGCCATTCCTCATTCCAATAGAAGCTGCTCTTGGGCAAAAAGAATATCATCTCAAAAACAATCTGTGGCTTGTCTACATATTCCACTGCTGTGGCTGAGAGCATTGAACCTGCCACTTGTTCACTGGTTTAGAATACAAAACCACTGACAGTTTTGAATATACATGCTAGCTTTAAGAATTATGCAAAGCAGTTTATTTACCCAGAAGCCATTTTCAGTGATCTGCTGATTGAAATCACACACAGCCCTTCTAAATGCTGGAATGTCAAGATATTTCAAAGGATAGAGGCTCAGAGTTCATGGCCCTCGTCATTCACCTCCTTTCTCTGCTACCCTTTCAAACTTGGGCTTTGTCCAGAGATTGTATTTAAAGCTGGATGATGCCAGGATGAATTATTGATGCAAACAGGTCTGTGGCAGGTCCTGGAAATGTTGGGAGAATTTTGAGATAGTTAATTCAGAGTTTTGCAAATGAAATATTCTATTTATAAGAATGCGTTGAAGGGTTCCGAAATTGCAGATACCCACAAGTCAAAACTGAGTCAAATCACAAAAGTTGCTCAGATTGTAATTTAATGAAACCTAGGAATAAGCTGCAAAAATTTCAATCTACATATACCCCCTTTAAGTATTTAATGCACGTACCAGAATTAAGTCTAACCAGTTTCTATAAAGTTTTTTTCTTCAAAAGTTAATTTTGAAAACTGATTTCAGACAGACAGTTGGCAGACTTGGGTGCACATCACTCACACAGGCAGTGGTAAGTTTATTTGGACCATCATTAATAATGACCAATGAAGTAATATGGAGTCCCTCCATTCAGTAAATACTGTATGCAGTATACAGACTTAAGATAATAGGGTAATGCAAGAAAGAATTGACATTTATAGAGTGCCATTCATAATCTCACGTCATTCAGAAGCACTACACACCAAATGAATTACATTTAAAGTGTCCTCACTGTTGTAATGTAGGAAACAGTATACATCCTTTGCAGAACTAAAAAAAACAGTTGGACAACGTAATCTGTCTCCAGCTATAGCTGGGGATATGGTACACTGTATTACATATATTTTCTTTCTTCATTCATGATAAATGTTTACATGACCTTATGAACAATTGACTTCATGGACTGACCAAATGGTCTATTTTCATACTCTTTGTCTTCTGTTCTTAAATACTACAGTTTCTTTTCTTTTTGTAGCTGATATATGAATTGTCCCAATTGAGTGGTTTCTTGAGAGAGACCCCAATGCAAGTAGCTTTCTGCTTGAATGGAATGGAGAGAAACACCAGTAACCCAAGGTTTGGATGCAAGTCAAGGCAAGGATATTACTTATTCAGTAAGCTAACACTGCACAGCTCACCAGCATAGAAACCTGGTAAAATACAATGAGAAGCATCATCCTCACAAGCACATTAGAATACAGATTATCTACAGATGAAACAAATGAATCCCTGCCCCTCCTGGTCCCTTTAACGTGTGAGGCATAGTGCCAACCATTAATAGCATCTTGGGAATACAGTGAACTTCTTGGCTCACATATTAGATTACCACTTCTGGCACACCAATCACTGTGATTTCCATTTCCCATTATGAAGTGCGTCACCTTAGAATTAACAATCCTGTTAAACATATCCCTCTACACCAGAGGTTCAGCCACTTGTTGATATTAAACAAATGGCAAGTGTGCTTCGGAGCTTTCAAAACGTGACAAACAAGTAAAAGCAATTCATCTTAAAAGTTATGGTGAACAATTCACCAGATTGTGTGACTCTGTCAGCATCATCCTGGGGGGTGAGAAATTGGTCTCTGGCAAAACAGGTCTGGTTGTATCAGGAGCCTCTGAAATTTAATTCCACTGGAGTCAATAAAATTAAAATCTCAGGCAGCAAGTTTAACACGCAGTTGATTGGATTGTGCAGATTTGGTGTCAATGCCCAAGCAAATTTCTAACCCAAAGCTTATCGTTTCAGCTGCTGAGGTGGGAGCTTCAGAAAATGCACCAATCAAGTACCAAACAGAGGGTGCAAGAACCTTTTCTCCAAAGCCAGTAATCCTTTTCCAGTAAGCTGCCATTCACAACTTCAGTTTCTTCAACAGATGACTGGTTGCAGCACATTCGAAGGACCAGAATGTACTGCTGCTAGCTATGATGGCGTGCAGAAGGTTTTAACATCTCCATCTCATACCCACCCAAATTTCCTGGGACTCTCCTTCTTTGTACCATAGCTGTTTGCAGCAAATCCCAGTACCATTCTTTAAGGTTGGCCTCTCTTTTCCTACCACCTTTATTCTGAAGGATTCTACACCCAAGGTGATTTTAATCTCCACTAAGACTCACACTGCCCATCGGGCAATGACATTCTTGCCCTGTTTGCCTTCCTCAATTTCACACACTGATCGGCTTCCTCATCCACATTCATGGCCATATAATCTCACCATCACACACATCATTCCTCAGAATGTGTCCGCTCTCTTTAGTGGTGGTTTCTTTTAGCACTACCCAATCTCAACCACAGACACAATCTTATGGTCTCTCAGACTATTTATTTAGTACCTATTCTGCATATCTGCTAGGCCCTAATCGTAGCCTTCCCCACTTTTCGTAGGGGCTCCCATTTTCAATGACTCAGCTCACTTACCTCATCCACAAGGGTAAATATTTGATCAATTCCTCACCTCCTTAATCGGCAACCACCATCTTTCTCATAAAATACCAACACCTCCAAAATTCCTGTTATTACACCTTTTCTCACTACAAAACAAGCCAACTCTCTCCAGCAATTGTTTTGTCAAGAATTTTCTTTTCCTGACAATTCTGGGAACATACTATGGCAAAGTATGCTCTCACCATTGTCAAAGCCCCATCCAATAACTCACACATGCTCAACTTAACCTTCTGATCTTTCTTCATGCATTCTGCCTTCATCAATCCTGCAGATTATTCCTTTTTCTTCAGCTCTCTTCCCTGCAGATACCACTCTCTCAAGTCCACTTTAACTGACTCATTGCAGGAATTAGATTGCAATATATCACTGTTGAGATAATCCAGTGCTCAGATGGCCATGACCAGTGGCTTTGCTGGATGCCATGGTGGTAGAATAGAAGGGAAACCCAGTATGGAAGCTTGCAGCTAGATCGTCACTCTTAATAACATTCATTCCCACAGTGAAGAACTAAGCTATCAGTGCCTCATCCAGTTCCCTGCATCTCAGTTGCGGTGGACAAGTGGGGTGGGGAAGAAATAGGGAAACCCATGTGTTTCTGCTGGAAGAGCACAGCCCAAAAAGCAGGGACAGCAGGAATTTTGTTGGTGATCCTTAAGGAATGAGCCTTTTCTTATTTTTTCATCCCCACGGCTAAAGTTAGCTTTATCCTCTTTATTGCTGGTTCCTTATTGCACGTCTTAACCTACTCTTCTGGGACAATCTCCTGATAGGACACAGATGCGACAAGGACACCAACCTGCATGTTTAGTGATTCCCGATCCAGTGGAAGTGGGTTGGGGCAGCAGCCAGAAATCCCACCCACTTCCATTTGATCCCTGGCTTGGATTGTTTAACTCATCCATGCACTTTCCTCATCCTCCTACCTGCCAATAGTAGTACCACCACTCCCTATCATTCCAAAAAAAAAATAAATTTAACCTCCTTGCATTTTCTATAGCAGAGCGCCACCAGTGTCAACTTATTTAAAAAAAAACCTTTCTAATACTGAATTCAGAAGTTTCAGTATGCAGGAGTCACCAGGCAAATCAACAGACAGCATTTCAATGTGCATCCACTGAACAAAACACTAATTTCCAGTTATTCATTTCCAATTCTAACACTGCCAAATGCTAACATCCTCCAGCAAGGTTAAGCAATCCATATCCTTCTCTGATGAGTTATGTTTCCACCCCCCCCCCCACTGAATACATCTTCAACGGCTTTGGACTTTCAAATTTTCTGTTTAGATGCAGCAAGAACCATTATGTGAAAAAGCACTGGAGCTTTTATCCCAAACTGCTTCTTAATGCAGATGTGGGAAACTCAGCAGATTCCTTAACAGATTGCATAGGTTGTCTATGCTAGAAAATATTTATTCAATACATCCAAGACAGGCTCAGAGTTTGAAGGTAATCTTATATAATTTTCAAACACTCAGCTGTTTACTACCAATGAAAGATGTTTCTTGTTATTAACTTCTTCAGGCCTGGTCAGCTTCAAACAGAAGTATCATACACCAGATTATCACAACAGCAACATGTACTGAAAGTCAAATAGTCAAATGCCAGGCATCTTAGCCAATGGCTACAAATAATCTTTCAACTACAAGTTCAAATAGCCCAGATACCTGAAAGGATTCTTTTGTGCTGAAGACAATCTTCAGTGTGCTTATGGGCAGTGGATCCAAGAAATTTGTCAAATTGAATACTTTGATGTGCAGTAAGGTACTATGCAGGTTAATTATTTAATTTTACCCAAATTCTATTTCAAATGTTCTGCTTTAGGCCAGGTGACACATTTTTATGTTCAGAGATTCTGTTTGTTCATACTCAAAGGTATAATAAAAGGATCGTTCTCAAATACAGTTCATATTCTGGTAAGTAGATTAGTAGAGACACACAGATGGCCAATGCAGACACACATTTGTTCCTGTGTATGAAAGACTTAAAAAGGACCCACTTTCTTTAATTTAAAGGCATACTGTCACAGGAGGAGAATAGTGATGCATGTTTTACAGGTTAAGGATTCCCTGTCTCAAAGACTTGGTGACTTAAGCACATGATCAGTCTACTCCCAATCCACCAATTTCATTCGATACCAGATACATAAACACGCAAGGACACATCAGTGTATAAATGGCATTACAGTTTCAATTACTTCCTTGTATTTGCAAAGCTCATGATGACATTGCTATTTATCCAACTGTCAAGTGATTAACTGACAAAGCAATTGAATAAAACAAAGATATATGTCATTAGGGCATTTGGTAATGAGAGCACTCGGGTGGTTGTGATTCTGGTTGACAAACCTGGGATTTGAGTTCAATCCTACCACAGCAGGTTGTACAATTAAATTTAATAAATCAGGCTAATGTGCGAAATGGTATGAAAAAACATGACTCATGGAATGCTGTAGGTGACACAAGGGACTGCAGAATGCTGGAACCCTAACTAGTTCACTGTTGTTCTTCAATGGTACCTTCACATGCCCTCGAGGAGACCTCAACTTGTTGGATAGCACTCTTGCCTTACTGAGGCATTGCCCTGGCCTGTCAATTCTCTTACAAGCAAGTGGATGTAATGGCACTGGAAAACTCCTGGTGACAATAGGCAGGGGTGAGGGGGGAAACAGCCTTGAGGCTCTTATTTTAGAGGCCAGTAAACTGGTTGCTTATACTGATGCTAAGGGAACAAAAAAAAAACAAACTGCTGGAGGAACTGTGGAGGGAGATGGACAGTCGATGTTTCAGGTCAAGACCGTTCATTTACACTGGTTCCAGCATCTGCAGTCTCGTGTCTCCAAAGCTGAGGGGAAACCTGCAGACTGGTTCTGGAGTTTCCAGCAGGATAGGTTGGTGTAGTGTTTTGGGGGTGGGGGGTGGGGGCTGCAGAAATGCTTTATAAGCATTTCTGCTCCCCCCCCCCCCACCAAACCCCCACCTCCACCCCCCCAAGGCAGAAATGCTGACGAATTTCTTGTACTCCCACTAACCCCATCAGCTCGGCCAGATCATAGTCTAAAAAATTCTGGTGCCCTTCTTTCATGTTTGGCCTAAAAATCTGAGTCAGGCTGTACATATTGCCCATCCCTTGGCATCCTGAGCAGCTGCCAGTGAACTGGGATTTCTCTTCGTTACTTGGCAACACTAAGGCATCAGGTTGACCAAACCGTCCTGAGTATCAGAGCCAATACACCTTGAAATGCACATAATTCTTATGGGGCTTGAGAGCATAGAGAACGGGATGATGTTTCCCATAACTGCAGTGTCTCAATCCAGGATCACCGTCTCAAAATAAGGGGGAATGGGCACTTAGCAGCAATGAGAAGAAAACCCTCCACTCAGAGAAACATTCTTTAGAATTCACCATCCAGGAGGGCTGTGGAGACTCAGTACCTACAGGATTACTACAGGAAAATGGTACTGAAGTAATAGATCAACGACAATCTTACCAATTGAGAGATCAAGCTCAAGAGACTGGGAGACCTATTTCCTGCTGTTTCCTTTTTCACATTGCTAAAGACTTTTGGGAGCAACATTTGGTTCTTGCACCAAATTACTACCAATAATGGATTCCCAAGAATTGAACACAAGGGTCAAATAGACTGTTTAAAAATCCTTTCTGTGCATCAGTCACTTACAAGTCCTAGTACAGTTTGCTGCACTTAACAGCAGGTTTGTACTTAAGCAATTATAACAGATTCTGGCACATCAGTGATTAAGGAGTCAACTTTACTGAAGATAAGGCAAACTGCCATTTTCTGCAAATTTTCCAACCCTTCCTCATACCCCATATATAAAGAAGAAATCCCCATGAAATATTCAGCAGGCCAGGCAGCATCTAACTTTAGGATTTTCATGCACTTAGACCAAAACAAAATAAATTTGCCATGATGTGCGACTTAGCGACTGAGATTAATGTAACAATTTAGCTGCAGTGACAAAGTTCAATGCAAATCTAAAAGATATTTGAAAATGAAGTCACCCATCTAAGGACTCCAATTATTTTTGCACAATTGGCTTACAGCTCTACAACACACGAAACAAATGGAAAATGCTCTATAGCCAGTTAATACTGACAGTAAACCAACTTCTGTGCATATCAGAGCAGTGAGGAACCAAGTCCATGACCCAATGTACTCCAGAAATTGGTTTTTTTCAAAATGGGAATCAGCTTGATACAAAAGAGGAAAAGAGATCAGGGATTTCCAGGTGTCAATTTTGATTGAGAGTTGTCCTTATTTACTTGGATGACTAGTGCATATTCCATCAAGGTCAACTATCAGCACCAATGGATGTGCACTTTTCACTTTGGTTGCACAAGTAGTCTCTGCTGGAAAACTGTCCGCAGTTTGAACCACATTTTAACACCAGCATCAAGGAACCATTTAGACATTAGGGCAGACTTTAAAAAAAAACAAGCCACAAAAAACAAAGAAGGATGCAATGAAAGTTGTGCAAACAAGGATTTTGTTCAACACATGGCAATACTGCGACTTCCTTTGTGGAGGAAGACTCCTCCACATCTCAAAGATTTTAACACTTCCTCCAGTACATCACCACAGTCACCGCCTGCCATCTTGGATTTTACCTAAATGGACATTCTTCAACTCAGTGCAGGCGGGCTCAAGGACCACAGAGCGCACTATAGACACACCTTCCGGTGTGCAGCCACTGACAGCCAGGTATGAAAACGGTCGTTTTCTCTTTTGTCTTAGGAAGCAGAGGATGGTTCCTTTGCTTGACATCAGCACAGATCACTTGTCCTGGGACCTTCCTGGTCTGTGTGACCAATGAATACTTCTGGGTAGCTGGGAAAGGCACTATCAACAGTCTTTTCAAACTAAGCAAAGAGAAGTCCCAGTGCATAATTATTTTTAAAATCAGTATCCCCACAGTGAATTTCCTGTTTGAGTTGATCTAATTACCAGTTTCCTGCATTAATAATCCAATCATGTCAACAAAATAAAAATGGTTTAGTGACTTATGCTAAAGTAAATAATTGATATTTTTACATAAGTGATTAAGAAAGTCATTGGTCTACTATCTTATGTGTGATTATTGTTGTAAACTACTTGATGCTTCACATTGAGAGGGACAACATCACTACAAAGACTGTCTGAACGGGAATGAACTGTGCATCATCCAAAGTGGGATCCCCATGGTGAATCAGTCCAGCCATGCTGAATCAGAGAATTAAATGAAGCTCTGAACCATGGCAGACCTGAATTGGACCCTGTTGAGTATCTGACATAGACTAAAGTGGACAATCAGCTGCCCAGGTGTATGTGAACTTACATAGCACATAAGTTCTACAAAACATTCAAAACATTTGCAATGCTCTGAAGCTGTGCAGTGCTCCTCACCCTTCAATTTCTCAGGTCGACAGAGGGTCCCTGAAATTCCTGACCCCCGTGGCTGACATGTCCCTTCACAATTCCATGGTACCAAGAAGCCCCAATCTTTTGTAAGGTGGCTGGGTACAAGATCAAGCAACTAAGCTTACAATGCCTCAACATGTTCCCTTCCTGGCTCCTTGGGTGCTGAAGAGGTTAAATGGCAGTAGCATCCATCCTCTCTTACATTTTTTCCTTTTGCCCGATGATAGTATTTTCTTATGAGTTTTCAGTAGTTGATGAATTCAGAAATATGAATAATCTGCATAAATATGAATGAATGACTTATGAATATATACATTTTGACTGTAATTTGAGGATTATTCTTTAAGTCACTAAAGCCACCAAACTAATTTTGTCAACCAAATTTTGTGAAATGAAGATAAAATGCTAATTACACAAATAATAACATCCTAATGTTGTTCATATCATGGTAATCTACACCATAAGTGGCTCAAAACTCTGAGGAAAACTTACCAGAACTGGAAGCTGTAACAGGCATTCCATCTTCCTTTCTCATCATGTTGGAACCTGCTTCATTTTTCAATCACCAATTCTTCTCAATAGCCCCTCCACCCCCTCAAAAACAATTGATGTACCGCCACATTTTTCCATAAACCTTTATTAATGGCCTGCTTTGAAAGTCCTTGAGATAGTAATTTGTATGCCTCTATACACCTCCTGACAGTTATTCATTTGATTTTACCTACTTCAGCTCTGGCCAGGTAAGCTGATTGTAAGAGTCCATCAGTTTTTTGCTTTCTCTTTGATAATAAATTGTTAAAAGTATGGCTTGTCCTCCAGAAAATATGCCTGGTGTTCCAAGGTGCTACCTTACCCTTACTCCTGGCAGGGAGCAAATTTCTCTCATTGGTGGGTATAGCTAAGCTGTTTAAAACACATTGGCCTCCTATGCAGCAAGCATGAGCATGGACTATTCAGCCTCTTGTCTACCTGGAACTTTTTATTACAGCATCCAGTCTCACTCTGAACAGTAATATTCTGCCTTTATCATAAATGGTACTTATTATTAGATGAATGTGATTAACACGGGGTAATGGTTTGAAAATAATTATACTTGATTTGTGTATTTACTGCCACAGCAGGCTAACACCAGCATACAAACAGATCTCACCCAAGTTTTTCGAAAATGCTCCATCATTGTAGTAGACAACATTCTCAGTGTGCAAATAAGATTATGCAATTGGAGCATTGGATTTGGATTATTAGCTGAGTACAGCAATGAATGCATGGCTAGCACCCTCTTGAGCAGCACAGATGGTGATGACTAGAATCCTCCGATTAAGACTACAGTCTTGATGGTCTTGTGGCAAAGGCTCCCACAATACCTCAACATTTACTTCAGAGGCTGGCCACCCAGATTTGATTTACTTATTGTACCGGCAATAAGAACACAACAATTATTTCAAGGGCCCTTCAGATGGGAACAGTGTAGAGTTTGTCAGATATCTGTCAGTTAGTGATCCTGCTAGAGCATTTTCATAAATGAATGCTGAGTGAGGGCCAGATTAGGGGATGATCTTGATGTCCTTAACAGTTTAAAAATTCACCGATAAAGAATAGTCATTTGCGCGATACACCAGAACAGTCTGCAGCCCACAGAAGCACAAGGCATCATGAGTCAGCACCTTAAGGAGAAAACTGGACATTGGATTTATTTTGCAAAAGAGGCACTAATCCTGTAATAAGTGAAGAGGCACAGGAAAGCAAAGAGAATGGTGATAGGGAACTAAAATGACTGTGGAAGAACAATAATGCTGTGATTACAATTACAGTGAAGAAGTGCAAAAGCTATTTCCATTAATGATGGCATTTGCTTCGCTGCATTAAGATTATGATCTGACACTTTATTCCCCCAATCCCATAGAGGGCCTTTAAACAGAACCACACTTGCACTTGGTTTGACATTGGAACAATGGACTCCAAGTTAGAAAATATTATTCATTCATCTTTACCCAGTTTTGTTTCTCTTCAGGGTGCTTTTGTTCTTGTAAACTAATCTAAAACTGGACTGCTGAAACGCTTTGACAATAAAATACAATAATGATTTTCCACAGAGTCCAAAATTGGACAGATGTCTGGTAGATGGATGTCTGCTTGGATGAGAGTTCACTGAAAACTTTAATACTCCTAACTTTTAAGATATATAAAGAAGCGATGCCTTAATAAAGCAAAATTCTGGCCATGTTTTCATCTTAGAAATTAGATCATTCAGCCAAAAGACTGGATTGTCCAGGCCAAATTTGGACCCATGGTAATATAAATCAGCATGACCCACTAAAGAAGCAGTGAAGCTTCAGTACTTTACCAGAGCTTTGTTTCAGCAGCAAACCTTTAACTAAAGAACAGGAGCTGTGGTGGGATCCTTAATAATGGACCTAATACTAAAGCTCAGGGATGCAGTTCGATAAGAAAACAGCCAGTGTATATTTTTTTCAAATTATGTATTCCATTTGTGACAAGCTTGCAAAAAAAGCTGTTGAGAGAGCTATCACTGTGTGCACACAAAGGATGAGAAAATGAATAACAGGCAAGGTGAAAGCCTGTTGTATCAGCAACTGCAGAAAAAGTAACCTTAACAATACAGACCACAAACATTAATGAATGGTTTAAATCACTGATGCATGTTTCTTTCTCCTCGTCTGATTACAAAAATTAAAATATGCAGCAAGAGAGAAAAAAATAAGGCTTTGTCTCATTGATGTCACTTCTCAGCAGTCAATAATTTCATTCCAGGAATTTTTCCTCTTTTCAATAAAAATGCAATTGTGTTGCAACAATAGATCTATTTGTCCATCTTTACAGATCAATCTGCATACAGATGTATTTGTCAGTGGGTGATTCTGAATTGCAGAATTTGGCAGGTTGAAAGGGGACCTCTGCAGCTTTAAGTGAAATCACAAAGGAGCCTGGAATAAGTCCAGCAATGATGTAAACAAGCAGATCCTTAGCCGGAGCGCCCCCTGCCCTGGCAGAACACACACTGCGGGCGCGGCTGGAAGAGAAAAACAACTTTGATTGGCATCGATGTTGGCCAAATGCTTTCTTTACAGCAAAGAGAGAAAAAAAATGCAAAGAAGAGAGAAAAAAAACGGAAAGACGATGCAAACAGATTGCATTTTAGTCGATTCATAAAGGATCGTTGCATTACAATGGGGATCATGCTCCTGACCAAAATGACTTAGAATATTTAAAATAAGCAACACAGACATGTTTGCTATCTCGGATCACTACTTAACACTGATGCGGTGGAATTTGCAGTGCTGTAATTTTAGAATGACTATTTTTATGTATTGCAATCATACTTTAATTGGCTAACCTAATGTAAAATGCAATCGAGGAACGTGGTTGCACTTAATGGGAAAGATTCCACTAATTTATACACAATTAATGTCGAATGGGGGGGGGGGGAGGTAAAGGAGGGAACAAAACCAGTTACAATACCCTCTCAAAATAATTTTTGCGAAGTTTGCAACCCAGTGAATCAAATGTTCACTTCATAATTCAATAGAGAGATCGATTTACTTGGAAAATGCACCTTATTTTTTTCACTGTACCTTTGCATTTGAAAATCACAAACATGAAAAATATTTTTTAAAAGGAGGTAGGTGAAGAGGAATATTGCATTGGGGGGGGGAAAAAGACACATCTTAACAAGGGGAAGACAAGAAAGAAAAGGCAAATTCATAACGGACAAAACAAGTTACAATGATTTTTTTTTCACCCAAGTCGCCGGACTCAATGGTGCAAATGAAAGATATGCAGGAACACATGAACGTGAGATAATGAATTAAATTGGAATGCTGAAGTGGTTAGTGGCTACCCTGTCACTAGCCCAATCTACATGTACAGAGAGCTGCTAGTGCTGCTGTTTACTCTGCTAGTCCTTTTGTTCATATCTATATTGTTTTTTGCACGGTTACCTGTCTGGAGATCCTCTGACAGCGGTTTAAATATTCCCCCGCTGCCATGTTCTCTGGGTTCCTGCCGCTTTCCTCGCTGATACTGATGATCATTTTCTTTGCATTGAGTTTTTATCCCCCCCTTGTTGCTTCTTTTCCTCCCTCTCCTGTTTCTTTCGCTGGAGCCGGGGCTTTGTCCCGCAAAGCCGGTCCTTTCCTCCGTACAAGTCAGGACACAACCTCCTTAGGAAGGAGGTACCACCTGTCACTCAAACCCGTCGTAACCCAATCACAGCCCAGCCTGGCCCTCACATGGAGGGCGGGACCGTGGGGACCCTTGACCAATTACAGCGCAGACTTTGCTTCACTTGGCTTTCACGCGTCATCTCTGGCCAATCAGTAGGCTGCCCTTGTATCCAAGAGGAAGGGGAAGCGCAGGCCAATCAGAATGAAAGCAGCTGGAGGCTGATCATCCAATCAACAATCGAAACTTCATCAGAATTGATGGTTGTGATCAAGTTGCTCCAGGGCGAGCAAAAGGTTTTCTCATGAAACGGATTTCTTTTCTGCAGTTCTGGTCCAGCACTGGTCAGTGTGTGAAACTTCTGAGAGTTCACGCTCCAAGATATTGTCTGCAAAGCTTAGGTTTTGTTCTGCTGATGTGATGCAAGAAAGAACTGTTGCAATATTAATTTTGCTGTGTGGTAACGTATTATGTGTGTGTGAAGGAACCCTAGGAATGGCAAAGTTTACATTTATGAAATGAAAAACAGACGTGCATTTATAAGTTACCTTTCACAATCATCCAAATATCCCGTGGCACTTTAAAATTGATGAAATACATTTGAGGTGTGGTTACTGTTGTTTTGCTGGAAACACAATAGCCAATTCACACACAGCAAGGCCCCACAAACACTACTCTGAAAACAGAAAAAGAATTTGGTGATATTCAGCAGGTAAGTCAGGATTTGTAATGAGACAAACAGAATTAGCATTTGAGGTTGATGGTCTTTTAGCAGAACTGGAAAAGTTGAAGCATAAGTGTGCTGTATGTTGCAAAGAGAGGAAGAGGTTGAGAGAACATAGGGAATGTCTGGGAGGGAGTGGAAACCAAAACTATCCTGGTGATGCCAATACTGTTGATGCTGTCTAACGGTGTTAATCGCAGCTGATCTATCAGGAGGTGTGTAAAAGGAGATAAATAAAGGTAATAGAAAGGAAACTGGTAGAAATGTGAGATGCAGAGCACAGCAATTCTGAAAATTGAAAATAGAAGAGTTTGCAACCCAGTGAATCAACATTCATGATGCTGGAAATACTCAGCAGGACTGATAACATATTTGGAAAGAGAAAAGCCTGAAATGATCTCACAGGTTGCATCAGAACTCACCCAGTTCTGACAGAGACAGGAAAGGCTGGCTATCTGAAATTGTTGAATTTCTTAAGTCCTAAGAGTTGCATTGAACCTTGTTGGAAGGTGAGGTGCTATTCCCTGAGCTTAGGTTGAGCTTTATCAGAACAGTGTAGGTGGCCAAAGACAGAGAAGTCAGAATGGGGAATTAAAGTGATAGGTAACTGGAAGCTCAGGGTCAGTCTTGTGGACTGAAGGGAGATGTTTTGCAAAGGGTCACTTAATCTGTGCTTTGTTTCTCCAATGCGGAAGAGATCACATTGTGAGCACTAAAAGTAGTACACTAAATTGGAACAACTGTGAATGAATCATTATTTCACTTGGAAAGAGTGTTTAGGTCTCCGGATGATGAGAAGGGTGGAAGCAAAAGGACAGGTGTTGTATATCCAGTGGTTGCATGGGAAGTAATTGAAACAGATGGAAGATTGAACCATGGAGTTGTGGAGGGAGTGCTGGGAAGGTAGGGGTAGATGTGTTTGGTGGTGGAATCCCATTGAAGTTGGTAGATTTTATGCAGGTTGATCCATTGAATATGGAAGATGATGGATTGGAAGGTGAGGACAAGGGGAATCTTTGTTCTGGTTGAGAGCAGAGTGCAGTAAATGGAGCATATACCATTGTCAACTATGGCAGAGGGAAGGTACGGATAAGGAAAAAGGAAGACATCTCAGAAACAATGGTGGGGAAAGTCTCATCATCAGAGCAGATATGATGGACTTGGAGAAACTGGAAAAATAGATTCCTCCCAGGAAGCAAAGTTGGAGGAGTGCACTTAAGATAGCTATGGAGTCTGTAGTTTTATAATAGATATTGGTTGTTAAACTTTCCAAGAAATGGAAAGGATGAGTCAGTGATGGGTGATATAAAACAGCCAGCAGGGTGGAAATTAGCATCAAAGGTAAAGAAATTCTTGAGTTCTGCATGAGTGCAGAAAGCAGCATTAATAGACTCACTAATGTACAGGCGAAAGAGGCAAGGGAAGAGATTTGTGTAGGACTAAAGCAAGAACTGCTCCATGTCTCCCTCAAACAGTCAGGCACACATGAGTTCCCACAGCTATGTCTCTTATTTAGATGAAGTGAGTGGAATTAATGGAGAAGTTGTTCAATGTAAGAACAAATTCACCCGGCAAATGAGGGGTGGTGGTGGAGGGGAACTGGTTGAGCCTCTGTCAAGGAAGAAGGCCATCGTGCTGTGGGATTAGCGTGTAGAGGGAGTGGACATTTGTGGTGAAGATCTTTCAAACCGGTTGGATGCCAGTAGAGGTGTAATGGATATAGATGGGAAGGGACTGGATAGGGGAAGAAGGAATGAAATCAAGGCAGGGAGAAATTAGTTCTGTGGGATAGGAGCAGGCTGCAACAATGGGTCTACCAGGACAGTACTGCTGGGAGAAATAGGATCTGCAGGATTGGAGGACTATGAGGCTGGAGGCTGTGAAGCAAGGATCTCCCGAGAAAATGAGATCGGTGACTATCTGAGTGAAGTCAGTGGTGGGGTGATGGTCCAGTGGGAGGTATGAAGAGCATGCCTGGGAGCTGAAGTTCAGTCCCTGTGAGGTGGGGGTCAGCCTTGCCAAACCATAACAGCACTCCCCTTTGTTGGGGTCGGGCTTTAGTGAGTAGACGCTGCAAGTTCAGTGGGGTAAGGTTGAAGTGAGTTAAAAGCAGTGGAAAAATTGAGATGATCCATATTACATTGGTAATTAGTGATGAATAGATCTAGAGAGTGTATGAGGCCAGAGGGAAGGGTCCATGTGAATAGGGAATTCTGCAGACGGGGAGAAGGAGTCCACAGTCTCTGGGGCGAAGGCTCTTGGCCAAAGAAATGGACATGGAGGTGAAGGCTGTAGAAGAGGTATTCAACAGCATGCAGGGCTCAGAACTCATTAAGATGGTGATGTATGTGGAAGAAGCTGAGGCCCCTGCTGAGGACTGATTGTTCGGGATCAGGGAGGAGAAGGTTAGGAGGAATGGTGAAAACATGGCAAGGGATTGGATTGGATGGAGACTTGGGGTTAATGGAATGTGAAGACCGAGAAAGGAGAATTGGAATCCAAGTGCTGTCAAAATTTGCCATCTTTGATGTCTGAAAAGAAGGAAATAAGTCTTTAGTTGAAATAAACAATGTGGTGAACAATGAAATGGAACTGCTGACTGGGACAGCTTAGAGACAGAATAAGTTGGTGTTGTTGCAGAGAAGTCAAGAACATGCACATCAAGAGTGGATCTCATAATTCAACAAGAATAGCGATTTGAGAAAAACTGGATATCTGTGATCATGGGTGTGAACTGTGAAGGACGGAATTTCAGGTGGAATCCACATGGAATAAATTGGAGCTGCAAAGGGTTGCTAAGGAGAGAGATATGGCTGTGGAATGACTTTTGGTCAACACCATTACAGAAACAAGAAAGGAAACAGAAACATTGTGAGTGAGCAACGTTAAAGATTTGGATGGAAATGCTGTTGGAGAGAGGAGTGGAGGTTCTATGGATTCAGAATTCCTGGAAGAGGAATGACAGTGAATTGAACAGTAATTGAAAAGTGGAAAAAAAAGCCAATAAAAGCTGGAAACCTGAAATGTCATCGGCCTGAACTGTTAGCTCTGCCTCTCCACACAGCTGCTGTATATCACCAGCATTTTCGGTTTTTATTTCAAATATCTAGCATCTGCACTTTATTTTTTGCCTTTCAATCTGTTTTAGGTGTTGCTGAGGAATAAGTGTTAATATCCCTTCTCTTCTGTAAATGGTACTATGGGATCACTAGGACAAATATTACTGAAAGACTATTACTCAGTACAGTATTTAAGTGACCAGCTAGATTTTTCTGCTGTTACCTCTGGAGTGGAGGGAGACGTGGATCTACATGATCCCAACTTGAATTTGAGGTTATCACTTACACACAGCTGATAGTATGTGGGCATTTGTTTAGGATAGGAACAGGTAAGCTTTATTTTCCAGAGGTGAGGAACCCACACTTAATAGCAAATATCATTCAGGGCAATGCTTACTAGAGCAAGATAACATCTATGAAACTGAAACTCAGTTAGTCCACTGCCTCAAGAAATAAGACACGAGAAGAGAAAGTTTCCTGATAACGTTATCAACAAAAATTAGTGTAAATTAGCAAAGCAACCAATAGAAGTGAAAATCAGCAGAAGCCTTTAATAATTGTTTAGCTGCTCTTATCATCTGAAGTCAAGATTACCTCTGTTATCAATGATAAAGGCTTAATACAATTTAATTAAAGTAGAAAACAATGAAAACGTGCAGCAAATAAAATATACCATGTTTTTATAAAGCGACACTTCTCAAAGTGCTTTAGACACAGGGAATTAATTGGAGATACTGTTCTTGTTACACAGGCAAATTATGGTGGCCATTTAATCCAGAAAGCAGAATAAAATGACTGTTAACCTTTTTTTCAGTGGTTAAGGAATATTTCATAGAAACATAGGAAAACTACAGCACAATTCAGGCCCTTCGGCCCACAAAGCTGTGCCGAACATGTCCCTACCCTAGAAATTACTAGGCTTACCCATAGCCCTCTATTTTTCTAAGCTCCATGTACCTATCTAACAGTCTCTTGAAAGACCCTATCGTATATGCCTCCACCACCGTTTCTGGCAGCCCATTCCACGCACTCACCACTCTGAGTAATAAATTTACCCCTGACATCTCCTCTATATCTACTCCCCAGCACCTTAAACCTATTGGCAATAGCTTGTACACAAATATTGACGATGGTCATCTGGATTGAAAAGAAATCAGCAGGCAAAAAAGGTAATTTTGGTCTGGGCAATAAGATACCTATTGGCTCTTCAATTTGTAGGAAGATCCTCCACACCTGAATGAACTATGGAAATCTGAGTTTAGCATTTCATACAAAAGGGAGAACTTGTGACAATGCAGCATTCCTTAGATTGGGATCAAGTCTCAGTTTTTAAAAAAATCGTTAATGGGAAGTGGACTTTGCTGGCCAGGCCAGTATTTAATGTTAATCATCCTTGAGAACTTGGTGGTGAGCCGCCTTCTTGAATTGCTGTAGTTCATGTGGTGAAGGAGCTCTCACAGCAATGTTGGCTAGGAGGAGCCAAGATTTTCACCCAACAATGAAGAAGAAATGGCAATATATTTCCATGTCAGGGTGGTGGGTAACTTGAAGGGAATGCCACAGTTAGTGGTGTTTCTTACACCTGTTTCCTTTACCTTTGTAGGTGGTGGTGTTTGTGGGTTTGGGCAATGTGCCTTCTGAGTCATTCAAGTTAATGCATTGGTGGTTTGGTTATAAATCTTCATCAGAATTGGCATGGCCGAACTTTAGAAGACCCTCTGATAGAACTGACAAGGAAAAGTCTGGATCTATTCCAGGAAAGTTAAAAAGTTGAGCACTAACAGGATAGTGTCCAAATCTTCAAAAGAACCAGCTAATATTTTTGTAATGTTACTAAGAAATGTTAATACAATGCAAAGCAATGAAAAGAGGTATACACCTTAGAAAAGATATTTGCTAACAGGCGTCTGGGCAATTAAAAGCTGAAAGAACTGTCAGAACCAGCTCAATATCCATGGGAAAATAAGAGAATGTGAAGGACAATGCGAGAAATCCAATATAAAGAAAATAAGGAGTCTATGAATGTCTGACATTGTTGAAATCAATGTGTAAATCTATTTAGAACAGACTCAACAGACCAAATAATAGAAAGAAGACTATAAATGCTAAAAATAGACAGTAGGTCAGTCGGCATCTGTAAAAAAGAAAGGACACATTAATGTTTTTGGTGTATATACTTTCTCAGAAATGGGTCAAAAACTTTAATAATGACTTCACAATTGCACTTAACCCATATGCATGTTGAGGCTTTAAGATTCTGTTGTGTCCCGTTCATTGTTATATAGTTACAAAGTAGGCATACCATGTTACTCTCCTATTCAACAAGGTCACGGTATTTCACACACATAGATACAGAGTGTAGAGTGTGTTGATACATTGTGCTGATACCTTTCAAAAATATAATTTTGTCAATATCCCTTTTAAACCTTCAATGAGATACAAGTAACTTATCAATATGCACATTTTGCATAATTATAAATGACTTTCTCTCAAAGATAAATAGCCGTGATAAATGTAGTTTAGTAGCCTGTTTATTGGCTTTTCCTGATCTTATAGGTTTTGGTATTGAATCTACTTTTGGACGGTTTGGTTCTGGATTGAAGCTCAAAGAAGACTCTGTTTCTGTTTCTTTGATAGATTTGCTTATAGTTGGTGCTTTACTTCTGAAGCCTGCTTTGAATCCAACTCGGCTTCAACTTCGTGATCCATGGCTAACTATCCAGAATTGATTCACCTCAACCAAAAATCATTTGATCTACAGGAACACACTGAGTTTTGTCACCAATTCTAACGAAGTATTTGTCGGTTCCACAAGTGTCTGCTGTGGTTCCTGTCTCCCACGTATGAGCTCAACTTGTTCTGTGGGTAGCAACACGAATGAGCTCGTTCCTTCCATTTAGTGTCATTGTGATATTTTTGACCTTATTGGTTCCGTTAATCTCCAGAGGCCAAATCTTGTAGAAAACCATCCATTGGTTTTCCATCTCCTCCTCATGAAGAATTCTACAAGGGTACACCCTATGGTAATGTCTGCAGTTGTTCTATACATCAGCAAGAAATTGGCCAAATAATGTTTCTTGCTGAGTTTTGAATGTCCCTGCTACACTTGCTTCGTGAGAGCTTCTTCAACTATTAAGTCTAACCTTCCAGCTGCTCCACTTGAAGCTGAATGGATAAGAAGGGATGAAATAGCAGCACAGATGGGAGAGCAGCTGCCTCACAGCACTAGAAACCCTGACCTCGGGCACTGTGTGGAGTTTGCACGTTCTCCCTGTGTTTCCCCCGGGTGCTCCAGTTTCCTCCAACTTCTCAAAGACTGATGGGCTGGCAGGTTAATTGGCCATTGTAAGTTGCCCCTAGTTTGTAGGTGAGTAGTAGAATATGGGGCAAGTAATGCGAGTGTGGGAGAATTAAAAATAAATGGGATTAATGTAGGATTGGTGTAAATGGGTGGTTGATGGTTAGAACCATAGAACCATACAGCACAAAACAGGCCCTTCGGCCCACCGTCCATCAGACCACCCTCACACTACCTAACCCCTTCCTCCCGCATATCCCTCTATCTCACATTCCTCCATATGCCTATCCAACAAGCTCTTGAACCTGTTCAATGTATCTGCCTCCACCACCACCCCAGGCAGTGCATTCCATGCACCAACCACTCTCTGGGTGAAAAACCTCCCTCTGACATCTCCCCTGAACCTCCCACCCATAACCTTAAAGCCATGACCTCTCGTCTTGAGCATTGGTGCCCTGGGAAGGAGGCGCTGACTGTCTACTCTATCTATTCCTCTCAATATTTTATATACCTCTATCATGTCTCCTCTCATCCTCCTCCTTTCCAGTGAATAAAGCCCTAGCACCTTAAGCCTCTCCTCATATTCAATACTCTCCAATCCAGGCAGCATCCTGGTAAATCTCCTCTGCACCCTCTCCAATGCCTCCACATCCTTCCTATAATGAGGCGACCAGAAGTGAACACAGTACTCTAAGTGTGGCCTAACTAGAGTTTTGTAAAGCTGCATCATCACCTCGCGGCTCTTAAACTCAATCCCGCGACTTATGAAAGCCAACATCCCATTGGCCTTCTTAACTGCTCTTTCCACCTGTGAGGCAACTTTCGATGAACTGTGAATATGAACCCCCAGATCCCTCTGCTCCTCCACACTGCCAAGTACCTTGCCATTCACCCAGTACTCTGCCCTGGAGTTTGTCCTTCCAAAGTGTACCACCTCACACTTCTCCGGATTGAACTCCATCTGCCACTCGTCAGCCCAGCTCTGCATCCTATCAATATCCCTCTGTAAGCTCCGACAGCCCTCCACACTATCCACAACACCGTCTATCTTAGAGTCGTCTGCAAACTTACTAACCCAGCCCTCCACCCCCTCATCTAAGTCATCTATAAATATCACAAAAAGTAGAGGTCCCAGAACCGATCCCTGCGGGACACCACTGGTCACTGCCTTCCAATCTGAGGGCACTCCTTCCACCACAACCCTCTGCTTTCTACACGCAAGCCAATTCCTAAACCACACAGCCAAGCTTCCTTGGATCCCTTGGCCTCTGACCTTCTGAAGAAGCCTACCATGAGGAACCTTATCAAATGCCTTACTAAAATCCATGTAAACCACATCCACCGCACTGCCCTCATCAATCTTCCTGGTCACCTCCTCAAAGAACTCTATCAGGCTTGTGAGGCAAGATCTTCCCTTCACAAAGCCATGCTGGCTGTCCCTAATCAGTCCATGATTCTCAAGGTGTTCATAAATCCTATCCCTTAGAATCCTTTCTAACAGCTTACCCACCACAGACGTGAGACTCACCGGTCTATAATTCCCTGGCCTATCCCTATTACCTTTTTTGAACAAGGGGACAACATTCGCAACTCTCCAATCCTCCGGCACCACCCCCGTAGACAACGAGGACCCAAAGATCCTTACCAGTGGTTCAGCAATCTCCTCCCTAGCCTCTCGAAGCAGCCTGGGGAAATTCCCGTCAGGCCCCGGAGATTTATCTGTCTTAATATTATTTAACAACTTCAACACATCCTCTCTCTTGATATCAACAACCTCGAGAACATTACCCCTACTAGCACTCCCCTCTGCATCATCAAGACCCCTCTCCCTGGTGAATACCGAAGAGAAGTACTCATTGAGAACTTCTCCCACTTCCGCCACCTCCAGGCAAATTCTCCCACCTTTGTCCTTAATCGGACCTACCTTCACCCTAGCCATCCTCCTACCCTTCACGTACTTGAAAAAGGCCTTGGGATTTTCCTTAACCCTACTAGCCAAAGCCTTTTCATGTCCCCGTCTAGCTCTCCTCAGCCCTTTCTTAAGTTCCTTCCTCGCTACCCTATATTCCTCACGGGCCCTGTCTGAACCTTGCTACTTATACCTCACATATGATACCTTCTTCTCCCTAACAAGTCGTTCCACCTCTCTCGTCACCCACGGTTCCTTCACCCTGCCATTCCTTCTCTGCCTCACCGGGACATATTTGTCCCTAACATCTTGCATAAGATCTCTGAACATCAACCACATCTCCATGGTACATTTTCCTTCAAAAAGGACATCCCAATTTACACTCCCAAGTTCTCTCCTTATAGCCTCGTAGTTCGCCCTTCCCCAATTGAAAAACCTCTTGTCCTCTCTGCACCTGTCCCTGTCCATGACAATTTTAAAGGTTATGGAGCAATGGTCACTGTCCCCCAAATGCTCACCCACCAATAGATCCTTCACCTGTCCCGGTTCATTTCCTAAAACTAGATCTAACATGGCATTCCCTCTAGTCGGCCTGTCAACATACTGCGTCAGGAATCCCTCCTGGACACACTTAACAAATTCCGTCTCATCTAAACCTTTGGCACTAAGCAGGTTCCAGTCTATATTTGGGAAGTTGAAGTCTCCCATTATAACAACCCTGTTATTTCTGCTTCTCTCCAAACACTGCCTACCAATCTGCTCCTCTATATCTCTACTGCTACCGGGGGGCCTATAGAATACTCCTATTAGAGTAACTGCTCCTTTCTTGTTCCTTAATTCCACCCATACAGACTCTAGAGATGATCCTTCTACAACATCCATCTTTTCCACAGCCATAACAGTGTCCCTGACCAGTATCGCCACCCCTCCACCTCTTCTCCCCCCTTCCCTATCCCTCTTAAAACACCGAAAACCAGGAATATTCAATATCCACTCCTCTCCTGACGTCAGCCACGTCTCAGTAATAGCCTTGATATCATAGTCCCCCATACTTATCCAAGCCCTCAGTTCATCCCCCTTATTCCTGACACTTCTTGCGTTTAAGTAAACACACTTCAGTCCATCTACCTTACTACTTTTACAGCCTGTATTCTGCTTCTCCTTCCCCAAAGCCTCTCTACCTGTTTGATCTAACTTTTCCCCATTCCCTTCTTCCTCTGACCTACTCCTCTGGTTCCCTTCCCCCTCACTGTGCTGTATTTCTCTCTGATTCCATGAAAGTAATTTGAAACCATTCTGTTTGCGAACACAGTAGTTGGAATTGTGGTCTTTGACATGAGTTCTTGAGGCAAACAGAGACATGCACATCAAATCATAAACACAGCATTTTTCGGGATCTATGCATAGCTGGCAACACCTTGATCTATTGCCCCATTCCTTGAGAGGGTGGTGCTGAGATGTCTTCTTGAACTGCTGCAGTTATTCCAGTGAAGAGAATGCCACAGTGCTATTTGGATAGGGACTTTCAGGATTTAGACCCAGTGACGATGAAGGACAGTCAATAGATTTCCAAGTCAGGATGACACGCAACTTGGAGGGGAACCTGCAGGTGGTGGTGTTCCCAAGTGCCTGTAGCTTTGCCTTTTTGGTGGTTGGGTTTATGAGTTTGGGAGATGTTGTCAGATTAGCTTAGGTGGGTAACTGCAGTATTTTATATATGGTGTACACTGCGATCACTGTCCGATGGTGGCGGAGGAAATGAACGTTTAAGGTGATGGATGGACAGGTTGCTTTATCCTGGCTGATGCTGAATTCCTTGAGTGTTGTTGGAGATGCATTCATCCAGTTAACTGGAGAGTATTCCATGCAGGCTTGTGGCTTCTGCCAGTGGAAAGGCTTTGGGGCATTAGGAGTATGTTACTTTCCTCAGGATACCTAGCCAATGAGCTGCTCTTGTAGCCACAATACTTATGTTGCTGGTCCATTGATGCACTTTTTTTGATGCACCATAGAAAGCATCCTATCTGGTTGTATCACAGCTTGGTATGGCAGCTGGTCTGCCTGGGACCGCAAGAAACTGCAGCTCAGCACATCATGAAAACTAGCCTCCCCTCCATAGACACTTTGTCTATATTTCTTGCTGCCTCAGCAAAGCAGCCAGCATAATCAAAGACCCCATCCACCCTGGACATTCTCTCTTCTCCCCCCTCCCATCTAGCAGAAGATACAAAAGCCTGAAAGCACATATCAGCAGACTCAAGGACAGCTTCAATCCCGCTGTTATAAGACTATTGAAGGTTCCCTAGTACAATAAAATGGACTCTTGACCTCACAATCTACCTCACTGCACTTTCTCTGTGAAACTTTACTCTGCATTCTGTATTGTTTTACCTTGTACTACCTCAATGCACTGTGTAATGAATTGGTCTGTATGAACGGTATCAAGACAAGTTTTTCACTGTACCTCGGTACAAGTGACAATAATAAACCAATTCCATTTCCAACTCCATTTGAGCTTCTGGTCCATGACGACCCTCAGAATATCAATAGTAAGGGATCAATACAGATAATACCATTGAATGTTAGGATAGGTGGTCAGATTCACTCTGTTTGGAGATGGTCATTGACCAAAAGTTTTGTGGCATGAATGTTACTTGACATTTATCAGCCCATGTCTGAATGTCATCTGGGACTGGGTGTAAGCATTCACATGCTGCTTCATTAGCTAAGGAGCTGTTCATGGAACTAAATGTTGTGCAATCATCAATGAATATCTCCACCTCTGAATTTATGATGGAAGGAAGGTGATTGATGAAGTAGCTAAAGATATTTTGGACTGGGTTTATAGTATGTTTAAAGTAAGTTCGGTTAGGTTGCATAAACACATGGATTTTGCTTCAATCCATTATGAGTAACTATCAGTCCATACAAGGAAATTGGCATTCCCTTATGTTCTGGAAATATCTATTAGGCCATGATTGTAACTGCAAAAAATGTTGTGGCTTGTTCTTACAACCTTATCAAATACTGTGATTACTTACCAGTGGTTCAAGATTACTGTCCAAATGGAGTCAGCAAAATTAACTCCTCCTAATACCATCCATTCCTGCATCTTCAATATGAAATTGAAACAAAATCTTTTCCCTCAATGCAGCAGGTCTTACCACTCTATAATGATTCCCCACTTGTGTAACAACTCATTACAGTGAATGTAGAATTAGTTTAAGTTCCTCTTTTGTGCACTGGTCAAATCACGTCAATCTTTTCAATATCTGTTAATGGATCCTTTTCAGTCCTGGGTCTTTCTGGTTATTATTTGCAACTTCAGTCTCATTTACTGAAAATTTGTCATTGACTGCATTTAATGTACAGATCACACTTTCACTTCCGACATCTAAGTTCTCATGAGGTAGCTACAATCCCATTCTACTTGGAAATTCTGTACTTGATTTTACTGTGATAGAAGGATTGTCCATCTTTGGATCTTTGATTACAGGACAGTAATGATCACTAATTGGGGACCTAATGTCACTAGTCACGATTTACGATACTATTAGGTTAAAGGATTTGCCTAGTTGAAACTGTGAGAATTTCTTGATTCCAAACACTCTTCCAAATGCTTCCTTGATTGTTGTTTAAATGCTTGTGGAAAAGCGGAAAGTGAAATTGATGGGTTTCTCATAACCTTCATCAGTCACATGGCTTATCACAACACCTGCACTATAACCTGACGCATCACATTGAAGACTCCAGCTCAAGCATGGTATCATAATGAGCAAGGAGAAGTTCACTTGGTTTTCTCTTCTTGCTTTCCTCGCATGCAACTATATCTCCTTGCTCCACAACCACTTTGCATCCTTTTTCAATAGTGATGCAATGATGTGAGCAAGATTCTGGGAGGAACCGCATATGAGACTGCATGATCCCAAAGAATGACTTTAGCTCTGCCACATTTTCAGTCCTTGACATATTGGTGATGACCTCTACTTTTTCTAGCACTTATTGTAGGCCATTGGATCTCCCTTCAAACCAAGGTACATCTTATTTCGTTGTAGAAGTGTGCATATCCTTCACTTTGCTCATGTAATCTCCTGGATCCTTCAATATCAGAGAAACTTCTGTGCTTCTGGCAATCAACATATTATCTTGGTAACACAAGCACTTGCAAGATTTTATCCATTGCAGCCTGAAAAACTGTGACTCCATAGGGTAGCCTTATGTATGAGTAGAGCCCTTTGTGTGTGTTGATGGTCAGGTACTGCTGGCTGCTTTAGTCAACGTTTAATTGTGTGAGAGCATGGAAGAGGTCCTATTATGTGAATACCTTTGATCCTGTTAACCCTGTGTACAAGGGTTGTGAAATGGATAGCAGATATTGTTCACTATCTACAGTTTGTTTGAGTTTGACTTTGTAGTCCCCGCACAGCTGCATAGTCTTTTTTCTGCCTTAGAAACAACCACTCTGGTCAATTTTTGTAAGCACACCGTTTTTGTTATAGCCTCTCCAGTTTGATCTCAGCTTGACTCTTTAGACCGTATGGGACTGGATGAAATTCTTTGCCATTCTTGGATGTCACTTCCATTGACGTAGCAATTCTGCATGGAAGTTCAAATGTCCTCTCAACATTGACTAAATTTGTTCATTTACCAGTCCACATACCAATCCTAAAGCATTAGGCATAATCCACATGGACACTAAAATTGTAAGGCAATGGATAAGTTCTTTAATGAAACAATGTGCTCATAAAGTGTTTAACTTTGCTTCTGCTCCTCATCTCGAACTTTCAGCTCTCATATCTTTACAACAGTTTCTGACTTTCCAGTCTCTGTGTCTTTAAACAAGACATCTTTCACCTTGCACAAAGCAAGGTTTGGCAGCAAGCCATCTGCTTCAGGCCCAATCTCCCTCAGGACCCTTGCTTTTTTATTCTCAGATATCACATTATTTTGGGCTTTCGTGATATTGTCTTCAACCTCCACAATATTGTTCTCTTTAAAGAAAATGCCCTTTCATTTGATATGTGATTCGAATGGTTCTCATGTTTGGTCATTCTTGCTGAGGCTCCTAATGTAGCCAGTTAGGATGGTCATGTTGTCCCTTCCTATTCAACAGTAACACAGCTTTACCTGTTCTGTGTGATTGACCAATAAGTCAATGCCACTGTCTCTTGGCCCTGTGGCTTGCTGTGTTATATAATCTCATTAGTTTGTGTGAAGGACATAGAACATAGAACTGTACAGCACAGGAACAGGCCCTTCGACCCACGATGGCTGTGCCACCCATGATGCTAATTTAAACTGCACATTTGGCTGCATGTGGTCTATATCCTTCCATTCCCTGCCTGTTCTTGTGTCTGTCTAAGTGCCTCTTAAATGTTGCTGTTGCATTTGCTTCCACCACCTCCCCTGGTATCTTATTCCAGGCACCTACCACCCTCTGTGTGAAACAAAATTGTTTTGTAAATCTCTTTTAAACTTTCCCCCCTCTCACTTTAAACCTATGCCCTATTGTATTTGACATTTCTACCCTGGGAAAAAGACTTGATCTACCCAGTTTTATATACTTCTATCTGGTCATTCCTCAGCCTCCAAAACTCCAAAGAAAACAATCCAAATTTGCCCAACCTCTCCTTATAGCTAGTACTCTCTAATCCAGGCAACATCCTGGTGAACCTTTTCTGCACCCTCTCTGAAGCCTCCACATCCTTCCTGTAATGCAGCAACCAGAACTATACACAATACTCCAAGTGTGGCCTAACCAAAGTTTTACACAGCTGCAACATGACTTCCCAACTTTTATTCTCAATGCCCCAACTGACAAAGGCAAGTATGCTGTATGCCTTATTTACTACCTTACCTACTTGTGTTGCCACCTCCAGGATATTATGGACCCGCACCCTAAGATCCCTCAGTATATCACTGCTCCTAAGGGTCATGCCATTTATTGTATACTTTCTCCTGACATTCAACTTCCCAAAGTGCAACACCTCACACTTATCCAGATGAAACTGCATCTGCCATTTCTCTGCCCATATTCCCAACTCACCTATATCCTGCTGTATCCTTTGACAACCTTCATCATCATCCACAATCCCATCAATTTTTGCATCTTCTGCAAACTTTCATCCAATCATTTATATAAATCACAAACAACCGGGTCCCCAGCACTGATCCCGACGCTACACTTCTCACAGACCTCCAGTCAGAATAACCCCCCTCCACAAACCTTTCCTATCCATGTCTAAGTGTCTTTTAAACATCGTAATTGTACCCACCTCTACAGCTTCCTCTGGCAGTTCGTTCCATATACCCACCACCCTCTGTGTGGAAAAGGTTGCCCCTGGGGTCCCTTTTAAATCTGTTTAGACTCCTCTATCCTGGAAAAAGACTGTGACCATCCACTTTCTCTACACCCCTCCTGATTTTATATACTTCTATAAGGTCATCCTTCAGCCTCCTATACTCCATGGAAAGAAGTCCCAGCCTATCCAGTCTCACCTTATAACTCAAGCCCTCCAGTCGTGGTAATATCCCAGTGAATCTTTTCTGCACCCTTTCCAGCTTAATGACATCCTTCCTTTGTTCTAAAATGCTTTATACCCAATGAAGTATTATTGAACTGCAGCCAACATTGTAGGAAATACTGCAGCCAACTTGCACACATCAAGAATCATTGTGTTATGGATCAATGTTCTTGTAACATTGTTGAGTAGGGAATAATTATTGGCCAGAACATTGGGATGGCTCCCCTATTCATCAATATATTGCTTTTTGATCTATTGCATGCACTAAAGTGCAGACAAGGCTTCAGTTTAACATTTCATCTTAAAGGCAGCACCTTTGACAGTGCAGACCTCCCTTAGAACTGTTGTGGAGTATTAAAAGTCAAAAGTCGAGTTTATTGTCATATGCACAAGTACATGTATACACAGATGCAATGGAAAAACTTACTTGCAGCGGTATCACAGGCACATAGCATTATATAAGCAGCTCAGGTGCCTGGAGTAGGATTTGAACCCACACCCTTCTAACAGAAGCAAAAGATGTATCAGACAAGCTGGAGCCAATAGTAGCTGAATGGAACGTGTCCAGTTCGTCAGGTTCAGGGGTTTTCTGGACTGGAGTCTCTGCATTGCTCTTTGAATCACCTTAATTAAGATTGACCTGATTGCAGGTAACTTGCAAGAGAAAGTTTGGTAAGATGTTGAGATGATATTGGTGGTCTGGAGTTCTGTGGTGTACAGCAAAGAACGGAGGCTTAAAAATTCCTCCCTGGTGAAGATTATTTTGTGACATTTTGTTTTCTACTGATGGAACTGCTGTATTCTTCACCACTGATCTGTACTTAGGCCCCCACTTTGCACTCTTTTGTTCAGTACTTCTGGTCTGTTTTTATTTGCTCTGTCTACAGTGATGTTCGCTTCTCAAAGGAACAGAATTTCATGATGTGGCCGCCTCGGGTTGAGTTTCTCACTCACATAGGTGAGCTACCTGAGACTCCATTTCATTTGTGCAATGTGTGAACTGCCCAGTTAGGGATTAGGCTGGTGGTTTGGATATCCAGGCCTCTTTATGTCTAACTCAGTATCTTGCTGTTGGTCATTACTACTGAGGTTTACCCACCCTATATTCCACAGTGGAGGTATTCTCTATGAGACCCACTAGAATTTTTACCCATGCTTAAGGTAATGTGTGCATGCATGGAATAAGACACAACAAACATATCAGAAATACTTGAGAACCAGAGGTCTAGTGAGAAAGAGGAACTGAGGGCAATGTCAAAAGATTTAGAGAAGTTGTAGACACTAAAAGCAGATATATCCCAAGGGCCAATGATCTACATCACAGAATTTTGAAGGAGGTGGCTTCAGAGACAGTGAATGCTCTGGGTATCATTTTCCAAAATTTTATAGATTCTGGAATTTTCCTGTGGATTGGAGGGTAGCAAATGTTACCCCACCAGAAGGGAGGAAGACAGGAAACAGGGAACTGCTGATCTGTTAGCCAAACAGTAGCATTAGGGAATACTGGAATCTATAATGAAGATATACTAACAGAGCATCTCGAAAAGAATTATAGGATTGAGCAGAGTCAGCATGGATTTAACAAAAGAAACTCATGTTTGAAAAATCTACTGGAAAACTGATGGAGTTTGGCTAGTAGAATAGATAAGGGGGAACTAGTGAATGGGGTATATTTGTATTTTCAGGCTTTTGATAAGGTCCCACGTGGAAGATTGATCAACAAGGTTTGAGTGCATGGGATCGGGGGTAACGTACTGACATGGATTGACAATTGGTTTTTAGTCAGTGAACAAAGAATAGGAATAAATGGATCTTCCTCACAGTAACAGGCTATGACTAGAGGGGTACTGAAATAAAGGATTTATTTTCCCGTAAGTATTATCTTTATGGTATTTCTGAATGTATTTACCAGTAACAGATTGTGGGGTTGCCTTCAGCCTCGAGCAGAAGAACAATATCAATTTGTATTCATTTCGTACCATTATTTTTGTGGAAAAACATAGAAAAGCGGAGTTTTCTTTAAGTGGTATGAGATTGAAAGGTCTGGTCTCCTCATCTAAAGAAAGTTATATTTGAGACAGGGGGAATGCAGTGAATGTTTACCAGAATGATCCTTGGGATTGAGGGTTTGCCTATTAGCAGAGATAAAGCAAACTGGGTTTTTATTCTCTTGAAGATTAGGCGATGATGTCATTGAAGTACACAAAATAAGGGTTCGGCCATTTGGAACTGAGATAAGAAGAAATTTCTTCACCCATGGAATAGCAAATTATGTTGACAGACACAAAGTAGTTGTTTAATTCCTCTGCCTTATTCCCATTATCAATTCTCCCATTTCTGTCTGAATGGGGCCTACCTGTGCCCTTTGCTAGTCTGCTTCTTTTTACAAACCTACTGAAACTCTCACTGTCTGTTCTAATATTTTGATGTGTGGGCACATCACATGAATAGGAATGCACGATTCATTTTGTACTTGGAAAGAAATTAGGAGGGAAAAATGGGGGCCATGAAATATCCTTGGTAAGTAGGATTAAGGAGAATCCCAAGTCAAGCCAAAGAAAGAGTGGATCCTCTTAGGAACCAAAGGAGTAATCAGCGTATGGAGCCAGGCAATGTGGGTGAGGTCCTATATAAATATTTCTTCTCTGTATTCACCACGGAGAAGGGTACAGAATTAGTGAGTACATGGAGGGTACATGGATAATCCAGAGTAGGAAAGTTTTAAGAAAGAAGTAGCATTAGAGGTCATGGGATGCACAAGGGTTGTAAATCCCCAGGGCCAGATGAGATCTATCCCAGGTTGCTATGGGAAGCAAGGGAGAAGATTGTTAGGACCCTGACGTATACTTTTTCATCTTCATAATCCGCAGGTGAGGCACCAAAAGAGTGGGGGATCACTAATGTCGTTCCTTTATTTAAGAAGGGCAGCAGGGATAAGTCAGTTAACTACGGGGCAATGAGCCTTACATCAGAGGTAGAGAAATTATGGGAGAAAATCCTAAGTGACAGGATTTATGTACATTTGGAAAGGCAGGGGCTGATCGGGGACAATCAGCATGGCTTTGTACAGAGGCAAAGCTGCCTCACTAATTTGATTGAGATTTTAAGGAGGTAACTAAGAGGATTGATGAAGGCAAGGCAATAGACATTGTCTATATGGAGTTTAGAAAGACATTTGGCAGGTTCCTGAAGGTTAAGGCACATGGAATGTAACGTGAGCTGGCTAACTGGATCCAAACTTGGCTTGGTAATAGGAGGCAGAGGGTAGTGGTGGAAAGATGCTTTTTCAATTGGAAGTCTGTGATCAACGGTGTACCACAGGGATCAGTGCTGGGACCCTTATTGTTTGTGATATATAGTAGTGACTTGGATGTGAATGTGGGAAGTATGATTAGTAAGTTTGTGGATAACACGAGAGTTGGTGGTGTTGTGGGTAGTGAGGAAGGTTGTCTAAGGCTACAGCAGGATAGAGATTAGATGGAAAGTTGGGCAGAGTGTTGGCAGATGGAATTTAATCCCAACAAGTCCACGGTGATGGATTTTGGGAATTCAAATCGTGTGGGACATATACAGTAAATGGTAGGGTGCTAAGGAATGTTGATGAACAGGGAGACCTTGGGGTTCAAGCCCATGGTTCCCTGTAAGTGGCAATACGTGTAGATAGGGTGGTGAAGGAGGTATATGACATGCTTGGCTTCATAGGTTAAGGCATAGAATATAAAAGTTGGGTTAGACCGCACTTAGGGGATTGTGTGTGGTTCAGTTTGCCACACCATAGGAAGGATATGGTTGTGCTGGAAAGAGTG
Source organism: Pristis pectinata (assembly GCF_009764475.1). NCBI lineage: Eukaryota > Metazoa > Chordata > Chondrichthyes > Rhinopristiformes > Pristidae > Pristis > Pristis pectinata. The sequence goes on from NC_067412.1 coordinate 87,531,407, forward strand.
CAGAGGAGATTCACCAGGACATTGCCTGGATTAGAGACATGGGCAGGCTGGGTTTGTTTTTCCTGGAGGATAGGAGGATGAGGGGTACAACAAACAACATGCTGGAGGAAATCAATGGGCCGAGCAGCATCTGCGGGGGGAAAGGAATTGAGTTCCTCCAGCAGATTGTTTGTTGCTCCAGATTCCAGCTTCTACAGGCTCTTGTGTCTCGAGGTTGAGGGGTGACCTGATAGAAGTACGTAAAACTATAAGAGGCAAAGACAGGGTAGGCAGTCATAATGATTTTCCCATGGTAGGGGTATCAAAAACAAGAGGGCATAGGTTGAAGGTGAGAGGATGGAGTTTTAAAGGGTATTTGAGAGGAGAATTTTTTTACAAAGAGAGTGGGAGCTCTCTACAAGAGGAGCTGGTGAGTCAGATACAATCATTATGATTAAGAGACATTTACACAGGCACTTAAACAGGCAAGGCATAGAAGTATATGGCGGTCCTAGTGCAGGCAAATCGGATTAGTAGATGGGCAAAAAGCTCAGCATTGACTTGATGGGCCAGAGGCCCTGTTCTCTGCTGTAAAACTCAATAACTCTATGATTATGACTTGGTGCTATGTGATTTTTGAAGAGCCAATCCTGATTAAAAATGGATTTGACACTTCCATTCAATGACATTGGGTGTAAAACTAATCACAATGCAATTGAATTTTTAGTTCTATGTTCCTATGGTCATAAGTAACTGGGAAGAAAGAGTTTGTTCAACAAGTGAAGAATTAGACCACACTTGGAGTATTGTGTTCAGTTCTGGTCACCTCATTATAGAAAGGATGTGGAAGCTTTAAAGAGGGTGCAGAGGAGATTTACCAGGATGTTGCCTGGATTGGAGAGCATGTCTTATGAGGATAGGTTGAGCGAGCTAGGGCTTTTCTCTTTGGGGAGAAGGACGATGAGAGGTGACTTGATAGAGGTGTACAAGATATAAAGGCATAGATCGAGTGGACAGTCAGAGACTTTTTCCCAGGACGAAAATGGCTAACATGAGGGAGCATAATTTTAAGGTGACTGGTGGAAGGCATAAGGGGGATGTCAAAGTTTTTTACACAGAGAGTGGTGGGTGTGTCGAACGCACTGCCGGCAAAGGTTGTGGGGGCAGATACATTGGTGACATTTAAGAAACTCTTAGATAGCCACATGAATGATAGGGCTATGTGGGAGGGAAGGGTTAGATAGATCTTAGAGCAGGATAAAATGTTGGCACGACATCGTGGGCTGAAGGGCCTGTACTGTGCTGTAATGTTCTGAAAAAAAGATTAAATCTTGTTGGCCACAGCCTACAATGTGACTGCCATGATAACTTTGGCCAAGATAGGAAGAGTCACAACACTCTGCCTCCTGTGCTTTAATCGGCTGACATCAACCACTTGAGGCATAGCCGGTCTGCCTGGAAGTGGTCAAGTTCTATCTTGCATGAGCATACACTGACCAACTCTATCCACACACGTGTAGTACAGTACTTTCTGCTCATTGCAGTCTGTATGTGAGGAAGAAGTGTCTGCAATTGTAAAGATTGTTAAGTATAATGGAATAAATTGAAACAAGGGAGCATCCCCTAAAATTAGTTAATGAGATGACAGTATCAATGCTGCTGTACTTAACTGGACTGTTTCTGAAGCAAAATGATTTGGTTTCATCCTTATTTTTATTTAAGGTAAAATTTTATGATAGAGAACAGTACGGAACACAGGATCATAAAATTGTTATGGCATAGAACAAGGCCATTTGGCAGTGACTCCCTGCCAGCAGCCTGTGGAGCAGTCCAATCCATTCAGCTTCAATTCCCTACATCACTGAAGGGTTTTAAATTAACATATTTTATTGAAATTTCTAAGGATATTTTGAGAAGACCTCCAAAAGTCCTGATACAGGGTCTTGACCCGAAACGTCAACTATCCCTTTGCTTTCATCGATACTGCCTGACCCTCTGAGTTCCTCCTACAGCTTGTTTATTGTTCCAGATTAAAGCTTCTGCAATCTCTTGTGTCTCCTAATGTGATCTGTTGTGAGACTTAAATGTGGCCAAACAGTACAGGCAGTATTTTTAAAAAATTTTTGTTCATAGGATGATCACATAATACTCAATCCAAATTTGTTAACTGATTTCAATGCCCGAACATCTGCCTTGAAATGTTAATTCCATTACTCTCTCCATAGATGCTGGCTGACCTTCTGAATATTTCCAAGATTATCTCTTTTTTATTTCCAATGTCTTAACTTTATGTTTGCTGACATTAATAGTCTGTTTGGAAATATTTGAGGGTTAAAGTTTCCCAGTCTTTTTATTAAAACAAATCAGCCATATTGCTTACAAATATTGAGCTGTTCCAATCATCACTGCAACACAATTCCTAAGACATTCTAATTATTTGAAAGAATCAATGTGGTGTCAGAAAAATAATTAATTTTCATGTAATCTGACAATATCAGTATCATTTAATTTCTTTAAAAGTGTGCCACATCATGTGTCAAATTAACAGATCGTAACCAGGCCCCATTCCACACACGAAGACTCAAACTAGCAAAGTAGGGTGGTGGAAGAACACTGGTTTGATCTTCCATTTTATTGACTTCTTTCCCTCAGCCTCTGTTGGTGTGAAAGGAAAAAGAAAACTAAAGCAATTTGGAGGTCAACCGCACTAGAGAGGAAGCAGGTTTCAGAAAGTCTGCTGAACATTATGTGAGAAATTTGAGGAGATCTTTTTTTAAAAATTTACAATATGGAACTTCCTGAATTAGCACTGGGAAACAAACTTGTCATATCAGAGGCCAATGACGCACAGTTTCTCATTAAGAACCATATTTTCATTCGGTTAAATTTAATGCTAATGTAGATGAGAAAATACTAACAAACCTTTTTCAGTATCTATTGTTGTTTCAACTTTGCTGCGATGTTGAAGGAAATTTATGAAAATTAACAGCATTGTTAGAACATAGAACATAGAAAACCTACAGCACAATTCAGGTCCTTCGGCCCACAAAGCTGTGCCGAACATGTCCCTACCCTAGAAATTACTAGGCTTACCCATAGCCCTCTATTTTATTCAGCTCCATGTACCTATCTAACAGTCTCTTGAAAGACCCTATCGTATCCGCCTCCACCACCGTTTCCAGCAGCCCATTCCACGCACTCACCACTCTCTGAGTAAAAAACTTACCCCTGACATCTCCTCTATATCTACTTCACAGCACCTTAAACCTATGTCCTCTTGTGGCCACCAATTCAGCCCTGGGGAAAAGCCTCTGACTATCTACCCTATCAATACCTCTCATCATCTTATACACCCCTATCAGGTCCCCCCTCATCCTCCATCTCTCCGAGGAGAAAAGGCCGAGTTCCCTCAACCTGCTTTTGTAAGGCATGCTCCGCATTCCAGGCAGCATCCTTGTAAATCTCCTCTGCACCCTCTCTATGGCTTCCACATCTTTCCTGTAGTGAGGTGACCAGAACTGAGCACAATACTCCAAGTGGGGTCTGACCAGGGACCTATATACCTGCAACAATACCTCACAGCTCCTAAATTCAATTCCCCAATTAATGAAGGACAATACACCATATGCCTTCCTAACCACAGAGTCAACCTGCGCAGCCGCTTTGAGCGTCCTATGGACTCAGACCCCAAGATCCCTCTGATCTTCCACACTGCCAAGAGTCCTACCATTAATACTATATCCTGCCAACATATTTGACCTACCAAAGTGAGTTCAGAGGGATCTTGGGGTCCAATCCATACCTCCCTGAAAGAGGCAATGCAAGTAGGTAGAGTGGTAAAGAAGGCGTATGGCATGCTTGCCTTCATCACTAGGGGCAAAGAGTATAAAAGTGAGGAAGTCATGATGCAGTTCAATAAAACTGCTGCACTTGGAGAATTGCATGTGCTTCTGGTTGCACCATTACAGGAAGGATGTGGAGGCTTTGGAGAGGGAGCAGAAGAGGCTTACCAGGATGCTGCCTGGATCAGAGGGTATGGGCTATAAGGAGAGGTTGGACAAACTATGATTGTTTTCTCCAGTGTCGGAGGCTGAGGAGATCTCAACACTGGTGCCTCACAAGGCTGTGTTCTCAGTCCCCTACTCTACTCCCTATACACTCATCACTACGTGGCCAGATTCTGCTCCAATTCTATTTACAAGCTTGCAGATGATACCACCATAGTGGGCTGTATCTCAAATAATGATGAATCAGAGTACAGGATAAAGATAGAGAGCTTAGTGACATGGTGTCATGATAACAACCTTTTCCTCAATGTCAGCAAAACAAAAGAGCTGGTCATTTCTTCAGGAAGGGGTGGTGGTGCATGTGCTCCTGTCTACACCAATGGTGCTGAGGTCAAGAGGGTTGAGATCTTCAAGTTCCTAGGAGTGACCATCACCAATAGCTTGTCCTGGTCCAAACACATGGACACCATGGCCAAGAAAGCTCACCAGTGCCTCTACTTACTCAGGAGGCTAAAGAAATTTGGCATGTCCCCTTTGACACTCAGCAATTTTTATTGATGCACCATAGAAAGCATTCTATCTGGATACATCACAGCTTGGTATGACAACTGCTCTGCCCGTGACCACAAGAAACTGCAGAGTTGTGGACACTGCTCAGCACATCCTAAAACCAGCCTCCCCTCCATGGACTCTGTCTATACTTATCGCTGTCTTGGTAAAGCAGCCAGCATAATCAAAGACCCCACCCACCCTGGACATTTTCTCTTCTCCCCTCTCCCATCGGGCAGAAGATACAAAAGCCTGAAAGCACATATCACCAGGCTCAAGGAGAGCTTCTATCCTGCTGTTATAAGACTAGTGAACGGTTCCCTGGTACAATAAGATGGACTATTGACCTCACAATTTACCTCGTTATGACCTTGCACCTTATTGTCTACCTGCACTGCATTTTCTCTGTAGCTATGACGCTTTATACTGCATTCTGTATTGTTTTATCTTGTACAACCTCAATGCACTGTGTAATGAATTGACCTGTACGATTGGCATGCAAGACAAGTTTTTCACCGTACCTCGGTACAAGTGACAGTAATAAACCAATATCAATAAACCAATACCAATACCAATAGAACTTTATAAAATTATGAGAGGCATAGATAGGGTAGACAGCCAGAATCTTTTCCCCAGGGTAGAAATGTTGAATACTAGAGGCTTTAAGGTGAGAGGGGGAAAGTTCAAAGGGGATCTGTGGGGCAGGTTTTTTACACAGAGAGTGGTGGGTGTCTGGAATGCACTGCCAGGCGTGGTGGTGGAAGCCGATATGACAGTGACGTTCAAGGGGCTTTTGGATAGACACATGAATATGCAATGAATGGAGGGATATGGATCATGAGCAGGCAGAAGGGATTAGTTTAATTTGGCATCATACTTGGCACAGACATTGTGGGCTGAAGGCCCTGCTCCTGTGCTGTACTATTCTATGTTCTAAATGTTCTTGCCTCAGATCTTAAAGGTATGAAAACACACAAAAAAAAGATAAGGGCAAAGGACCATACAAAGCAACAGATATGTTCCTCTGGCAGTTCACCTAGCTAAGCATCCAACTGAACTCCCTACGTCTTTAAACTTACGAACTTGATAGTATATTTCAAATGTTTATTATCATTTTAATGGAGATATTAATCTAACATCACATTAAATTCACTATGATTAACTTATATTTGACTCCATTCCACCCAAATAAATTCTGTGGCAGAAAGCAGTGAATGAAACAAAAGATGTTCTGAGCTCACATTTATATTGAGGCTTTTAAGTTTCTAAGACTGCAAATTGCAGTGGTTTCATCTCTAACACAGTGATACAGCAGCTATTGGAAGAAATCCCACAATAGGAATTCTGAGCCCAGTCTGGAGCAGAGAGAATCTGCGAGGCTCATATCTGTAGAAGCTGTTGCCACATGAAACAAAATGGTCACAGTCATGGCCACATCATAGGGCTGGAGCGCATGGCGCTCAGACTCAGGAGGAAGGCTGTGCTGTTACAGAGTGGTCAATGTCACCTGCAGTGAGCCAACTCCACTTAAAACATATTGAGGCAAATGCAGATGTAGGTCAGATGTCTGCTCTGTCCGCCAGTAGAATCTGATCCCATGCCTCACGTCTGCTTACCTGACTTGATCTTCTGATCCCCTTCATAACTATAAATCTATTGACCTCAGCTTTGAATGTACTCAATAACTGAACTCTCTGAGGTAGAGGATTGCAAAAGTTTACTTCCCTCTGCTTCAAAGAATCTTGTTCTCATTTCAGTTTAAATGTGAATGAGATTGTGATTCCAGTCCTATACTCTCCACTGAGAGGCATGAGTCTTTCTGTCAATCCCTTTCAGAAACCTTTAGGCTGGCACTCCACTGCAGTATCTAAGGAAGTGTTGTACCGTAGGGGCTCCGTCTCTGAGATGAAGTCTGCTTGGTGGTGTCCTACAGTCTTATTTCAAAGAAGAGTGGGGCAGTTGTCCCTGGTGTCCTGGCCAGCACTTATTCCCCAACTATCTTTACCAAAATAGATGATTTAGTCATGATATCACTCAGGGAGTGAGCTATATGCAAATTAGCTGCTGTTTCCTACATTTCAACAATGGTTGGACTTCAAAAGTACTGCATGGGTTGCAAATTTGGATGAGAATGTAGTTGGCATGGTTTGTAAGGCTGCAGATGACATCAAACTTGGACTGTGAAGAAGGTTGTCTAAGATTACAACAGGATCTAGATCAACTGGGAAAATGTGATGAACGTCGGATGGAATTTAACTTGGACAAGTGCAAATTGTTGCATTCTGGTAGGTTAAATCAGGGCAGGACTTACACAGTAAATTGCAAGGCTCTGGAGAGTGTTGTAGAACAGGGAGACCTAGGGGTACAAGTACATAGTTCCCTGAAGGTGGTGATGCAGGTAATCAGGGTGGTGAAAAAGGTGTAAGGCACGCTTGCCTTCATCTGTCAGGGCACTGAGTACAAAAGTTGGAACATCATGTTACAACTGTACAAGATGTTTGATGAGACCACACTTGGAGTACTGTGTGCAGTTCTAGTTGCCTAGCAATAGGAAAGATGTCATTAAGCTGAGAAGGGTGCAGAAAAGATTCACGAGGATATTACCGAGCCTTGAGTTATAAGGAGAGACAGGATAGGCTGGGACTTTTTTCCCTGGAGCAGAGGAGGCTGAGGGGTGAACATACAGAGGTATATAAATTCATGAGGGGCATAAATAAGGTGAATGTTCATAGTCTTTTTCCCAGGATAGGGGAATCCAAAACAAGAGGACATAGATTTAAAGTGAGAGGGGAAAGATTGAAAGGGGACCTGAGGGGCAACTTTTTCACAGAGGATGGGGGTATGTTTAACGAGCAGAGGAAGCTGTAGACGTGGGCACATTAATAACATTTTATTTGGACAGGTACATGGATGGGAAAGGTTTAGAGGGATATGGGCCAAATGCAGGCAAATGGGACTAGCTCAGGTAGGCAACATGGTCAGTATGGCCAAGTTGGGCTGAAGGGCCTGTCTCCCTGCTGATTAACTCTATGACTCTCTAAATGTTCTGGGATGATGTGCAATTTCAATTCCTTGTGATTCAGGTACTTCTGTGGTTATTACCTGGCTATGAAATGCCTCTCTTGCCTAGAAAACAGCCTCAATAGATGTATGTGAAACCAACAACAAACTGCCTATTATTCAGAAGTCACATGATTCGCACCTTGACCTAACTCTTAAAACATTAGCACTGGGTAGCTTTCTTGACATAGTGCAATCATCCTTTTTGAGGTCAGACCTGCAACCACTTACAAAGAGAATCTGGTGCCCTAGAACTGCCACTAAAATCACAGTTGTTCCAATCTTCTTGCACTTTCTAGACTACCCACCTCAAAGCACCTACTACTTTGCCTGAGCAAAGAAACATGTATGAGGTCATTGACTTCATCTCTACAGGTTTTCTGAGTGTATTCTCCAAATGAATCGAGCCTAGCACTGATCATTCTTGGGATTTTGGACTCCTAAATCCTCCAAAGGAGCTGCAAAACATTCGGAAATTGCAACCATGACCTGTGGAATGGTGCTGATTGCTGTAGGAATCATAGGGATCACTGGCATTGTTTCTTACTCATTAGCAGACAGTAGTGCAGACAGCTGGCCATTCACTCATTATACTATTGGAGGAGTAAGACTTGGCCTATAAGTTGTGAAATCCTCCATTGGTAAGCATGCTCATTCAAAAAGCATCATAGACAGCTAAGCAGAAGTCAGTAGGCTTGGTCTCTTCATTACATATAATGGAGTGTGAGACCCAAGTGGTTATGTTACTATTTAGTCAGACACCCAGCCAAATAACCTCACACGTGCCTTGAAATCCCACCACAGATCTGGAATACAAAGCTCGTATTGGTAATAGTGACAACATAGATCATGAGAAGCACTTGCCATCCTTCAGGGAAAAGAATCTGTCTTTGTTCCCTGGATGTGACTCCCAATTCACAACACAGTTAACTCTTACATGCCCTCTGAAAAAACATGATGTCATTCATGTGAAGGGCAATGAGGCATGGGTAATAAATGTCACACCTTCCGGCAATGGCCACATTTGTGGATGCATTTGAAAAAATGCCCAGTACTAATCTTCAGTATCTCACTTGCTGGTGAATGTATATGATGTTTGGTCCCTTGCTGGCAATTCGTCTATGGATGTGTCCTCAAGACCATTTCATTCTCTGTTGCCTGTGAAGAGAATAGATAATGTCAATAGCAGCAAAGAACCACTAAGTATTGTGTTTTAATTACATCGACTCAGCAGCATATATACAATAAAAGTTCAGGAATTGGTTATTAATCAGGGAGTAGTTAGAATGTGGAACTTGCTACCTTATGGGGCAGTTGAGGCAAATAACATAGATGCATTTAAGGGGAAGCTGAACACACAAATGGAAAAAGAGGTAGCAGGATATGCTATAGAGTAAGAGGAAGTAGGGTAGGAGGAGATCTGTGGGGACTGTAAACACAGGCATAGACTAGTTTTGCTGTTCTATTAATTGTAAGCTATTGTGGTTTTATTACATAAACTATGATCTATTTGTGTGCCAGGTTCAAATGAAAAGTTATCAACCTGAAACATTCTGTTTCTCTCTTCACAGATGCTGCCTTATTTGCTGAGCATTTCTAGAGTTTCTGTTTTTATTTCAAATTTCCAGCGTCCATAATTTTTGCAGCTGAGTATAACGTGCTTGGACTTGTTCATGACAAAAATGTTAAATATAAAATACATGACTAATATGACATATTTCAGGTGGTCTGTGCATTTTTTCAGTCTCCACAACAGTAATAGCTTCCAGATCTTAACTTCACTATGCACATATGTAGTAGAAAACTTCTCCTGTGGTCATATATTATTTGCTTCCCTGTTAGGTGAGAAGTTACACTTTAAACAGAAGGACCAGTACATTTGGTTGAATAACACTCATTGTTTGGGTTCTCAAGGCTTGACTGCTGGCCTCCTACAGATGGAGTGTGGCTCTGCTCCTCTCCATCTCCTCCACCATCATCCAAATATGAGAGGGCTCATGTTCTCCTGCATTGTGAAGTGTCCGCTGTGAAGCTGCTGTCACCTTTTAAGTGACTTTGACCAGCTGCACTGGAAAAATATACCACCCCTTTAGGAAGTGTAGGCTGGCTTTACATTCTGTTAGCTGCTTGAGCTCATGAAACTGGACCCCGTACTGAAGCCATAAGGCAACAAACAGCACTGTTAACAGTGGCTGGATGCTGAAATAGCATAATTAGCAGACAGGACAAACTTGGTGCACTACCCACTCCAGGCTGAATGAGTGTTCACCATACATTGCCACACCTTTACCTGTATCTGACAACAAACTCACACATGGTGTTTCAATTGCATGATGTGTTATAATGGCTAACAATTAAAGTTACCAATAATTATAGCTAGCTATGTAGAACAAACAACAAATCAGGGACTGGCTAAGGAAACTAAATATCTGTTGGAGAGAAGTGTTTGGTGCCCACTTGGAAGCTCTGAAATCCTGCTTGGCAGTCCTACTGCACAAACACAAAGAATTCTTTATGCTAGCAGCACCAACTACAAGTCACATATCTGTATCAAGCTTAATGCCAAATTAATATATCATAAATCTTGACCAGTGCCATATTCATTACAAAGTTGAGTGGAAGAAGAATTAGACAAGCTATAGAAGAATAGAGTTCCAGTGAAAATGGCTCAAAGTGAACAGGCAGCCCTGATTTTGGTAGTACCTAAAGTCGACAAGATGGTTAGATCATGTTGTGGTGATGACGTGACCCTCAGGCAGCTGGTTGATGATGTAAACATCTGTCACCAACACTGCAAGATTGTTGTGCAGAATTGGTGGGAGTCCTTTAATAAGTTAGATTTGTGTGCATACGTACACACAATTAAATGTAGACTTACCACAAATATGCATTATTGCCACATGGAATGAAGTCATCACTGAAAATTTTCCATTCAACAATAAACAAGATCCTATAGGGCACTGACCATTGCCTACCTAACCAGGATGGCCTTCTCATTACCATTTCCACTGAGGAAAACAGGCCTCACATTTTAGTTCTCAGATGTCTACATCACAGCTCCAGGGACCCACATTCGACAAGTGTCTGTGTGGAGTTTGTATTGCCCCTTCCATGATTGTGTGGGTTTCCTCTGGGTGCTCGGGTTTCCTCCCGCATCCCAAAGACCTGCTGGTAGGGTAATTGGCTATTGCAAATTACCCCTCGGTGTACATAAATGGTTAAAAGGATCAAAGGAGAGTTGATGGGTATGTGTGAGAGAGCATAAGTTTCGGGTACAAGGCAATAAGGAGAGTTGGAGTGGGACTAATGGGATTGCTTTCCTGGGAGCTGACATGGACCCAATAGTCCAAGTGACCTCCTTCTGTGACCATAAGACAATGTGAAACTCAAAAAAAGTAAACATGTTTTTGCCCAATCAGAAGGTGTCTAGAGACTTGAAAACATGGCAGAGCTCAGAATCTTTTTGGCTATTTCTGTGAGATTTAGTAATGGTGCTTGTACCACTACAACTGCTGATTGAAAAGAGAGCATAGTGGAGATGGAATGAAGGTTTACACAAATATGCAAACAGACCCTTAGCAACAAATCTTTATTTGCACCATATGACACAAGAGCACTGTGAAGCTTGCACAAGATGTCTCATATATTCGAATAGGTGATGCTATCAGTCACTTTGTGGTTGGAGGCCAAGGAAAGCTGATATCATTTGCATCCAACACTTCAAACAAAATTTAATAGGTTTATGCAAGGATAGACAAAGAAGCATTGGGCATCGTTTTTAGAGTGTTTCACCAATTTCTGTTAGGATATTCTTTCACTCTAGTCATGGATCACAAAATCCTGTAAATTCTAGGTCCAAAATCTGTCCATGGCAGCTGTGAGAATGCAGAGATGGATGACTTTGTTATCCTAATACAGCAGCAGGATTTAGTATCAATCTTTCAAACAACACAATCATGAACACCTTTATTGTGTGCAATTCTGGTCACCCCATTACAGGAAGGATATGGAGGCTTTGGAAAGGGTGCAGAAGAGGTTTACCAGGATGTTGCCTGGATTAAAGGGTGTGAGATATAAGGAGAGGTTGGACAATCTTGGTTTGTTTTCTCTGGAGCGACGGAGGCTGAGGGGAGACCTGATAGAAGTTTATAAAATTATGAGAGGCATAGATAGGGTAGGCAGTCAGAGTCTTTCTCCCAGGTTAGAAATGTCAAGTACTAGAGGACATGCATTTAAAGGGAGAGGGGGAAAGTACAAAGGAAATGTGTGGAGTAGGTTTTTTTCTTACACAGAGAGTGGTGGATTCCTGGAATGGCTGCCAGAGGTAGTGGTGGAAGCAGATACAATAGTGATGATTAAGAGGCTGTTAGATAGACGCATGAATATGCTGAGTTTGGAGGGATATGGATCATGTACAGGCAGAAGAGATTTAGTTTAATCTGGCATTGTGTTCAATGCAGACATTGTGTGCCAAATGGCCTTTTCCTGCGCTGTACTGTTCTATGTTCTACGTTCTATGAATATTCTGACATAGATAGTGAGAACATAATCTTTACCTTACAGCAAGCGGGTGATTACTTTCCAATCTCAGCATCAGAAGTCCTGAGATGACAGCAAGATATAATTCAGAACTGAGTCTATGAGTATTCAGCTTGAGGTTGGCCTGATGCTGATAGGTGTCCAAATGTAGATAAGTAATCATGTTGCAATGGAATTTTTACATTGTCAACTGATCGAGGATGTCAGAAATAGATATATAGGATTGTTATCCACAAGTTTTGAGAAGAAAAATCTTAGATGAATTACACTCAGAACTTAACTGGCATTTTAAATATGAAGGCTATTGCCAGAACCCTTTAATACTAGCCAAATATATGGAAGATTTAGTATTGACATGCAGCCTGTTGAAGGTATAGAATGAGATTACTAAAGACATGCTCATCGATATAGTGGCGGCCACTATAACCATTTTATTTTGTTCATGTCATTAACTTTGCAGTCCTTATAGATGCTTATTCTAAATGGATCAACATTCAACATATAGGATTACACACATCAGCAGATTGTACAACTGAGGAGCTGAGATCCATGTCTACAAGTCATGATACATCAGAAGAATTAGATTTCATCAGATAGTGAATTTCAATTCCCATCATACTTCTTTGAATGCTTTACGTGAAGTATCAAATATACATGAGGATATGCTTTAACATGGAATCAACACAGTCATCCATCCATATGACCCAATCCTGCAAGCTTTAGCTGAGGCCAAGGACACCTTTTTCTCCAACCTTGAAAAATCCTGGCAGCATCTGCAAGGAAACAAATTGACCCTCCTGGGTGATTTCAACACCAGAATTCAAGGGCATACGACACTCTGGAAAGGTGTGATTGACAAGGAAAGAGCAAGGAAGACTAACTCCAATGGGGTCCTTCTCTTGACAAAATGCTTGGAATATGGCCTCGTCTCCATTTCTTCAGAGGGACAAGCACAAAACATCATGGCAACACTCTGGTCCAAGCACTGGCACTTACATTATAGATTATGTTAACCGATCAAGGGACCGTGAAGTTGTTCACACCACCTGTTTCATGACAGGTACTGATGACTGCGAGACTGACCACCGCCTAATCTGTTCCACTATCTCCGTCAACCTGTTCCCAAAACATCAGTGTCAACAGAAGCACTGCTACAAGAAGGTTAAAGTCAGAACTTTCATGGATCCCACAAAGGCAGCTCCTCTGAGAAAACTGATCAACTCCCACCCTACAGGAGCTGCAAAGTGTGCACAGCTCGTGAGCTGACCTGACATCTGCCATACTTGGTATCTGTGAAGTGAATCCTGGCTTTTTTATCCAGCAGAACCAGAACTGGTTTAATGAGATTGATTGGGAGATTGAGGAGCTAATCAACTGCAATGTTCCTAGATTGGAAGCTCCACCCCTTATTCAAGGAAAAAGAAATAACTCTACAGGCACACAAGAACACAAGAAAATAGGAGTAGCAGTCAGCCCCTCAAGCCTGTCCTGCCATTCAATATGATTATAGCTGATCTTTGCTGGCCTCGACTCCTCTTCTGTGCCAGTTCACCTTGGGTCCCAATTCCTCAATCTGTCAAAATTGTCTACTCCCATCTTAAATACATCTAATGACCCAGCCTCCATAACCATCTGAGGTGGAGAACTTCAGAGATTCACCTCCTTTTTGAAAAGGAATTTCTATGAACGTCCATTTTAAAGGCCCCATATCTTGTAACTATGACCTTCATGTATCTGAAGGCAGAGGTGCACTAGAACATCCATGACCTAAAGAACAAATGGTGGATGGAGAGAGAACAGGAAGCTCAGCAACCAATAACATTTGTGGGTTTTCCAGTACTGTAAAAGTTATCTGTGGCTGAAATATTCAAGGCCCCAACCCAATGAGAGCCGAGAAATGGGGTGAACTGATCAGGAACAGAAAGGCAGTCATCATCTGTAGGAAGGAACACATTGGAGACCTGCTTAACCAAGAATCCTGTTCTTGACATGAGCTTCCCCCAGCAGCCCATCCAGGCCAGCCTTGTGCTATTATTGACCAACATAAAGTCAGGAAGGCCATATCACAACTCAAAAATAACAAGGTGTCTAGAACAGACTCTATCCATAATTGAAATCCTGAAACTTGACAGTGAAAAACATGTCGCCAATCCAAAATCTCACTGTCCACTTCTAGGAAAAGGAGGATATACCAGGAATGCTATAGTTGTGACCATCTTCAAGAAAAGAGACAAGTCTGACTGTGGTGACCGCAGAGGGATCTCCCTGCTGCCTGCTACAAAGAAAGTCCTCTCCAGGGTCTTCCTCAACTGCCTCCTCTTGAATCTTGGCACAATAGACATGATCTTCACCTTATGACAACAACATTTCAGAGACCAGCACCAGCCACTATATATGACCTCACTAAAGCCTTGGACTTCATCAATCAAGGGGGACTATAGAACAATCTCCTCAAGTTTGTCTCTAATGTTTGCTCCGTGACAACATGCAAGACTTGATATTAACCAAGGGGTCTACAACAGAACCAGTCTCAATGAAGACCCATGTCAAACAATCTGTATCACTTCTCCAACAATCTTTCTCCCCAGAAAGTTGTGTCTTACCTCTGCCAACCCTCCTATGGGGCTAATCTTCAGAATGGAAACCATTCAATATCTAGCAAATACACTTCAGAAGCAAGGTCACTGAAACTTCAGGAGTCAAGCTTCAATATGCTGATGGTACTGCATTTCTGCATTTTCGTCTGTTCAGAGGCCAAGCTCCAACACATTGTTGACCAGCATCTGTTGGGGGGGAGGGGTTGCTGACGTTTTGAGAACTGATGCAGGGTTTCAACTTGAAATGTTAATTCTTCTCCCCCCACAGATGCTGCTCAACCTGTTGAGTTCTTCCAGCAGATTGTTTGTTGCTCCAAATCCCAGCATCTGCAGTCTCTTGTGCATCCAATACATTGTCGACTTGTTCAACAAAGCATGAGAAAGGATGGACCTTACACTCAACATCTGTGAGATCAAGATCTTCTACCAACTTGCGCACCCTGCCATACACTGCCCTCTGATAATAAGGGTCCATATTAAGACCTGGAAAATTTGGACCACTTCTCATAACCTGAGAGCCATCTCTTGGTGAAGGCAGATATTGACAATGAAATTTACCAACAATTGCCACATTGTTTAATGTTCAACAACAGACTCCGGACACAGACACTATATTCTAAGCTCTGTCATTGGAGGAGATTACCAGATGAACAGAGAAAAAGATTCAAAAGTGTGCTCAAAGCTTCCTTGAAGAAGTGCAACATCCCTGCTGACTCCTGGGAACTTCTGGCCCATGGCCGCTCTAAGTGGAGAAGGAACATTCAGAGTGGTACTGAGAATCTCAAGACCATGTATTGGGAGCACTCAGAAGTCCTACGTAAGCAGTGGAAGAAATACACCACCTTATAAACTACCGCACAACCTGTCTGCCATCTGTTCCCACACTGGCCTGATCAGTCACCTCAGAATTCACAAAAGCAAGTCATCCTCAGTCCTGAGGGACTGCCTAAGAAGAAGGTACTCTCAAAGTAGCTTTGAAAGAGGTATGTTTTCCAAAGGCAACATTGGTTAACTATGAGTTGCACATCCTCCGCATCAAGAAATTACTGCAGCACTGGAAACCCAAACACAGTTGTGAAGATGTAGGTGTCTGAGAACTACAGCTAACTGTTGACTTAACCTGTATTTACTGTGAATCTAAAAGAAAGTACTGTGGTACATTTATCTGTAAATATGACATGTGCATGACTACACGTGGTAGTTAGTTGTTAGCCTTCAATAAAGAGTGAGCACATGTGCCTCCTAGAGTTTATTTATTGCAGTTTTCACCAAATTTATGGCCTTATGGGTGGAGCTGCGAAATAAGAAGGGGATCATCACGTTGTTGGGATTGTACTATAGGCCCCCAAATAGTCAACAGGAACTAGAAGAAAAAATATGCAGCGAGATTGTGCAGAGTTGTAAGAATAATAGGGTTGTCATGGTAGGGGATTTTAACTTTCCTAACATAGACTGGGACTGTCATACTGTTAGGGGCTTAGATGGAGTGGAATTTGTTAAGTGTGTTCAGGGAAGTTTCCTTGGGCAATATATAGAGGGCCCTACTAGGAAGAAGGCAAAGCTCGACCTACTCTTGGGTAATAGGGTGGGGCAAGTGACAGTGGTGACAGTGGGGGAGCACTTTGGGACCAGTGACTATGGTTCTATTAGTTTTAAGGGACAGAACTGGTCCACAGGTTCAAGTTCTAAACTGGGGCAAGGTGAATTTTTACAGTATGAGATAGGAGCTTGCAAAGCTTGATTGGAGTAAGCTGTTTGTGGGCAAAGGGACCACAGGCAAGTGGGAGGCTCTTAAAGGTGAGATAGTGAGAGTTCAAGGTCTGCATGTTCCTGTTAGAGTGAAGGGCAAGGCTGGTAGGAGCAAGGAACCCTGGATGATGAGGGATATTGAGGCCCTGGCCAGGAAAAAGGAGGCATGAGTCAGGTACTGGCAGCTGGGATCAAGTGAACCCCTGGAGGAGTATAGGGGATGCAGGAGTGTACTCAAGAAGGAAATCAGGAGGGCAAATGGGGGCATGAGATAACTTTGGCAGAGTTTAAGGAAAATCCAAAGAGATTTTATGTATATTGAAGGGAAAAGAGTAACTAGAGAGAGAATGAGGCCCCTTAAGGACCAAAGGGGACATCATTCTGTGGAGCTGCAGGAGATGGGCAAGGCCCTTAATAAATATTTCTCCTCTTTTACTGTGGAGAAAGACATGAAGACGTCGGAACTAGGAAAGTAAATGGGGAGGTTTTGGGGTTAGTCCGCATTACAGTAGAAGTGCTGGAAGTCTTGAAAGGTATGAAGGTAGACAAATCTCCAGGGCCTGACCAGGTATATCCAAGAACACTGTGGGAGGTTACAGAAGAAATTGCGGGAGACCTGGCTGAGATAATTACATCATTGTTAGCCATGGGTGAGGTGCCGGTAGACTGGAGGGTAGTGAATGTTGTGCCTTTATTTAAGAAGGGCGGCAAAGAAAAACCTGGGAACTATAGGCCAATAAGTCTAACATCTGTGGTAGGTAAGTTACTGGAGAGGATTCTGAGGGATAAGATATACATACATCTGGAAAGACAGAGGTTGATTAAGGGTAGTCAGCATGGCTTTGTGCATGGGAGATCAAGTCTTTTGAACTTGACTTAATTTTATGATGAGGTGACCAAAAAAGTTGATGAGGGCAGGGGGTAGATGTGGTTTATTATGGCCTTCAGTAAGGCCTTTGATAAGGTTCCACATGGTAGGTTGATCTGGAAGGTTAGGTCGCATGGAATCCAGGGAGAGCTGCCTAATTGGATACACAATTGGCTTGATGGTAGAAAGCAGAGGGTGATGGTGGAAGGTTGTTTCTCAGACTGGAGGCCTATGACTAGTGGTGTGTCTCAGGGGTCAGTGCTGGGCCCATCGTTGTTTGTCATCTATATCAACAATTTGGATAAGAATGTACAAGGCATGGTTAGTAAGTTTGCAGATGACATTAAAATAGGTGCTATAGTGGACAATGAAGAAGGTTATCAAAAATTGCAGGGGATTTTGATCAGCTGAGTAAGTGGGCCGAGGAATGGCAAATGGAGTTTAATTCAAATAAGTGCGAGATGTTGCATTTTGGAAAGTCAAATCCAGGTAGGACTTTCACAGTGAATGGCAGGGCCCTGGGGAGTGTTGTAGAACAGCTGGACTTGGAGTACAATTACATGGTTCACTGAAAGTGGAGTCACAGGTAGACAGGATGGTGAAGAAGGCTTTTGGCACACCAGTCTTCATATGTCAGATCATTGAGTATAAGAGTTGGGAGGTCATGGTGTGGTTGTACAGGAGGCTGGTGAGGCTGCAATTGGAGTATTATGTTCAATTTTGGTCACCCTGCTATAGGAAAGATGTTAATAAACTGGAAAGAGTGCAGAAAAGATTTACAAGGATGCTGCCAGGACTTGAGGGACTGAGTTATTGGAAGAGGTGGGACATGCTGGGACTTTATTCCTTGGAGCGTAGGAGACTGAGAGATGATCTTATAGAGGTGTATAAAATCATGAGGAGCATAGATAGTGTGAATGCACTCAGTCTTTTTCCCAGAGTTGAGGTATCAAGAACTGGAGGACATGGGTTTAAGGTGAGAGGGGAGAGATTTAAGAGGAACTTGAGGGGCAACTTTTTTACACAAAGGGTAGTGTGTATGTAGAATCAGCTGCCAGAGTAAGTGGTTGAGGCAGGTACAATGACAACTTTTAAAGGACAGTTGGACAGGTAAATGGATTGGAAAGATTTAGAGGATTATAGGCCGATTGCTGGCAAATGGGACTGGCTTGGATGGGGCATCTTGGTCAGCATGGACCAGTTGGGCCAAAGGGCCTGTTTCCGTGCTGTATGACTCTGTGACTCTATAACTCTACAATAGTAGGACACAAGCCACCTCCCAAGACGTGATAGTAAGAAAAATATTACCTGCTTGTATCTAGAACAATTCCCAATTTCAGCTTCTGTACAGGGATGCCTTCATTCCAGACCTTGGATGACATGGCAACTGGTATCCTAAAAATCTCCATGCAATTACTATATCTTTTATGGACATCATTAACAAATCAGACTTAAATACATGCAGATGGCTCATCTGCACATAAGGGCAAGATGACAATTTTGCCATACTTTGTTCAGCTTTATTAAGTGCCTTTGTAACTGGCAGTAGTTTCCCTTGGGTTATTTCAGCTGGTGACTTCTTGCCACATTCTTCATGATAAGTCTTTATCTCCACAACTCAGGGCCAGGCAGGTCACTTGCCCATTGACTCAAAGGCATAAAATTAGGGCAGGTTTCACGACAAAGTCAAAGTCGAGTTTATTGTCATATGCACAAGTACATGTATACCCAGGTGCAATGAAAAACTTACTTGCAGCAGCATCACAGGTACATAGCATCAGAGAAGCAGCATTCACAAGAAAAAAAACATAAATTAAACATAAATTATACACAATTTTCACAAGAAAGAACACAATTAGAACAACCCCCCCCCCCCCCAAAAAAAAAAGCAAGGAGTCAGCTCTGTAAGATTGAAAGATGAAAATTTACTCCTTTAATTTCTGGCTCAAGGCTGAACTGTCACTTTTTTTCAGATTTGGCCCAGTGAAACTTTTAGATCCTAAATGAAGAAAGAGGTTTCTCAGCCAGATTTCTGGTCCATTTTACTTTAAATTTATGCAAATTTCTGTGTGCTGGTTAGATGCCCAAAATTTTCATTATCTATAGTTTGAAAAGTCAACAGGACTGGGCAAATTTCTTTCTTTCCCAATAGCAAATCCACAGTGTACATACATCATCCATAACTGGATTGTTATTTTACTTTAGTCTTCTTAAACTGTGTGAAATCTACACAGGGATTTGACCCTGTATTCAAAACAGTGGTGAAAATATTTCATTTTCTTTTTGTTCTTGTTTCCTGTTTAGAAAAATCAAAAGGAAATATTCAGATAGACCATATTCTTTTTTCCCAATTTACTATGCTGTTGTTTATTCACGGTTTAATGAGGGGATTGCTGAGATTCATTTTTGACATAAAAATTTCTATTTTAGTTTTATCAAAAGTTACTTCAGAGGATTTTGTGGCAGAGAAATATATATGGGATCTAACGTAGCACAGACAGATATCAAATCAGCAGCTCTTTATACTTAGTTCCAATTAACTGCACTTGATTTGAGTACTAGGTGCTACCAGTCCATGGGCAGCCCATTCAACACAACCAATGACGTACCACAGCCTGAGGTGATCTCCTACCTGTAACTTCTAGCCTTTTTCCACAGACGGTGTAAACTTAAGAAAGGCGCATTTTCTAATTTGTTGATTAATATTGTTTTTGTAATTTTATGTTTAAAAAAAAGTGAGCTCAATATTTTTGAGCTCACTTGGATGGTGGGATGGGACTCTCTGTGCTTGTTGTAATGCAGTCGCATTACACACTTCATCCAATGCTTGCTCCAAAGCAAAATTCTTCAGGAGGGGATCTGCTTTCCTGGGTATTTTATCGACATCCAAAAATTAATTCATTGAGAGTGCAGATTTGCTTAGTAAAGATGAGTTTCCAGCAGAGCATTAGAAATTAATCAGAAATACATCAATATGCATTTAGCTTATTTGGAACTTATATATCCAGTTGTGCAGGGATCACATTCCTCTCCTTTTTACTATTTCTTGCAGCATGTTTATTCCTTTGCCTTCCCCTTAAACTATTTGTGAAGTCACAAGGATGAAGTTGAAAGACTGTACGATCTTCATTTGGTCAGTAACATCCCTCTGGGTAGGTGAGAAAATGAGTATCCAGGGCAACAGTTGAGAATAGTGGTTGTAAGTAGAAACATTTCCCTTTCAAGACTGAAACTTTTTATTGCACAGCACTAGTTAGTAATGTGACAATAATGAACAAGAAAGCTTTTAACACAGCAGGGGTTGTTTTTGGGTAAAATGAAGGTTGGAACTAAAAAGAGAGCCTGCTGTGCCAGGACCCAGATAAACACTTTTCTCATTCATTATTGCTGTTACATTATGAATCCGTCCATTTCTTTTATATAATATTTAGAACTTTTCAGTAGCTGTCTTAACTCCTTTTGACTTGATTCCATTAGCTCTAAGACAGAAGAAACAAGAAGCATCCTAAGATGAGTGGACTTGAACAAATGCTGCATTTATATCACACTATTGATTCTGAAGGGAGCACTATAATAAAACAAGTTGATACTGGTACTGAGACCCACCTGATAACTTGGGCTATTGCATAGAATCTACAGCACAGAAAAGTGCTGTTCATCCCAACAGAAATACTTCTGTGTTTACATTCCACACAACCCTGGAATACTAAGGGAGAAAAGTACCTCTGGCTCAACCTTTAATGCCTCCAGGCTCCGAATTGTCTGGGCCAGAAGTGGGCTATGTTTACAGTCCATCCTTATTGCTGAATTCAGTTTGTGGTGTCTTCTGTTATCAGGTAAAGTCCCAGGCCAGGAAGTTAAAGTTGAGCTGTGAGACTTTTGAACAATCGCGCATGCCCAATTATTTAAGTGTGGCCAACAGCGGAATAAGGGCATCATTAGACCCAACACAGCGTGAAACCACTTCCATTAAATAATTGAGGCATAACATCTAAGCAGTGCAGCTGCAGGTCTGACTTCTGGTGCTTAATGCTATAAGAAGGCCTGCCTCTTCTCCTTCTCTGTCTGAGTCACATTGGGGTAGGGGTGAAGGATGAGGAGACGAGTGTCATCTAGGAAGGGGTCTAGTAAGTAGGGTGCATGGGAAAAAGACTGATATAGACCTATTATCTACGTTGTAACTACTGAACTCGAGAACAAAATGCTAGCTACAATGCTTCTTGTGGATTGCTTCTTATAGGTGCCACCTTTCAAATGATGTGAGAAGCTGCTGCACAGTAATAAGTGAAGATTCCACTATTTGAAGAAGAGTTGTGAGTTTACTGGTGTTCTACCCACTTAGCCCCACCTCAGCCAACATCAGATTAGGTAGAGACCCAGGCATCCTTTACTTCCATTGGTTCCCTTCAGCCTTCAAGATCAACAGCCTTCAACATAATACCTTATTTTAACTTAAATATATTAAACAAATACATTAATCAAAAAAACAAACAAATGAACAATCTAACACTGATATAAGACTCTTGTATATTTGCTGTAGATTACTGACCCTCAGATTCAAAAGCAATTCACAATCATATATTTAACACAATAAATCCCTT
The DNA here is from genome assembly GCF_009764475.1 of Pristis pectinata. Classification (NCBI taxonomy): domain Eukaryota; kingdom Metazoa; phylum Chordata; class Chondrichthyes; order Rhinopristiformes; family Pristidae; genus Pristis; species Pristis pectinata. The sequence goes on from NC_067412.1 coordinate 87,553,356, forward strand.
CCTCTGTGTTCAAAGGGCAACTTTGGTTCCTATCATCAATCCTGCATTAAAAAAAAACATAGCGCTACATAGAATTAACGCAACTGAAACAGGTCATTCAGTCCAAGTTTTCTACACCCATGTTGACATGCCACTCAAGGTGCTTTCCCCGCCGCCCTCATTTAACCCTACCAGTACACACCTCCATTCTTTTCTCTCCGACTTATCTAGCTTGCACTTATCATTCAATTTGCCTCAACTTCTCTATGCAATATTAAATCCCATATTCTTATCAATTTCAGTGTAAAATAAAAGTCCCTCCTGAATGTTCTGTTTATGGCACATGGTTTCTGGGATAATTTGAAGTAATCCCAAAATATGTGTCTTACGTTTCAACATCATAGAGTCAGTAAGTCATAGAAACAGGCCCTTCAGCCCAACTAGTCCATGCCAACCAGAACACCCATGTAAGCTAGTGCCATTTGCCCGCATTTGGCACATATCCCTCTAAACCTTTCCCATCCATCTACCAAGTGCCTTTTAAATTTTGTTAATGTACCAGTTGAGAATGTTAGGGCAGGCACGGTAGTGTAGCAGTTAGCATAACGCTATTACAATGCCAGCGACCCGGGTTCAATTCCTGCCGCTGTCTGTAAGTACGTTCTCCCCGTGTCTGCGTGGGTTTCCTCTGGGTGCTCCGGTTTCCTCCCACATTCCAAAGAACGTACAGATTAGGAAGTTGTGGGCATGCTATGTTGGCGCTGGGAGCGTGGCGACATTTGCAGGCTGCCCCCAGAACACTCTACGCAGAAAGATGCATTTCACTGTGTGTTTCGATGTACATGTGACTAATAAAGAAATCTTATCTTACCTGCCTCAACCACTTCCTCTTGACAGCTCGTTCCATATACAGACCGCCCTCTGGGTGAAAACATGGCCCCTCAGGTTCCTATTAAATCGTTCCCCTCTCACCCTAAATCTATGCCCTCTAGTTCTTGATTCCCCAACCCTGGAAAAAAGACTGTGCGCATTGATGAAGACAGTCATTGAGTCATACGGCTGGGAGACAGGCCCTTCAGCCAAATGAATCCTTGCCCACCATCAACCACCCACTTACACTAATCCTACGTCAATCCATTTTTTATTTTCCCCACATCCTCATTGGCTCCCACAGATCCTACTTAAACACTTACTTCACTATTTATCTAAAATCTATATAAGTATCTAATAGATACTTATCCTTCTTGACTTTTAATTTCCGCTGGCCTTATATTCCTACATTGAGATTCTTTGCTCTTCTTGCAGTACTTTGGTTTTTGTGTGTTATTAAATTATTTCAGTCCAACCTTGACAATCCTGTTGGTACTGTCTCATTTACCAGGAGCAGCAGCTTTACATGATTTTGGCATGCTCCCTCTCTTCTGCCAGAGATTGATGTTAGGGACCTGTTGTTGGCCAGGAAGGGAGTGGGGAGGGATGTAGCATGGGGTGGTGGTTATAGTAGTGGACAGGAGATGGGCTACTGCACACCACAGATCCTTGGTGTGATAGTGGGTATTCAGTGTTCCCTGGGCTGAAGTAACAGGCAGAAAAATCATCTACAAAGTTAACAAAAAACCTCATCTTGTGTGATCAATCATCCTGTGATCAATAGCACAGTTTTCCACTCCTTAAAATTTAAATACTGTCCACCACCTCTATCCAATACAGAACAGCAGGCATGACCAGGTGTTCTCAACACAAAGTGTTGCCATTTTGCAAATGGCCGAAATGCACTGGAGGATATATAGCTTATATGCCAGATATCTTCTCAAACACGACGAGCAGATTCTATTAGTGGGGAGTGGAGACCAACTGAAGGTCTCTTAAAAACAGCTTCCAACTTCTCTTCTTAAGTTATGCTGGAGTGAGATGCCATAATTTCTGTGAAAGTCCATGTTCTTTCCATGATACTACCAAATCCAGCCAGGAAAAACAAAGTTACAGCATAATTTATCACAGTGGGACCTGCTGTACAAATTATTTGTCAAATCAGCCTATATAATGCCAGAAACTACATTTCACATGTAGCCCATTGGTTGTCACTTTATTTGTAATTAATTTTTGAGATATGAGCATTGCTGACAAGGCCAGGATTTATCACACTTTCTGCATTGCCCTTGAGAAGGTCTTGGTGAGTGTTCTCATTGAATTGCTTCAGAATATCTGATGTATATATATTCAGGTCATGTTAGAGAATTCCAGGTATTTGAACCAACCGTGATGAACAAACAAAAGAGAAAAACATACTTACATTCATGGACACAGGTTGCACTAAAGTGATTTAGAGTCATTGAAGTGCTTGTGAAGTGCAATCTCTCTTGCAATGTCAGAAATGCAGCCACCAATGTGTTTTCAGCACACTGCCCCAAACAGGAATGCGATAATGACCAAATAATCTGTTTTATTGATGTTTGTTGAGGGATAAATATTAGTCAGAATACTGTAGATGACCCTCTGCTCTTCTTTGAAATACAGCCTTGAAATCTTTTACATTTATCTGAGAGATCAGAAGGAGCTTTAGATTAATGTCTCATCCAAACCTGATCACCTCTGACAGTATGGCGCTGGAGTATCACTCCGGATTCTTATGCTCTGGTATGGGATAAAGAAATGCCAGATTGGAATGTATGCAACTTGGAGGGGAGTCTGAGTGACGCTGAAACAAGAATGAGATTTTATTTAGGAATAGATAGGGATTTTTTTTCCCAAGATCACATTTAGAGTTATTTTGCCTTATTTTTGTATTGATTTGGTGAGGGATTGGTGATGCACAACTGCAAAACAAAATGTCAAATTTTCTTAGGGCAAATTTTTGAGACTTCCCTTTGTATACTTTTGGCAGAACAATTACCAATTAATATAGAATCACCATAAGCTTACAGTATGGAACAATGACATTCTGTCCATTGAATCAATGACTGCTCTACTTAAGAGCAGTCAAACTACTCCCACTGCTGTACCCTATCCCCATATCTCTGCAAATATTTTCAAGTACCTATCCTGTTGCCTTTTGAATACCACTGTTACATCTGCTCCACTTCTCCCCTTTGTTTTGCATGCTAGATCCTAACCATTCACTGCCTAAAAGAGGTTTTCCTCATGTTCTTTTACTAATCACCTTCATTCTACATCCTCTAGTTTTTGACCCAGTTTCTCTCCATCTACTCTGTCCAGACCAATCATGATTTTAAATACTTCCCCTCTCAACTTCCTCTGTTCCAAGGAGTACAACCCCAGCTTCTCTGGTCTATCCACATAATTAACATCCCTCATTGCTGAAACCTACACTAGGTCTCTACATCCAGTGCTGGACCTATGCTCCAGTTGTGGCCAAACTGTGTTGTAAGGATTCATCAGGACCTCCTTGCTCTTATACTCCAAAAATAATGCTCAGGATCCCACGTGCTTTTTAAACACTTTCTCAACTTGTTCGAGCACCTTCAATGATTTATGCACATACAACCCCAGATCTCTCTGTTTCCGCATCCCTTAAAGAATTGTGCCTTCTATCTCATGTTGTCGGTCCTTGCTCTTCCTACTGAAAGTAACATTGCGCAATTTTTATCGACAAATATCAGCTGCCATGCATGCACCTATTCCATCTTCTAGAAATCCATTATTATTTTCCTTAGGGCACACTAGTCTTCCACGATTTATGGATCTTAATAGGCTCTATCTAGATACGAGTCACCATGCAATTTTCTCCTCAGATTCCTCATCAATATAACGGGCATTGCATCTTTTTCCTAATGAGCCTGGCAGTAGCTTCATGCCAAGTTATTGCAGACCTCCAGCCATCATGGACCACAGCCTCCACCAACAGTTTCTTCTTTTGATTTTTCCTTCTCATCATGTGCAGTGCATCACTCAGAAACCCAGTACTACTAGAAGAGCTTGTTTTCAAGGATCTTTTTAAAGAAGAGCCATTTTCCACAGGAGCAAAGATCTTCAAAAATAACTCAGGGCCACCGAAGGTCCTTGAAAACAATTTTACAGCACAGAATCAGGCCATTCAACCCATGGAGTCCTTGCGGGAATTTTTTTCTCCTCATGAACCTCTTCCTACTCCACTTCGTTTCATTGCATTGCGTGCCTTTAGCTTCTGATAACATTTCCTTTACAAGTCTGCTGCCTCTCATGACTGCCATGTCACTGCTCATCCAGAGCTGGAGCTCTCTTCCACCTCAGGGTAACTTCTATACCCTTGGGACTTGAGAATTCCAACACGCCAGTCTCCCACCTTGTACCTTCTCGTTTAATGAGCATTTTTTTAATTTAAAAAATAAACTTTATTCATAATAAAAAATATATACTAAGGAAGAAACAGTGCAAAAAAAACCCTAACATTAATTTAAGGTTAACCTTAACATGGTTGCTACGTTCAGCAGTGTAAACTTTAAAGAGAAAGACACACAAGCAAACATAGCACCATTGCCACTTATGTGGCTCCCTGAGGTGACCCCCACCTTTCATTGTTGGAGAGGCTTTGCAACCCAACTCTGGCCCTCCATGTGCGGTAGCGGAAGGAGCCTAGACTGTGGTCCTTCCCCACAGAGCCTTAGTATTGGCTGCACCGAGCTTCAGTGCGTCCCTCAGCACGTACTCCTGCAGCTTTAGTATTGTATTGGTGAGGATACAACTGACGCTAATTTGGCTATTTCCATTAAATCTTTATTTTCAGTTTGTTCATGGAAGTTCACATTTCAATGCGGTGACTCAAACAGTGAGTTCAAATTGGCTTAGGCATTACTTTCTTTGACCTTTGCTGCGCTGCTAATGATGATAGTTACAGAAAAAGAAAATGAAAATAGCACTGCTTTACCCTATGCTATTTCCGTTCGGTGTTTCTGTTCTTTTACATGCATAACCAAGAAACAGCACGTCTGAGACCAGATGTGAGGGCATCTCCACCGTTAAATAATCTAGAATTTCTCAGAGAGAGTAAGTGAGAAAAATGTAAGAGTAAAATTTGTTGAAATTTTTCAAGCTTTCTGTGGACTATTTTATAAGAAATTTGCAAGCAAGTTCCTTTTTCTCAATCTAACTTGTGCGTCAAACTTTGTCAGAAAAATAAAAGCACATAAAAGCATTATATAAACACCAGATTCATTTATTAAATAAGCAACTTCATGAACAGTCAACTTTTATCGTTCATGCATTCACCCATTGAATAATTAGAGAGCCTGATGTAATTTCAGTGCCATTCAAGTCAGACTTCATCCTCTTATCACATTTATTTAACTGCACTTTGGAAATGCAGAGATGGTGCAGAGCAGTGAAGGACATCACTTCACCTCTTCTGTTAATGAGTCCCGGATCTCAGTTGTGCAGTGAGAAGACTTTTGGAAGAATGGTCATTTTTGGGCTTCTCTCGCCTCTTCACGTTACTACCATCGGGGAGAAGGTACAGGAGCCTGAAGACCCACACTCAACGATTCAGGAACAGCTTCTTGCCCTCCGCCATCAGATTTCTGAATGGTCCATGAACCCATGTACACTACCTCGTTATTCATCTTTTGCACTATTTATTTATTTTTGTAACTTAGTAATTTTTATGTCTTTTATCATTGTGTTCAGTTCTGGTCACCTCATTATAGGAAGGATGTGGAAGCTTTAGAGAGGGTGCAGAGGAGATTTACCAGGATGTTGCCTGGATTGGAGAGCATGTCTTATGAGGATGGGTTGAGCGAGCTGGGGCTTTTCTCTTTGGAGTGACTGAAGATGAGAGGTGACTTGATAGAGGTGTACAAGATGATAAGAGGCATAGATTGAGTGCACAGTCAGAGACTTTTTCCCAGGGTGACAATGGTAAATACGAGGGGAGGTAATTTTAAGGTGATTGGAGAAAGATGTAAGGGGGATGTCAGGGGTAAGTTTTTTACACAGAGAGTGGTGGGTGCGTGGAACGCACTGCCAGCAGAGGTTGTGGGGGCAGATACATTAGGGACATTTAAGAGACTCTTAGATAGACACATAAATGATAGGGAAATGGGTGGCTAAGTGTGAGCGAAGGGTTAGATAGATCTTAGAGCAGGACAACATGTTGGCACAACATTGTGGGCCAAAGGGCCTGTACTGTGCTGTAATGTTCTATGTCTTGCACTGTACTGGTGCCACAAAACAACAAATTTCAAGACATGAGTCAGTGATAATAAACCTGATTCTGATTCTCTCCCACACACAGTGGCTTCTATGAGAAGATGTTGAAGACCCAGTTATTTGTTTTTGCCTGATTTCTGATTCCAAGTGAAAGTTTAAAAGTTAGTCATGAAAGCAGAAATATTCAGCAGGTTAGGCAGTATCCATTGAGCAAGAAACAGAGTTAATATTTTTGGTTTACATCAATTTAAAACTTAGTGTCTAGCAGGTTTACATGTTTGGTCTAAATTTTGACCATGGCTACACAGGAGCTGAGATTTCTTATGAGCAGCGGGTGCCAGCATCCCATATAAATGTTGAGATTATATCTCACAAAATGATCTCAGGCTTTATAGCGGATGTGGGTAGTTGTTGTTGTATTCCAACATTCGGTCAACTAGAGGTTTTTTTGGGTCAGTTGATAAACACCTAAACTGCATGGAGCAGGCATATGTCACCCAAACGTATCTCCAATTCATATGTGCTGTAGGAGATTGAAAATTCCTGCACTGATCCACAATTAGTGAGCAAGCTGATTGTGCTGCCCCCAATCTTGATCATATCCTTACAGACTGATCACTTGATGAATAATAGCCAACAGCTCATTTGTCTCCATCAGATATCCTGAGTTCTAACTGGCAATCCCTAGCACTTGCTGGGAAAGGTTCTATCTCTTACAACAGAAATTGGAATTATAGTGGATGAATAATAGACCCACCTGATAAATTTAGTTCCAGAACATTAGGAAACTGTGGTGGTCTAGATTATTGATGGCCCTTGCAATTTGTTGGATTTTGCCGTCCACCTGAATACTGTCTAATTATGATCCTAATGGGATGAGAGCAAAGGTTGATGTAAATTAAAGGAGCACAAGGTTTGAACAGTTTATCTTTCTGAGTCTTGCATTGCATTCCACTGACTGATGGAGTGACAATCTCCTTGTTACTTGTTGTAAGAATCTAAAATTAAATGATTGAACATTCTGAACCTTGTTCCAAATTAGGTTAAGTTCATTTTGTTAAATGTTCAACATCTACAAGTAACCAGCATGAAATCTTAAATTTCATTGTCAATCCCTTTCAGGAATGGCTACTGTGGGAATTGGCCCTTCGCTTGTAAAGAACGCTTTTCAGATACTTAGCTCAACACTTTTGTAAAGCAATGTAGAAAGAACTTTACTGTTTATACTACAAATTTTCAACTGGGACAATTGAAGTTGTCACCATTATCGCCAGATTAGAAAACTTTCTATATTCCAGCACTAATATTCATCACATTGAACGCTTTCCAAGAGTTGGTAAGCAATTTGATAAATAAAATGAATTAAATGATTACTCAGCAATCTTATAAATTAGCTCCTGATTGTATGTGGTCAATTGAACTGTCAGTCAATTTGCCTGCGGAGTTTCAGGACTTAAGAGTAGGTAGTTCCCAAGAGAAGAGATGGCAGAGTGGCATTGCTAGTGGAGCCCCTGCCTCAGTGGTAGGGATCGCAGGTTTGGAAGGTGCTGTCAAGGTAGTCTAAGCAAGTAACTGCAGTGCATTTTGTTGATGGTGCACACTGTAGCCATTGTCCACTGGTAGTGAGGGGATGAATGTTTGGGGTGCTGAATCAAAAGGGTTTTTCTTGGACGGTGCCGAGCTTCCTGATTTGTACCTGGTTGATGGTGAAAAGGCCATGTGGTGTCAGGATACTCAGCTTCTGAACTGCTCTAGAGAAACAAAGGACTGCAGATGCTGGAATCTGGATGAAAAACACTATGATGCTGGAGGAACTCAGCAGGCCAGGCAGCATTTCTCCATGGATGCTGCTTGGCCTGCTGAGTTCCTCCAGCATCATAGTGTTTTTCTTTTGAACTGCTCTTCTAGCTACAATATTTAAGGTGTCAATGGTGATCCTGTGAATGGTAGTCGGCACTTAACAATGGTGAATACAATGAATATCAAGGGTAGGTGGTTAGACTCTCTCTTGTTGGAGATGGTCATTTAGTGACACAAATATTACTTGCCACTTATTAGGCCGTGACTGAATTTTGTCTGAGTCAAGGCATGATAGTGTAGCGGTTAGCACCAGAGACCCAGGTTCAATTCTGGCCGTTGTCTGTAAGGAGTTTGTACGTTCTCCCTGTGTCTGCGTGGGTTTCCTCTGGGTGCTCTGGTTTCCTCCCGTGTTCCAAATACGTATGGGTTAGGAAGTTGTGGCATGCTATGTTGGCGCTGGAAACATGACAACACTTGTGGGCTGCCCCCAGAACACTCAATGCAAAAGATGCATTTCACTGTGTGTTTTGATGTACATGTGGCTAATAAAAATATCTTATCTTATTTTCTGAGGATACTGCCAGCTAACACATTGAGATAATGGCTGATTCAGTGTTCTGTAACCTAACTCCCCAAACCAGTCTTTGCCTAGGTTCAGAGAAACAACAAGAAAAACTACTGTTGCTGTACCTCTGATACTGCCTACTCCACATGATTAGAATCTGCTGTTTACCCACAACTAGTCTCTACATGTTGGCCCTAAGTATAGTGCTTAGGACACAGAAACCCAGCTAAGGGAACAGGGAGAGGTTAAATTCTAAACGGAGGCATTAGACTCTCCTGAGTTATTTTCTCATTTGAAGAACCTATTCAGGCAGAACATCCCAGCCTAACTTGAAAGTTTGATTACAATGGCATCCTGCCCATAGGGCACTTATTCACACGCACAACACAGCCCACAGAAAACAATGATAACACGATCTACAAGAAATTCATTCTTCACTTGGCACCATTTCCACCTAATCTTCAAGATTGGAGACTTGTTTGATTGTTTACTGGAGTACAATGAATAAAAATAAACTATTAAAGTAAGATCAAACTTTGTTCCCTGGTCTGATTTTGGATCCAGACTCCACCATGGATATTCAGCACTCTCTAGAACTGAGCAGTCTGAAAGCTGATGGCAATTGGTCTTCAGGATTTGTCAGTATACTTGCCATGAGCTGCCTGCATTACTCCTCCTACCTTCTGCAGGTAGCTTCTGTCTGCCTATAGTGAGCTACAGGAGAGGCTTGTTGGAGGTGAGACACAATACTACAACAAGAAAGATCAAGATAAACACAGCCTTGCTTGACACCAGTCGGCATTGAGACACAAGATGTCTCAATGTTAAGACCGCAGATGCTGTAGTCTGCAGCGAAAAACAAACAGCTGGAGGAACTCAGCGGGTCAGGCAGCATCTGTGGAAGCAAATAGACGGTCAACGTTTTGGGTTGACACCCTGCATCCACAGATATTCCCTGACCCAATAACTTCCTCCAGCAGTTTGCTTTTCTTTTGCATTGAAATTGAGTCTGGACCCATTGGTTAAGATCACAATTTGTTGCCTCACAGCTCCAGTGACCTGGGTTCCATGCTGACCTCTGGTGCTGTGTGAGCGGAATTTGCACATTCTCCCTGTGACCATATGGGTTTACCCTCACATGCCAAAGATGTGTGGGTCGGTAGGTAAATTGGTCACTGTAAATAGCTCCTAGTGTGTGGGTGGGGGGGGGTAAAATCTGGGGATTTGCTGAGAAAGTGGGGAGAAAATAGGATTATTGTAGGATTAGTGTAAATGGGTGCTTGATGGTCAGCACAGACTCATGGGCAGAAGGGCCTATTTCTGTGCAGAATTAAGATGGAGTTGAATTCTTGAAGGTGAGCTCTTGATCTCTCGATCTATCTCATTATGGCCCTTGCACTTTATTTGTCTACCTGCACTGCACTTTCTATGTAACTGTAACAATATATTCTGCGCTCTGTTATTTTTTTCCATTTGTATTACCTCGATGTACTTATGTATGGAATGATCTGTATGGATGGCACACAAACAAAAGCTTTTCACTGCATCTTGGTACATGTGACAGTAGTAAACCAATTACCAGTTTCTGTGGGTAGCCATATTGAGTAGACTACAGTATAGTCCTTCTCGAACAACAGAGCAAAAGGCCATGTAGAATGATTGAATCAGAATTAGAATAAGGTTTATTCTCACTGACATATGTCGTGAAATTTGTTGTTTGCAGCAGCAGTACAGTGCAAGACATAAAAAAACTATAAGTTACCAATAAATAAATAGTGCAAAAGAGGAATATCGAGGTAGTGTTCATGGGCCGTTCAGAAATTTGATGGTGGAGTGGAAAAAGCTGTTCCTGAATCGTTGAACTTGGGTCTTCAGGCTCCTGTACCTCCTCCCTGATGGTAGTAATGAGATGAGGGTATGCCCCAGATGGTGAGGGTACTTAGTGACGGATGCCGCCTTCTTCAGTCACTGTCTCTTGAAGATGTCCTTGATGGTGGGGAGGGGTTGTGCCCGTGATGGAGCTGGCTGAGTCTACAACCCTCTGCAGCCCCTTTCCATCCTGCACGTTGGAGCCTCCATACCAGGAGGCAATGCAACCAGTCAGAATGCTCTCCACCGTTCATCTGCAGAAATTTGCAAGAGTCTTTGGTGACATACCAAATCTCTTCAAACTCCTAATGAAGGAGAGCCGCTGGCGTGCCTTCTTCATGATTGCATCAATGTGTTGTCCCTAGGATAGATCCTCTGAGATGTTGATGCCCAGGAACTTGAAGCTGCTCACCCTTTCCACCGATGACCCCTCAATGAGGACTGGTGTGTGTTCTCCCGACTTGCCCTTCCTGAAGTCCACAATATACTTCTCTTGGAGTTCTCATGAGATGAAGGTCTCACCCATTGTGCCTTTCCTCCTCTTCGACAGTCTAGGCTGCTCCCAGGCCTCTGATCGCGTTCTCGGCTACATCTGCCCAATCACCTGTTTCTGCGGTGAACCCCCAAAACCAAACCAATCACAGACTGCAGTGTTGTAAAAAGAGACAATTACTAAGGTAAAACACTCCACAGTCATTGTTTAAATGTTGTAGAAATATATAGAGTGTTTATGCAGTTTTGCCACTTACCCAAATGAAAATGACTGCAGATTTTTGCAAATGACTGCAATCAATAAAAATAAAGATTACTTTTGTGCAACTCTTCTGCCACAGTTTTTTCTGAAGTTCGTCTTGCAATTTAGACAGGGCCTTACCTCAAGGCACCGACCCTGGCACAGAGTGGGAGCAGGTTCCCCAACCGATCTAATGTAGTTTGAAAACTGCACTTGGGCCAGGAAAGCCACCATGTCTCGCTCACTTCCTCGGAGACAACCTCCTTCTCCCGCTTGCTTTCTTTTTTCTCGCGACTCCTTTTCCAGAGAAGGCTGGGGTTATTCATTTGAGGATCGGTTGATTATTTGTGTAGGTGTGCAGTGTGTGACAGGAACAGCGAGCAGATCTGCAACAGAACAGGCAGAAACATAACGGGAGTGCCACAGGGCCAATCCGAGCACTGCGGAGGTGGGCTTCCAAGGTGCACTCAGATCGTATCTGATCTCATTATTGCTGCTCAGTGCAGAATGGTTGAAAGATCAATAGGCCTATTGAAAGTAAAACGTCACTGGAATCGGTAATACGGGCAGCCTTTGCAGGAATCTGAGCGATGCTTTTCGGTTAACCCAAACGGAAATGCATCTCCTTCGGTTTTGGTTTGCTGTGTGTCGTTGCTTTCTGTTCTGCCCGGCAACAAGGTGGTGTGATGTGAGTGCGCAATGGGAAAGCTGGCAGTCAGAAGCCATAGAGCAGTGCATTCATATGTAAATAGGGCGCGCAGCACAAGCGGCTCAAACTGGTAGTGCACGGTGTGACAAAGTGGAAGTTCTGTTGTTAAAAAAAAGCCTTTGCAAAACTTACAGATATTAGTGTAAAAGTTTAAGCTGACTCCATTCCCCACTCCATAGAATAATCAGTGCCAGGAAATTGTATCACATGATGGCTTCACATATAGAAACGGAATAAAACTGTGGGAATTCCTGGGCATCTGGACCCCAAAATACTTGGGAGCTGGAGCACAAAACTCCAGGGACAGATCGAGCAGGAGGTTTCACTCCATGGTGGATATTTTCATGGTTCTGAAAAGGAAATGCGTGGCTGACAAATGATTTATTGTCTAAATCACAACAACAACTTACCATAGAACACTACAGCACAGAAAACAGGCCATTCAGCCCTTCTGGTCTGTGCCGAAACTTTATTCCGCTTGTCCCATTGACCTGCACCTGGTCTATAACCCTCCAGACCTCTCCCATCCATGTAGCTATCCAATTTATTCTTGAAACTTAAGAGTGAGCCCACATTTACCACGTCAGATGGCAGCTCGTTCCACACTCCCACCACTAATATAACTTATATTAATATAGCTGCTTTAATACGATAGGAAATCTCAAGGCACTTCATAAGAGTTCTATTAAAGAAAATTTGACATCTGTGCATGTGTTAGATGAAAAGGCTTGGAGAAAGAAGAGAGCTAGGGAGGTGCATCTCTGGAGTTCTCTATCCCAGAAGATTTGAAAGATACAGTTTTGAAATACTGGGTAATTGAGAGCCACGAAGAATGGGCTAAGAAGAGTTGTCGAGGCCTGGGGCAGATCAGCCATGACAGGGCTGGCTTGAGGGGCCAGGTGGGCTGCTCCTGCTCCTCTGACGAAGCATTCTGGACCTGCAGTGTTAACTGTTTCTCTTTCTACAGATGCTGCCTGACCTCCTGAGTGTTTCCGGTACTTTTTCTATTTCTGGTCAAGCACTAGTTTCACAATGCTTATGGTTGCTCTTATGTACTGAGCTTTCTTAATGTGTGTAGGCACATAACAGACATTCTGTGAGTGATCCATAATCCCATTATGCACAGGGAAGTCCTGACTCCATTTTACATGCTGATTTTGCATAGAGCATAATAAAATGTTTTCATCTTTGAATTTCTAGACTGTTGTCTTTTAGAGTTTAGGCCTGTTTTAGCAGACAATTTAATAGTCACTTAAATTATCATTCAACACCTCTGCATATTTTTGCAACACATTGAACAAAGTTTGCTACTCATGCTTCAATTAAAATAGAACAGATTTTATAATAAAACAATCCTTGAAGTTAGAAGAAACCTACGTTTGACTCTTCATCATATTGTGACCTCTGTGGCAATGCTGTTGCGTTAACATTGAAAATGATGCCTCCTGTGAGGATGTTGCTGCCCTTGTTTCTGGCTGTGCAGGACAGTATCGCACTGATTCCTGTTGGTGTGCTGGAGAAGTCGGCAGTCCTGCAGAAGTGTAATCTTCTCTGCCATTGATCACACGTCAGAAGAAGGAACATGAGAATTGGGAGCAGGAGTAGGCCATGAGGCCCACTGAGCATGCTCTTGTCTTCAACAACATTTGAACTGATCTTCCTCCTCAATTCCACCTTTTACCATGGTTGTTTTTAAGTCTGATAAAATCCTAGCCTTCCAGAATAGGATATGAGTCACCTGCCATATACAGGCCCTCTATTGCAAGTCTCACAGTTCCCTGCAGATGCTAATTAGGATCCAGACCCACAAAAGTTGACAACATTGGTCAGCTCTAATTCTATAGCTGATGCACTACCGTACACATCAACCATGATTTTAAGCTGTCTCAATGTTGCCTGTCACTTTACTTCTCCAACCCACTCCCACTCTGACCCATCTGTCTGTGGTCTCCTGCACTGTTATAATGAGGCCCAATGTAAGCTAGAGGAACAGCACCTCACCTTCCATCTGCGCATGCTGCAGGCTTCCAGACTCAATATTAAATTCTACAGCTTTGGTGAGGGTGGCTAACCTGCCTCCTCTGCACTAGAACCAGCTACTTCTGCTGTAAGTCATCCATCTGTGACATTGGCTGAGATTTTCTTTCTCCATTAGCACAAACTGACCTGCTGGTCATGTCCTACAGTCTTGCATTTCACAAGTTTTTGTGTTCCTTAATTTGTATTCTCTGTCTGACTACCTGCATCTCAAAGGTTTGCTTATTTTCTCTCTTTCTAACCGCCCCCATCAACGGATTGACCTCTATAATTTATCCGCACAGTAACCCTGGTCTCACCCTATTTCCTTTGCCCTATCCATCCCTCCCCCAACTCTTAAAACGAACTTATTTTCCTCGCTTTTTCAATTCTGATGAAGGGCCTTTGACCTGATTCATTAGCTCTATTTCTCTTTGCACGGATATTGCCTGATCTGCTGAGTGCTTCCAGTATATTCTGTTTCTATTTCAAATTTCCAACACCTCCAGTTTTTTTTAAATTCTGATCAGCTCCATCACTTTCCTTGCCTGAGGCTAAACTATTCTATTTACCCCTTGTTGCCATATTTGGCCTTGAGGGAGCTTCTGACCACAAGTGTTCTACTTCACCAAATCTGCCTATTTGCACCTCTGTAGCATTGCCCAACTCTCCATCTGCCTATGTTAAAGGTGTTATATAAATGCTGAGGGTTTCAGCACAGGAAACAGTGGTCCATTCAAAAAAAAGACCCATTCATGCATTTTTTTTTAAAGTGGACAAAGCCTACCAGCACTATTGTTCAAGGGTCTCTTGCACAATGGTTGGTCTCCAATACAATGACAGACCAGGTTTCTGAGCATTATCCCATGCAACCTTCTACATTTTTGGCATGGAGGTCCTGGATGCTCCAATCCTCACCTTGGATGTTCACTTCACCCACTGTTATCCCCAATCCAACTTCCAGACACTCTTGTCATCAGGTCATCCCAAGCCGTCCCAATACTTCCAGCAGAGATTCTGGTTAAGAATCCAACTCTTGCAGGACATCATGTAGGTTGATCCCCAGCTCGTGACTTGTGAACCAACACAAAGTGAATCGACACAAAAGCCCCACAAATCATGCAGTTTGTGCTGATGGCATCTTATCACAAGATCACAAGACAATGGAGTAGTAGGCCATTCAGCCCATCGAGTCTGCTCCATGAGCTAAGCTAAAACTATTCCTATCTAGCCCCAATTTCTAGCCTTATCCCCATATCCCTTGATACCTTGACTAATTAGATACCTATCTATCTCCTCCTTAAGTGCCTCTAATGATTGGGCATCCACAGCTGTACGTGGCAAAGAATTCCATAATTTCACTACCCCCTGGCTAAAGAAATTTCTCCTCATCTCTGTTTTAAGCCGGTACCCTCTAATTCTAAGATTGTGCCCTCTGGTCCTGGACTCACCCACCAAGGAAAACAGCTTAGCCACATCTACTCTGTCCAGTCCTCGCAACATCCTAACTGTTTCTATGAGGTCCCCTCTCATTCTCCTGTACTCCAGTGAGTACAGTCCAAGAGCCGACAAATGCTCATCGTATGTAAGCCCTTTCATTCCAGGAGTCATCCTCATAAATCTCCTCTGAACCCTCTCTAACATCATTACATCCTTCCTAAGATATGGGGCCTAAAACTTATGTTTAACACTGGACCAGATCAAATAGGGAGTGCCTTTTTACTACATGCCTTCATGCACAGGTGAATTTCTAGGCCGTAACTTGAGCCTCAGAAACAAAATTTAATTCTGAATAGTGTTATCAGAAATCTCCCTTTCTTATCCACACTCTGTAAATATGCTGCAACCTCC
Organism: Pristis pectinata; assembly: GCF_009764475.1. Lineage (NCBI taxonomy): Eukaryota > Metazoa > Chordata > Chondrichthyes > Rhinopristiformes > Pristidae > Pristis > Pristis pectinata. The sequence continues at coordinate 87,569,019 of NC_067412.1, forward strand.
TGAATCTATGACGATATTTCCCAGAATTCTATGTTTGATCCCTTCATTCATGTTTACATCCCTGTCACTGTAATGGAACAGATCTTATCAATGTCATAAATGCCACTCCATGTGATTTTGACAACACCAGCATCACCAACCTTCTTTGTCCTTCTTGATCTGCCTGCAGTCTTGGACATGTTTGAGCCTCTCTTCAAATACCCTTTCACCATTGTGTTCTTGGATGGAGCATCACTAGCCTACTGTCCCATTATTGGTCCCATTATAACCAGATGATTGCCCACAATGGTTTGCCTTTCTGCCTCTGTTCTGGTTAGTAAGTTAAATGGGAACTGTAAATTGTCCTTACTGTGTATGTGAGTGTTAGAATCCATGGGGAATTCATGGGAATGTGGGGAAAACAAAATGGTATTAGTGTAGGATTGGTGTAAATGGGTGCTTGATGGTTGGCGCTGACTCAGTGTTTCTGTGTTTATGCCTCTATGACTCCAACTCCATTCTTTAATTACTGATACTGTCCCTCTTAGAAACTGAATGGAACTGAATCATATTGTTTGTGACAATAATTCTTCCTTAATTATTCCGACCACACTACTCTGATTGACAGGATTTTGAGCATAAATTGATGCCAGAGATAGGAATAGGCAGGAATTTCGGGTGCAACTTCCTCGTTCTGGCATTGTGAGAAATTCCAGGTCAAAATATGTAAATAGCATGTGTTCATTAATGACCTTTGCAGGATATCTGTGGCTGTTGAAGATTCCTGGCCTTTAAGGAGAATCAGGACGTAAAAGCATAACTGGATTACATGTGGAAGTACAGATATTGAGCCGTCAGCCACAGATCGATTAAGCTTTAACAGTTTACAGGCAGAGTAACTTTCATAAAGCTGCTTTTCTGTTGATGTCTGACGAAAGGCCTGCGAATGGTGGAAGCCTGTTTCCCACTCACACCCATTCAGATCCTGTTAGTTTCTGTTTAATGAGCTTAAAGTCTTTATAAATTGCTTTTATAACAGTGAATCACAGACTGGACCATAATTGAGAACTTTGGTATTGGTATTGGTTTATTATTGTCATTTGTACTGAGGTACAGTGAAAAACTTGTCTTACATACCGATCGTACAAGTCAATTCATTACACAGTGCAGTTACATTGAGTTAGTACAGAGAGCGTTGAGGTAGCACAGGTAAAAACAATAACAGTACAGAGTAAAGTGTCACAGCTACAAAGAAAGTGCAGTGCAATAAGGTGCAAGGTCACAACAAGGTAGATCGTGAGGTCGTAATCCATCTCATTGTATAAGGGAACTGTTCAATAGTCTTATCACAGTGGGGTAGAAGCTGTCCTTAAGTCTGGTGGTACGTGCCCTCAGGCTCCTGTATCTTATACCTGATGGAAGAGGAGAGAAGAGAGAATGTCCTGGGTGGGTGGGGTCTTTGATTATGCTGACTGCTCCGCCAAGACAACGAGAGGTAAAGACAGAGTCCAAGGAGGGGAGGCTGGTGTCCGTGATGCGCTGGGCTGTGTCTACAACTCTCTGCAGTTTCTTGCGGTCCTGGGCAGAGCAGTTGCCATACCAAGCCGTGATACATCCAGATAGGATGCTTTCTATGGTGCATCGGTAAAAGTTGGTGAGAGTCAAAGGGAACAAACCAAATTTCTTTAGCCTTCTGAGGAAGTAGAGGCGCTGGTGAGCTTTCTTGGCCGTGGCATCTACGTGATTTGACCAGGACAGGCTGTTGGTGATGTTCACTCCCAGTAACTTAAAGCTCTCAACCCGCTCGACCTCAGCACTGAAGGTTTTATTTATTGTGCAAAGGAAAATCAGGAGCAAATATGGTCTTTGAGAGTTACACAGACTCAATGGGCTGATAGTGTTGTATTCTGTATATTGTATTCTAGAAAGGTGTGCTTTAGAAAGGGGCAGGCACGGTAGTGAGGGGCAGGCACGGTAGTGTAACGGTTAGCATAACACTATTACAGCGCCAGGGACCTGGGTTCAATTCCGGCCGCTGTCTGTAAGGAGTTTGTATGTTCTCCCTGTGTCTGTGTGGGGCTCCTCCGGGTGCTCCGGTTTCCTCCCACGTTCCAAAGACGTATGGATTTGGAAGTTGTGGGCATGCTATGTTGGCGCCGGAAGTGTGGCGACACTTGCGGGCTGCCCCCAGAATACTATGCAAAAGATATATTTCACCGTGTGTTTCGATGTACATGTGACTAATAAAGATATCTTATCTTTACTATTCAGCGTTGCACTGTGCTGTGTTGTACAATTCTGTGCTGAACTACTTTGTTTAGTACTAATCTGTTGGGGGTAATAGCATAGATAAGGGAGTAGTCGACTAACAAAAAACAAGTTCAGGATAAAAGGGTCATTTTTGGATTGGCAATCAGTAATAAATCGGTACCACCAGGATCTGCACTGGGACCTCAACTGATTATAATTTATATTGGAGACTTCAATGAAAGGAATATGTGTACTGCAGACACATTTGCTGTGGAGGCAGAGTCACTGAGTATATTCAAGGCAGAGATTGACTGACCTTTAAACTACAAGGGAATCTAGAGGTATGGGAAAAAGGTAGGCAAATGGTGTTGAGACCAAGAGTGGATTAGTCATAATCTTACTGAGTGGCTGAGCAGGCTTGAGGACCCAACTGGCCTAATCCAGTTTGTGTCTTTATGCTCAGTATATTCAGTGCTGCAGTATTCTAAGTTGCAGTAATCTGTGCTATACTAAACCATGCTGCACTATCCTGTTTTACATTAATTTTTCATTCTATAAAACAATGTATGAAGTTGATGGGTAGGAAGAAAACAGGCAAAATACCAAATGGTTGATCCTGATGGTTTGTACATAATGTTTTGTATCCAAGTGTGAACTATAGGATAGAATCTAATGAGGAATCTCTGACAGTTTAAAAGTAAGGTTGATTTCTCTTTCTGCACATAGTGCCTGTGCATCACAGAATTGGGTAGGATGCCTCAAATGCCATTGTTGCTGTGCTCCAGTTTTGGTAATCAATGCAACTTCACGTTTTTTAAAAGCATGAGAGCACACTCAGATCCCATTATAAGTCCGTCTAATAAAAATGAAGCCAAATTGTCTTCACAAAGAACCCTTTGTGTTTTCTGGCCTTTGTTTGACAGTTCCTTGTAGAAAGCAAACGTTCTGTGGTTTCCATGCTGCCTGCTGCCGAATTTTGACTTTTAAAGCTGAGACTAAATGTTGTTTTGCATTCTGTTGGCTTGTCACACTTCTGATTCAAATTGTCTTCTTTCCTTCGCCAGCCTTTTTGCCCTTCATCTGTAACATCGATTTACTCCATCAGGCAATGAGTCAAAAGATCATGGTGTCACCTCCATTAACACTAGAATGGGCATGTTGAAGGCAATTTTAATTCTTGTGTAGTATCTGATGGTTGTGAGCATAATTTGTGTGTTACAGTTATTCTATGCACAAGCTGAGTTGGAGATTTGTGGTGTAGCCACTGATCTTTGCGGCTGAGTTGGCCTTCACTGCTTGCCAGCAGTTTGGTCCATGTGTCCTATGATCCTCCTCTGTCATTGTCAGCTGACTTGATGAGTCATTACTTCGAGTGGCAAACCCGTACCCTGATCCCTCCATGATTCAGTCCTAGCAACAAACCATGGCTGCCATGAAGGGAAGTAAGCATCAAAGGCCCTCAATGTTACAAGCAGTAGCCTCAGCTAAACAGGTCTCCATAATGGAAAATAAAAGCAATACCTTTTCTTGGATTTTGCCCATGGATTGTCATAGAGTTTCCACTTGCTCATTAGAATGTAGACTGTAAGGGAGAACATTTAAAAGATCATTTGGATGCAATGTGAACATAGAACATAGAACATTACAGCAGAGTACAGGCCCTTCGGCCCACGATGTTGTGCCGACATTTTATCCTGCTCTAATGTCTGTCTAACCCTTCCCTCCCACATTGTCCTCCATTTCTCTATCATTCATGTGAGAAACACCTAAATGCCTAGTCTAAATTAAACCTCATCTGAGTGGATGAGTTCTGGTGCTGTATAAACTTGGTAGCAAAACATTCCCTTTGAATGATGACTCAATAGACCAATGTAAGCGCCTCATCTTCTGTCCGGGCACATTACAGCCTTCTGGACTCAATATTGAATTATGCACTTTGGTACCTTGATTTCTCTGTCAACATCAGTCATCCATCTGTGATACAGTATTGGGTCAACTTGTTTGTTTTCCTTTTTTTTCTTCGTTTTTTTCCTCTGGAAGTGGAGGACATTCCCAGCCTGACCTGCCGGGCAGATCTTCTTGCTCTGCATTTCACGTTCTTTAATCTATGTTCTTTTGTCTATGTTCTCACTCTCTAACTGCTCCCATTCACTCATTGACCAAGTAACCTTGTTTACCGCTTATTCCCATGGTCACACAGGTTTTACACTATCACAGACATACCCCCAACCACCCCGCAGCTTAACAAGCTTCTTTTGTCTCCTTCCCAGTTATGAGGAAGGGTCTCTGACCTGAACCGTTGACTCTGATTCTTTTCCCACAGGTGCTGACTGACCTGCTGAGTATCTCCAGCATTTCCTGTTTTTATTTTAGGTTTCCAGCATCTGCATCTTTGTTTTGATTTTCACATCCTGTGCCCACCACTGGTAGGGTGCAACTGTGAGAAAAGCACATTGTTCAACATATTGCTTCTGTGTAATAAGTTTGAGTTTGGCTGAGATACCTTAAGATTCAATGCCATCAACTGCTCCAGTGTGGATCCCAATTTCCTTACATAGTGGAGTTGACTCAGGCTATCCAAGTCAATCTTTTTCAATGATGTTCCCTTGATCTCTATCATGACATTCACAGTTTGGTTCTGAGGTGACTCAGTAATATGATCCTTGACCCACAAATCCATCCACAGAGGCTACAGATGTTTCCATGCAGAAGAGCCATCAGCTACCCGGGATTGCTTTCCCATTTCCTTTCACGGAATCCATCCTCCCCTCCATAGACTCTGTCTACACTCCCCTCTGCCTTGATAAAGCAGCCAACAAAATAAAAGACCCCCCCCCACCCCCACCTTCATCATTCTCTCTTCCCCCCCTTCCTTCCTATCGGGCAGAATTGGTATTGGTATTGGTATTGATTTATTATTGTCATTTGTACCGAGGTACAGTGAAAAACTTGTCTTGCATACCATTCATACAGATCAATTCAGTACACAGTGCATTGAGGTAGTACAGAGTGCATTGAGGTAGTACAGGGTAAAAACAATAACAGAATACGGATTAAGGTGTAACAGCTACATGGAAGTGCATTGCAGGTAGACAATAAGGTGCAAGGTCAAACAAGGTAGATTGTGAGGTCAAGAGTCCATCTCATCGTATAAGGGAACTGTTCAATAGTCTTATCACCATGGGATAGAAGCTATCCTTGAGCCTGGTGGTACGTGCCCTCAGGCTCCTGTATCTTCTGCCTGATAGGAGGGGAGTGAAGACAGAATGACCCAGGTGAATGGGGTCTTTAAGATAAAAAAGCTTTAAGATAAAAAAGCACTACCAGACTCAAGGACAGCTTCTATCCCACTGTTATAAGACTCTTGAGAGAACCTCTTATACGATAAAGATGAACTTTTGATCTCTCAGTCTACCTCATTGTGGCCCTTGCACCTTATTTGTCTGCCTGCACTGCACATTCTCTGCAACTATAATAATATATTCTGCATTTTGTTATTGTTTTTCCTTTTGTACTATTTTAACGTACTTATGTGTGGAATTATCTGCCCGGATAGCATACAAATAAAACTTTTCACTATATCATGGTACATGTGACAACAATAAACCAATTACCACTTACCAATTACACACTGTCTTTATGTCTTTGAGGACATGGCATTTTTCTTTGAAGCAAGACTGATGGAGACCCAGGTAATTAGTCAGGGGCCAACCAGAAGCAGGTTTCTAGCACCGGACTCAACCAGCTGTGACCTCCTCAGAAAGGTCCCCTTTAAGTCATCTTCAGGAGTTGTGAAGACCTGCTGTTGTGCAGTGACCCCTATTGTCCAGGTCATGCATGCATATCATCGGGTGACAGTGTTCATAACTAGACTTCTTTGCATGCATACGTACAAAGGGCCTGAAACTAAAACTGTAGCTCTTGCAGCTCATAGCAATACTTTACATTTGATTTTTAAAAATTCAATCATGTGTTGTACAGGAATCTAGACTTAATGGGGGTGGGACAAGGGATGGGTAGTCAGTCCATTCCTGAGAAGCCAGACTGTTATTTTCATGATATCATCATAATATTCACAGCCAGTGTGTGGCTGCATCAGGCTGTGCATGGAACTAAATTACATAGGCACCAAGTGTCACCACAAGCTGAGGTTCTACCTGTCAATGGTGTTGTGGTGGATAGGCCTGGCCCCATTGCCATGCAATGTCCCAGTCAGCTGGGCGTTGCTGCACTACCTATCCTCTGTGGGAAAGTTCGTCCAAGCAAATATCTTTGACGGCAAGTCCAACAGGCAGTGGTCAGCACAGAACATCCTGCAGAGACTGTGGGACAGGTACTTTATGGATACCATTGGATTGTTCCCCAAGCAAACTGTGCAAATCATCTGGCAGAATGCCTCATCACCAGAACTCACCAACAAGCCACAGCTCCTCCCAGTCATATCCTTCCCGTACAGTCGAAATATCATCCCCAAAGCACACTGCCCTTGGGATGGCTGTGGTGGGGAGGAGATGGTCACCTACTTCTTTGCAGACTGTGGACTTGCTAAGATGGTGCGGAGAAGGATGCACAGGTCCTTCATCCCAAGCAGCTGTGTAACAGAGGAGTCTGATCTAAGGGCTGTTCCCAGGGACACACACAGAGACAGACATCAAGTGCCCTTTAGTCTGCTTAAAACTTGCTGGTCTTCCAGCACAGTGAGATGTATGTAAGGGGATGCTGCTGACCAGCATATTCCAGGCTGTGAGAATATGTGCTAAGGGACGCACTGAAGCTCGGTGCAGCTAATGCAGGCTCTGTGGGGAGGGACCACAGTCTGGGCTCCTTCCACTACTGGACATGGAGGAGCTGAGTCAGGTGGGGAAGCCCCTCGAACAACGAAAGGGTGTATCACCCCAGGGAGCCACATGAGTGGTAATGGTGCTATGTTAAAAAAAAATGTGTTAGCACCATTGAATGTATTAACCAAGTGACACTAAGAATGTGAAGATTTTCACACTGTTTTTCTTTTTCTATATATATTTTATAATGAATAAAGTTTATTTTTGAAATAAAAGTAAAGCAAGTTGACTTTTAACTACAGGCAACCTCGTTTCCTAAGTCATCCACTGAAAGTGGATGAAAACAGCTGAATCCATGGCATATTTTGATTGTGCTGCTTGTGGGGCAAGAGGACCAGCAGTGTTTCCTCCAGGTTCAACACACTATCCAGTAAGTCGCTCCCCTCCCATTTCCCCACACCATGATCTGTCTCTGTCAATAACAACCAGTGAATTCTCTGATTACCAACTGCTCCAATCCCCAGACCTACAATCTCTTACCCTGAACACCCCTTGGTTTCCCCTACCATCTGCCCCAAACCTAACCCCCCCCCCCCCCGAACACTTCCAGCTCCAATTCACCACCCACGCCTCTCACATTGCACCTGTCCAGTCTTTTGATCGGCGAGCTTTTGGGATGAAGCCAAGTTGAAGCATGAATCTGTTTTAATTATCAGAACTTTTAGGCAGCACAACAGTGAAGCTGGTAGAGCCACTGCCTCACAGCTCTAGTGAACCAAGTTCAATGTTGACCTCTAGTGCTCTCTGTGTGGAGTATGCATGCTCTCCTTGAGAACACTTGTCTTTCTTCCAGATGCTCCAGTTTCCTCCTATGTTCCAAAAGCTTGTGGAAAGTAGGTTAATTGGAAACTGCACATTGCTCTGGTGGATAGATGAGTGGCAGAATCTGTGGGGAGTTGATGGGAATATCAAGAGAGTAAAAATAGATTAATAGGATTAATGTAACAACGGGTGCTTGATAGTTGATGCGGACTTCGCGGGCTGAAGGGCCTGTTCCTGTGCTGGATCTCTCCACAATCTGAAACTTCAAACAAAGAAATAGTAATGATCACTTTCTTTAATTTCAATTAATATGATTTCTTATTGCATAATTCAAATCATGAGTAAATTATATCTCATATATTAACAGGCTGTCTGGCTTGACTTAAACAAAGTCTTCTTGCATCTTAACCTTGAAGGCGATGGAAATGAACTTCCAAATTACTTCGAAGTGGATATGTTATTACATTTCATGTTTAGCACATACATCAGTGTTTAGCTTTGTATTTTATCTTCTTGTATTCACAATGTGGGAGTGGGCTTATGCCAGTTAAAACTTGCTGTCTAAAAACTTTCCAGACTTTCCTCTTTGTAAGAGGCCACTGGGAGATATCCAAGGAACTGACCTTCCACGTGATGACCTCACACTGAGTGACTTGGTCGGGATTGGAAGTTCATTCAGCAAGGCATTAGAGGAATAGCACTGCCAATTATTGCAAAGTTGCACAGAGCAGCAAAATGCCAATGCACTATGCAACTATCCAGCTTTATGCATTGCATGTCAGTCCCACACTCATGCTCAAGATGAATATGACCTGGTACATCCCAAAAAACAAGATTAAATTCAACAAATACTTTCTTATGTCTGCAAAAGTACTCCTACACATGTTCTGATAAGATAAACAGACTGTGTAGATCAAGCAGAAGAATCCCATTATGTGTCTTTCTGCAGTTGTTCCGTTAAGAGCTATGATGCACATGGCAATGATGAAGCATGCAAGGTTTGAACCTTTCTGCTTATGCACCATTGTCCAGCTGCTGTTCAGAAAAGGTTAATTATATGTTTGACGTAAAAGGAAAATTCTTCTCATAAACAAGAGGATTTTCACAAAGGCGACAAAAGTGTAGTCCAGTTCAGCACAATCGTCATCCCCCAAAATGATCCCAAGAACTTTGTTTTCATGTTGCATGAAAGGAATTGCTTGGACAATAAAGCAACCAGTGGGCTTTGCTTACAACATCTCCAGGACTAAGTGCACTCTGCTACACGTAAACTTTGCTACCTCCAATCCTGTTTACTGGCACAGGAAAGAGATAAGTGTTTGCTTGCAGGCATGTGCTATGGTGAAGTGCTTGTTAACAGAAAATGCAACAATGGGAAATGGATGAACAACTGCTGTGAGTGCTGTGATTTACAGAGTGACTATAATTCTCTGTACAGATCATCAAAATCCATTTCTTTAACGCTGTCGCTCTTGTTTAACGCATTCATTTTTCTATTGTGTCGATCGTTTGTGCTACGGGGAAATAAATTGTATCAATTTTTAAAAATAAATAACATCTCACACAAACGTTCTGTGGGCCAAGTAATCCCCCCACAATACCTGGGAGTATTGGACTGCCCCCTTTCTGCCCAACCCCTGCAGCTCAACCTGTTTCTCCGCCTCCTCCCCTTGTCTCCACCTGCTACCTTTCTCTCCTCCTGTCCTCTGTCTCTCCCTTCCCTCTTTTGTCCCTTCACTGCCTTTCTCACGCTCTCTTTTCTCACCACCTATCTTGTTGTTTCCTTTACCCTCCCTCTTGTTTCCTTTGACTGTCCTTCTACCTTACTCTCCTCCCTCTCTTACCATATCTACCTCTTCTTTCTCTCTCTCCCTCTGCCTTCACCCTCTCTGCTCTCTCTCCTCCCACTGTCACCCCATTGTTCTCTTTCCCACTTCTTCTCCCATCTCTCAGTTTCTCTCCCCCTCCTCTCAAAGGAAGCATTTTGGACCATTGAAAAATGTTGATTGCTGATTAATTCAGTATTGACTTGTTTAATTAGATGACTTTAATTCCCACTCATTACTCATTCCTGTAAGACCTGTACTCCTTGTGCAGCTGAATTTAGTTCAAATTGCAGTCCAATCTACTGTTGAACTGCTGCCACACATACTCCAGTGACTCAGGACCTTGAGTGCTGTCTGTGTGGAGTTTTCTCCGTGTGACACACAGACAGGACATACAAACAGGACAGGTCGCCACACAAGCCATATGGATTTTCTCCAGGTGCTCCAGTTTCCTCTCACGTCCCAAATACACTGAGAGTTAGTAGGTTAATTGGCCACTGTAAATTGCCCCCAGTGTGTAGCTGAATGGTAGAATCTGTGGGTTGTTGATGGGAATGTGCGGAGAATAAAATGGGATTAGTGTAGGATTGGTGTAAGTGGGTACTTGATGGCCAGAACAGCACAGAGGGGCAGGCACAGTAGCGTAGCAGTTAGCGTAACACTTTACAGTGCCAGCGACCCGGGTTCAATTCTGGACGCTGTCTGTAAGGAGTTTGTACGTTCTCCCTGTGTCTGTGTTGGTCTCCTCTGGGTGGTCCGGTTTCCTCCCACTTTCCAAAGACATACAGGTTAGGAAGTTGTGGGCATCCTATGTTGGCGGCGGAAGCGTGGCAACACTTGCGGGCTGCCCCAGGACACTATGCAAAAAGACGCATTTCACTGTGTGTTTCGATGTACATGTGACTAATAAAGATATTCTATGGGCTGAAGGGTCTGTTTCTGTGCTATATAACTCTATTGATTTTTTTATCAGTTTTCTGAAACCATCCATTGGATTTTTGCTTTACCTCTTTCCTGATGGTCTATGTAAACTATATTAGCCTCTTAATTCAATTCCAGTCTGAAGTTTGTCCCAGAATACCCATAGCTCTTCTAGGCCAGAAATTGCAAATGATGACATTAGTAGATGAAATGTTTAGCATGTTAATGGGACTTTCCAATTGTCTGCTGTTTTGAGTGGAAAACTGTAAACATTCTGTCTATTTGTGACAGGGTAATCTGTAGCCTTGTGGTGTTCGTCGATGATGAAGGCTAAGAATGGAAGCTGAAATAGAAAGATAAAATATTTGAGGGCTGATTTTAATATCAAGTGTTGATGATGAATGAGGTTGGTAGTGGATTGAGCATCTATTTTACACTTCATCCAGCTTTTCACACTGTTCCACTAGCTCACCCTGCCATCCTTCAACTTCATGAACACAAAGCACCCAACGCATTTAACAAATGGAGAGGAGGGAGAACATGTCACAGGGAAATATTATATGCTAAAAATATTCATCTCATGGTCTGGCCTCTGCAGCCCACCAACTGCTATTTCTTGGTCTGAACCTCTCAATTTCTCACCCATAATTTTATTTTTGCAGCACTAATATGTCCTCCTCTGTATATCCTGTATGCATCACACCCACAGATGTGTACCTTCTGACTGAGCAGTATTGGTGTCAGAGATTGAGGCCTTCCAACAGAACAGAGAACAGGCTGTCAGCTAGTGAGTTATAAAGCCAAATGGTCTACTGCCTATTTATAGATGTATATGCCAATTGCAAGCAAATCAGAAGCAATTGTCTGCTGGTGTCAGAGTACACTCTCAGCACCCAGTCAGTGGACTGGAAAGTACATAGTCAAGAGGAACCGGCTTCTATTGTGTTAATCTCTACCTGTGCTTGGGTTTAAATACTTTAGTTTCCCAAATATGTCAGAGACATATAGAACACTTGGAGTTACAGGGTAAAAATTATCCTGGCTTCTTGCTTTGACGGAAAGTATGGCACAGAACAGGTCAGTCAGCAGAGTTAATCCATTTTCTAGATCTTTTGTCAGTTTTGAATTTTCTCAAAGCAGACTACAACTAAGCAAATCTCCATTGCATCTTTTCTAAAATCTCAATTTTCTTCTAATAGTGTGGTGACTAATAGTGAACAGAATTTAGTTTAATTTTTTGAAGAGGTAACTAAGTTCTCCATGGAGTGGAGATGGTTAACAAGGGACATGACTGAGGGATATAAAATTATGCAGGGTACAGATAAGGTTAACTGCAGGAAACTTTTCCCCATATCAGAGGTAGACAAAACTAGAGGACACAGATTTAGGAAAAGTGGGAAGAAATTTAGAATGGATATGAGGAGATTCAACAGGATGTTGCCTGGGATTGGAGCTTTTCAGTTGTAAGGAGAGATTGGATAGTCTGGGTTTGTTTTCCCCCGAGCAGAGGGAATGCTGTATGATTCTACGACTCTAATTCTATATGTTCTTATTAAGGTTTTAAGTAGGCTCATATTTAGCTTTTGGTTTTTATGTTGTACATTTATTGTAATAAAATATTGAATTCTATTAGATTTTTATAGCCTTTGATGTGTTGTCTTCGATGGCCTGTGAACCAATGGGGAAAGTTCCCCTTTGGTCATAAGCACTAAATGTGTGCATCAGCTTCAGTTGTACTCACCTTTGTATGTTTGTCTTCAATGGAAGTAAAAGTGTGAAAATGAGTACAACTGCCAGCAAAAGCCCATGCACACAGTAGCAGCCAAAGGGGAATTTCACCTCCTTCTTCACAGTGCTGAGCCAAGTAACATTCAGGATGTATACCAGGTATACCAATACCACTTCATACATATGGAAAAAGATATCCATCTGACAAGTTTTAATCGATCTCATCAATGTACTTTTATAGTTTCCTGCAATCTTCTAAAGAATTAAGCTGGCCTTCCATTTTAGTATGTTAAAATCTTGATTTCATTCTCTCTATGTTTAAACTTAAATCATTGATATGCACTGTGAACAGAAGTCAACCAAGATTTATGGTGTAAAATTCTTGGATTTGACACTAACTTCCGGATGGTCTTCAATGATTTCAACTGAGTTTTGGAAAAAATACGTTGTTTTAAGCAATAGCCATACAGAGAGGTGAACAATTCTCTCAATTGGACTCAGTGCCTACTGCAGTCCAATGCAACACTAAGCCTGAATGGATGCAGAGGGCGAACCTTTCTGGTCCTTCTTGTTCCAGAGTTTGGTGGCATGGTCTGAGCATTGGCAGGACCAACACTGGTGCAGTGAAGAAGGCCTGTCCCCCAAAACATATTGACAGTCTTTGAAAACTGGCAAAGCTGGGAAATTGCCTTGCCGGCTGTAAAAGCTGTAATTGATTTGTACTGGTTTCTAAGAACTTCTGACATTCAGAGAATTTTAACAAATATGAAAATTAAATTATTATTTAAAAAAAACAATTAATTATTTAAAAAATAAAGTGAACTATAAACACCTTTTAGTTTCAGATTCCCCAGAGTGTAGCAGTGGTGCAAACTAACAGTTTCAGATTGGTCTGAATTTCTAGGTTAGTCTTGGGCTTCTGAGTTTGACACCACATTCACTGAAGTCCAGGATCTACAGCAGCTTAAACAGCTGAAAACTGTTGATTCCACGCTGAATCACTGGGTAGAGCAAGAGAGATCCTGCCCATTAACTCTTTACATTCTTGGCGGAGAATGTAACAGATGCCAACACTATCATTCTCTTCTCTCTTGTGAAATTGTGAAGGAAAACTGCTCTTCACTGTGCTTTAGCTATACACAGCCGTCCTTTAAACTGAGTTGTTTTTCAGCTGATCAGCTGATAATTCTCTTATTTGTTTTGATATGGGCTGCTCTCTTATTTGTGACCTTCTTTTACAATATTCCTTGTAACTAAAAATCTACCCTTTCCGACAAAGCAATTTTTGCTTTATTGACCTAATGGATTCTGGGAACAAGCAATTTCACTATTTTATTATTTTCAGTTACTGCAAGAAAAGCAAAGATTGTAATCATGTGAGATTAAACCGAATTCTAATCCTATGTTTATATGTATATGAGAATAGGATTTCCTACAATAGGATAGCATCACGCATTTCCAGCTGCTATATGATATTCTTTAATGCCTACTCTCTAAGTTATTGTTTCTAACTGATTCTTAATCCAGTTTTACATCCTTCCCCTACCTCTAGACCCCTTAGTTTTCTTTAATATTATGCTATTTGGGACCATGTTAAAGACTTTCTTAAAATCCTTCATTTCTACTTGCAGCCTTATTATATGTAATCATTAAAATTACTGCTGTTGCTACGTTGGTTATTTTCTCAAACACATTTTGAGATCTGTGCTGATTTCTTCAAACTATTTTCTATTTAAGTCAGTACAAGGTGATTTCATGCTTAATTAAAGATTTCAGAGCAGTTACTTGGAGCAATAGCAACCAATTACTATGCATCAGATTAGGTCCTAATAACCATTGTGTTGACAATGCTCCATAATATCCCATCTAAGGCTCCTAGTTTGGGGGTTCTTATCCTTCTGGTCCATTCCAGATCAGAATCAGAATCACATTATCAGATTTATTATCACTGTCTTATGATGTTAAATTTGTTGATTTGTGGCAGCAGTACAGTGCAAAGACAGAATTACTATAAATTACAAAATAAATAAATAGTGCAAACATGAGGTAGTGTTTATGGGTTCATGGGCCATTCAGAAATCTGATGGCGGAGGGGAAGAAGCTGTTTCTGAAATGTTGAGCGTGGGTCTTCAGGCTCCTTTACCTCCTCCGTGACGGTAGTAATGAGAAGAGGGCATGTCCCAAATGACAAGGGTCCTTAGTGATGGAGGTCACTTTCTTCAGGCACTGCCTCTTGAAGATATCCTCGGTGGTGTGGAGGGTTGTGTCCATGATGGAGCTGGCTGAGTCTACAACCCTCAGCAGCCTCTTTCGATCCTGTGCATTGGAGCCTCCATACCAGGCTGTAATGCAATGTCAGAATGCTCTCCACTGTACAGCTATAGAAATTTGTAAGTGTGATGACATACCAAATCTCCTCAAACTCCTAATGAAGTAGAGCTGTTGGCGTGCCTTCTTTGTGATTGCATCAATGTGTTGGGCCCCGGACAGATCCTCCGGTATGTTGAGACACAGGAACTTAAATCTGCTCACCCTTTCCACCACTGGCACCTCAATGAGGACTGGTGTGTGTTCCCCCAACTTCCCCTTCCTGAAGTCCACAATCAATTCCTTGGTCTTGCTGATGTTCAGTGTGAGGTTGTTGTTGCGACACCACTCAACCAGCCGATCTATCTCACCACTGTAAGCCTCCTCATCGCCATCTGAGATTTTACCGACAACAGTGGTGTCATCTGCAAATTTATAGATGGTATTTGAGCTGTTCTTGGCCACACAGTCATGAGCGTAGAGAGAGCAGAGCAGTGGGCTAAGCACGCATCCTTGAGGTGCGCCTGTGCCGATTGTCAGTGAGGAGGACACTGGCTATGGTCTCCCGATGAGGAAGTCAAGAATCCAGTTGCAGAGGGAGGTACAGAGGCCCAGGTTTTGAAGCTTACTGATTAGTACTGAGGGGATGATGGTGTTGAATTCAGAGCTGTAATTGATAAACAGCAGCCTGATGTATGTTTTGCTGTTGTCTAGGTGCTCCAAAGCAGAGTATAGAGCCAGTGAGATTGTAGCCACTATAGACCTGTTGTGTTGGTAGGCAAATTGCAGTGGGTCCAGGTCCTTACCAGGCAGAAGTTAATTCTAGCCATAACCAACCTCTTGAAGCACTTCATTACGGTAGATGTGAGTGCTACCGGTCTATAGTCGTTGAGGCAGCTCACCCTGCTCTTCTTGGACACCGGTATGATTGCTGCCCTTTGGGAGCAGGTGGGAACCTCAGACTGCAGCAATGAGAGGTTGAAAATGTCCTTGTACACTCCAGTCAATTCGTCAGCACAGATTTTCAGCACCTGGCCAGGCACACTGACAGGGCCTGACACCTTGCAAGGGTTCACCCTCTTGAAGGATGTTCTGACATTGGCCTCCGAGACAGAGATCACAGGGTCTCGCAGGGATCGTAGATCCCAGTCAATTTTGATAAACCCCTCCATAACTTAGAAACTTTTAATTCAACCATTATTCAATCTGAAGAAAACGAGGCAAACTTCTTAACTTCTTTGCAGAACATTGCTTCTTGATATCTGCCTCATCTTAATTACTTATTTCTTCCTATGCTAAGGTAATTAGAATCTTATGTGGACAACCCAGTTGACTGGTTTATCACAAGGTCTTCTTCTTGTGTCCATTTACCAAACTGTGCCCATTGTTGAGAACAGTGGTAACAATGAATAACTAAAACCCTTTTAAAGCTAAGTGGTCAGTAAACCAGGCTAATTTGTATCCCATTGAAAAGCTTTTGCTCACTTGTGATGAGACTCCTCATAATTTGCTGATTGCATAGAATTTTTATCAACTACTTTCAACTGCAAAACAGCCTAGCTTTAAGGAGGCATCGGAATTCAGTATCCTTCTCAAAGAAGGGAGTGGTTTTAAAGAAGGGTTGTTCTCAGAATGCTTTTTAGAGAACGTCTAAATTAGAGAGTTATTTGCACTGGGAGCTTTGAGTATCAGGGCTTAAGGTGTTTTCAAAGACGTCACTGAGGAAATTTATACATTTATTTAAATGGTGAATGGTACTAATAAATCCTCTTTGTGGAGGGTCTGAAGTGGATTAACACGCTGGAAGAGGTTTCAATGGGCAAGGTTATGTCTGTTTATTAAATGTATTGCTCTATTTTCTGGTCAGAATTAACTTAAAGCAATGTCCTTGTGAAAGCAGCACACACAGGAATACAAGAACAATTGAGTGCCCCAGTAGGACTTTTGATCATAGGAAACTCTACCATTTTTAGCTGAAACAATAAAGTTGCTGAATTGTTGAAAGGATCTCCACTTAGGTTAACTCATCTTCCTTATTTGTTGGTGCTTGGTAACTCCTTCCAGTTTACACCACATTTTGATTATTGTCCTGTAGCCTGTATTAATAGAAGCACCACCAGAGGTGATAATTCATCTGTCTCAGTGTGTTGGATTCAATAAACTTCCTCATCCAGATTCCTATTTTAATGACAACTCTACAATGATTGTGATGTGTTCTGCTTATGAACCTAAAGGCTGATTTGAAATCCCTTTGATTTCTGCTATTACTTGGGGTCACTTCCAACAATCCAGAAAGATCAAATCTCTCAAGAACTGAAACATATCATTATCCTGTAGATTAAACAGTATATCACAGTGACAGTTCCTTTATGGATTAATATAACATTGATCTGTTATCAATCTGTGGCTTTAGCTAGGCTATTATGACCAGAATAAGACTAATGGAAGTATTTATAAATAAGTGCAGACAAGTGAAAATATTGAATTATTTAGCAAATAATGAAAATTTATCAGTGCACAAAGGCATAAAATGTTGTCTTCAGAAAATATTTCTTCCATAGTCTAATCATCAACATTTTTCCAGAACAACTTTTCATAAAATTGTTAATATTTTTATCTTTTTAAGGGAGTGAAGCAAATTCTTCTCTACTGTAAGACTTAGTGCTAATTTTAAAGGCAGATTTGAAGGTAATGAGCACTAATATTGAATTGCAATGACATGCTTTATGCTAAAAAAAGGCTTTACATCATAGTTAATCTTGACACTGTAGCCATCTTCATCTCAAGCATATCTTCTCATAAGTCAGATACTAAATTTGTTACCTCTCCTAGACTGCAAACTTGCAAACATTAACACTTGTCAGCAATCATAAACATTCCTAACATGTGATGGGGAGCAGTTGGCATTGACGGACCAAAGAAAATGACCTCACTGTGGGTGTGGCTCAGTTGGGAGCAGTTGTGCCTTTGATGGAGAAGGCTGTGAGTTCAGTCCCACTCCAGGGACTTGATCACAAAATCCAGGCTGACTCTTTAGTGCAGTATGAAGAAGCATTGTTAGAAGTGGTGTCTTTTGAATTACACAATTCTCAGATGGATATAAAAACTTCACAGCACTGATTGAAGAAGAGCAGAGAGGATTTTCCTGGTGTTCTCCCTTGAGCAGATTATCTGGTTGTTATCCATTGCTCTTTGTGGGATCTTACTGTGTGAAAATTAGGAAGCCAATTGCCTTCATTATAACAGTAATTACATTTCAAAAGTACTTAATTGATTGTGAGATGCTTTTATATACTTGAGGTCATGAAGATGCTAAGTAAATAGAACCACTTCCTGTCCTTCAAGAAAGGAAAGTGAAATTGCAATGTCATGGTTTTGCACTGCAGCAAGTACTACTGGCATAAACAGCCAGATCTTGCTAGTCCTGATCCCTGACCAGATTCAACCCACCCCTGTACTAAAGAGGTCCAGGTATACAGGGTCTACCTTGCTGGGCCATTGTATCTTGGAGTCCAGTGACATGTTCTCAGCAGCACCAAGGCTTCCAGTTTCCAGTGAGGAGACTCACTCCCAAAATGCCCTGGTTGACTTTCACAGGTAGGCTATGAAAACTGTATGTGAATTTTAATAGTTTTTAGATGTGTTGGATGTGCAAAGAGATGTACAAACTTTTAAAATTGAAGTAAATGATTGCAAAAAATTATAGAATATTAAAAATAAAAAGCTAAAATCATATAATTACTAAAAACCATTGAAGTAAATAATGCAAAAATAACTTATACTCCTCTTTTCATCTTAAATCCCTGCCCTAAAATCCGCATTGAAATCAGTAGGATCACTGATCTTGCACCAGGTCTGATGTGATGCATTCAAGATATTCCTCATATCCAAGAGGATCCAAGAGACAATTCCCCAGTGTAATTCTGAGGGAGCAACCGACCAAACACCTGCTTATGTAGAAGAAGGAAAAGGACTATGATGGGAACTGAAAGAGGACCAGCAAGTCTCTCCACTTCTGAATAATAGTGGTACAAAGTATTACATCACATTTACGGCATATAAACAGCTCATTCTGCCCAGCAGGTTCATGTTGGTGTATTCCTCCCATCGTTCAACACTATGAAAATCTGGAATACACTACCAGAGATAATAGTGGAGGCAGATTTAATTGTAGTACTCAAAGGGGAGCTAGCTAAATATCTGAAAGGAGTGAATTTGCAAGACTATGGTGAAGGAACAAGGAATGGGACTAATTGCACG
Source organism: Pristis pectinata (assembly GCF_009764475.1). Lineage (NCBI taxonomy): Eukaryota > Metazoa > Chordata > Chondrichthyes > Rhinopristiformes > Pristidae > Pristis > Pristis pectinata. Next base: position 87,587,893 of record NC_067412.1, read on the forward strand.
GTTCTTGCATAGAGTTGGTATAGACTCAAGGCCTGAATGGCTTCCTTCTGTGCTACAACCATTTAGTGATTCTGTCAATCTGTAAAAAGAAGTGTTCCCAAATTCTCTCTTAGATTTATTAGTGACCATCCTATAGTTGTGCTCTAGTCTCACTTTCGAGTAGGAATATCAGTCTGGAAATTGCACTTATAGACATAAAAACAGCATTGAAGGCAATCCAAAACTGTAAATGTTGCATAAAAAATGAGAACTTCAATGGTAAAGTTCACAGAACAATGTTGCTGAATTTCCCTGTGTAATGCTACACTTAAGCTGATATAGTTGGTTTCAGTAACTGATCCCTACTCATGTACTGTAACTTTACAGCTGTCAGCATTTAGCATGGTGAATGCAATCCTTGCAGACAGCTTTTAAAGGGACTTACTGCAATACAAACAACAGTCTAGTTGCAACAGGCCACTAAGGAATAGATGTTACATTGATGGAAGGGGTAGGAGTATGTTTCCAAGAGGTCAGACAGTTCCTGCAGGCAACCGTCCAGAATTACAGCCAAGTGCTCCTGGCAGCCAGAGAGATCTCTGTAAGGATATGGGTGGAGTCTCTGAATGTTTCCACTTTGGGGAAGTTTGAAATGTTCTACCTCCTCCTGTAGGCTGAAGGAAAAGCAGATGAAGGCACCTCTCCTAGAGTATGGAGATAGGGTGACCTCTCTAATGTACCAGTGATCATCAAACCATGAGATGTGGCAGAGTTCAGCAGCAGCAGTCTGGAATGACTCTGAGGTTAGGAAGCCAAGAGAGACCTTGACCCTGACCTTCATGCACAAAGCAGTCAGGGCACACACGTGAGGCAGTAGTTACAGTCCTCAGAGGGGAAGACAAAGAATACAGTTCCTGTTAAAAAAAAGAAAATGATGGAAACACTCAAGTAAGTCAGGCAGCATCTGTGGAAAAGGAAACACAGTTAATGTTTCTAATGTAAGGTCTTCAACTTAAGGCATTAACTCTGTTTCTCTCTCCTCAGATGGAGTTGGAATTGGAATTAGAATTAGTTAATTATTGTCACATGTGCCGAGAAACAGTGAAAAGCTTTTGTTTGCATGCCATCCAGGCACTTCATGCCATACATAATTACATCGAGGTAGTAAAAAGGAAAACAGAATGCAGAATATAGTGTTACAGTTACAGAGTAATTGCAGTGCAGGTAGACAAATAAAGTGCAAGGGCCACTACAAGGTAGATTGGGAGTTCAAGAGTTCATTTTTCAGTGTATGAGAAGTCCATTCAAGAGTCTGATAACAGCGGGATAGAAGCTGCCCTTGAGACTGGTGGTATGTGTTCTGAAGCTTTTGTATCTTCTGTCCAACAGGAGGGGGAGAAGAGAGAATGACCAGGGTGGGAGGGGTCCTTGATTATGTTGACTGTTTTCCCGAGGCAGCGGGAAATGTAGACGGAGTTAATGGAGGGAAGGCTGGTTTGCATGATGGACTGTGCTGCGTTCAAAACTCTCTGCAATTTTTTGTGGTCTTGGGCAGAGCAGTTGCCATACCAAGCTGTGATGCCTCTGGATAGGATGCTTTCCACAGTGCATCTGTAAAAGTTGGTGAGAGTCATTTGGTGACATGCCAAATTTCCTTAGTCTTCTGAGGAAGTAGAGGTGTTGGTGTGCTTTCTTGGCTGTAGCGTCCATGTGGTTGGACCAAGACAAATTGTTGGTGATAGATACACCTAGGGTTGGCACGGTAGTGTAGCAGTTAGCGTAATGCTATTACAGCGCTAGCGACCTAGGTTCAATTCCCTCCACTGTCTGTAAGGAGTTTGTGCGTTCTCCCTGTGTCTGCGTGGGTTTCCTCCAGGTGCTCCGGTTTCCTCCCACATTCCAAAGACATATGAGTTGGGAAGTTGTGGGCATGCTATGTTGGCGCCAGAAGTGTGGCGACACTTGTGGGCTGCCCCCAGAATACCCTACGCAAAGATGCATTTCACTGTGTGTTTCGATGTATCTGTGACTAATAAAGATACCTGGGAACTTGAAGCTCTCAACCGTCTCCACCTTGATTATCCTCAACACCGGTGCCCCACAAGACTGCCTTGTCAGCCCCCTGTACCCTCATGACTGCTTGGCCAAATTCTGCTCTAACTCCATTTGCAAGTTTGCAGATGACATCACCATAGTGGGCTGGATCTCAAACAATGATAAGACGGAGTACATGAAGGAGATAGAGAGCCCAGCAGCATGGTGTTAGGACAACAACCTTTCCCTCAATATCAGCTAAACAAAAGAGCTGGTCATTGACTTCAGGAAGTGGGGTGACCTAACCTGCAGAGTGTTTCAGCACATTTTGTTTTAATTTCAGATTTTTTGCATCTGCAGTTTTTTAAAAAGAAATTAATGTAGTTTGCATGTTGGCCGTTTAAATAGCATAGTTTAAGGGGAAATGGAGTCATGAAGCCTGGTTGTTGGTTAAGTAAACAAGTACTCAATATTTGAGATTGAAATTGAAGATGAATTTTGTGACTTGCACTATTGTTGACATGGAGTCATGGACTCATACAGTACAGAAACAAATCTTTTGGAGAAGTTTTATATTGCAAAGAAGTAGAGCTAGGGAGAATGAAAATTATGTTGGGAAATGAGAGAGCTGCTTCTTTGGAGTGTGTGAACTAACTTTTAGTCCTATATGATGGTCATTGGATCAAACCCATTCAATGTTCTTGAAGACATCTCAGTGAAGGGCAGGCGCGGTAGTGTAGCGGTTAGCATAATGCTATTACAGCGCCGGCGACCCATGTTCAATTCCCACCGCAGTCTGTAAGGAGTTTGTACGTTCTCCCTGCGTCTGCATGGGTTTCCTCCGGGTGCCCCGGTTTCCTCCCACATTCCAAAGACGTACGGGTTAGGAAGTTGTGGGCATGCTATGTTGGCGCCAGAAGCGTGGTGACACTTGTGGGCTGCCCCCAGAACACTACGCAAAAGATGTATTTCACTGTGTGTTTCGATGTACATGTGACTAATAAGGAAATTTTATCTTATCTTCTCTTTTAATCTTTCCTGATTTGAGACGGACAGATGGAGAAGTAGGTAGTTGTGGACAATTCTTTAAGTTAGACTTATAGCTCAGAGTTACCGCCATATTCATCCTTCCTTTAAATCCCACTCTGTTTACCCACACATCCACTCACTCTGAAGCATGCACTGAACAGGAAATTCCTGGCATAAATAAAGGAGAAAGTATCAGGAAGTAGTGTTGCTTTGATTCTGCTAATGTCAGTACATTTCCTTTTTAAGAACAGAGTGTACATTTCCTCTTTAAGACTGTGTGTAGCTCTGAGCATGCCCAATATCTTGGATGCGATAATAAACAAAGCAGCAATGTTTACATTGTGCTCAGCATTGATTCTGTTAAAATTAATCTCAATTGCAAGAGCTGAGGTTTCGCAGTTTACAAATGCCTTCAGCTTCTAATGCCTTCATGTTAGTGACATATTTCTGCGGCTGTGTGAGTTGGTGGGGGTGGGGGAGTTGTAGACCATGCATGTCCAGACCGCCCTCTGACCGGCAGCTGCACAAGGATTAGGGAAACGAACGTGAGGACAGGACTCTTAACTGAAGTGGTGCCGGAGCAGGAAGGTGAAGTCACATCTATTGCTGGCCAGTGAGAGCAGAGTTGCTCAACTCTGCGGCCCGGTTATTTGCAAGGATACTTCCTTAGTTATGAGCCTCATTGAGAAATGTGTTTACCAGCTTTTATAATTTGGGAGCTACCATTTGGGATTTCATAAGTCCTTGTGCATGGGGCGTAGTGGAAGCTTGGGGGTATCTGCAGTAGATCATCTCATATTAAAGGTCCTAGTGCCAATCTTCACATTGTCCTGGTTTTAGAGAAGTTGGTTAGGTATGGATAAGCCATGAGTTTGAAGACATCATTAGCAAGCTGTAGTAAAGGCCCAGATGTGAAAAGCTATCTGTTCCTTCGAGTATTTTGGCTGACTGAACGGTTGGAGAACAGATGAAAGCGTCAATGCATTAATTGGTGCTAGGCCAAGTGGCAGGCATGAGGCGGACAAGTGCTATAATTTGGGCTGGAGTTTTTCAGATGCATTTTTGGTTTAGTTTAGCGGTGATTTTTAGAATCATGCAGAGATACAGCAGGGAATCAGGCCCTTTGGCCCGCTGAGTCCATGCAGACCATCAAGCACCCATTCACACTGATACTACGCTAATCCTATCCCCCCCCCCCCCCAGATTCTACCACTCACCTACACACTTTACAGTAGCCTATGAACCTAGTAACTTGCCAGCTTGTAGTATGTGGGACAAAACCCACAAGTCACAGGGAGAACGTGCAAACTCCACGCAGACAGCACTAGAGGTCAGGATTAAACCTGGGTCTCTGGAGCTGTTAGGCAACAACTCTATTGGCCGCAATATTGTGCATGGGGAGCATTCCACCCAAATACCAGGCCTGAGTCTATTCAAAGAGACTGCAATGATAACACCAGTACATTGCTTCTATAATAGACACTATTGTAATGAAGGAATTGTCATTTGTAATTTACTGCTGGTTCCTTTAACTGTTCAGGTAAAGGCTCAATTTACGAAATTTAACATGTCTGTTTACAGCAGTAGGTTCTTGGAATTGCCATCCGACTCACAGGAATTATGTGTCATGAGTGACAAGGCAACAAAAAACAATACTACAGGGCGCTGGTTGTTTTTCTGTCTGGTCACAATATGCTGAGGAGACAAAAACCTGCAGTGAGTCCTTTCAAGGTACTGCCGAACCATTCTCTATTCAGGTGGCCCCTGTGGCACTTCCCCAGAAACCCAGAGGCAATGACAACAACATTTCAGGCCCCACAAGAAGAGGGAAAGGGAACTGGTTTGTGTGTAACTGTGGGAGGTCCTTCATAGAGTCATAGAGCTATACAGCACAGAAACAGGCCCTTTGGCCCCGTGCTGACCAGGTTGCCTAACTGAGCTAGTCCCATTTAGCTGCATTTGGCCCATATCCCTCTAAACCTTTACCAATCATGTACCTGTCCAAATGCCTTTTAAATGTCATAATTGTACCCATCTCTACCACTTCCTCTGGCAGCTTGTTCCATAGACACACCACCTTCTGTGTGAAAAAGTTGGCCCTCAGGTCCCTTTTAAATCTTCCCCTCTCACTTTAAATCTATGCCCTCTAGGTTTGGACTCTTCTACCCTGGGCAAAAGACTGTGACCATTCACCTTATATATGCGCCCGTCATGATTTTATACACCTCTATCAGATCACCCCTCAGCCTCGTATGCTCCAGGGAAAAAGAGTCCCAGCGGAGATTTACCAGGATGCTGCCTGGATTGGAGAGCATGCCTTATGAGGATAGGTTGAGTGAGGAGAGAAGGAGGATGAGAGGTGACTTGATAGAGGTGTACAAGATGATAAGAGGCATAGATCGAGTGAATAGTCAGAGACTTTTTCCCAGGGCGACAATGGCTAACACGAGGGGGCATAACTTTAGGGTGATTGGAGGAAGATATAAGGGGGATGTCAGGGGTAAGTTTTTTTACACACAGAGTGGCGGGTGCGTGGAACGCACTGCCGGCAGAGGTTGTGGGGGCAGATACATTAGGGACATTTAAGAGACTCTTAGATAGACACATGAATGATAGAGAAATGGAGGGCTATGTGGGAGGGAAGGGTTAGATAGATCTTAGAGCTAAATGTTGGCACAACATTGTGGGCCAAAGGGCCTGTACTGTGCTGTAATGTTCTATGTTCTATCCAGTCTCTCCTTTTAACCCAAGTCCTCCAGCCCTGGTAACATCCTTGTAGATCTTTTTTTGGACCTTCTCCAGTTTAATCACATCCTCCCTATAGCAGGGCGACTAGAACCACATACCATATTCCAAATGTGGCCTTACTAACATCTTGCACAACAACTGGATTCGCAAGTACTTTTGTCACAAGTGCTATAAAGTAGTCTGATACAATGCTTCTGTTTTGCAGTTCACGGGTGCTCTGCTTTGCAATAGGTGGCAGCCTTGGAACTAAGTCAGCACATTGAAAGTGGATTGGAGCTCCAGGCATGGAATGGCACCAGCAAGCTTGTTGGCAGGCCAGAGGCATTTTGCGAGCAGGGCGTCATCACTGACAAACTGCTCAACCTGAATGATGTACTTCTGCAATTTTCTACCTTGTGCTGGTGGTAGGGGCTGATTTCAAACCCTTCTGGTTTGCCATGTTGATCTGGGGTGTTGGATGTTGGGTGGTGGTGTGGAGATGGGGGTGATAATCCCAGGCACCCAATGCAGCCAAGGTATCCTAAAGTGTTGCCTGTATAATGTCTCTTCCCATGCCCACAAAACTCACCCATCAACTTTGGTTAGATCACTGCCTGCTTCCAACCACTATTCTTGTTTGGATAGATACTCATTCCGAATCCAATGTATTCATAGCCAATAAACTTGAAGGAAAATTGGTCTCAGAGCAATGGTAAACAGTCAATATAGTCATGATGTTCAGAGCGATGAAAAGGGGTAGAACTGCCAGATTGAGCCCACTGGATGACAAGGTCCATAGGGGGTATGAAAATATGAAAAAGGGAAGCTTTTTGAGATATTCAGAGCTCAATGCACCAAAAAGCTTGGAAAACTGTACGAGTTGTAGGGATAAAGTTAAAAGGGAAGTTGGAAAAATAAAGAGCAGACATAAAAAAATATTGATAAGAAAATCAATCAAAGAGCAAAGGGATAACTGAGAGAGAACAAGGCCTAAAAGTAACTTAGGCAGAGTGAGATTCTTATTGAGTGCTTTGTGGCTGTCTTTACAAAAGAACATCTAAATTACTGTTGTTGAGGGGATGAGTGTGAAATATCAATTGGGATAAATATAATGAAAGAGGAAATATTAAAGGGTTTAGCATCTTCAGAACACAAGAAAGTAGGAGCAGGAGGAGGCCACTTGGCCCCTCAAACCTGCCTGGCCATTCCAATATGATCATGGCTGATCTACGCTGGCCTCAGATCATCTTCTGTGTCAGTCCCCCACTGACCTCAATTCACTGATCTTTCAAAAAAAATATCTACCACTTATTAGAGGATAAATTGTCGGGCCTGTATGAAATAGCTCCAAAGCTGATAAAAGATTCAAGGGAGGAAACTACAGATGTTCTGACAATAATTTTTCACTCTGCCCTGGCTACAGGAGTGGTGCCAGAGGTCCTAATGATGTACTAATGTTGTACTGTTATTTAAAAATGGACCATCATGGTAATTACAAATGTGAAGAAGCTCAGTACCATATGACAAAGCAGCCCATTTGAAGGGCACCTACTCATTGAATATTCATTCTCTCCACTACTAGTGCACAGTAATTACAGGGCAACCTTCCTTTGGAAAGGCAACAAGATGCTGGAGGAACTCAGCAGGTCAGGCAGCATTCGTGGAGAAAAACAGACGGTCAACGTTTCGGGTCAGGACCCTTCTTCAAGACAAGAATCCTTCCTGACCTGAAACATTGATCATGTTTTTTCTCCACGGATGCTGCCTGACCTGCTGAGTTCCTCCAGCAACTTGTAGTTTTTTCATTTAGATTCCAGCATCTGCAGTTCTTTATTTCTCTTCCTTTGTAGAGGCATTGGCTGCTTCATTGTCAGAGCAGTTGTGAACCATTAGTGATTGTGCAATCATCTGTGAACATACCCACTTCTGGCCTTTTGATAGACGTTCATTGATGAAGCAGCTGAAGATATATGGGTCCAGGGCACTTTGCCGAGCAACTCCTGCTGTAATGTCTTACGGCTAGGATGATTGACCTTCAACAACCCTTTGTATGACTTTGGCCAATGGAGTGTTTTCCCCTCAATGCCCATTGTTTTCACACTTACTGGGGCTCCTTAATGCTGCACTCAATTAAATGTTGCCTTGACACTGCTCTCAGCTCAGTCTGGAATTCAGCTCTTTGGTCCATGTTTTGACCAAAGCTGTGATGAGATCTGCAGCCAAATGGCACTGGTGAAACCCAGACTCTGTAAATGGCGAGTTATTGGTTTTGGTTATTGGTAAGTAAGTGCAGCATGATAGCATTGGCAGTGACGGCTTCTTCACTTTGCTGGTGCTTCGTAGTAGATTGATTGGGTGATAATTAGTTGGATTGGACTTTTCCTCCTTCATGTGAATAGGATGTTCCCAGCCAATTTTCCACATTGTTGGATAGATGCCAGTGTTATAGCAGTACTGGAACATGGATTCCCCATCCAAATTATACTACTGTACAATATGGAAGTGGTATATTGTACAGTATGTTTAATAATACTTCTAAATGTTTCCTTTCACATGTAATTGATTGTGTGGATTTCTTCAACTTCACAACCAAATTCCATTCAAATCTTAGCAAGTATCAACCAACACAAGAATGAAAGCAGTATAACTGTATCAATGTGCACGTACCTATTTCCATTCTCATTCACCAGATATTGATGGCAGCTTAGTTGATATGACTTGATTTTAGTCCAGTTCACTTATTTACAAAATAATAATTCAAAGTCAAAGTTGTTCATTGTCACATGCACAAGTACATGTATGCACAGGTGCAATAAAAAACTTACTTGAGTAGCATCACAGGCACATAGCATCATATAAGCAGCATCCACAAGAAAAGCATAAACTAAAGACAATATTTTACAGGAAAGAATACAACTGGAGTGAAAAAACACAAAGTCCATTTTAGTGCAAAGGGATCAAAGTCGTGACAGTGTTGCTAAACTCTAGTGATTAGGGTTCTGCCCGTTGGTTCAAGAACTGAATGATTGAAGGGAAGCAGCTGTTCTTGAACCTGGTGGTGTGGGACTTCAGGCTTCTGGAAAAGTATATTAAAAAGCTTTCTTGTATCTGTGTCTCTCAGGAAGTTGCATAGTCTCAGTTTTTGTTGTGGCTTGTCTAACAGCCACACTGTTGTATCTAGACCTGCCTAGGCTGGGTTTGCCTGGATCTGAGTGCTGTAGACCAGAGAGCACATGTCAGCACAGCACACCAGTCTCTGGACGAAACCTCTGTGGAATCCCTGGAATTATTTGTTTCACTGACCAAATGAAGCATATCTACACCCACTCTGCCCTCTGCTCCAGAAATTTAGTCATAGAATCATAGGCCCTTCACCCCACTGCCTCTGTGCCAACCATCAAACACTCATTTAATCTAATCCACAATCCCATCAATTTCCCCCAGATCTGACTACTCACTTATACACAAGGGGCATTTTACAGGAACCAATTAACCTACCACCTTACACATCTTAGGCAAGTGGGAGGAACTTGGAAGAAAGACATGCAATCGCAGGAAGAACATGTAAACTCCACATCAACAGCAATGGAGGTCAGGATTGAATCTGGGTTACAGCTCCACTAATTGCGCCACTGTGCCCCAGTTTGAATACTGCTGACATATGGTATTTGTATTGCTTTATTGTTGTCCCATGTACTGAGATACAGTGAAAATCTTTTGCATGTTATCAAGACAGATTGTGCCATACATAATTACACTGAGGCAGTAAAAAGAAAACAGAATACAGAATATAGTTACAGTTACAGAGAAAGTGCAGTGCAGGTAGAGAAATAAAGTGCGAGGGCCACAACAAGGTAGATTGGAAGAGAAATAAAGGACTGCAGATGCTGGAATCTAGATGAAAAACACGATGATGCTGGAGGAACTCAGCAGGCCAGGCAGCATCAGTGGAGGAAAGCAGGCGGTCAATGTTTCGGGTCAGGACCCTTCAGGACAGGTTGAGGTAGATTGGAAGATCAAGAGCCCAAGGGTTCATCTTTTAGCATTTGGAAGGTCCGTTCAAGAATCGGATAACAAGGATGGGGGAGATGACGGGTTGCTATCCATCTGCAGCTCTGGTAGCTTTCAGAGGGCAGACCAGATCCGTGGGGTTCCTGGGTGTGGGTGTGGTTGGAATGGGAATGGGGAATGATGCACTGTGATGTTAAAATCCTTTGTTCACCTTGGTTTGGCGAATAGGGATTTGCAGTGAGCCCCTTAGGATCCTTTAGTTGCAAGCGTGGTCTGGGTTTTCTGATGTCTTGTGTAGATAAGTGCAATGTCCTCATTGAGTGGATCCAGGGTTTGACTTCTAGTGTTGAAATAGTTAAGCCTGCATGAAATGACAGTGAGGGTGTCAGCAACACCAGGATTTTGGTCAATGATGCAGAATCAGAAGCTTGTTTTATTTCTCTTCTAAGCTTTATTCCTATTGAAGTTAAACACGTAGGTGATCTAGAACAGGCCAGCAATTCACTATCCATTTTACATTATTACACAAAACCAAACCACTTGTTCCAGGACAAGAAATCTAATTTTAATCAGGGTTACAGGCAGATGAAAAACAGCAGAGTTCTCCCCTAATCCTGGCTAAAATTAATCCTCAGAACAACTTTACTTTCTGGTCATTTATCTTATTGGTGTTCGTGGGACCTTACTGCTGATTCTGCATATTTCAGCTCTGTTCATTGAGCAGGAAATGTTTGGCACATCCAAAGATCATGAAAGTTACTATTTAAATGTAAGCTTTACATGTAGATATAGCCTGGGAGACTACTTCTTCCTGAATATCTGATAAGTATTTCCGGTCTGACAGGTTCTACAGTGAATACTCTAAAAATAAAAAGCTGACCTTCAGGCTCCTTAATTTGTGGGAATGCAATTAGAGGTGGAGAGATATTTAGAATTATTGTGCACACATTCTTGATGGAATTGGGCACACAGGCTGAATTATAGTTTCCTTGTTCCCCACTTCCTTGTATTCCTGCAGAAAAAGTACCTCTCAGCCTCAGAACATATGAACAAAATTTGGACTCACTTCCTCTGATACTGATGTCTCATTGTAAACAAGTTGAGACTGTGCCCCAGAGGCCATTCTAGAAACTGCACTGTAGGCAGGGACCTAATGTACCCCCAATTAACTTATAATTAACCAAATTAATTTCTTATTTCTGCGCGACCTCTGCAGTTTATAAAGGCTCAAGCATTCAGAGAAATAAAGAGATATTTTGATTTGCGACAGTTTCTTGAGTTTGTTCGAGCGGTGCACTGAAAACTATGACTTCCACAAACCCCGAGTCTTTAAGTGTTGCAAGAACTAGGGTAACTTATCGCTCCTTAGCCATAGAACCACAGAGAACATGGAAATATGTTTCAATTTGTTTGAAATTGCAATAGCTCCAGAGAAATACTTAATAGGACAGATAAGAAAGCAAATGAAATGAGGGAGTGGAGAAGGCATCTTGAAGGTATTACTGGATAAGACTAAGGAATTTTTCATCTTGCAGCAATGTATAGAATTTGAAGGATGCCTGAGTAATACTACGGTTAAAGAAGGGATTGATTAAGGTTTGCATAACAAATGTTGTGCCCACATAGTCCCTGTAATAATCTCATCAAAGACAGAACTAATAGCTCCCTGAGAAGTGGCAGATGGAGTTCAACCTGGATAAGTATGAAGTGATACGCTTCAGGAGGTCGAATTTGAAGGCAGAACACAAGGTTAATGGCAGGACTCTTAGCAATGTGGAGGAACAGAAGGATCTTGGGGTCCATGTCCATAGATCCCTCAAGGTTGCCACGCAGGTCGATAGGGTTGTTAAGAAGGCATATGGAGTGTTGGCCTTCATTAGTCGGGGTATTGAGTACAAGAGCCGCGAGGTAATGTTGCAGCTCTATAGAACTCTGTTCAGACCACAATTGGAGTATTGTGTTCAGTTCTGGTCACCTCATTATAAAAAGGATGTGGAAGCTTTAGAGAGGGTGCAGTGGAGATTTACCAGGATGTTGCCTGGATTGGAGAGCATGTCTTTTGAGGATAGGTTGAGCGAGCTAGGGCTTTTCTCTTTGGAGAGAAGGAGGATGAGAGGTGACTTGACAGAGGTGTACAAGATGATAAGAGGCATAGATCGAGTGGACAGTCAGAGACTTTTTCCCAGGGCGACAATGGCTAACACAAGGGGACATAATTTTAAGGTGATTAGAGGAAGGTATAAAGGGGATGTCAGGGGTAAGTTTTTTACACAGAGAGTGGTGGGTGCGTGGAATGCACTGCCCGCAGAGGTTGTGGAGGCAGCTACATTAGGGACATTTAAGAGACTCTTAGATAGATACATGAATGATGGAAAAATAGGGGACTATGTGGGAGGGAAGGGTTAGATAGATCTTAGAGCAGGATAAAATGTTGGCACAACATTGTGGGCCGAAGGGCCTGTACTGTGCTGTAGTGTTCTATGTTCTGAGAACTGCTATCCTCATAAGGGATGATGAAGTTAGAGGCAGATTTCTAGAAGATGGGGTCTACAGGAAACAGGTGGAGCTCTGTACTAATGGTGGTTGGAATGAAGCAGAGTTATCGCTTCAAGAACGATTTAGTCAAGTATGCCAACAGCACCCCATACTCTGCATTCTGTGGTAAATTACATGAGCAGTAGATGTCCACCATTGAGACAAATCTGTTTCAGATGTACAAAATAAATCCATTTTGTTGAAGTATCCAAACTGAAAGCAAAATTATAATTCTCAAACAAAGTATTAGAAGAAAACAAATGTAGGATGGAGAAGCAGCCTAAGCTTCAGGGTGAGGACGAAGTGTTTTGGAATGAGTTCAAATAACAAGTCCAGTGCAATGTTGGTGATGCATTCTGGTCAGAAAGGCAAGGTGACAGGAGAATGGGTAGACTGTTTGAATTCCAAGTTGAATGCCAAACTCAAGGTTTTCGGTCCCTGAAACCACAAAGATGGTCATTTGCTGTGCTTGAAATCTTACAGACAGTACAGAATGATCAAAAATATCAATGAAGTAAATTTGAAGTAAAAGCAAGAATAGGCCATTCAGCTTCTTGTGCCTTCAATAATACACCTTCTACATTTCTCTTAATATCAAAAAATCTATCAATTTCAGTTTTGAATATACTCAGTGACTGAACCTCCTTCCCTGTCCTGACTGGCTAGCCTCTTGTTTTGAGACCATAACCCTTGGTTCTAGAGACACCATCACTGCATCTATCCCATCAAGCCCTGTAAGAATTTTAAACATTTTAAGGAGATCTTAAACTCTAGAGAACATTGGCCTAATTTGCTAATCTCTCTGCACACAACACACTCACTATTCCAGGAATCAATCTGATAAAGCTTCATCGCACTTCATCTGACACAAGTATATCTTCCTTAGATTGGGAGACTAGACCCAAACACAAATTTCCAGATGGGTTCTCACCTGGGCCCCAATGTAATCGGAGCAAGATGTCTCAAATCCTCTTGCAATGAAGATGAGCATGCTGTTTGCCTTCTGAATTGCTTGCTGTACCTGCACAGTAAGTATCAGTGATTCGTGTACAAGGACACCCAGGTCTCTCTGAACACTGAAAACTTTCAATTCTTCACCATTTAAAATGTACTCCTCTTTATTTTTTCTCTGTTAAAGTGCATGGCCTTCCATTTTTTTCCATAGTATATTCCATCTGCCCTATCCTCAGCCATTAAATTAACCTGTCTGTATATCCACCCACCCCCAACTCTGAAATTGAAGCCTCTTAGCCTTATATCATCAGAAAAGTTGGATATATTACACTTGATGCTCTCATCCAAATCATTGATATAGATGGGGAACAACAGAGGCCTCAGCACCCACTGGTCGCAGCCTCCCAAACTGACCAACGACCATTTAATTGTACTGTCGATATTCTGTGCGTTAACTGATGTTCAGTCCACACTGGTATCTTACACTCAATATCATGTACTCTAATTTTGTTTAATAATCTCCTGAGTAGCACATTACTGAAGGCTTTTTGAAAGTACAAGTATACCATATTAGCTGGTTTGCCCTTATGTATTCTGTTAGTTACAACCTCAAAAAAATCCAACAGATTTGTCAAACATAATTTCACTTTCATAAATCCCTGTCGACTCCGCCTAATCCTATTATTATTTTCTAAGTGCACTGTTTCCAATTCCTTATTAATAGATTCCAGCATTTTCTCCGTTACTGATGTCAGGCTAACCAATATATTCCATATTTTCTCTTAATCCCTTCTTAAATAGTCTGTGAGATTCATTCTTGAATCAGTGAATTTTGGCAGATGACAACCAGTCAGCTCCACTGCCTGCAAAGCCAACTCCTTCAAAACCCTTGGATGCAGGTCATCAGGCCCTGAGGATTTACCACCTTTCAATCCCATTTATTTTTCTAATGGTAATTTTTTAGTCATATTAATTTCTTTGAGCTCTTCACTTACATCAGACCTGTAGTTCTCCACTGTTTCCAGGAGGTTTCTGTCTTTTGTAAAAGCGAACACAAAATATTTAATTTCTCTGCAATTATGTGCTTTCCCCAATATATTTTTGTTTCTTTCAGGCTGTACAGGACCCACATTAACTTAAGCTAAGCTATTTTTTTCTCTGCAGAAGCTTCTACAGTCAGTTTTTATGTTTCTTGCTAAACTACTCTTGTATTCTACTTTCAGGTCTTCCTATCCTGAATTCTGAAACTTTCCCAATTCTCAGGCATATGTCTTTTTGCAGCAGCTTTACTAGTGTTACTTTTCTTGACAGCCATGGATGAATCACTTTACATCGGGATTTTTAACCATAAAATGTCATATATTACTTGTTAACTTCACATAATTTTTTAATGACAGCTATTGTATGTTTACAGTCATACCTTCTTTTAATGTAGTTTCCAAATTTACCACAGTAACTTGTGCTTCATGCCATCGTATTTTGCTTTGTTTGGATAGAGTCATTGAGTAATACAGCACAGAAACTTCGGCCCAATTCATCCATGCCGATCAAGATGCCCATCTAAGGTAGAGAAACGAAGGACTGCAGATGCTGGAAAAAGGATAACACGATGAAGAAGGGTCCTGACACAAAACATTGACTGCCTGCTTTTCTCCACCAATGCTGCCTGGACTGCTGAGTTCCTCTGGCATCATCATGTCATGCCCATCTAAGCTAGTCCCATTTGTTCGCGTTTGGCCCATCTTCCTATCCATGTACCTGTCCAAATGTCTATTAAATATTGTTATTGTACCTCCCTCAATCACTTCCTCTGGCAGCTTGTTCCATATACTGACCACCCTCTGTGTGAAAAAGTTGTCCCTTAGGTCCCTTTTAAATCTTTCCCCTCTCACCTTAAACCTGTGCCCTCTAATTTTTGATTCCCTTTCCCTGGGAAAAAGAATGTGTGCAATCACCCTTTCTATGCCTATCATGATTTTATACACCTCTACGAGGTTACTCCTAGCCTCTTATGCTCCAAGGAAGCTAGCTTTATATGGCCTGGCCATCCCAACCTCTCCCTATAACTCAGTCCCTCGAGTCCTGGTGAAGTCCTTTAGATGCAGAAGTCCTAGCCTTCAGTCTCTCCGTATAACTCAGGCCCTTGAATCCTGGTGACATTCTCGTAAATCTTCTTTGCACTCTTTCCAGGTCAATGACGTTTTCCTATAACAGGGTAACCAAAACTGTACACAATACTCCAGGTGCTGCCTCACCAACAACTTGCACAACTGTGACATTTAGGACCCTGGTTTCAGATGGAACTAAATTATTTTAGACTTTCAGGTAAAATTCTATCACGGTGTGATCAATGTTTCCTTCAAATTTTCTAACCAAGATTCATTTACTACCAGATCAACAATTAACTCTTTCTCGTGTCACAATTTTTGAAGAATTAGAGACTGTTCTCTCATTGGTTCCTTAACAAACAGATCTAGTAAATTAGAATTTTTTTACCTCTGTGGTTCTGCTTTTCAATTTGGACCCTCTCTGTTCATATTCCTACGCTACAACAATTCCCTTTTTCCTTTCTATGTTGTTGGTTCCCAATTCCCTCTGTATTTTCCCACATGAACCACAACAACTGGATCTATCACTTCTCACTCTCATGGCTGCCTAACAATAAAATACAAATGTATTGATGTACTTGAAAGCTTGGCATGCAGAGCAGCAAAGCAGAGTGTACATCTAAAGCTAGATGCATCCACCAAGGAACTTGCAGTTGCACTTTATGGTAAAATTCATAATGCACAAAATAGTGTGATATAAAACAAAAAACATCGAGCCAGCAGTTCACTGAATATTTGTTAAGTCAGCTATTATTAAGAATATGCTTGACCCCAATGGTTTAAACATGGAAGTTACTCAATGGCAGTTGGTGAAGAAGTATAAAGGAATAACTTGCAGTTATTATTATTTTTCACATTCTAAGGACATCCTGAAGTTTTTCCACAGCCAATGATTGACTTTGAAGTCTATTCACTTTAGTATTTTGGCAAACAGTTCAGCCAATCAGGCAATAGAAAATGTCGCAATTTATGATTTATATTCTGCTTTTTCTGGTGACTGTTGATTAATAAACAGGTTACTGGGAGAAAGCCAGTGTTGTTCAAATAGTGCATTGTAATCTGTTGAGTCCAATGCCAGCATCCATCATGTGCCCTTGATCTTCTGATTAAGATGTGAGAGCACTACTGCTTTACCAAGGTTGACTTGAAAAGAACGACAAATGCTAGAAACATGAAATAAATGATGAAGGCCTTCAGCCTGAAACGTTAACAGTCCCTCCCTTTCTGAGGCCTAACCTGCTGAGTGTTTGATGGTTATCGATCAGTAAAACACTCAGCATGTTATGTAAAATTTAACTACTGGCAAATGGAATTGGATGAAGTATTATCAAACTTTCGCATTCCCTATACTGTATACACAGCCATTGACTTCCTTCTTCTTCTTAGGCAGCCCCTAGGGATCAATGATCAGTTGTTTCCACTCTGGTTTTGTGGATACTGAGGTGACTGATGAAGCAATATAGGAATCACAGCGTGCTCCACAGATGCCTGATCAGGTGAGTGGGTGGGTAGACTGTGAAGTAGTATGTTCTTCCTGATGAGAGCAGAAGACTTTTGTGTGCTCCCGAGGCATGGACTTGGGGTTGTCAATACCATCCCAAATCTTCCTTCCTTGACCAGTCATGAGCCAGAGATTGGTCAGAGTCAGTGGGAATATTGTGGCTTTTTCAAGGAGCAAGTGTTTTACAATCATCTCAGCCACAGAAATCTTCTAGCCTTAAATATCACAAATGCTAGATGATGTTGAAATAATGCAAGTTATTATAGATATGATCCCAGTTTGGAAAAAATGATAGGGAGATACAGAATTTTTCTATGAGTGAGTTATTATGAAAGTCTGTGGTAGCAGGTCTAATGTTAACTTTCAAAGGGAACTGACTAAATTGTGTACAAGCGTCAGCCTTCTCTCAGGTATTCTCTTACACTTCTGTATCATTGCTTGATGTGGGTTTGCTCTCTTGCAATATTTTGGTGAGTAGAGTAAAAAGAATGCAAGATAGCAAGCTCAAGATATCATGGCATAAGATAACCAGATAACTGTTTACATGATCCCCTATCCACTGATAACAATTGTAATGTTGTATGGGACGATAAGAAAAACTGAAAATGACTATTTCTGCTTTTGCAAGGTCTCAGAGCTTCCATCTGACGCCAATATATGAAATGTTCTTTCTGAATGCACAATGAGGACTATGCTTTCGTGCATGCCGGAGTTGGCGCCAGTAAGGCTTTCATCTAAATGTTTTACTTTTATTAATTGCCTACGCATTTCTAAAGTGTTTGAATTTTGTTTCCCTGCATCACGGGAAGGGTTTCAAGGATCATCTAACTTCAACAAGGGAAACGTCACAACTCAAACTGCCAATCTACTACCTTCCCAGTCACTATCTGTTGTTTAGTTTTGAATTTAGTAATGTACAAACAGTACCACAACAATGTTTAAAGTGGAATCACTTGTAGTGAAATGCAGTAAATTATTTCTGCATGGCAAGGTTCCACAAATGACATTGACATTAATAGTACACTCATTTCTTTGAGTGCTATTGGTTGAACAAATAATCTTGACCAGAACACTGGAAGAACTCCCCTATTTTTCTTTGGGAGGTGCCATTTGATACCATTAACATACCTGAGATGACAGGCAGGACCTCAGTTGAATGCTTCAACTCTCTTAAGAAGGAGAGCTTTTCCTCAGGCTGCACTAAAGTTTCAGTCAAGACTATGTGCTTAATTCTCTGGAGTGGGGCTAGAATGGCTGAACTTTTGACTCAAAGGTGAAGGGTCCTCTCAATGATATGTATGTGCATTAGTGACCACAAGTGAGAGGAGTACTGGAGGTGGGATTGGAGGAGGGGAAATTCCTTGTAATTCTTTCAGCACTACACTGCTGCTCAGAATTCCCCATTTTATTGCATACATTGGTTGTAAACTGCATCCCAGTCCCAGAACAGAACTTAGTGTCAGTACTGCCAACAATTTCATTCACAGTGAGCCCACCATAGTTATTTTCATCACATTTGTTTAGACTTAGTTTGAAGACCCATTATACAAGATCAGCATTGTAATCCCAATTGCCTTTACTTTGGAAGTGAACAAAGGTTATTGAAAACCTTTTGCTTTTAATAGAAAATTGAAGGGAGGGATGTTAATGAATTCAGTGCAATGTAAAGCAGCCTGAGGACAAGTTTAATACTACTAGTTACAGATTGTATTAATCTCAAAAATATATTCCTTATTAACATCAGACAAAGACTGTTTTGTGGTAGGCCCAAGCCCATAATGAACTGGAAAGTGCTCAGCTCATTTTGTGCTGTACCCCCTCAACCAACAAAAAGAGGAGGATTTTACATTAACAGGACAAGCTGGATAATGAAAATAAGTGATAAAAATAAAATAGTGGTTTCTAATCCACTAGTCTTCTTCCACTTAGTCCAATATTTCTTAAAGGATCATTAAAGAGGATATTCACTTTTCATCAAGGTAATTCAATCATGAATCACTGAAACACAAAAAATGTGTGAATTATTTGCCTCATGCTTGGTAACTTTTGGAAGAACTACTTCCTCTGTAGAAATTCAAGGATCTTTCAGAAAGGTTCCTTTTGAGAGGTAAATGTTTATATATTTATGATGAAGGACATCTGTTCCATTTCCTGCATCGGCAAGGCAGCCGCTGTGTGTTATATTGGAGAATGCCACAATGAGGATTGTGTTATGTAGAATTTTTTATATCAGCAAAAGACTGAGGAACAATGCACATAGATGTGTTTAAGAGAAAATGTGAACCAGAGTGCCTGAAGGGTTTGTGTGATAACAAAATGGACAATAACACAGAAGCTGTCTGTGCTGTTCTCTTCCCAACTCCCCTTACCGTTGAATCAGAGGAAGTGTAAAATGGCGACAGTTCAATCGTCATCTGCTGTGTGCGACCATTTGAGACAAATTGAATTCCCAGTGCATGTCCTATGAAAGTGCTACAGAGGGGACTTTATTCCAGAGAGGAAGGAAAATAAAACTTTGATTGGACTACTATAGCAGCAAGAATATAGAATTAGTATGTGCTATATTTTAATGTTTGGTACAAGAAATATTTGTCAGGTTTCTGCTTACAATACAAGGTTATTAAATGATATGAATGATAGAAAAATAGGGGGCTCCATGGGAGGGAAGGGTTAGATAGATCTTAGAGCAGGATAAAATGTCGGCACAACATTGTGGGCCGAAGGGCCTGTACTGTGCTGTAGTGTTCTGTGTTCTATGTTTGTTAGGTAAACACCTATCTGTAACCAGCCACCATAACCAGAATTGACTTTCTTTGATGTTTTTGCAAATATCTTGCCTCTTCCTCCTGTCCAAATGTACTGTTTGAAAAAGACACAAATCAGAAACCATCTGCTAGAGAGAAGTGTGGTGAGATCATACTGAAAAGATCTCCTCTGTGGAACAACCTCCTGCCATAATTGATGCCCCAGTGATCACTGAGCAATTTAGAGTTGCAGTCTTTTTAGAAGACATGTTTTCTATGCACCAGGTTGCCCCTGCTAGCCTTAGCGCAGTCCCAAGGAGAATTATAAAGGACTGGATTCATTCAGTCTCATTATAAAAGCCTATATTAGGAAACAGATGCTCGTTGACTGGTGATGTGCACACTCTCACACTTAGTTCCCTTCACCACCCATATACTATTAATCAGCCGGCAGCTGTTTCCTCCACCACATTCAGCAAGCTGGATTCTGCTGGCATCAGCTTGTGTTTCAGTTATTAGTTCTTCTGAAATCAATCTTGTTTGCTTTGACAATGAAGTTAAAAGTCGGTCAGCACGTTTCTTGTTGTTGGCCCAGCTGGAAAAGTGACTACCATCTTCAGCAGGGAGCCAAGCCCTTCGTGTACTTGATGAGACCTGGCCCTCCCTGCAAGACTAAAGGGAAGGGGGAGATATAAAGTTGGGGCAGAGATAAAAGGGAGAGACAGTGGCAATGGCTAATAACCTCATAGGAATGAGGTTTGGCAAGGGTAAGATTCTTATTCTTAGGGGTAAGATGCATCCTTGAATCGCATAGGTTCACTTTCAAGGAACCTGGGAATGGGCTTTAATGTTGAAGCAGTGAAGCTTCTGAAAATTCAATTTTAAGTTCTAATTGTAAAGTTTTCATTTGTTGCTAAAAATAAAAGCCATTTGACAAGCAATTAGCAGCACAGTGATGTCATTTCAGATGTGTCACTGCAACAGCTGTAGATCAACAGTGTAGCGAATCATCTTAAAAGACTTATTCTACTAATCTCTGAATTGGTTTAATTACCAACACCTTAAGTAATCCAATAAATAATTAATTGATCCATAATATATATTCTTTAAGGAATAAATTCTCAGCTCACAATTTATATGTTCGTGTGACATTGGAGTCATTTGCAAATCCAGTATTTCTCACCTAGCTCTACTTGGCCCTGATCATTGCAGCTTGTTAGAGGCCACTCCAGAGACAATTATGAATCAACAACAAACACTATTCCTTTCCTCCCACAGACGCTGCTCAACCTGCTGAGTTCTTCCAGCAGTTTGTTTGCTGCTCCAGATTCCAGCGTCTGCGGTCTCTCGTGTCTCTACAAACGCTGTTGGTCTGGAGGCACATATAGTCTGGGCCAGATAAGCAACATCTAATTTCTGATTATCAAAACCATCAGTTAACCAGATATATTCTTAAAACATTATGTAGTTTCATGGTCACCAAATGTATTTGATTAACCAGATTTAAATATTGAATTTAAATTCCTAAACCTACGGGAGGGATTCAAATTCATTATTTCAGATCAATAGTCCATGTCTTGGGATGCTGAACCAGTAACTTAATCACTGACCTACTTTTACCCTGAGTGTTTTGCCTAGTTTAGCATTAGCAGATAGCAGGCTAGATATACTTTCACTTGCCTTGTGACAATAATATGATTGTGCCGTTTTAGGAAGGCAATGGGCCATTTAGCATGTTGCATATCAGTTAACTATCAGAGCATTTTCTTTATTGCTTTTTTAATCTGTTTTTGTCTCCCTCTTCCCTGTAATTGTTAAACCTATTTTTAGTTTTCTTTCACTAACTGGTCTGATGTCTTGTAGCCAAGAGGGTGAGTGCGTATGAATGCACTTCTGAAGCAAGGAAGCTCAAGCCAGCTCTAGTGTCTCCTGTCTCCCCTAGAGAAGGGAGCTCAAGATCCTCTTTGCTAACCAACAGAAGCAGAAGGTTAGCTGTGTACACCAGAGCTTCAACTTGCACTTGAACTGCTCCATGCCACAACTATTAGCTGTGTGCAGGCAAATCATTTCCAATGCTGGTTGCTGCTGATCTGCCTGCATGAGTAACCCTGGAGGGATAGGTATATGCAGCAAATCTGATTAACAAATAAATAAACATTCGACTTGCAAGGATCAGATTTTGTTTTCTCTTACCTACCTCTTGGATGCAAAAAAATGCTTAACATTAGTTGGGGGCCATTCCTTCATATTGAAGCTAAAACTTTACTTTTAATTTTACAGCATAGCAGTCATGAGTTCAAAACCTATCAGGGCAGCTTGTGAAAATTAGTTACATCAATGTGATGATTTGTAGGCTGGTACTGTAAAGGTTAATTCGGTTAGTTACATACATCAAGGAAGGGAAATTGGTTTCTAACTGGTCTGGCCTATGTCTCGCTCTTTTGCCGCTACATAGCTAACTCTCCACATCCTCTAAAGTTGTCTAGCAAGGCGCCTGGTTTTAAATTTAGTTCCATTTTCTCAAGGGGACGAGAATTGTCGCTTTGCCACATTGACCCACACTCTAAGAGGAAACAAAGAAACAAGAGACAGAAATAGCTCTTGGCAAGATGATGTAATGAATTTGAGAAATGGAAGCAGATGGAGGCCATTTGGCTCCTTGTACCATCTCCATTGTTCATTAGGATAATGGCAGATCTTTACCCCTCTGCCACTTTCCTGCACCAACACCACATCCTCATTTCCCTCAATATCTAAATGTCTATCAACCTCTGTCTTTAATATATTGAGCCTCCACAGCCCCTTGGCTAGTGGATTCCTCCTCTCTGGGTGGAGACATCTTTTGTCCTGAGTGGCCAATCCCTTATTTTGAGATTGTAATCCCTGGTTCTAGAGACCACAGCCAGGGGAAAGAACAGCTTTGTGTCAATCCTGTCAAATCCCTTAAGAATCTTGTACATTTCAATGAGGTCACCTCTCATTCTTTTAAACTCAAAAGATTATAGGCTCAATTTGCTTAATCTCCTCATAAAACAAAGCTGCCATCTTGGGGAATCAACTGGGTAATCCTTGGCTGTATTCTATTGCTGGCATAATTTTAGCTAGGGAAACCAGACCTGTACAAATATTCCAAATGTGATACTGCCTGGGCTCCATATAATTAGAGCAAGGTGCCTCTATGTTTGTACTCAAATCCTCTTGCAATAAAGGTCATCACACGCGATGCCTTGCTAGTTGCTTGCCAAACTTGCATGTCAACTTTCAGTGATTTGTGTACATGGACACCCTGTTACCTCTAAAGACCCTCAGCTTTTAACCAACCATTATTTGTTTGCCACAAAAACTGATGGTTTAGGCAGAGAAAGATATGTCCAAAACAGACATTGTCTGTAATCAATGCAGATAAAACTGCAGAAAGTTAGTGGTGCTGATTATAAATTAGATAGAATAAAAATGTCAGGCACCAAGGAAGAGAAATCTGGTTCCTACCTAGTCTGGATTGTGTCTAGCTCTATTGTCACTACATCACTCATTCCTAATGTCCTCTAAAGTGGTATCATGGATGGGAGGAAAATGAGAAGAGTGGTTTAAATGGAGGGACTCCGTTAAACTTCTACAGTTCTGCTGATTTCATGATCTTAGAGGTGAGACAGAGGATGAAAGACAAGGAGGAGGAAACATGCTCTGTTGTTGTTGTTGTTGTTGCTCTGGGCATTGTGTCCCTAAATGTCTCCATCTCTCTGCTCTTTTCCCATCTGTTTAAGCAAACTATTAGTCATCCACACTAATATATTCCAAAGTGTTTCAATTTCCTACTTTGCCTTGTGAAACTTCAGTGAATTTCTTTGGGACACATTACTGTGTTGAAGGTGTTTATAATTCACTGCTTTAGTTGCAGTGACCAGGTGAAAGGTGTGAAGGAAGCTGGTTAGTGCTGCAGCCTGCTGTCTGATCTCTTCACTGTAAGCACAGCTTCGACTAGGGATTCCATGCAGAACATTCAACCATTCCAATTTTTTATCTTTCAGATGAGAAGTTAAACTGAAGCCCAGTTTGCTCTCTGGGCTGGTTCTGTTTTGAAGAAGGACATGGCAGATATCCCTTGTGATCAAGCCAAAGCTATGCTTCATTCAACACTTCTGGGAAATAAAGGATGCTATTTTTGAGAGCTTATTCTGAATAAATTAGTTGCCATGTTGCATCAGGAACCACAAATCATAAAAACCCACATTGGCTGTAAAGCCTTTTGCGTTGCTCTGAATGTTATGTCAAGGTGGCATGTGAATGCAAGTCCTTGTTAACAATGCCACATACGTCATGTGCAGTGTGCAGTGCAGGACTCCACTGAGAAAGCTGTAGTTGTCGCAGGTTTAAGTTCCATGTGGGGTTGAGTTCAGCAGGGTGGCACCCAGGTGTTACAGTCGGTTTCACTGGCACTACGCTACTGCATAGGGATGTTGTTCTGCAGTTCCCCCTGCTGGGAAGTGTGCAAAGAACAAATTACTTCCAGACTCCTGAGTTAAACTGAGCCCAAGTCAGTACCTTCTGGATAAGTGGAGGAAGAGGAAGAAGCTTAGGGAGAAAGAAAGTGCTCACACACACACACACACACACACACACACACACACACACACACACACACACACACACACACACACACACACACACACACACACACACACACACACACACACACACAGGTGAATTGTTTTTGAACAATCTTGGCAAACCTGACTGAAAATAAAGACAGCCTAAAGGTCTGGGAACATTCCAGCACAAGGAAAGGATGAAGTTCAAACTCACTCTCACTGAAAACAAAGGGAGCTTTAACTTTGACTGTTTCTCACTTATTATCTGATGATCCTTTGACCTTGTTCTTCCTTTATGTACAGCTGGCTGCACAGTGGAGATCTAGTACACTACCACCTAAAACGGAAAAACAAGTCCATTCCCATGTTTGAAGCACAAACTCTTAAAGGTACAGTGGTTAGTAAAATCATTTTTGAAACATGGTGATTATTATCATGCCAGGTTAGAGTAAAGCATCTTTTGAGAAGGATGTAGCAAAATCTGCAGGCCTGGGACAGATTTGCTGCTGAGGTGAATGACCATTAACATTCAGGGGAAACCTGGCCACTTTAAGCCTTGGTTGGGCAGGACAGTGGGGTCCTCAGGTGCTTCTTCTATCCACTGCTTTTGGTCCTAGTGCTAGAAGCTGAAATGATCCCATCTTCGCAATATCAACAGTCCTACCTCCAGTGTTCCCAACATTCTGCAAGAGATGGGTGTGCAGTATTTTAAGTAAGGCTGGACTGGGGACCACAGATCACTGAAGACTAGTTTCTTGTAGCAATATGTCATTTGAGTAGCATTCTCAGTTGTCTGGCCGGAGCTGTCGACACTGGTTGGTGCACAGTGGCCTCCCTGGTCAAATCTTGCTCCCTAATATGTGCATAAGTGTGTGTGTGTGTGTGTGTGTGTGTGTGTGTGTGTGTGTGTGTGTGTGTGTGTGTGTGTGTGTGTGTGTGTGTGTGTGTGTGTGTGTGTGTGTGTGTGTGTGTGTGTGTGTGTGTGTACGTGTACGTGTGCAGGGGGAGGTTTGGGTGGGTGAATCCAGTTATGCATGTCTTTTCCCTCACATTACGCATGGTGTCAGGCAAGTTCTTTTTCAGAATCTCAAAAAGTACGAACTCCTATTCACAGAGTCACAGAATGGTTAGTGCGTGGCAGGAGGCCATTCAGCCTGTTAAGCCAATACTGGTTTGACATAAGAGCAATCCACCTAGTCCTACTATGCCACTGCCTCCCCTGTGATATTTGTATTTACATTGGTGAGCATGTATTTGTGTTTCTGTATGTGTGTTCATCATTAGCAACAGCCCAAGGCAAAACACCTGGATTTGCCCAATGACTTCCAGCTCCAGTGAGCACTTAAGACTTCGTATAGTACAGTCCTGCAATAAGAGTTGCTTTCTCAATGTGGGAATGATGTTTACACAATCATATTTACAACATACATATAAATAAGAGCAACTTCTTAGTTAATTAACTGAGATTTTTAAAAATCCTTTATCCCATCACAGCATCCAATTGCTTCTTGAACAATTCCAAAGATTTTGATTCCATTGCATGGCATATCAATCATCCTTTGAATATTATTGATCTCAGCTCTTCATTTTTCTTTGCTGGTTTGAACGTCTGCCCAACATAGCACCATCTCCCAGACTCCCTGGAGGACATGGTTTGAGACAGAAATCTGGATTTATTTTTCTATGTAAATTAGTAAAGATTATAATTCAAAGAGAGGATTAAGAAGCAATTCATTCAACTATAAGGAATGCAAGTCAAGTCACTGAGACTTGATGGTTTATGTTGGAAAATCCTGAGGGAGACTGGAAAGACAGCCAATTTTGGGAAGTGGGTATTTCATCAGATCACAGCAGGGAGCAAATTTCATGCCACTCAGCAAAGGAAATAGAGGCAGGAATGAGCCAGATAATTGCAGGACCTCCAGAAAACACAATTGAGTGGTTAGTAATTGAATACAAGTGATCTGTGTTTAGGATCTCAAGGAGAGTTTGAAATCCTAGTTGATGGATCAATGATACACAGAGTTTTTGGAATTCTGGTCAAGACTGCTCCTCTGTCAATCTCACCAGGAGTGAAGTGATTATCTGACTATTAAATCACTTGATGCTTTTGGGTCTTGCTATGAGCAAATTGGCTGCTGTGTGTGTCAATAACAGAGACTGAATATCAACAGTAATCTGTTGGCACTGAGCACTTTACATCATTTTGAGGAAATGATAAGTTGCTCTGCAGATATGTTGCTGGATGTAGCACCAGGGGATTAATGGTGATCTCTGCAACTGGCTGAATAATGAAGCTTCAAGACAACAGCTGCCTTGCTTGACTGGAGTAACTCATCCAGGTATTTCCCCACTCACAGCAGGCCTTAGCTTGTACTTTCATGAAGCAGATTTTCCCCAACTGTGAGATACAATTGATAACATATCAACAATCCTCGGTCTTTCTGGAGCAGGAAGACAATCCAGGCTATTAAAAGGCAACTGGTCAGAAATATGAGGTACAAAATTATGCACGAGAACATCCAGTATCCTGATAGAGGTCAAGATTTCATTTTGTGGCAATCAATGGAGGCACCATTATGTGAATCTCCTTTTTGAAGAAGAAGGATATACTCTACTGTTCTGGCAGATCCAGGGGTCGTTCACTTACCAGCTTCATTATTCTGTCCATGTACTTTGGACATCCACTTTAGTGGGTATGAATGTGATCTACAACTCCAAAAAGGAGCACCCTTCTGCAGGTTAGTGCAGGAGTCAATCTCACTGCTACCAATGCATCCAAATGGGCACAAAAACAAATCTCTATCCAACCACCCCACCACAGGAGCTGCTGCCTTGCTCAGTTCTGAACCTTCCAGCCAACAGATGGCCTCTCTGCACATTTCCCCACATTCAGGGAGCATAGAAATTTAGCAAAGGCATCAGTTGTTGCTGCCGATTCTACTGGCTTTCCTCGGTTTCCAAACAAACAAGAAAAAATATACCTACTTTTTTCTTGCTCATGGATTCAATGTCCCTTTAAGTGCAATGTGTAGCAAAAGGCTTTCCTTCTACCATCCCCACTCTTAATGGATGAGGTTTTTCTTTTCCAGGCCCCTAGGCAGTTAATGGATATCTAGCCTCTCATTCAAGTCAAGGTCTTTGCTTTATTTAAACAAATATACCACTTCAGCATCTGTGTACTGACTGATAAAAATCTTTATTACTCCCCTACATACAGATGGTTTTTATGACACTACACTTGCAAGAATTGACTATGTGGGTAAGCCAAACATTTCTTGTTTAAATTGCAATTAGAAGCAGTTCCCCTCTTGTTCTTGTATACAATACAACTGATGAACAGGTGGTATACTGGCAATGTTTAAAAGCCTTACCTCACAGGTCAATTGCCATTGCTTCTTATACAAATATTACATCAAGCAGGTGATGGGAAAATAATTGAAAATCCTAAATGCATTCAGTAAATTACACTGGAAAAACCACTAATTCATGATCCTGATAGACATACCTATCAATGCAGCAATACGAAGTTGGCAAATCCTACAAATCTCAGTGCTTGTTTTTCATTAACTCTGTAGGAATGGTTCTTATTTGTAAATACCACATTAATATTAGGGAATCTTTCAGTACTTAAGGTATCTGGGGAATCAGCTTATGTAACGATGGTCCCTTTCTTTCAGAACTACCTGAATGAACACTAGTTATTTACAGAATAGAAAGTGATTTCAACCATTTCTGGGTTGAATAGTCTCCCCTGGAAGTTCAAACAGACACTTCTAGTTCTGAGGTACTTGGAATGAAGTTGAAATTTCTATGTCAGATGTGCATGGGTGAAGTTATTCCCAGTGCACCTGGAAATTAGGTCACATTTTACCTGTTGTTAGGCACTGCCAGAGAAACCAAGATTTAATAATGTTGCTGTCTCTGCCGCAGCATATTTTAAAGGAGCCTCTCTGAGCAGGTCCCAGCTTTGTGCTGAGAACCCAATCCAACATTGTGCTGGGTTCCCTTTAATATAATTAATTATCTCCTTGGGCCTCTCTCTACACTGTACTGATCCCACTCCCACACCACGATCAACCTTCAGCTGACATCTCCAATCACCTGGTGACCACCTGCCAAGGCCACTCTTAACTTCTGATGCCAATCAGCCACATACCCCCAGCCCCAGTCAGATTTCTGACCCACAACTACTGATCCTCTCTCCTGTTATCCCACCAGAACAGGCTGCCATTTCTGGACTTATGTGCTATTATCCTCCGTGCTGTCTGCAGGGTGCAGGGTGTGGGGGAAGATGTGTATGGGTCTTTCGGTAGCTTCCAGTCCTTGGGCCTAGGTGCCACTGAATGCTGCAACAAGACTGTTGGTAGGCGACATACCAATCAGTATGTCTTCCCTGATGGGGGATAAATTTCTAGGCCAAAATGATGGAACTTACTTTCAGATAGGTGGACGAGATAAAAAGTAGAACATAGAACAGTACAGCACAGGTACAGGCCCTTCGGCCCACAATGTTGTGCCAAATTAATTAATCTAATGATGCCTAATTAAACTAATCCCTTCAACCTGCACATGGTCCATATCCCTCCATTCTCTGCATATTCATGTGCCTATCGAAGAGCCTCCACCCTAAACCTTAAATGCCTCTATCATATCTGCCTCCACCGCCACCCCTAGCAGCACATTCCAGGCACCCACCACTCTCTGTGTAAAAAACATACCCTGCACATCTCCTTTGAACTTTCCCCCTCTCACCTTAAATGCATGCCCTCTAGTATTAGACATTTGGACCCTGGGAAAAAGATGCCGGCTGTCTCCTCTATCTATGCCTCTCATAATTTTATAAACTTCTATCAGGTCTCCCCTCAGCCTCCACCACTCCAGAGAAAACAACCCTAGTTTGTCCAATCTCTCCTTAAAGTACCTGCCATCTAATCTAGGCAGCATCCTGGTAAACCTCCACATTCTTCCTATAATGGGGCGACCAGAATTGAGGTGCAGCAGGAATTAGGTTAGGTGGGGAGGGAAGAGTGACCACTCCACTCCTTTCATACATAAGTTGTCATTGGGATGTCAGCCTCATACTGGGTCTCACTTTTCAATGGTTGGAGAAAAAATTGATTTCTCTCCATTGGCCGAATAAAGAATTTATGGCTGGTTCTTAGGTGTCCACTCATTTTTTATGTGCTGCTCACAGACCGGCTGATTGTCAGTTGTTGATCTGCCCTGTATTTCCTGCTTGTTTAAGGGTTTTGGAGTGGTTTCCTCAAGGCAACATGAGTGCAGTCCAAGGCTCCTTGCACCATATGGAATTCTGCTCTCCTTGGGAATCCCTTCACTTGCTCTCCATGATGCTCTCTAACCAAGAAGAAAAAAAAACGATTTGTGCTCGACATGAAAAGAGAGCCTCCAATATTTCCCTAATGCCACAGATTGTAATATATCTCCAGCGTAGATGTGGAGGAGGAGAAATTTCGTGCCATTGTGGCTTTCTTTGGTAAAGAAGTCCTGGTCCAGTGTGTGATCACTTTCTGTGACAACCTTCTCAGAGAAGTGGAATCTAAAATAAGATATCTTTATTAGTCACACGTACATCGAAACACACAGTGAAATGCATCTTTCTGTGTAGAGTGTTCTGGGGGCAGCCCGCAAGTGTTGCCACGCTTCCAGTGCCAACATAGCATGCCACAACTTCCTAACCCGTACGTCTTTGGAATGTGGGAGGAAACTGGAGCACCCAGAGGAAACCCACGCAGACTCGGGGAGAACGTACAAACTCCTTACAGACAGCAGCTGGAATTGAACCTGGGTCGCCGACACTGTAATAGCGTTACGCTAACTGCTACACTACTGTGCCTGCCCTTGGGTAGGCATTGAGAACCTCAAGTCCATCTGTCAGAAGTACAGAAAAGCCCAGTGTAATTGGCAAAAGGAGCACCCACGCTCCTTAATGACCCATCCACCCAACCTGTCAAGCACCATCCCCCACTTGTGGCAGAGTCTGCAGATCCCAGCTTGGCCTCATCAGGATGTTAGAACCCACATACTTGAGCTGAAGCAAATAATCCTCAATCCTGAAGGACTGCTTAAGAAGTATTGTGGGTTTATAACAAACAAGAGATGCAAGAGCCATCCAGTACCTGTTCAGAGATGATCTAGATGAAGCCTGACATGAATTTGACTCATGAGTTATTAGATTTTATCAAGATTTTTCTAAGTTGTCAAAACATGAAAACATGAAAGTCCAGTGCAACTGGGAAAATACGTGGTCAACAAAAGGTTACAGTTTCTTTTGTTGTTCTTCCAGCTGTATGGATGCACATTAGCAGTTCTTCACAGCAGGAGTCTCTTCCCCATATCCTGTCTTATTTGAGCACAGCACCATGACACATCCTGGCCAAGTTATTTTACACTACAGTAAGCAGCTTTCCAATCAGTTTTCTATAATGCAGCCACATAACCAGCTTGCTTAATCCTCCCAGGAGAAGAAAAGGCTTAGTCACTTGAACCTCTGTCCCTATTCACTCCAACAAACAATATCAGCCTTTGTTCTACTTCTATGCTGAAAAATTACATTCATATTAAGGTCATCCCAATTAGGTGTTGTTTACAAAGTTCATAATTTGAACTGCGGACAGATCATGTATTGAAGGAGAGTGGGAAGTGTAAATGCGGTACGTAGAAGAATGAAATCACCAGGAGTGGATTTGTCACCGGAGGGCAGCTGTAAGTAAGTGTGCTTTTCTGTGGCATTAAAAAATAAATGCAATTCAATGAGGTAAACGAAAATAGAAGTGGGGAGGAAGGGGAGCAGGGTCCAAGGGTTTTTAGAGAGGGGATGTGAACACGTCCTCAATGTTTTGGCGGGGAGGTATGCCCATGCACCCATGATCTCACTTTGTACAGTCCTGCTGATGTGTAAGTGTCAGGAATATGTCTGAAAAAAGAGGAATCTGAGGTAACAGGAAGGTGTTTAGTTATTGGGAGGTATTGGTAGAGGTCAGAATGATCAAAATTAGACATGAGGCAAATAAGGTACATTTACAGTTTTGGATCTAGGTACTCAGGAGTTTGCTATAGTAAGATTTCGAAGGTCGCTGCTCAGTTACACAGAAAATATCATTCACCTTCTTTCATGAGGCCCAAATTGTGTAAATCACAAAATGGTCACTCAGCCTTTGTTTTCCCTTTAATTCTCCTCACTAATCTATCAACTGGATGGCTTCATCAACAGCTCATCACCATGTCAATCCTGCCCCCAGCCTATCAGAGATATTCCTGTTGTCCCGTCCATCCCTCACTTACCCATCTGCAACTTAAAACTAACTTGTTTTCTCTCTTTCTCAGTCCTAATAAAGGATCTCAGATCTCAGATTTACCTGTTTCTCTTTCCACAAGTGTTTTCTAACCTGCTGAGCGTTTCTGACAGTTTCTGTTTTTACTACATGAACAATATTCAGTTGCTGATGCATATGGAAGAAGAATTATCGAGAGGAAGGGAACTGTTTGGCATTGAAGAGCAATGCTGAGATTTGTATAATAATGGAGGTAATATGGGAGTTCTTTTTGATATCAAAGAAAGTAAGAACATTTCAGGCTGGAGCCATTGAAGATTTTTGCATAAAGTGAAAAATACAATCCACCAATCACCACTGGCCTCGGTCTCACCATTTCTCCTCTCCTCTCCACACTATGTCCCCTCTCCACTCTCAGTCCTGATGCAGAGTCTCGACCCAAAACGTCGACAATTCCTTTCCTCCCACAGATGCTGCTTGACCCACTGAGTTCCCTCAGCAGATTGTTATGCAAAATACAATGTCTTTCAAGAATTGGTAATGATCCCAGCCCTCTGCTTAACCCCTGTGCAAAAGCATCATCTGTTTTGAACATACAAATAGGTGGCAATCTGATTGAATTTCAACATATATACTAAAGTAAAACTGCCCTTGAGGAGATGAACCTCATGCTGTTCCATCAAATTGACCCAAGAACCACCTCCCTGACAGACCAGATTTTCTTTATGTGTTATTTTTGGATGCAATGATGAAATCATGCTCTGATCCTCAAAGGCTTGGTAGCCAGCAGAGTGCACACAGATGGATCCCATGATTTGAACTCAAACTCCTTGACAGGAAACTGAACTTCTGACCTGATTTGGGAGGTGAGAGTGGTGTTTGGATTCCTCAGCTGTAGCCTCGTGCTTCATGTTTCATTCTCCAACTTCGCCCTGATTGAATAAACAGTGTGCAGAAAGATGAGAGTCTCTCAATTTTAACAAAGCTTACTTCTGCCAAGGCTGATTGATGTTGTGTGCTGTATGGTAATGCATTACAACAGCTCTTGACAATTGTCGTTCAATTGCCTGGATGCTCCCAAGATCCTATATGAGCAGCTGCTCTGCTTTTAGTATTCATTCCATAAAACCCTGGAAATATTCCTGTAGTTCCAAAATTCCAGATAAATCTGTAAAAACTGGAAAATTCAAATGCTATCTTCCACAGCTTAATAAAAGCATTCACAGGTTACTTTGCTACAGTCTACAACATGATCTACAACTACGACATGCAGTAAAACTTTCTTAGAAATAAATAGATATAAGCACCTACTGTCAGCAGATTTGCCATTTCTCAATTAATCCAGAGTTTCTGATTATGTGCTTTTTTTTGGTGTGCTAGATCGTGAGGTTCAACTAGTTCTTGGGTATTCAGGGGCAATAATACATCTCTTCCGTCATCTTTATCATGGCCCTCCCCATTACTTTGAGTTGTGCAAACCATTCTGGGGCCAGTGTTTGTCCTTCAACAATGTAACTTTGGCCCTGAAGTATGGAAACCATGTGGAGTTCACAAGTTGTTCCAGCTGTACATCTCTTGCAGAAGTTCCATGGCTTTGAGTTACTGCAGTGCCCACGGGCAATTGCAAACCATTTCTGCACAAATCAAGGGAACTGTGAACACTTGGTGCACAAATATAAAATTAAAACCTCTCTGGTATACAATTATGGTCACACAGGAAAGTCCATTGAGCAGTTAACTCTGTGCTTAATCCACAAATAAGGAGGTACCGTCAGCCACAGTTATCTGCCCCAGGCATCTAGTTGTCAATTTCTAGTTCCTATTCTACATGTACATCATTTGTACAAAAGAAGTGTCAGACATAGCTTAGCATTGTCAATATGTAATGAATGATGTAAGACAAACTATCACAGGGATTTGTGCTGGAGTCTCAAAGTTTCACAGTTTATGTAAATGATTTGGGTGCCAAAGGTGCGGTATCTAAAGTTGCTGATGATGGAAAAGCAGGAAAGTAAATTTTGAAAAGATGTAGAAGACTACGTAGGGAGATAGATTAGTTAAGTGAGGCAAAGGTGACAAATACACAGGAATGAAGGAAAATGTGAAATTACCCTTTCGGCAGGAAAAAAGAAAGGAATATATTATCTGTATGGTGAAAGATGTGGAGGGATTTGGGTGCCCTGAAGCATGATCTGCAAAGGACTAGTATGCAGGTAGAGGAAGTACTTAGCTATGCCAACAGTAAGTTATTGTTTATTGCATTTTGTATTACATGCAAAAGTAGGGCGGTTGTGTTTTGCTTATATAGGGAATTGGTGAGACCACATCTGTAGTACTGTGTGCAGTATTGGTTTCCTTATTTAAGTAAGGATATGTAGTACATACATTGAAAGCAGTTCAGAGAAGGTCTACTAAACTAATACCTGGAATGAACAGGTTGCCTTATGTGGGAAGGTTGGACAGGATAGGCTTGTATCTGCTGGAGTCTAGAAGAATGAGAGAGGGCTTGATTGAAGCATGTAAGTTCTTGAGGTTTCTTGACAAATTAGATCTGGAGAGGATGTTCCCTCTTGTGGGAGAATCAAGGATCAGGGTTCACTATTTAAGCAATGAGGCAATATTTTTTCTCCAGAGAAAAAAAAGGACTGCAGATGCTGGAATCTAGATGAAAAACACGATGATGCTGGAGGAACTCAGCAGGCCAGGCAGCATCCGTGGAGAAAAGCTGGCGGTCAATGTTTTGGGTCAGGACCCTTCTTCAGGACTGAAGATAAGAAAAAGGGAAGCCCCATATATAGAAGGGGAAAGCAGAGCAGTGATAGGTAGACAAAAGAGGGGAGGCGGGGTGGGCACAAGGTGGTGATAGGTAGATGTAGATAAGAGTCAGTGATAGGTAGGTGTTGGGGAGGAGGGGAGAGCAGATCCACTGGGGGATGGGTTAAAGGTAAGGAGAGAAAAAAAAGGTAGAGAAAAAGAGGCTAGGAAAGGGAAGAAGCATGGTTGGGAGAGGGGGGTTTATGGAGAAGGGGGGTGAGGATTACCTAAAGTGGGAGAATTAAATGTTCATGCCGTCAGGCTGCAAGGTTCCAAGACTGAAAATGAGGTGCTGTTCCTTCAGTTTGTGCTTGGAATTCTCCTGACAGTGGAGGAGGCTGAGGACTGACATGTCTGTGATAGTGTGGGAGGGGGAGTTGAAGTGACTGGCAACAGGGAGATGCAGGTCGTGGTTACGGACAGAACGCAAGTGTTCTGCGAAACGGTCACCTAGAAAATCATGTCTTTGTTCTTCCTCATGTTCTCCCTCATAAAATCATGTCTTTGGAACTCTCTTTCTCAAAAGATGGTGGAAGAGGAGTACTTGAAATTTTTTAAGGCAGAAGAAAATTGGTACTTGATAAACACCAGGTGGAAAGGTTATGGTATGCAGATGGGAATGGGGAATTCAGCCATGATTCCATTAGATGGCTGAGCAAACTTCCAGTCAAGTTAAGTCGAGTTTATTGTCCTATGCATAAGCATGGTGAGGTACAGGTACAATGAAGAACTTGCTTACAGTATCTACACAGACATGTAGATTCAGGCAACACAAATAACATAAGTTATGCAAAAATTATACTTAAATTATACTAGACAGTGAAGAAAACAGTGAACTTGAGAGGCTGAGTGGCCTACTCCAGCCCTTAATTTGTATGTGTGCATATAAATAGGATGAAAAGTCTATTTTAATCTTTTAAATCAATCTTTTGTAATGCCATTTATACCCTAAGAATTTCTGGCCATGATAGTTAAAATGGTGTGTCTGACCTGATGTTTGGAGACATTGTTTAGCTAATTACACAGCTGCTTCATTTTGAGATCTGGAAACGTCCAAATTCGATGTGAAATATGGGGTTGGAATACTGACTGATAATTCTTTCTAAGTACATTGTGAGAGCTAAGGTTGAAAGAGTATTAAAACCAATCACGGGATGATGAGGGATGTTCCACTATGTTCCCTTTCACTCCCAGCTCTCCAAAGCATTTTCAGCATTGTTTCTTTTGTAGAAAGATATCTTAGAAAGCAGTCATAGGAGATATGTTAATCCAAATTTACCCATCAAACTATTTTCTCTGTCAAGGATATTTGTGAGCGGAAAATCAAGCTCATTTTGCACCAGCATTAAGCCTTCCTTTTGCTGCTTTATATCTCAGAACTAGATTTATGAGGAATATCAACATCCCTGAGGCTCATTGGGAAATCTTAAGCTTTGATGGACGGAAAGTCCTGGGAAGCTTGCTTGTGATTTGCCAGCAATGGTTACACTGGCTGCAGCTTAAAGCTGAGAATATTCGGGGTAAAGAAAAAACTCCTGTTCTCTGTTTCAACTTCTGAAACGTAAGTCTTACTGCACCAGCTTGTAACCTTTCCAGTTTCTACTAGCCTACTGAATGGAATTGCCAGTTGGAACCAGTTTTGTGCTGTTTGCTTCGGAATATGACACACACCATTGAAATCATTAAATAACATGTCACACCTGACCCTTAGAGACAGCAGACAATGGGAATTTTTTATCCCATCAATCTAGGGAGGATTTGAATTGAGTTTCAGAGGTCAGTATTTCTTCCACTTCACCACAAAACCAATTTAATTTACTTGACAAATGTTCGAACAGTGGAAACAAGTCAGTTCTGGCTGGTGTAATACTAGAAGAACAGGCTTTATGTAATGCTGCAGTAATTCTCTTTCTGGGCATACAGAACAATATCCCAGGAACACTGAACAGGTTCTTGTGGCTTCTTCAACATGTATTTATCCCTGCACTAGAGTAGCCCCTTGACGCACATCACAGATAGGTAATTATTGGTCACAGAATCATGACAGTTACCTAAATGGTTTGTCAGAGCATTGTGCAAACCGTACAGGTTAACTATTTCACCTTTTCCTACTCTATTGATGCACATAGGTCAGGATATTATCAGTTGCCCTCCTTAGTGAGAGTGAGTGGTCATGAATTCTGAGCCTTTATCCATTTCATATCCTTTTATCAGCTTTGTGCTATTTCTGTTCTAGCTGAAAAGAGTCTTGAGATGTTTTGCATCAAAAGATCACTGCATGGTTTTGGAAATGGGTCCTTTTGTCAAGTTTTTTATAGTAACTGCATATCATGAAGATTTTCCAATGATTTAATGCGAGTGTGTTGTGAAGCTTTCAGTTATATGTTGCATCTTGACCAATTGAGGTTGTCGGTGTTGGGAAACAATGAGCTGGAAGGTTGTAAACAAGGAACATGCTGACAAGCTGCAAATTGTGCCATTGTTATCAATCTCAACAATACCATATCCGATCCATGTGTCTGTGAGCTTTCTGTGAAGAACCTTCTCAAGCCTAACTCCATCCTTATTCTTGTCCAGATTATTTGTTACTTTCTTATTAAATGTATGAAATTATTCCATCATGAATTTCCTTTTGTAAATCCAGGCAGATTCTTTTATTTATTGTATATAACATTTTAGGTGTCTTGTCTTTGGCAATTAATTGCAAAGATTTACTTGATATTAACGCTGGATTGGCTGGCCTATAATGACTAGGATTGGCTGCAGCTTTACCTTTTGCCTATTCATGCGTACATGATGGACTTTCTACCCCTGGTCACATGCCATCTCTTCCCTCTCCAAACCTGCAATTTGTACCTCTTCTGTTTTTTGTCTCACGATAGTGCTTTGCTAGAAAATTCAGGATTTGGACTGAGCAATGGTGAAGGAATACTGACTTTCAGGGATCTCAGAGCTGAGTGTCTACCCTTGATACTGTTGTACTGCTGCTATTTTTCTTCTGAATAACCGATGTTGAGGAGTTGATTGGTTCAGCTGAGATAATTGGTCAAATCTCTGCAATAATACACCCTGCAGGCAAAGTACTGGTGATGGACTGGTGGGTCTACCAATGATGTATACTTCTAGCTACTGGATG
This sequence comes from Pristis pectinata, assembly GCF_009764475.1. Taxonomy (NCBI): domain Eukaryota; kingdom Metazoa; phylum Chordata; class Chondrichthyes; order Rhinopristiformes; family Pristidae; genus Pristis; species Pristis pectinata. Next base: position 87,625,349 of record NC_067412.1, read on the forward strand.
ATGCTCAGTTTCTTGTGAGTTTTGCAGAGGGTCAAATCCAGGCAAGTGCTGAGTATTCCATCATGTTGCCTGGACTTGGGGCCCTGAGTTACAAGGAGAGGTTGCATAGACTAGGACTTTATTCCCGGAATGTAGGAGATTGAGGGATGCCCTGATAGAGGTATATAAGATCATGAGGGGCATAGACAGGGTGAAAGCATGTAGTCTTTTTCCCAGGGAGGGGATGCTGAAAACAAGAGGGCATGGGTTTTAAGATCAGAGGCAAGAGATTTAACAGGGACATCAGGGGCAGCTTCTTCACGCAAAGGGTGGTGCATATTTGGAATGAACTGCCAGAAATAGTGGTTGAGGAGGGCATATTAGCAACATTTAAAAGCCATCGAGATAAGTACCTGGATAGGAGAGGCTTAGAGGGCTATGGGCCAAATGTAGGCAGATGGGACTAGCACAGTCTGCATGGATGAGTTGGGCCAAAGGGCCTGTTTCCATGCTGTTTGACTTTGACTCTATCACAGTTTGTATTGGACCTGTCCATCATTAGAGAACTCAGTCTCTCTCTTCTCTTTCTTCAAATGAACTAAAAATTCTCACTCATCCTTAAGCTCATCCCCAACTCATAGCATGGAAGTGGAAGCTAATGCTCTCTGTGATAGAAAGGACGTGGACTCACATACTAGGTTGTGGATTGAATAGACCATCAGGTTTGTTCAGCTTGATACAATGGACAAGGAGCAAGAAGATGCCTTTGACCTTGCCAACATTTAGCTGAAAGAAATTTCAGCTCCCTAAGGAGATCATGGCTGAAATTACGTAATTTAAAAGAGATAGAAACCAAAGCAGGGAATATCATTATAGACTAAAAATAGAAACAAATGTGGAAAAAAATCCTCAGAAAATAAAATTCTTAGTGTATGAAGCCCACTATCCTTGAAAAGCTTCAGTGTTAGAATCAATCAAGGACAACAGAAGCATTATGGAACATTGAAAAAAGAGGCGGACAATTAAATTAAAAAGAATGGGTTCTGGCACGGTTAACAAAATAATGGAGCAGGCTTGATGGGGTCAATGGCATGTTCATAAGTCAATCATTGAACATGCCAAACTTAAATAACTCACCTGATATCATAATGACCTGCCATATACTAAACAGAAATAATGTTATTGAACCTTAGTTTAAGAAAAACAATTTGGGGGCAAAAAAGAAAGGCTGTTTAATCTTTACTCTGTACTTTAATTATATGTATTTCTTGATTATTCTTAATCTTCAAAGTACAGCTGCTTTTCTGTAAAGGAAATGATCTTGATGTTATGCAGAATGGTAATCATTTTTTTATTATTAACATAAGTGTGCCATAGTTAGAAATATTAGAAAGAGGGTTTATTTTGGTCAATCTACTGGATGCAAATTATATCATGAAATTGGGAATCGTAATCATTTATTTGCTTCGTATGGCACTCATGGTGCTGCATTTATGTTTAATATTACAGAAAGCACTGCTATTCATGTCTTAATACCTACACTTCTGTATTTCCCATATGAAGATACACACTGTGCACCATTTGGCTGCATTATGATCTTCAATACTATCTTTCCACATTATAATATACATTCTATCCTATGTTTGCTTTATAATACTTACAACCCCTATCACTTTGTTACAATGCAATGTCAGCATTATATCTCCATGACATAGTACACAAGCAATTCTGCAGGCTCTGCATTATGTCATGGAAATATCACCAAATCCTCCATTTATTTAGAATATTGCAGAAGAGAAACAAGTGTTTTACTTGGTTGGCTCTGTCTAATTCCACTATTCTGCTTGCAACTGATAACCTGGTTTTGTTTGCAAGCGATAATCTAATTTCCCTTTCAAATGAACTTTAAGGTTCTACCTGAACTAGTTTGTGGTAGAGAATCCACATTTCTCATTACAGTCTGTTTAGCAATCTCTCGTTTCGTTCTTGTCATTATCTACAAATGAAAGGAAACATTTCAGTTTTTGACTGGAAAGATTCTATCACTACAAATCTTATTATAACCTTTCACAATGACCTGATAATTGGTCTTGGCAAGACCTCCATTGGAGTCAGTAGAACTTGGAATGAATTCTAGTGAAATCTCCATATAACTCACCACTCCTCAAGGCCAAAATCAACCTCTCTAAGTAACCCAAGTTTACCAAGTTACAATTGCATTTGTTGTCAACAAAGCAGATGCAGATCAGCAGAAAATACATTTGGCAGCACAAGGTCCATGAAAGCTACTGTACTGTGAGCACCATTGAGTTTCAAGCAACAGTTTTCCAATCTTAGATGCAAAGAATATCAGAAGAATGTAAGAGCTTTGGAACTGTGTGTTTTAGGTTACGTCTGGAGCACTGCATCTTAGAAAGAATGTATTGACCTTATGATGAAGAGGAGTAGGACCTGTTCTACCCTCCCATGAGATCATGGTTATTCTATGTCCTAAATCCAAGTGTTTTCCTTTTTGCTGCATGACATAAACATTTTAGTTAACAGTCTATTAATGACATTTAAGATTAGCAATTGATCAAACATCTGTTGCCCTTGGGAGAAGAGAGTTCCAAACTTCTCACACCCTCTGCATGTAGAAATGTTTCCTACCTTCACAAATGCAGGGCCTGCCTCCAATTTTTCCAAGTCCTTAGTTGTTGATTCCTAAAATAGCAGAAGTAATTTAGCTTCATCTACCATATTAGTTAATCTTATATCTTAAAATCTAAACCAATCACTTCTTAACTTTCTGAATTCCAAGGAAAACTATCCTAAACTGTAAAACCTTTCCTCGTTTGTAACCCTTGAAGCTTCTGGTAATCAATGCTCCTCTCCCTCAAAGGACATAGTTCCCTGAAAGTGGTGTCACAAGTAGATAGGGTCGTAAAGAGAGCTTTTGGCATTTAAGCCTTCATAAATCAGGGCATTGAGTACAGGAGTTGGGATGTCATGTTGAAGTTGTACAAGACGTTGGTGAGGCCAAATTTGGAGTATTGTGTGCAGTTCTGGTCACCTACCTATAGGAAAGATATCAATAAGCTTGAAAGTGTGCAGAGAAAATTTACAAGGATGTTGCTGGGACTTGAGGACCTGAGTTATAGGGAAAGGTTGAATAGGTTAGGACTTTATTCCCTGCAGCACAGGAGAATGAGGGGACATCTTATAGCAGTATACAAAATTATGAGGGGTATAGATAGGGTGAATGCATGTCGGCATTTTCCCCTCAGGTTGGGTGACACTAGAACTAGAGGACATAGGTTTAGGGTGAAAGGTGAATTATTTAAGGGGAATCTGAGGGGAAATGTCTTCACTCAGAGGGTGGTGTGAGTGTGGAACGAGCTGCCAGAGAAAATGGTAGATGCAGGTTCAATTGTAACATTTAAGAGAAGTTTGCATAGGTACATGGATGGGAGGGGTTTGGAGGGCTATGGTCTGGGTGCAGGTAGATAGGATTAGGCAGAAGGTCAGGTAGGCATGGACTAGATGGGCTGAAGAGCCTGTTTCTGTGCTGTAGTGCTCTATGATTCTATGACAAAATATCTTACCCATTCATAGGACCTCAGATACGTATTAACCAGGTTTTGCACATGTTGTAACTTTGTTTACTCCAAATATAAAGGCCAGAATTTCACTGGGCTTTTGTGATTATTTTCTGTATCTTCCCTTCACAGATACGTATTAACCAGGTTTTGCACATGTTGTAACTTTGTTTACTCCAAATTTAAAGGCCAGAATTTCACCGGGCTTTTGTGATTATTTTCTGTATTTTCCCTTCACATTTTAATTATCCATGTATACACACCAGCCACAGCACCTCCTGAGCCCAATACCCACTACCCACACACCACACTGCTTTCAACTTTTTGAACATTTAGAAAGCACTATTACAGGAAGGACATGGAGGCTTTGGAGGGGGTGCAGAAGAGGCTTACCAGGATACCGCTTGGATTAGAGGGCATGTACTAGGAGGAGAGGTTGGACAAACTTGATTTGTTTTCTGACCTGATAGAAGTTTATAAGATTATGAGAGGCATAGACAGAGTAGCAAAAGAGCTGGCATCTTTTTCCCCAGGGTTGAAATGTCAAATACTAGAGGGCATCCATTTAAGGTGAGAGGGGGTAAGTTCAAAGGGGATGTGCAGGGCAAGTTTTTTACACAGACAGTGGTGGGTGCTGGGGTGGTAGTGGAGGCAAATACAATAGAGGTGTTTAAGAGACTCTTAGATAGGATCAAGAATGTGCAGAGAATGGAGAGATATGGACAATATGTAGGCAGAAGGGATTAGTTTAGTTAGGTGTTTAATTACTAATTTAGTTAGTTTGGCAGAACATCATGGGCTAGAGGGCCTGTTCCTACACTGTTCTATGTTCTTTGTTCACTCTGTCTTAACTCTTTAGGTCCAAAGAAGATGGTCTCACTTTGGTTGACATTAAATTTCATTTGCCGTAGCTTTGCCCATTTATTCAACTATTTTGTCATTTAATCAAGGGAATTTTAGGGCAGGGTTAATCATTCATCTTCTATTCCAGAAATTTCAGCTTTAGCTAAATGTTTCTTTGTGGGACTTTATTAAATGTCTTCTGGAATTTGATAGAAACAGAAATTCTCCTGTATTCCACCCATTCATGTGCCATCTGCAGTGTTGGTCACCTGGTTTTCTAGCCAATTACCAAAGTTGTTAACAAACGTGGTGAGTAGTTGCAGTCTCCAACGTGGATCCTTGAAAGATGCTAACAGGCACAACCTGCCTCTTTGACTATTTGCACATTATGCTTTCTATCTGTCGCTTGCTAACTGCATAGCCAGGCCAATAATTTGCCCTCGGTTCCATGATCATCAACTTTAGTTGACAGACCCATGAGGAACATGTTTAAGTGTCTCCTGGAAGTCCATATTAAAAATGTCCTTGCAAGGTCTCCTGTGGATCACTTCAGCTACCTGTTCAAAGAATTCAGTAGTGTTGTCAAGTAAGAGCTTCTTTTACAAACATAAATCCTTGAAAGGAGTTCAGCAATGACACCAGGATTGAAGATTTAAATTAGAAGGAGCAATTATATCAAGCAGACTTAAATTCACAGGAATAAATAAGGTTAACCAGTGAATGGACAGAGGTTTTTAGGTTTTTAAAGGAACTGATGGAGTTCAACCTGGAAAAGTGTGAAGTGATACACTTTGGTAGATCGAATTTGAAGGCAGAATACAAGGTTAGTGGCAGGACTCTTCACAGTGTGGAGGAACAGAGGTATCTTGGGGTCAACGTCCATAGATCCCTCAAGGTTGCCACGCAGGTCGATAGGGTTATTAAGAAGGCATATGGAGTGTTGGCCTTCATTAGTCAGGGTATTGAGTTCAAGAGCCGCGAGGTGATGTTCCAGCTCTATAGAACTCTGGTCAGACCACACTTGGAGTATTGTATTCAGTTCTGGTTGCCTCATTATAAGAAGGATGTAGAAGCTTTAGAGAGGGTGCAGAGGAGATTTACCAGGATGCTGCCTGGATTGGAGAAGATGTCTTATGAAGATAGGTTGAGTGAGCTAAGGCTTTTCTCTTTGGAGCAAATGAGGATGAGAGGTGACTTGATATTTACAAGATGATGAGATGCATAAATTGAGTGGACAGTCAGAGACTTTTTCCCAGGGCAAAAATGGCTAACATGAGGGGGCATAATTTTAAGGTGATTGGAGGAAGGTATGGGAGGATGTCAGAGGCAAGTTTTTTACACAGAGAGTGGTGGGTGTGTGGAACGCACTGCCGGCAGAGGTGGTGGAGGCAGATACATTAGGGACATTTAAGAAACCCTTAGATAGCCACATGAATGATAGCAAAATGGAGGGCTATGTAGGAGGGAAGGGTTAGATAGATTTTAGAGCAGGACAAAACATCGGCACAACATCGTGGGCCGAAGGGCCTGTATTGTGCTGTAATGTTCTGTGTTCTATGTAATTGAGCCAAGAAATAGAAATTCTTCTGCTGCTGAGGGGCCCATGGAAGGGAGGCATAATCTTAAAATCAGTTGGAGTTAAGCTACAAATTAGTCATAAACTGCTTGTTGAACAGGTTCAAAGGGCTAAATAATCCTGTTTCTTTACTTAACCTGATGGTGAAACATTGTGTGAGGTGTTTCCATTGTGTTAGAGAGGTTATAACTGAAAACTAAACTCAGAGCATGGAGACCATTGTCAGCAGATCCCTTCAGTGACCCCACCAGCACAGTTACAGTTCTCAGTTCACAGTTCACCACCTATTTTTCTATCTTTCTTCTCAAAACCTACCACCTTGACCAGGTTTTCTGGACAGCTGTGCTATCAGTGAATGCCATTCATGCAGAGCAGGACTTCACAATGAAAATAAGTCCAGCTTCGCCAAAGCTTAAAGGGCACATGTCTGACCAAATCCAAGGCCATGGAGTTTGATATGTAGAATCTCTTGGATTAGGTCCTCACTAAGTTATGTAATTACCTCCCACTGTGACTCTTTCTTGGGAGCCCACCATAGTACCCAAGCCCAATTGTGACCTAAGCCCTTACACTCATCAGCCAATCATCTCCCTGCAATCCCAATGTCCCATGCCCCAGTGCCCCAAATCCTGAGAACCCAATTTCACCAATCCTCCCCAGCCCAAGTGATTCTGTGGCCTCAACAGCCCCGGCCTATTGTCACTGTGACCCAACTTGCATCCTACTTGCAACCTACTTGAATCCCTCCACTCAATTTGCCACTTTGTAGAGCAAAAGTCTTTGTGCACATTAAACATGCAAGACCTGCTATGTTGCAGACAATGCTTTGGTCCTGCTGCAGTGTAGAATTTCGCAGCACCAGGTTTATGCACAAAACATGCATTGATCCATTTGCATCTCCTATTTAATATAACTTTCCAAGTGTGGAAGAATATCCAGGCTGAGGTGTTATAAGAATGTGCATAGCAAGTCAGAATAGTGTACATGTGGGAAAGGTAACCGGTGGGAGTGGAGTTTGGGGCCTATGAGGGAGAATAAAGAGGACAGAGTGTGGGAGTAGAAGGCCGTGAACAGTGGTTCAGGGTTTCTTGCAGACACATGGGAAGTGGGACAGGGAAGGTTGGTGAGTAGATATGCAGTGTATGTAATGCAGGTCTGAAGTGAGCACTTGTCTCTTCTAGTTATCTGTAGATTTTTGGCATTATTGGCATTGAATGCCTGCCCCTTAACAGGTCTTTATAAAGTGGCCGTGAGCCACATTCTTGAAATATTTGCAGTCTTTGTGGTGCTAAGAGAACTGCTGGGGTTGTCGTGTACCTTTAAGTACAAATGTGCGGCTCTCACTGATTCCAAGTATGTGTTGATATGGTGATCCTATTGGACAAGGGAATCACGTGGTGTTTCTGCTGTTGAACAATGTGCTAATGACATACAGCTGGAACATTCAGTCTGCAGCAACTCACAATTTATATGTATGAATTCTACCTTGCAAATAAATAAAATCTTTTGATTATATAAATGCCGCATCTCGGTGGATCTGTGAATTTGTGATAGGGATGCTAGATTATCTTTGGGATTGTTGAAGGACATTGTTGATTCTCAGTTGGCAAGTTTCTGGAGAGGTCTTAATAACAAAACTGACTTCTTATAACATTTTCAGTAATCCACTCACATACAATCTCATTTGTCTGAAGCCTCCAGTTACACCAGCAACAGTGCCAAAAGATAGTGTAGCTGATTTATCACCGGGCTGGCACATGGACCAAGCCCAGCCATCCCACCGTTGGATATGAGGGCACAGCATGGTTGCTTTGATTGGCTATATTGGGAGCTTTGGTTTGTATGACCAAGTGTGTAAACATTCTGCTCTTAAATCAAACAAATAGATGTTTTCTGCAAAGTAAGCAATTTCCTAGAAGTTGAAGGAGAAGATGATGTTGTGAGAGCCCAAAGCAATGTACTATGCAACTGTAAAAGAGCAGTACTCATGACAGGAACTGGGCCAGAAGCATATGGCTGGCTGACAAACCTCACTCAACACATGGCGAAAGATATTGTACAGAAACTAGAAGATTACTATAAAATAGCTGAAAGCTATAAGATTGTGAAAAGAAGCCAGAAGCAAGGTGAGACAATTGTCAAGTGCATTTTTTCATGAAAGAGTTTATCCATACACTGCAATTTCTCATGCCTTTTTTGATCATGCGTTAATGCAGTAGGTTTCTGTATGGACTGGTAAATGAACGAATCCAATCAAAGCTGTTTAGCATGTAAATCCTAACATTTAATCTTACATATATATGAAATTATTGTGTCAAAGGAAATGGCATTCAAGAATCCTGGAGAATTTTATCCAGTGCAAACAGCTGGTGTACCTGCAATCCATAATCAGAAAGTCATAACAAAGTCCAAGGTTACAAAACCGAACCCGGTGTTCTGGTGCAATTGCTATCATCGTAATAGCCATCGTTCACCCCAGTCTTATTAATTTAGAACAGCCAAGTATTTGGGTTGCCAAAATAAGGTCATATTTCAACAGCCTGCCGATCAAAGGACGAGAGAATCAAAAATGCAATTTTGGTGGCAATTTGAATTGACAACAGAAAGGACAACTTCATAATTTGGAAGTCTGTTCAGATAATGGGGAACTGGAATCTTCCCGTATCTATGCCACAGACATTAATGGCAGCAAACAGACAGACTCTTGATTAAAACATCGCATTGACATGCAAATGAATAGTGCCAAAGGTGGTTTGATAATGAATCAAGATACTTTGTCCAGCAAACGCAGCCAGATATAGTTGACAAAGAATTATTAAGCTGAAAACATACTTTGAGGAGGTTTTATTGGTGTTGGGTAAATAGAGTGCATTGTGCAACACAATACACGCAACTGGAACTGCCCATCATTGTACCAAACTTTGAAAATAGGCCAACTTTAGTGGGCAAGGACCGACTGAGACAACTTGAGCTAGATTGAACTGATGCTTTCAGTGTTGACACTTCAAATACCTTGACATATGTTTAGAAGGGTATGACAACAGGTTTGAAGACAGATAGACTGGCATAACAGGGGTGCAGTATATATAATATGTATCAGACTAGATTCAAAATTACTCTATTGGAAGCCCTGTATCCTTTAAAGAATCAAGTTGAGAACAATGTAGTGTGGTTGTGAAAGCTGATCAGTGTGAGTGGGCCTTGGTGAGTGATGCATCTGCTTATGGTTTAGGCGTGGTAATAAGCCACATGATGTACGATGGGAAAGAGATAACCATCGCTTTTGCTTTTTGCATTCTCACAAGGAGCAAGAACATTTATGCACAAATTGAGAAGGAAGCACTCAGAACAGCATTTTTGTTTTACTTGACACATTATTTACCCTGGTAACACTTCATATTATATTAGAACCTGAATCGGCAAGGTGTTCTATGGAGGGCATCAAAGGTGCAAAGATAGACAATTCCTCTATACAGTACAGCTGGATAATCCGGTATGGGAGTTCCAAGGTGAATGCTGTTGTGGATGCAGCTCTGCCATGGCTATCATGTGAAAAGTCTGATGTGATCCTCACAGTAAATATGATTGGTGAGGGCTTTCCATTGACCGTGCCTGATATTATAGACAAGATCATGAACGTGGTCTGTGAATGGACATTAAGAGAATCGACAAAACTTGCCTCGTATTCCACAATTGTCACAATGAGTTGTCAAGTGAGCAGGAGTACATCAGTGGGGCTCTGACCTATGAAATGAGAAAAGAGTTTTGCCAAACTTCCTGCAGTATACACAATGATAGTTAATAAGATAAGATATCTTTATTAGTCACATGTACATCGAAACATACAGTGAAATGCATCTTTTGCATAGAGTGTTCTGCGGACAGCCCACAAGTGTCGCCATCCTTCCGGCGCCAAAATAGCATGCCCACAACTTCCTAACCCATACGTCTTTGGAATGTGGGAGGAAACTGGAGCACCCGGAGGAAACCCATGCAGACACGGGGAGAATGTACAAACTCCTTACAGACAGAGGCCAGATTTGAACCCGGGTCACTGGCACTGTATATGAAAACAATCCCAAGAAACTTTATTTACTGGCCTTCTTTTTACAGAGAGCTTGCATCACTGATAAGCAAATTTGCCAAAGTTGTAGAAACCAGCCATCAAAAGCTCCTCATGGCCAACGAAACCCTTCTGGAGACTGCATGTAGACTTGGTGTAAAGGGGAATGACAATTTTCTGGTATTGATTGATGTTCACTCAAAGAGATACAATAAAAGAGGAACACATGGGTTCATATACCTGTTATGAAGGTACAATAAATGAGTTGATGTCATGGCTTAACAGAAAAACTCATTTCTGAGAACATTCCTTACTTTTCATAGTCATCAGTTTTAACCTACTGTGTTCACATGTATGATGAAATGGAATGGTATCAAACATAATCCTGTTCCTTCATATCATCCAACTTCAGCTGGAACAGTTGAGAGATCATTCAAAATAGTTAAGGAAGTTTTTAATAATCAAGTGTTGCTTGATTTTTGAGAGCCTTGGTATGAACTCATCATGAGATATCGTTTGCAACAATCCGCTGGAGGAACTCAGTGGGTTCAGCAACATCTGTGAGAGGAAAGGAAATGTTGATGTTTTGGGTCGAAACCCTTCATCAGGACCCGAAATGTTTCGACCCCAAACGTTGACAATTCCTTTCATCCCACAGATGCTGCTTAATCCACTGAGTTCCTCCAGCAGATTGTTTGTTGGTATTGGTATTGGTCTATTATTGTCACTTGTACCGAGGTACAGTGAAAAACTTGCCTTGCATACCAATCATACAGGTCAATTCATTACACAGTGCAGTTACATTGGGTTAGTACAGAGTGCATTGAAGTAGTACGGGTAAAAACAATAACAGTATAAAGTGTCACAGCTACAGAGAAAGTGCAGTGCAATAAGGTGCAAGGTCACAACAAGGTAGATCGTGAGGTCATAGTCCATCTCATTGTATAAGGGAACCGTTCAATAGTCTTATCACAGTGGGATAGAAGCTGTCCTTAAGGCTCTGGTATCTTCTACCTGATGGAAGAAGAGAGAAGAGAGAATGACCCGGGTGGGCGGGGTCTTTGATTATGCTGGCTGATTCACCAAGACAGCAAGACGTAAAGACAGAGTCCAAGGAGGGGAGACTGGTGTCCGTGATGCGCTGGGCTGTGTCCACAACTCTCTGCAGTTTCTTGCGGTCCTGGGCAGAGCAGTTGCTGTTCTAAGCTGTGATGCATCCAGATAGGATGCTTTCTATGGTGCATCGATAAAAGTTGGTGAGTGCCAAAGGGGACATACCAAATTTCTTTAGCCTCCCCAGGAAGTAGAGGCGCTAGTGAGCTTTCTTGGCCGTGGCATATACGTGATTTGACCAGGACAGGCTGTTGGTGATGTTCACTCCCAGGAACTTGAAGCTGTCAACCCTCTCGACCTCAGCACCATTGATGTAGACAGGTGCATGTACACCGCCCCCTTTCCTTGGGAATCTGTTGCTCCAGATTCTAGCATTGCAGTCTCTTGTGTCTCCATGAAATATACCTTGGCTAATTTCTTGCTAAAGTACAGAACAGTTCCATACCACGCACCGGGGTAGACCTCCTCAGGCCTACAAATGAGAAGACTGAAAACACAGTTAAACCTTGTTCAATCAAATTTTGCATTTAGAGTGGAACAGAAGCAATTGAGCCTAAAATGTCAATACAAGTGACCCCCCCCCAACACCCCCAACCACCCCCATTAAGTTTAATGGAAATTTGCCCCTACAGAATTCACAATCACTTTCCCAGAGATTGAGATATGGAATAAAATTTCCTCTCATGGAATTTATTTGCAAAACAAGTAAGTAAATAAACACTAAATTTATTTTTTATCAACTCGCACTTTATTGACGCACACGTAGATGACACCGCGTCACATTATGGAAAGTCATAATATGGACCATTTTCCAGGAACACCACCTCCCACACGTGGGGATTGCCTGTGTAGCATTAATTGAAAGTACACAGTTTCAAGCAAAATGACAGCCCTAATGCTCTTAGTTTACTCAACAAATTGAACTGACATCAGTGGGAGGTAGAAACCATAATAGAAGTTTGCTGAACCAAGAAATATTTGGTTGAAAATGGTGTTCAACAAGACCAAATGCCCATTGCTAGACATGAATGAAATCTGGATGGTGAACCACTCAATCAGGAAGCAAAGTATAGAACTCAAGCAAGCCTGATAAAGAACAGACCCTTCTTTGAGTTCAAACATAGTCCAAAGTTTGATTCAGTAGCAACATCAATAAAGAAATCCCTAAGATTCTGAAAACTAGTTACTAAAATGAATTTATATTTGTTGTTCATTAAATGTGTACATTACTAAGTTGCATATATGTCACTGTTGAAAATATAAAATGGCTTAGGTAAAAATATCTTTTTCTTTAAAAAAAGTGTGGTCTATCATTAAGCAAGAACATACTGTTCTCTGCCAATGCATGTGTGTTTTCATAATATGAACCTCTTGGGTGGAGAGTCCAATGGGACTTGATTTAAAACATACAACAATGCAGCATCCAGTCTCAACAAGCCTTGGGTGGCACGGTGTCGCAGCAGTTAATGATGCACACCTCTGTCAACCCATCCCCGATCCTGACCTTGGGTGCTGTCTCAGTGAAATTTTATGTTCTTCCTGTGGCCGCTTGGGATTTCCCCTCTGCTCTGGTTTCCTCCCAAATTTCAAAGACGTGCTAGTAGGTTAATTGGTTACTGTAAATTAACTCTAGTGTAGGCAGGTAGCAGGAGAACCGAAGGAGTTTTTGGTTATGTGAGAGAGGACAGTTTACAGGGAAGTAAGTGGAGGAGTCAGACTGACGGGAACTGGCATGCACTTGATCTGCTGAATGGACTCCTAAGTTGTAAGAAAAAATACATAAGTATTTTAAATGCTCTTCCTTGCAAATAAACATTTCTGATTTAAAATATTTATTTTATATAAATGCTGCATCTCAATACATTTTTGAAGACACTTAGGAGCCACTCCACATTCTATTCAGATGCAATTTGCAGAACTTCTGGCATTGACCTCCTGAGCCATCTCCGCCCATTCATTGTCTATGGATTTCTCACCTAATCCCTGAAGGGAATGTGTCCCCATCCTTCTACCAACCCAAGCATTAAGGGCTTCCATTGCTGAATTTGGAAAGCTGGGAGCTCTGCAGCTCCTTGTGCTATATTTCAACTTACAAAGAACGGAGAACATAGAACAGTACAGCACAGGAACAGGCCCTTTGGCCCATGATGTCTGTGCCAACCATGCCAATCTAACTAATCCAGTCTGCCTGTACTGTTTCCCTCTATTCCCTGCCTGTTCATGTGCTTGTTGAAATGCCTCTTAAATATTACAATCATATCTGCTTCCACCATCTCCCCTGGCAGCGCATTCCAGGCACCTACCACACCCTGTGTAAAAAGCTTACTTCGTAAATCTTTAAATTTTCTCTCTCTCACCTTAAAGAATCCCTCTAGTATTTGACACTTCCATTTAAAACATAGAACATAGAACACAGAAAAACTACAGCACAATTCAGGCCCTTTGGCCCACAAAGCTGTGCTGAACATGTCCCTACCCTAGAAATTACTAGGCTTACCTATAGCCCTCTATTTTGCTCAGCTCCATGTACCTATCCAACAGTCTCTTGAAAGACCCTATCTTTAGAAAAAGACTCTGATAGTCTAACCCATCTATGGCTCTCATGATTTTATACATTTCTGTCAGGTCTCCCCCCCCAGCCTCTGACACTCCAGAGAAAACAATCCAAGCTTGTCCAACTCTTCTTATAGCTCATACTCTGATCCAGGCAACATCCTGGTGAACCTCTTCTGCACCCTCTCCAAAGCCTTCACATCCTTCCTGCATTTATTGAAAGCATTTCAATGAAAGCATTTATTGCTCTCTTTAAAAGTTGCAAATAGTCTCTAAATAGCATGCTAAACGACACTGGTGTATGCATGTTTCCATATAATAAGGAAAGCAGCCAGTGACTACACAATGAGTACATTCAACAGAGGAATAACCCACATGTATTGAAACAGAACCAATTTTCCAGGTGATTGTAACTTATTAAAATTGTTCAGAAATATATCCTTCTGTAATAAGTACTCTATCTAATGAAACACTGTTGATCAGGTATTTTCTTTGTTATACTGCAAATTCTGTTGATATATACTTTTAGTATAGTATCCACATCTTACAACTCTCTCAACACGATATCCACATGTTTCATGGTGATGTATCCTAGGAATGGAAGTCTTCCAAATGTTCTTTGTGAAGCTTTGATGTGGTGAAACTGATCTTGGATCACAGAAGATAAATAGATGACCTGGCAATAAATTACAGGAGTCCATCAAATCTCAACTGCGGAAACATTTCATCAGGATTCAACACAATGTCACATTGGAAAAGAAGTAGATCAATTAGTATGGGCAATGCATTGCTATAGAGGGAGTTAATCAACTGATAGTTTGAGAGATGAATTGCTCAACCTTTAAATAGTTGTATCTCCTGTTGTATTCTCTTGGATTTTTTTCCTCCCTTTATCATGTAATTTGACACAGAAATTTTTTTCTGAAATTCCAATTTGTTTATTCTCAGATATGAAGGAAAGTAATTAGAAACAGATGCTGGGCCAAATTTCATCTGCTGAATAAATCTGCTCAAGAACAAGAAGGACGTTGCTAAGAATCTTTTCTTTCCTTTTACTGTCCCCTAGTGTTTATATTTCATAAACAGAACAAGTTAACTAGAAGTTAATAATGAGACATCATTTACCAAAATTCTTTGAACTCTGGGCAGGTCCCAGTGGATTGGAAGACAGCGAATGTCATGCCACTGTCTAAAAAAGGATGTAGGCAAAAAGCAGGTAACTATAGGCCAGTTAGCTTAACATTTGTAGTCAGAAAAATGCTTGAAGCTATCATTAAGGAAGAAATAGTGAGATATCTGGATAGAAGTGGTTCCATTAGGCAGACACAGCATGGATCCAGGGAGGGCAGGTCCTGTTTGACAAACTTACTGGAGTTCTTTGAAGATATAATGAGCGCAGTGGATAGAGGGGAACAGGTGGATGTTGTATACTTGGATTTCCAGAAGGCATTTGACAAGGTGCCGTATAAAAGACTTATCCATAAGATAAGGATGCATAGAGTTGGGGGTAACGTATTAGCATGGACAGAGGATTGGTTAACCGATAGAAGGCAGAGATTTGGGATAAATGGGTATTTCTCTAGTTGGCAATCAGTGGTGAGTGGGGTGCAGCAAGTATTGGTGCTGGGCCCGTAACTGTTCACGATATACATTAACGATTTGGAAGAGGGGATCGAGTGTAGCATATCTAGGTTTGCTGATGATACTAAATTGAGTGGAAAAGTAAATTGTGCAGAGGATGCAGAGAGTCTACAGAGAGATATAGATAGGTTAAGTGAGTAGGCAAGGGTCTGGCAGATGGAGTACATTGTTGATAAATGTGAGGTCATCCATTTTGGAAGGAAAAATAGAAAATCAGATTATTATTTAAATGGTGAAAGATTGCAGCATGCTGTGTGCAGAGGGACTTGAAAATGCTTGTGCATGAATCGCAAAAGGTTGGTTTGCAGGTGCAACAGGTTATCAAGAAGGCAAATGGAATGTTGGCCTTTATTGCTAGAGGGATTGAATTTAAGAACAGGGAGGTTATGCTGCAACTGTACAGGGTACTGGTGAGGCCGCACCTGGAGTACTGCGTGCAGTTCTGGGCTCCTTACTCGAGGAAGGATATACTGGCTTTGGAGGCAATGCAGAGGAGGTTCACCAGGTTGATTCCGGAGATCAGGGGGTCAGCCTATGAGGAGAAATTGAGTCGCCTGGGACTATACTTGCTGGAATTCAGAAGAAAGAGAGGGGATCTTATAGAAACATATAAAATTATGAAAGGGATAGATAAGATGGAAGCAGGAAGGTTGTTTCCACTGGTAAATGAGACTAGAACTAGGGGACATAGCCTCAAGATTTGGGGGAATAGACTTAGGATGGAGATGAGGAAAAACTGCTTTTCCCAGAGAGTAGTGAATCTATGGAATGCTCTGCCCAGAGAAGCAGTAGAGGCTACCTCATTAAATATATTTAAGACAGAGTTAGATGGATTTTTGCATAGTAGGGGAATTAAGGGTTATGGGGAAAAGGCAGGTAGGTGGATCTGAGACCACGATCGGATCAGCCATGATCTTATTGAATGGCGGAGCAGGCTTGGTGGGCCAGATGGCCTACTCCTGCTCCTATTTCTTTCGTTCTTATGTTCATGGGAACTTTTAATATTTGTGGCCCCATGGAATTAGGTGCAGCTTAAATAGGGAAAAACATTGAGGTGTTTGAAAACTGACATCAATCCACAGATTTCTGGGAATCTTGTGGAAGCTGGAAAAAGAGGTGGAAAGCCAACCTATTGTTAGGAGGCAAGTAGTCATTTGAAGAAGCTTGATGAGGCCGGAAACCACTGATTTAACTTGCTTTGAGCGATTGAGTTTCCCGGGCAACTAAATAGACATCAGGACAACTTCACGGAGAAGGTATGAAAGTAAGTACCTTCACTGCAGTGCTTATGGGCTGGGAGAAGCTGAAGTGCTTCTCCCTCACTACCACCGCCCCTCCACCAATGACACCCCTCCCTTCACCATCCCCCACCCCCCAAGCTCTCCCACCACTAGTTTTCACCTCCTGTATAAACTCCCTTCCAGGGATTATTCCCTCCTCACAGTGCCAGGGATTAGTGTATCCATCTTTCTAAGGGAAGTTCCACCTCGTTGTTTACAGAACTCACTTCAGTAAATATTTGGATATTTGTCTGGGACTGAGAGAAAGAGTTTATGATGTTTTACAATGATTTAGCAGAACACAACTTCATTGTAACAAAGTTCACCGATATTCTATTGTTTAAACTTTCCCTCAGTCAGAACCAAATGCCTTACAAGGTTTGATCATCCCCCCCATCCTTACTCCTTCCTTGGACTTGTTTACTTGCCCCAGACTTTTCACCCTTGATAAATCCCTGCTCCAGTTGAAATGCACACATTTCCAGCACAGGATTTCTTTCCATCACTTCCTATGGTATGAGTAGAAGTACCTAATCTGTATGGAGGCACAAGAGACTGCAGATGCTGGAATCTGGAACAATAAACAAATTGCTAGAAGAACTCAGCCAGCTGGGCAGCACCTGCAGAGGGAAATGGACAGTCGACGTTTTGGGTTGAGACATTTCATCTGGACTTAATCTGTATAACTACTGGACATGCTTGAAGCCACTGTTATGCAGGAACTTTATGGTTTGAAACCTTTCTCACTCTTTCAGCTTTGATAGCAGTCACAGCTGTTTTGTCTTAGTTATGGAATTAGGAAAAAATAGCACCATAAAGCTCAGTTTGCAGTGGTTAAAGTATACAAGTTCCAGGTATGGGCAGTAAACTTCCAAGTAGACACAAACAAACTCCTGGGGAGTCTATGGTGGCTGCATGGAGTTGTTCAAGACTTAATGGATCTGGGAAAAGAGAGGAAAGGAATGGCAGGAATATTCACAAGTCACCTAGTTTGCCTGAAAACTGGAATCTCCTGACCAAAGAAAATGCTAATTGTGCATCAGTGCACTCCTTTCAATAAAGGCAAAAGATCTAATTGTTATTGTTGCAAATGCATTTTAAAAGTATTGGGAAATGTGTTTGAGAAATCCAAAGTTGAAAGCTATAAGTTTAGGAAAAATTGTTGAGCATTACTTAATCTACAGATTCATTAATAAAGTAATTTCAACAAAAAATTGGTAACAATTATACATAAATACTTATAATACTTAAACCAATAACATGTAAATACAAAAGAATGCAGATATTTTATTTGCTCCTACAGCTTAAATTACACTCATGTTTTATTTAACTTGACACATAGTTACCATTTCCTCAGAAATTCAAAATGATGTCTGAATTTCTGAATCATGTCAGAGAACTGTCTTATTTGGATAAGCATGAGCTGTTGCGTTTTGGGAAGACAAATGATGGTAGGACTTTCACAGTGAATGGTAGGACCCCGGGCAGTGTTGTAGAACAGAGGGACCTAGTAGTACAAGTACATGGTTTCCTGAAAGTGGCATCGCAGGTAGACAGGGTGGTGAAGAAGGCTTTTGGCATGTTGGCATTCATCAATCAGCGCGTTGAGTATAGAAGTTAGGATGTTATGTTGCAGTTGAACAAGACATTGGTGAGGCCGCATTGGGAACATTGGTCAACCTGCTATAGAAAAGATGCCATTAAACTGGAAAGAGTGCAGAGGAGATTTACGAGGATGTTTGTCGAGACTCAAGAGACTGAGTTATGGAGAGAAGTTGAGCAGGTTGGGACTTTTTTCATTGGAGCGTAGGAGAATGAGGGGTGATTTTTATGGCGGTGTATAAAATTATAAGGGGCACAGACAGAGTGAATGATCACAGTCTTCCTCCCAAGGTTGAGGAATCAAGAACTAGAGGGCATAGGTTTAAGGTGAAAGGGGAAAGATTCAATAGGAACCTGAGCGGCAACATTTTCACCCAGAGGGTAGTCAGTATATGGAATGAGCTGCCAGACAAAGTGGTTGAGGCGGGTACGTTAACAACATTTAAAAAGGTACTTGGACAGGTACATGGATAGTAAAGGCTTAGAAGGATGGGCCCAACACAGGCAAATGGGACTAGCTTAATGGAAATCCTAGTTGGCATGGACCAGTTGGGCCGAAGGACCTGATTCTGTGCTGTATGACTCTATGATTCTATAAAGAAATATCATAGAAATCACACTAATAATTAATAGCCAGTTAAGACATTTTAAATAATCTATGTCCCAACCATAGAACTAACAGAAATAATCACGTATACTTTGCATCACAATTAATCTAATCAATCCTTTGCTAAATTGTGTCTTTAACTGTTATTGGACAGCACATTACAATGTTTCCTTTGTGTAATTTATAGCCATAGGATTAGACTTAATTTTTCATTTATATTTGGAGGTGTACTGAGAATATGAAAGGATATATATAAACATCAATTCTTTCTTCAGTTTCCAAGTTTACATTGCTAACATAGTAACTATACTTTGCAAGAAATACAACCTAAACAGATTTTCTTCTTCACACAACACAATGCAGGAAAGAGACGTATTGGTCTTTAACTTTTGCCAGACTTCTTTCCTTGATCCATCCTGGACCTCCCACTGCCCTTGCTTCCTACCGGTTCATCTTCTGCTGTAGATTTTGAGCTTCCTTTTCCCCTCCTCTGTTTAGCAAATACATACAAGAGAAAGGTTTAGTTTTTGCACTAAAATCATGGCATTATTGCCAGATTTCCCACACCATTTCCGTAACCCTAACCAAAAATGGGCTTGCAGGCACATTACATAATCATAATTTGAATTTATATTTCCTCTGGTAAACCCCATGAGTTTTAATTCACTTTATTTATCTTTAACAATGAAGTACTCCTTCCTCTTCTCTCATAATAAACTGTTTCTTAGTCCAGAGTGTCAGCCTAGTTCCAGGTTCACACCAGTACAGTTCAGCAATCAGTTGAATGAGATTCTCAGGAGCAGGGAGACTGGCCTAAGCTTGAATCTGTTACATCCATCACTTCAGGGAAACCTCTTGTTTCATATTGTGAGGGGTTATTGCACACATTCATAACACATCACTCAATGTCATTTCTGCTCATCTCTTTGCCTCTGATACAGCATGTATAACTATTACCACTCATCCAACAAGTTAAGGAATAACTGTAATTAGAAAAGGGTCTCCTTTGATAGGTCAGTGGGATAGTATTGAAACAAACGTACAAAATACAGGATGGTGACTTACTCTGTGAATATTAGGAGGCACCAACAGAGTTGTTGAAGTTGTTACTGTAATGATGGTAAAAGGTCAACAAGGAATGAGCCAAGAACTGTTGTTGAATTGGTTATCTATGAACCTATGTGAAGTATTAAGGGGAGGGGCATTGATCAGAGTTCATGAGGTTCCAAGGTGATCACTGATCCAGGGGGTGTGAATTCCCATACATTGACCAGACATGTTAGGAACTGCCAGGTTGAACCGTGCAAATGGACAGTGGTTCAAGATCCCTGAGAAAATGTGGAGGTCTCGAACAACCCATCAACTGACGATAACTGCATCCTGTTGTTGGATTGCTTCCAGTCAGGGGAAAGAACAAGCATCTATTTTTTTCCGGCACTGAGGCTGGGAAGTATCCCTGCTGAGCCCTGCAATGGTTCAACACACATAGCGCTGGAGGAACTCAGCAGGTCAGGCACCTATGGAAGGAAATGGTCAGTTGACATTTCAGGTCGAGACTCTCAACTGGACTGAAGGAAATAGGGGAGGGTGGAGCAAAAGCTGGCAGGTGATAGGTGGATCCAGGTGAGGAGGGGTGATAGGCAGATGAGGGAGGGGGGAGAGTGGGAATGTCAGAAGCTGGAAGGTGATAGGTGGAAGTGACAAAGGGCCGAAGATGATGGAATCTGATAGGAGAGGAAGATGGAACTTCACCTACATGCAAAGGTACAGCAGACTCATCCACTTCATTCTCTTTCCTGGAAACTGGGACTTCTGTTTAGAAACACAAGTATGTCCCAGAATAAGTACTGGTGCTCGGGCAGATGTTTTGCTCCATTAATGCAGATGACCAAAATCTTAGTCAAAGATTTTAAGGATAAAAGAGAGGTAGAGACATGTAGATGGTTAGGGAGGAAATTCTAGAGTAGAGGACCTTGGTAAATGCAGGCATGACCACCAATGATGGAGCGATTAAGTTCAAGGATGGGCAAGACTCTTGATTAAAACATATAGAGATTACATAGAACATAGAAAAATACAGCACAGGCCAGGCCCTTCAGCCCTACATGTCTGTGCCAACCATGATGCCAAATTAAACTAGTCCCAGCTGTCTGCACATGGTCTGTCACCCTCTATTCCCTGCCTCTTCATGTGTCTGTCTAAATGCCTGTTAAACATATTAAGTTCAAGTTGAGTTTATTGTCATGTACATTATATGCAGAGATTACAGAGAAAGGGAGAGACAAAGATATGGCGACATTTGAAACCCAGAGTCAGGAATTGCTTAATTGGGCACTATTATTGGTTAGTAACCACAAGGGTTTGGGTGAAAGGGATGGCATTCCAGTTAAAACATAGACAGCAACATTTGTATGTTACACAATATACAAATTATAGGGAAGGCAGCAAGGTGAGCATTAGAATAGTCAGGCCTGGAGATAATAAAAGGTTAATGAGGGCTTCAGCAGCAAGGTTTCTATTAAAAATGGGTGGTGTCAGGCAATATTCTAGAAGTGACTAAAGGCTGACGTAGTACCAGTGAAGATATATGTGCTGAAGCTCATCTCAGTAAAGAGAGATTTTTTTGTATCAAACCCATGATGTGCCTGACCTGATAGGATGGGGCACTGGCAAGAAGGACAAAAATTGACCATTTCCGAAAGCAAGTGCTTCTTACAGTGATGAGTGTAAAGCATGCAAAATGCAAAATGATCCCATTGTGGCGACTCACCGTTTAGTCGGGCGAACCGGCTCGGCAGTCGACCCAACGGCGGCGTCAGAGCGATGAGGCCCAAGATGGCGGCGGGCCTCGTCTTTCCGAGCGACGGGGAGAACCCGTGCGAGGGGAAAGTCT
Organism: Pristis pectinata; assembly: GCF_009764475.1. Lineage (NCBI taxonomy): Eukaryota > Metazoa > Chordata > Chondrichthyes > Rhinopristiformes > Pristidae > Pristis > Pristis pectinata. Next base: position 87,647,077 of record NC_067412.1, read on the forward strand.
TGATGACGTAATACTTACGTCGTTGCCGGTTTCATTGGGCGGGAACAGTCTCCCTTAAAGGGCCCGCGCAAGGTGGGAAAATAAACCAGTTCTTGTTCGGCAATCCTCCGACTAGCGTCTTGTTTTATTCCGCGGTAGCAACCGCTACACCATTATTATAACCGGGTGACGAGTATGTAAGAAATTGTCAGTTGTTTGTTTAGCACTATTTAATAAATACGAGCTGTTGACTTCGTCCTTGGTGAGTCAGCAAGAATGCCATTTTGTGAGGCGAAGGAGACATCAAATGTAATGAAAAATAAGCCATTCCTCTGGGCACATAAGGAATATTAAGGTAAATTTTCCAATTCATGCTCTCAGCGGGGAACATGCAATGAAAAAGAGGGCTGCAACATCATAACCCCAACTCAGCAGTTATTCATTCCTTGCTGGCATGGATCCTCAACTGGGAACTTAAGACACAGAACAGTGGCTAAAAGTATATTGACAAAAGTGCAGTAAATTGTTTTGAAAATTGGAAGTATATAACTGTTATTGTAAATATAGATTATAAAAAAGTTGCTTATATCACTTTAAAAGACTCAGAAATAAAGTAAGTAATAAGTAAGAACAATAAGTAACATGAAAGGATTTCTTAGTACATAAAAAAATTAAAAAATAATTTTAACGGTTTAGAAATGAAGAATAGTTTGTTTAAAGAATCCTACAAGATTATCAATGCATTGCAGTTTTGTTTAAAAAAATCCATAATGGCATTCCACTATGGATGACCCTGTGGGACACATTGCTCCCTGTGTGCTAACTCCCAAAGTGCATGAATCCAATAGGAAATGACCTTGTGTGCATTGTCTATAGCTAAAAGCATTGTGGTGACGCTGAATGAGGTGGCAGGAATTTGCACTCAAGCCAGTAAGAATGCTTCTTATCACAGGCAGAAGGGAATCAAAATGAATGGCAAGGCTAAGGCAGCCGTGGTGACCCATGAAAACCATCCACCACAAAATAAGTAAATGGGGATGATCTGGGAGCAGTTGGAGTCAGCAACATGGTGCACTGGGGGAGGGGAAGACAAAGGCCAAGAATACCCAAAGAGCAGTGATTGAATTTCTTCAGCCAGTATCACAGGGCAGTGTGATAGCTGGAGTGTTCTTTGATGTGATCTGCTGTAGTTTTAAATATGGTCAGAGCAATGGTTAAAATGATTCAGACAGTAGGAAAAAGAATGTGCATTTACGTATATAATGGCTTTCACATCCTGAAAGCACTTCACAATTAAGAGGCTGCATTTGAAATGTAGACATTGTTAAGCTCTCGGAAGATAATTTTTAATTTTCCTGAACAAAAAGACTATTGAATTAAAAATATGGGACATGGAAAGGCACTGTTCAGTAAGTTTCTTTAGGCCTCACAAACCCACAACAGGCCGCAGTCAGTGAGGACAGGCAGCAACACCTCCAGCACAATTATTCCCAACACTGGTGCCCCACAAGGCTGTGTCCTCAGCCCCCTACTCTACTCCCTATATACTCATGACTGTGTGGCCAGATTCCGCTCTAACTCATTCTACAAGTTTGTAGATGACACCACCGTAGTGGGCCATATCTCAAATAACAATGTCAGAGTACAGGAAGGAGGTAGAGACCTAGTGACATGATGTCATGACAACAACTTTTCCCTCAATGTCAGTAAAACAAAACAGCTTTGACTTCAGGAAGGGGGGCGATGCTGTTTATGGTGCTCCTGTTTACAGCAATGCTGAGGTTGAGAGAGTTGAGAGCTTCAAGTTCCTGGGAGTGAAAATCACCAATAGCCTGTCCTGGTCCAACCATGTAGACGCCACAGCCTCTACTTGCTCAGGAGGCTAAAGAAATTTGGCGTGTCCCTTTTGACCTTCACCAATTTTTATTGATGCACCACAGAATGCATCCAATCCGGATGCATCACGGCTTGGTATGGCAACTGCTCTGCCTGTGACCACAAGAAATTGCAGAGAGTTGTGGACATAGCTCAGCACATCACGGAAACCAGCCTCCCCTCCATGTCTATATTTCTTGCTGCCTCGGTAAAGCAGCCAGCATAATCAAAGACTCCACCCACCCAAGACATTCTCTCTTCTCCCCCCTCCCACTGAGCAGAAGATACAAAAGCCTGAAAGCATGTATCACCAGGCTCAAGGACAGCTTCCATCCCACTGTTATAAGACTATTGAACAGTTCCCTAGTACAATAAGATGGACACTTGACCTCACAACCTACCTCGTTATGACCTTGCACCTTATTGTCTACCTGCACTGTACTTTCTCTGTAATTGTTAAATTTTATTCTGCATTCCGATATTGTTTTACCTTGTACTACTTCAATGTACTGTTGTAATGAATTGATCTGTATGAACAGTTTGCAAGACGAGTTTCTCACTGTACCATGGTACATGTGACAATAATAAACCAATTCAATTCAATTCACCACAAAGTAGTAAAATTGGCAAGACCTGTGATCAACTATTTCAGGGAAAGTCTATGGTGACTGAACAAAGGTTTACCTTTCGGTTAACACACTGTCTGCCTGTAGATTGATACAATGGGTTAGCTATGAATTGAAAATCATTTGGAGAAGGTAGCTGAGCCTGGATTTCAATTAGTGTTGCCACTTGCTTGAATCTAGATGGATGGTCACCCAGGCACCTCAGGCACTGCCTTTGAGGGATTATATGTGGATTAGCATTGGGATAAAAAAAAATTGGTTGAACATAGATTGCCACTGAGTTACTTTGGCTTATTCCAGATTTGAAAGTGCACCTGTGGTCAAGTGGTCTACTTTACTGTGGGTTAACAATACTGTGAAGTATTTGACTGAGATTAAATTGCAGTAAGTGGTGAATGAAGAAAAGCAAGAAAATTCGTAATAGTTTCAAAAATGCATGGGATCACAATTAAAACGAATGTGCAGGAATTGATTGATCACTGGGGTGAAATGTGAAAAACTTTAGCTTAGGCAAGTCATTGGGTTGATTTACACATCCAGCATCAAAATTCAAACACAAGGAAGATTTGGAAGACTGAGTCTATTTTCATCAGGACAGAAATGATGGGCGGATTTTAATAATGCCTATTGAAGGAATGGAGCACAATAAATGGAATCTAACAGATTTCAGTGATTAGGTATCCTAGAACAATGGGCATGGTAAAAGCCATGAACTGGAATTGGTATAGAGAAGACAAATTGATTAGTGTGGGATTGCTTGGGTACAGATGGATTTTCCTGGAATGAGGCAGGACTAATTTGAAGAAATTCATGTTCGATGAATTAGTGTTATGAATACAGTGTTGGCTACTACAATTAATTTTGGTGTGTAGAAATTACAAATGAGTTTTTTTTACTTAATGAGTGGTAACCCCCAGGTTATCACTGCCATGTATAGTACTAGAGGAGAATCAAATGTACTGTTCAAAAGGGAGCTGGGTAAATATCTGTAAGGAAGGAATATGCAGGGTTATGGCGTGAGAGAAGGGGAGAGGGATGTTGGCTTTTTCATACATATAGGTGGTATGAACAATGGGTAAAATGGTCACCTTCTGTGCTATAATTATTTTGTGATTCTTTGATATCCCTTTATCATCAAGAATTTAAAGAGGAATCATGGAAGAAAACCATTTCAAAATAGCTAAAATCTACTTTGCAAAACCCCATTCCCAGGCACCCAGGCACCTTTGCTTTGTACGTAACTATAGATTCATTAAAACCTAAATTATGAAATTGTACTTCTAGTTGCTGAGATAGGCTCACTGCGAAGAACACATTTAGGAATTTTGGGTTAGGGCAGGAAAATAGCTAATACTCCTGTCCCTGATCTTTATCCAGGAACCATTGATGTAAAATATGTGCATGGACATTAGGTTAGAAGATGGTTGGCCTTTTCTCTGATGCCCATGTGTTAGAATAACTTTCCAATAATCACTATCAATGTTTACCAAGGTCAAAGGTGGACAGCACCTATGCTAACTAAACCTCAATATACCTTCAGGAGAGAAAAGAGCAAAGTACAATGAAATAGGTTAGAAAAATTGCCTATTATAGAAAAGTATGAAGAGACCTTCTCAGGCTTTTGCTTGGGTGGTTGGTCCAAAGTGACGCACTGATTCTGAAGAGCTGCTGTAAATAAACAAGACACAGTTAAAAGGAAGAACAATAATTCAACATGGCATGCTCTTACAACAGACAATGGGCATATCTATTGCTTCCTTGCAGGTAGTGTTACCTCAATAACTCATTTGTGAAAACAGTAGGAAAGGTAACAAGGCTGTAAAATATGAGTATCTGTGCTTAAAGAACACAATTTTTTACATAAAGAATCTAATAGTATTTAAAAATACGGTAAGTCCTCTTTAAGGTCAACTTTAACTTCTGATTTAAGAAAGATGTGCTGAGGTGCTCCTATGGATAATAACATTAGTGGATACTCCAATGGGAAATTGAATTTTGCTTAATAGTTATGTTTGCTGTTTGAACTCTAATCCATGCAATTGCCTCTGCCAATTGTGAGGGAAGAGAGAGAGAGAGGTAATAAGCTATGATTCCTGATCAAGATCACCATACAATAGGTCCTACTGGAATATATTTTCACAGAGGATTCAGGGAAGGACTTGGGCAGATCTGATCACGATCAAATTAATATCTTGCTGACCCACATGGGCTAGAAGCTAGTCCTGGGCAGCACAGTGCACTTCATGATTCCAAAGTGCAGTTCGTTTAATTACGAGGGCTAAACTTCGGAAGTGCATGTAACATGCAGCTGTTAGAATAGACATGGGCATAATGCAAGCAACCAAAGTCAAATTTCCACCCTGTCTTTATACACACATGTGAGAACATTCACGCCAGAGAGGAATTTGCTCAAAAAAAAGGCATATACTGTATGTTTGATAAGAGTCTGTGTCTGCTATCGGTAGTTACAGTACCTATCAGTTCTTCGCTTGGATTGTCCTCAAGTGGAATGATTGATTTAAAGGAATTGTCTGGTGGATTTCCTGTAACAAGACAGACAAAATTCATCTACTTTTGCTATTTTATTTTCCCAATGTTCACTTATCTCATCTTTGAGATGCCTACTTTCAGTGATGTACAATACAACAGGTGCTAATTTCACTTTGCAAGCCCTGAAAATGCAACAACATGATATTTCACTGTCAGGGTAATTATAAGAAAGCACAGTTGTGGAACTGGAGTGGAACCCTTCGCTGATTTTAATGTTCCTCACCGCAAGGATACTGGAGCCAGTTGCAGTGCCATTGTCCTGAGGATGATTGTGGGATTTTTCTAATTTTTTAGATTAATTTGCAGGATGTAGACATCTCCAGCAACGCCTGTATTTGTTGCCAAACCACCGGATTTAAGAACAGCTACTTCCCTTCAACCATTCAGTTCTTGAAACTACCTGCACAACCTAATCACTACCTCAGTATAGCCACAATATGATGCTGCTGCAAGTTTTTCATTGCATCTGTGCACTTTGTCCATCCCTAATAGCCCTGGAACTGAGGGACCATTTCAGAGCACAGTGAGACTAACCACATTGCTGTGGGTTTAAAGTTACAGAAGCGCTACACTGGGAAAAGATAGAAGATTTTCTTCGGTGAAGGTCATTTCACTGTCACTATAACTGATTGCATTTTCAGATTTTCTAATTAACTATCAGAATTTGTGCATCCCAACTTCCATGGTGGGATTTGAACCCAGAATCCTGATATCTCCTCCATCAGAAAATCAAGCATTGAGAGAAGAGAAAAAGAGATAAGGTAGGAGGCACAGAAGGACCGGCAGTTGGCTGGAGGCTATTTATTGGACCTGTAGAAATATTCTTCAAAAGATATCCAAAAATGTTATCTTTTTCCTGAGTGGTTAGCAATGGTCCCGCTACATATATTACCAATGGCCGGATGCAATGTACATCCCATCACTGGTGTTAGAAAATTCTTTTGGCTTCCCTCTGCACATCATGGGAACCTGACTTACTTGCTTTAGTGTGAATCCTGTCTGAAATACATCGGGTCTCTGGCTGCCCATTTCCAGCACCACAGTTTTTGGAACATTGCTGACATATTCCTGCTTGTTAGAAGTGATGAAAATAGACCTTAACAATACTTTCACCTCTGACGCCAAATTAATTTGGTTGTATGACATTTGCTTTTCCCTAACTTCAGAATGTAAGGACCATATTTGGAAAATATTCCCAGTTCTTCACCAACTGGCCCTGAATTGGACACCTCAGTCATGACATTTGTAAGAATAATCAATGGGAAAGGTTGGTACAGTAAATCTAGATTTTGGGATTAAAGTAGATCGATGGAATATGCACTACTTGGCATAAAACCGATGATTAATGTATTATCGATTTCGGGTAGCAAAAGCGTTTGAAGGAGAAATTGACTTCCTAAGTGAATGTGAGGATGTCAGCAGCCAATTGTATTCACCCCTGTGCATTCAAACTCGTGAAGTCATAGAGTTACACAACACAGAAGCAGGCCCTTCAGCCCAACTGGTCCATGCTGACCAAGATCCCCCACCCTAGAGGCCCATAACCTTCTAAACCTTTCCAATCCATGTACCTGTCCAGCTTTCTTTTAAAAGTTGTTATTGTACCTGCTTCAACCACTTCCTCTGGTCACAGAATCCAAGGGAGTGTAGCAAATTAGACCTAAACTTGGTTCAATGGTAATAAAGGATAAAGACTGATGGATGTTTTCTTCTCTGGTTGGAAGGCCTTTAACAGTGGGGTTTCATCTAGTTCTTTGTTTTTTGAAATATACATTAATGATTAAGACCAAGGTGGAGAGGACTTGAATCAAGGTGTGCAAATAGCAAAAATGTTGGCCATATGATTGACAGTGATGAGGAAAGTTTTAGACTGCACAAAAGGTAACAGCCGTCTGGTCAATTGAGCAGAAAAACAGCAAATGGAATTTAACCCAGAGAAGTATAAAGTAATGCATGTGGGATGGTACAATAAGACAAAGGAATGTATAAGAAACAGGAGAGGAAAGAGTTATGGAGGAACATCGGGAGCTTGGAGTGTTTGTGCACAAATTCTAAAGGTGGTAGGACAGATCAATAATCTGGTTGGAAGGCATAGTGGATGTTATTCTTTAATAAATCAAGGCATAAAAGACCATGTTACATTAGAACTGCATACAACACAAGTTAGACCACAGCTTGAATAGTGCACGCAGTTCCAGTCACCACATTATAGGAAAGATGAGATTGCACTGTGGAAGATTTATGAAGATGTGACCTGGATCGGAGGCTAGAGAGGTGCTAAAGTTATGAGCAGCCAAAATAGGGCCAATTTATCTTAGCAGAAGGTCAGAAACAAAACAGGAGGCATAGATTTAACAAATAAGAGAGACGAGGGAAAATATTTTCAATGGAAGTGAATGTCAGATAGAGAGCATAACCAGTGGATGGTACCCTTGCAGAATTGAAGATGATTTTCTTGCTCTTCGAAATTCAGCAAAGCTAACAATTATTTGGAAATAAAATAATTCTCCAAAAATAAAAGGAGCAATGAAATGTTGGAATCCTTACGTTCAATTTTGCATGCATGGTAGATTCCTCTGTGCTCAAATATGTTTTCAACATTTTCAGTTAGATCTTTGATTCGGAACAGAAACTTTAGATTCAACTGGTCATCATACAAGTCTACTGTGTCTGCAAAGAAACAAGATTTATATTATGGAACCGGTTAAAATTAACTCAATACCTATCCCTCTCTCCTTTTGTCTTGAAGGTACTTACTGACACCAGTTCAGTGGTCTTTGCTGTCTGTTCAGTAAGAATGTATTTGCCCTTTTAACCTTCAGGACTTCCCAAAGCACTTTATGCCACTTAATCACTTTTGAAATGTTGTCATCATTGTTGGGAAGTGTGGTAGCTGATTTTAGCACAGCATGATCCCATGAACAGCAATGTTACAATGCGATTTCTACCACCTTGAAGAACAAAGGCTGCAAGTGCAAGGAACTGCACCATCTATCAGTTCCCCTTACACACCATCCTGATTTGGAATTATATTGCCATTCCTTTATTATCACCAACTGTGGATACTAGAACTAGGCACCCAACAATATCGTGGGAACACCTTTACCACAAGGAGAGCAATGTGTAAGTTGGCACCTCTACATTCTCAAAGGCAAATTGGGAATGGGAATTAGATCCTGGTCTCACTGCTGCTCACATTTCATAAGAGAGCAAAATGGACAACATATTGCTTATCTGCAGGCCATATTAACAATGTCCAAGAGGGAATGAGTGAGGGAAAAATTGTGAAGAACTGTAGCTTAGATAAGCAGGAAACTAGCTCAGGTCCTTGTTTTTAGTCTGGAGAAGGGGCTGTGAGATCAGGAGGAGCAAATAGTAGGGAACAGATGCCCACCTAACAACCTCAATAACTTGGAGACTAATTTTCTGCAGAGTGTAAGAGGGCTCTGCATGAAGGACTCTCTAAGTGTCCTGTCTCCACAGTCTATTGCACAGCATTTCATGTACAACAGGTCAGAGAATTATTCTGATCTTACTAAATATATAATATGTCTCTCTTTCTGTGTGGTGGGGCCTGGAATAGGTGGAGTGAGGCAGTTTTCTTCTGAGGCCTTCCAAGACGTTGACCCAGATCACCTGAAACTTTCCAAGTACTGTGTAATGTACACAAGGGCTCTTTTCTACACTTACGTAGTGCAAGGAATATCATGAATCATTAAGAGACATTAGGAACTGCTAAGTTCATCAATTTTGTTTATTCCAGTCTATCTATCGGTATTGGTATTGGTATTGGTTTATTATTGTCACTTGTATTGTGGTACAGTGAAAAACTTGTCTTACAAACTGATCTTACAGGTCAATTCATTACTCAGTGCAGTTACATTAAGTTAGTACAGAGTGCATTGATGTAGTACAGGTAAAAAGAAACAATAACAGTACAGAGTAAAGTGTCAGCTACAGAGGAAGTGCAGTGCAATAAGGTGCAAGGTCACAACAAGGTAGATCGTGAGGTCATGAGGTCATAGGTCATAGTCCATCTCATTGTATAAGGGAACTGTTCAATAGTCTTATCACTGTGGGGTAGAAGCTGTCCTTAAGTCTGGTGGTACGTGCCCTTAGGCTCCTGTATCTTCTACCCGATGGAAGAGGAGAGAAGAGAGAATGTCCCGGGTGGGTGGGGTCTTTGATTATGCTGGCTGCTACACCAAGACAACGAGAGGTAAAGACAGACTCCAAGGAGGGGAGACTGGTGTCCATGATGCGCTGGGCTGTGTCCACAACTCTCTGCAGCTTCTTGCGGTCTTGGGCAGAGCAGTTGCCATACCAAGGCGTGATACATCCTGATAGGATGCTTTCTATGGTGCATTGGTAAAAGTTGGTGAGAGTCAAAGGGGACAAACCAAATTTCTTTAGCCTCCTGAGGAAGTAGAGGCGCTGGTGATCTAAGTAAACTTTGCAAATGAGCATGTGGGCATATGACCTCCACATACATCACACTATGCAGCTTTCCTCTTTTTGAAAAGAATGATTCACATATACACAGATTTATTGTCTCTGAAGATCTTCACTCTCTGCTTTTCTCAAAGAACTTGTATTATTGGCATTTTATCTGTTGTGCTAAGGAAGGTGTCACTCCTTGACTTAATTCAGTAGAATTTTGTGTTGTTTCTTCCACAGTCTCCATCAGATCAACTTCACGCTCATGCTCACAATTTTTCATTATTCTCTTGAACATATCTTGCAGTAACCTAGTTCTGTCTCTTATCTTTCACAATATGTGCAGCATAGCTCAACAATCATTTTGACATCTCATTCCGGAATGTCAGATTTGGTAGGCAATGTTAACACACTGAATCTATCAGGTTGTGTAATATGCTTCCCTCCATGACTTGAGCCATTATTGTGTTTCTTGTTCAAATGCTTCTCTTCTAACTCACTCCACAAAATTTGGCTAACTAAACTGAATCAAGCTCTGCGTCTTCTACATATTAGTAACTCAGCAGGAGCAAAAATAGACTGCTGGAAGAACTCAGCAGGTCAAACAGCATCTGTAGAGGCAAAAGGCTGTTCGATGCTTCGGGTCGAGATCCTGCATCAAGATTCAGGAATGTAACCTGTGTGGTTTTAAATGTGGCACTATTCTGTGATTCTGCAAAAAAATTGCTAATCCACGTATCATTGTTAAACTTGAGCATCCCTCTAATACTTGTTTCTTCAGTGTTCCTTTAATAATTATTATTCTCTCTGCCACACCATTTATCATTTGATCATGTGATGAAATAAGTGTGTGTTTAGTAACATCTTGTTTCATAAAGAGCTCAAATACAAATTAATGATACTGAGACTGATTCTTCCAGTAAGCCAGGAAATCAGAATCAGAATCAAAATCAGGTTTATTATCACTGACATATGTTGTGAAATTTGTTGTTTGTGGCAGCAGTACAGTGCAAGACATAAAGACATAAAAATTACTATAAGGTACAAAAATAAATAAATAGTGCAAAAGAGAAATAACGAGGTAGTGTTCATGGGTTCATGGACTGTTCAGAAATCTTATGGCGGAGGGGAAGAATCTGTTCCTGAAACAGTGAATGTGAGTCTTTAGGCTCCTGTACCTCCTCCCCGATGATAGTAACATGAAGAGGGCATGTCCTAGGTGGTGAGGGTCCTTAATGATGGATGCTGCCTTCTTGAGGCACCGCCTCTTGAAGATGTCCTTGATAGTGGGGAGGGTTGTGCCCGTGATGGAGTTAGCTGAGTCTACAACCTTCTGCATCCTCTTTTAATCCTGCACATTGGAGCCTCCATACCAGGCAGTGATGCAACCAGTCAGAATGCTCTCCACCATACATCTGTAGAAATTTGTCTTTGGTGACATACCAAATCTCGTCAAACTCCTAATGAAGTAGAGCTGCTGGCATGCCTTCTTTGTGATTGCATCAATGTGAAATGAGAAGATGCATTTCAGTTCTTGTAGTACAGAATCCAACTTGGTTAACTTTGATCCATTTTAAATATCTGTTAAGATTTTATCAATCCCCTATTCACAATAATCAATGTACACTCTTTGCAAAGGTCTCATTTCCACAAAGAATGCCTTTGCAGGCTTGGCTTTGCAACCTTGAGAGATGGCATATTTCTCTACCAGCTCTTCAAGATCTTTATTCAACTCAGAACAATAACCAAAACGAGCACTTTCCTTCATTCTGAAATTTTCAGCGTGATGCTTTTGTAAAATCTGTCTTCACAACACACTTGACATAACAACTTTGCAGCACAACCTTGTTCTGTCAACAACTCCTATCATTGATCATTGTCTGGTCTCATGACTTCATCCAGACATCTGTCTGATTCAAAGATGGAAAATAGAATTGGGTCAAAGAATAATAAAAAGGCATACAATTTATGCAAGAGTCTTGGAAGTGAGTCATTGCTAATTCACTACTGTACAACACACAGAGTGTGCACATGCTTGATGCTGTTCTATTGGACCAACCATTATATCTGGACAGTCTTGTTCGTTTCTGTTGCTCCTTGTCCTAAGAACTCACTGAGGAGTTCCTTGCTGCTTCTGGAGTAGAGTTTTGAGCTGGTATTCTCCCCAGTGACAATACTTTCTCAAGGTTGGCCATTAATGTGATGGTGCCTGAAATTGCTGCTGTGGTCAGCAAAACTGCCATCTCATAGGTAACTCATTTTGCTAGATATGAAGTCCATTCTTTTCTTCCTGCAAGGTCCATTCTTTACATCGTCATCACCAATGTCTAATGCATGTGAGCTTGTATCCTTGTGGTAAGTTATGCCAGGAATATAATAACTAACCAAGATGCATGGAGAACTGCTAAAACACATGCATCTTCTTCCTATTCTCTCCACCAAAATTAAGCATGCACACATACCTCATACTGGGTGGGAACTGTGTTCCCACTAATACGTCTCAGAGCCACTTTCACCACATGCTTGCGATGGGTTTTAACAGTGACAGATCACCTTCTTGTTGAAAGGAGGTAAAATTACTTTTGTAATGAAGGAAATTATGAATTTCCCTGGAGCACAAGAAAAATAAATTTGATATATTAAAAATGGGAATAGAGTGAAATGATTTCCTTTACTGGGAAAATCCATTACAATGAGGTATAATGCAGAATTAGGTCTGGGCCATTTAGGCATGCCCTGAAGTACACTTCTTTACACAAAGAGTGGTGGAAATATGTAACTTTCTTCCCAAAAATCCACTGACACAATTTTGCTCCAGGAGTCCGATGCATGTGCGCTTAGTGTGTTGTGAAGGGTCCATCAACTTAGGGATAGGTGGAATGTAGCACAGGATCCTCCTGTCAGGGCAGAGTCATTGAACATTTCAGAACTGAGGTTGATAGATTTTAGTTTCGCTGGAGCATTTATGGAATCATGGTGGATATTTTAAAACAGTAGATCAGGCTTGAGGTTTTGGATGGTCTACCCCTTTTTGGATTCTGTATGTCGAATGGGGAGAAGACTAAAAGTAAGGGAGGTTGTAGTATGAAAGGTCATGGCTGTCATGTGACAGTGACAACACTGACCCCTCTGGTCGGATGATAGCATTGTTCATCAGGTCGGAAGCGACACCACTGTCAATCAAAGGTTTGGCTCCACCCCACCCATCAAGTGCACACCTAAGGACTGGCTTTGTAACACACCTTTGTCCTTGACCCCAAATCATTGGCTTGTTTGAATTACCTAAGCTAGCTTCACCCAGCTCTCCAGCACTATAAAGGATGCTACACGTGTGTAGCTCTCTCTCTTGCTGACTGCTGCCGTGGTCGAGACCACACCGAGGGACCACTTGTAAGAGTGTGCACTTCCACAGGGGTCTAGGAGCATCTTAAGTAGATTCCCAGTAGTGTAGAGCCATTGCTTGTCTTGAATCAGGGGGTTCAGGCACCGTATTGTGTCTTCCCTGATCGTTGGTGACTAGTTCACCGTGTGTGTGTGTATGTGTGTGTGTGTGTGTGTGCGCGCGCGCGCACGTGCGCGTGTACTTCACCCCTGTTGTGACTCCCCTCACGCTTCGCGATCACCCAAGTGCATGCGTGCGAGTGTGCATCTGTTCCCGTTCATTCTGTTCCCAAGTTTGTCTTTGTAAATAAATTCTGCTTTTTTTAAAATACAAGACTGTGTCTATACTTCCCTATTTTTGAGACCCAAAAGAACCTTTTCCCACAACAGAGGTGGAGCAGAAAGATGGGACTCTATTTAGAAAGCTGCTGAAAGATCTACTTCTGCTTCTATGTTCCTGGGCTTATGTTGAATGGGGGGAGGTTTGCTGATGAGCGAGGCACAGTAATGATTGGTGAGGAAGATCAGTTCAGCAAAGGTGATTATGGTGGGAGATTTCAATTAATGGAGTTAGATTGATTTTGTGCTCAACACTTTCATTTCCCAGTGTGAAACAATGCTCACTTCTCCCCTCAGACTTTGTGCGGGAATGTAGAGGGTGCTCTCATAACAAATACTGGTTAACTTCCCATAATTACCTCAAAAAAACTCAAAGGTTTGACTAACTTTATCCACTACCTGGATTCTGAATATTAAGTTTCTCTTCCATGTAATGCATGAAATTTCTCAGAGGACTGTTGGGATTAGCAAGAAAATGCTCACCATCTGAAATCAGAAGCATAAAGACACACAATCAATGGATGATTATACATTAATAATTTATCAAAGAGAGCTTCGATAATTTAAAACTGAAGCACAAAGCCCCTGTTTTAACCCAATGGAATAACTAGCCAATGGAAAGCTTTCATGGCATTTCTGGTGTGAGCTCTAGGCTTGAGATCTCAACAGCATTCAATGGACATCTCATTCACAATGGGACATGCCCTGGTGTAAAACTTTAGGCCTAGTTAGAGGAGAATGGTATTCCCGACTTGCACTTATCTGTGAAGACCATTCAAGAAGACTGATGAGTTAGAGTTACCTCTTGTTTCGCTGAATGTCCCAGCAGAAGAATTGAGGTCTTCCCAGCAGAAGAACTGAGGTCCCTGGTAGGTTTAGCTTTTTCCCAAAACACCCAAAGATATGAACCATAGAACCTTAGAACAATACAGCGCAATACAGCCCACCATGTTGTGCCGACCTTTAGATCATGCTTAATACTATCTAACCCCTTCCTCCCACATATCCCCCTATTTTAATTTCCTCCATATGCTTATCTAACAATCTCTTGAACTTGACCAACATATCTGCCGCCACCACTACCCCAGGCAGCGCATTCCATGCACCAACCACTCTCTGGGTGAAAAACCTCCCTCTGATATCTCCCTTGAACTTCCCACCCATTACTTTAAAGCCATGCTCTCTTGTATTCAGCATTGGTGCCCTTGGAAAGAGGCGCTGGCTGTCTATCTATCTACTCTATCTACTCTAGGCTATAAGGTTAGAACTTGACAGTGTAAACTAGGATGACATTTTTGAAGGGAAGTGTACTATGGAGATGTGTTCGTTGTTCAGGGATCTCTTGCAGGATGTTAGGGATAAATTTGTCCCCGTGAGGCAGAGAAAGAACGGCAGGGTGAAGGAACCATGGATGACAAGGGAGGTGGAACATCCAGTTAGGAGGAAGAAGGCAGCATACATAAGGTGTAGGCAGCAAGGATCAGATAGGGCTCACGAGGAATATAGAGTAGCAAGGAAGGAACTTAAGAAGCGGCTGAGGAGAGCAAGAAGGGGACATGAAAAGGCTTTGGCGAGTAGGGTTAAGGGGAATCCCAAGGCCTTTTTCACGGACGTGAAGAGCAGAAGGATGACGGGAGTTAAGGTAGGGCTGATTAGAGACAAATGTGGGAAGATCTGTCTGGAAGCTGTGGAAGTGGGTGAGGTTCTCAGTGAATACTTCTCTTCAGTATTCAACAAAGAGAGAGGCCTTGATGACGCTGAGGACAGTGTTGGTAAGATTAATGTTCTAGAGCATGTTGTTATCAAGAGAGAGGATGTGTTGGAGCTGTTAGAAAATATTAGTACAACTAAGTCCCTGGGTCCTGATGGAGTATTCTGCAGGCTGCTCCGTGAGGCGAGGGAGGAGATTGGCTAGGATCTTTGAGTCCTTGTTGTCCACGGGAATGGTACCAGAGGATTGGAGGGTGGTAAATGTTGTTCCCTTATTCAAAAAAGGTAGTAGGGATAGTCCAGGGAACTACAGACCAGTGAGCCTTACGTCTGTGGCGGGCAAGCTGTTGGAAAGGATTCTAAGAGATAGGATCTATGAGCATTTAGAGAATCATGGACTGATTAGGGAGAGCCAGCATGGCTTTGTGAAGGGAAGATCATCTCTCACAAGCCTGATAGGGTTCTTTGAGGAGGTGACCAGGAAGATTGATGAGGGTAGTGCAGTAGATGTGGTCTACATGGATTTTAGTAAGGCGTTTGACAAGGTTCCACATGGTAGGCTTCTTCAGAAGGTCAGAGGGCAAGGGATCCAGGGAGGCTTGGCCGTGTGGGTTCAGAATTGGCTTGCCTGTAGAAAGCAGAGGGTTGTGGTGGAGGGAATGCATTCAGATTGGAGGGCTGTGACTAGTGGTGTCCCACAAGGATCAGTTCTGGGACCTCTACTTTTCGTGATATTTATTAATGACTTGGATGAGGGGGTAGAAGGGTGGGTTAGCAAGTTTGCAGATGACACAAAAGTCAGTGGTGTTGTGGATAGTGTGGAGGACTGTCGAAGATTGCAGAGGGATATTGATAGGACGCAGAGCTGGGCTGACAAGTGGCAGATGGAGTTCAATCTGGAGAAGTGTGAGGTGGTACACTTTGGAAGGACAAACTCCAAGGCGGAGTACAAGGTTAATGGCAGGATAGTGTGGAGGAGCAGAGGGATCTGGGGGTTCATATCCACAGATCACTGAAAGTTGCCTCACAGGTGGATAGGGTAGTTGAGAAAGCTTATGGGATGTTAGCTTTCATAAGTCGTGGGATCGAGTTTAAGAGCCATGAGGTAATGATGCAGCTCTACAAAACTCTGGTTAGACCACACTTGGAGTACTGTGTCCAAGCAAAGAGGTGCATGACAGAAAAATGGGTAGTGACCCCCATATCCTGGATTCAATGGGGGAGGGAGCTCGGTAACCTTTGTAAAGCAGTAAAGGTGAATATAGTCATCTAGTTCTCCATCCTTGTCTCTACGTCACCTCACCACTGGGCTCACGCAGTGTTCCAGCAACTGTGTGATTGATATTGGGTTATCTCAATTTTTGCAAGATTTTCACATGTGGCTGCTATTCAATCCAGTATCTAGGCTAACATTTCTCCAGGTTTTTCTGTTCTGTGCACCAAAGTGGATGACTTCACATTTTTTCACATTTTGTTCTATCTGCTATACTCATGCCCAGCCGCTTAGCTTGTCCACGTCCTCTTGAAGCTTTTTTACATCTTCTGCACTATTCACAATCCCACCAAGTTTTTTACTGTCATAAAATGTGGAACTATGATATTTTGTTCCCTCAGTCAAATTATCGATATAGATTGTGAATAGCTGGTGCTCTAGTACTGATCCCTATGATACCACATTGGTCACAGCTTGCCAACCTGAGAAAAATGCATTTACTTCCACTAGCAGGAAACCATAAAGGGATGACCATGCTCAAAATGGAGCATGTCTCCCACAGGCACAACTCACTGACAGTTAAAATTGCTATCACTGTTTAGTTACTTTCACTGTTACGTTTATTTATCCTTCAGCATAATACATTGTGCAAACTTCTATTTGTAATCAAACTTTTTTGGATTCTGCTTCCTTCAACCCGACCAGAAGTTCATGTTTCCCTCAGCTAATGTCACATCATATCATTCCGTGCCTGACGCCACCTTTCTACTCTTGTGAGCTGATTATTTACATCTCAGGGGGAGAATTTTACCTGGCTTTGGTCATTGTTCTCCTTGCACACTTTCCACTGATTCCCCCAATCGCTGAAACTGGTCACTTAGATGATTGCTTCTGCATCTGTGCTTTGTTCCCAAATTCCATTGTCTTTATCATGTACATGAATCGTCATTACACATTTTGAAACTCTTTCACTACATATTATTCTCAAAGCATAATATTTGTTGTATACAATGCCATGTTTTATTTCACATTTGTTAACTCTATCAATTAGTTATAGACAAAAGTTTGCTTTCCCACTTTAGGTAATCGCCACCCCCCTTCCCCACAACACCCCCCCCCCCCCACCAAGCTTCTTCTCTTCTTCCCTTTCTTAGCCTCTTTTTTTTCTACCTTTTTTTTCCTTTCTCTCCTTACCTTTGACCCATCCCCCGGTGGATCTGCTCTCCCCTCCTCTCCCGCACCTGCCTAACACTATCTCTTACCTGCATCTACCTATCACCACCTTGTGCCCACCCCGCCTCCCCTCTTTTGTCCACCTATCACTGCTCTGCTTTTCCCTCCTATATATTGGGCTTCCCCTTTTCCCATCTTCAGCCCTGAAGAAGGGTCCTGACCTGAAACGTTGACCGCCTGCTTTTCTCCACGGATGCTGCCTGGCCTGCTGAGTTCCTCCAGCATCATCGTGTTTTTCATCTAGATCCCAGCATTTGCAGTCCGTTGTTTCTCTTTCAAAAGTTTGCTAATTTCAACAAGCAATTATTTCTTAAAATGCAATAATGTAACAGTTTAGGATGCACCTTTTAAAAACAACCACACATGTTTGGTCTTATGTACCGTGGCTATTATTTTTGGATTTATCCTAAGCTTCAGGGCATTTGTCAAAGCTTTTGTTATATCCCAATCTTTTGGAATACCTGCAATACCTACAGGTTATGTGATTACGCCTCTGTTATTGGAATTGTAAATGATACTTATCCATTCCCAAAACATGTGTAACATTAGATCAGCTCACCTCCATACTTGACGTAGATAAACATATCTTTTTGCCAATTCTCCTCACCTGGGTCAAATTTCTGCCTTTTTCTCCATGTCAATCTGACATCAAAAGCTTTGTGACATCAAGCTGCATAATGAAGTCACTGGGGAAGATATACAGGATTTTATCAAGTTGGATATGAAACAAGTGCTAGACTGCAACAGCTTTCTTAAAAGCTTTCTGTATGGCTCCTCCTAGTACATAGAATGAAAGAATCAGCACTCAAAGAACAAGTCCATTACTCTGTCTTGATTCAGCCAGTGGTAGAAGCAATGCTACATCTGGGAAAGTAAATCCAGGAAACACTCAGCAGGTCACAGATACGTCAATGTCTCGGCTACTGAATCTTTTATTGTCTTTTGATTGGCCTCACTGCCCTTAGCTTCAGTTCCTTCTATTGATCCCATTAAAAAACAGTCCAATTTTAATCAAATGGAATCAAGGTTACTAAAAATATCTTGACAAAATTCAAGACAGTGACAAAACAAAACCAAAATTAAAGTCAAACAATATTAGTCAGTAGTTTAGGACTTCTGGAACTTTGAAACAAATGAATAAATACTGATAGATATTAAGAACCATAACTATTGCACAGTTTTTTTTGGTATTTTTTCCATGACAGCAGTTGGAGTGAGAGGATGCTACAGAGAGTAACTAGCAGGATGTCCAGATGGTGGAGTATGGTAAACAATGAGCTGGCGAGGTGAGACTGATTGCTGTAGGCAACGAGGGAGAATTGGTTATAAGCACAATGGCAAGTCTGCAATATATAAGTGCCATCATTACCATGAAATCTACACTGCAAGCAAGAGCCTATTCCATTGATTCTCAAGAGAACAGGTCTTCAGCTGCTGATCTGATGGCCCTGCCCAGCAATTCTCTAATGTTTGTAACAGTATTATCTGTTACACCGATGTTCAGTAATATATCTTCCCAACTGAAATCCAGGATTGTCATTGTACAAATTCCAAAGCATCTACTGCTTTTGCACCTCTCACATGTTCTAGTTCACAGAACAATTGAGAAAATACGCCAGGGTCATGGACTCCACTTCCCCCATAATGTGACATACTTCTGCTCCTGCTCGTACCATTAGACTTGCATGGTTTTCTGACAGGATTGCCTCCTCAGCATTTTCTCCCTCTTTTATGCTATATAATTAAAATTAATGGAACTCCTGTATTAATTTGAATGGTCCAGGATGAGGGGGAGCTGGGGGGCATTTGGTAGCTCAACAAACAAACATAAAGATAAAGGAGAGAACTTAATAAGTAAAGTACAAATAATAAAAATAAGATCCAGAATGTTAACCTCAAATAAGCTATTCTATTTTCTACCCCATTCATGAGGCTGCTGCCTCCTCTCTCAAAAGCATGGCAAAAATATCTTGACATCTTTAGGAAAAACCAAGATGGTACTCGACACTGTTTATCCTTCAAAATAACATTACTAGAAAAAAAGAAACAGACTGTCTGCACTGCTGAGGAATCTTTGACCTGAAACATTATCTATATTTCTCTTTCCATGCATGCTACCCGATCTGCTAAGTGTTTTCAGCACTTTCTGTTTTTATTTCTGATCTGTAGTTTTTTCACTTTTCTGGCTCATCACTGTAGGAACTAACTGACTATTAGTTCATCACTATTACAAGAATTACTACATTTAAAATCTTCCTTGGTTATGAGATATTTTGGAATGGCTGCAGGCTGTGAACGGCACTAGAGAAATTCAAAATTTTTTGGTTTCCTATATTTCATTGTTAATCATTTATGTAACTAATTGAAAGTGTCAGAGAGCAAGAATGGATATTAATCTCTTGGATTTGTCCTTCATGTTCTCAGCACAGCAGTTGACCAGTGTAACTTCCATTAAAGATAAAATGAATCCTATGGTTCAGCCTTGAATTGAGACACATCAGACCAAAATCTTTCTGGTGTTATTTTAATGCTGTGGCAAAGCAAAACACACTCACAGTTCCTTCTGCTCAAATCTTGAAGGAAATTATGCAGTGTGCAACCAGACCCCCTCATGATCACAGTCACACCAATGGAAAAATAGCCTTAACCTAGCACTTTGAAAAGACTCCTTGACTTCTATCAACTCACAAAGTCAATTTGTGCTAATTCACCCTAAAGTTCAGTAAGTATATTTGACTTTTCTTGTCTACTTTCTCATCTTCCTACCTTTTCCTTTGAAGTTACTTTCAATTGATTCTGTGGTCCGTGATTCTGAAAACCTCCAGTTCCTTTCATTAATGACCATTCTAAATTTATGAGCATAGACAGTTAATGTTGCAGGCTATTCAATCATGAAAGCCATCACAGTCAGCCGACACAACTGACATCTATCTGTTGCGAGGTGAATTGCAACGTTGAAGCATGTTTGGGCACCACCTTGTAATCATACAAGTATTTACTTTTTTCTTTATATTTGTACAGCTTTTCAACACTGAAATTTTCCAGTTTCAATCCCAATGTTACCTGAGGTGTCCTTTAAATTTATGTAAATTAATTAAAACTAAGTTAAATAAACAGGTACTTTACGTGTTAGACCATAGGACACAGGAGCAGAATTAGGTCATTTGGCCCATTGAGTCTGCTCCACCATTCGATCATGGGTTATTTATCATTCTCTCTCAACCCCATTCTCCTGCCTTCTCCCTGTAACCTTTGATGCCCTTACTAATCAAGAACCTATTAACATCCGCTTTAAATATACCCAGCGACTTGGCACCCACAGCTGTTTGTGGCAATGAATTCCACAGATTCACCACCCTTTGGCTAAAGAAATTCCTCCTTATCTGTTCTAAAGGGATATATTTTTATTCTGAGGCTGTGCCCTCTGGTCCTCGACTCTCCCACTACCGGAAATATTCTCTCCACCTCAACTCTATTCCAGGCCTTTCAATATTCAGTAGGTTTCAATGAGATCCCTCCTCGTCCTTCAAATCTTCAGTGAGTACAGGCCCAGAACCATCAAATGCTCTCATATATTAACCCTTTCATTCCCAAGGTCATTCTTGTAAACCTCCTCTGGACCCTCTCCAATGCCAGCACATCCTTCTTTAGAAATGTGACCCAAAACTGCTCACAATACTCCAAATGTGGTCTGAGCAATGCCTTATAAAGCGTCAGCATTACATCCTTGCTTTTATATTCTAGTCCTCTCAAAATGAATGCTAACATTATATTTGCCTTCTTTACTACCTACACAACCTGTAAGTTAACCTTTAGGGAATCCTGCACTAGGATTCCCAAGTCACTTTGTACCTCCAATTTCTGAATTCACTCCCCGTTTAAAAAATAGTTTACGCCTTTATTCCTTCTACCAAAGTGCATGACCGTACACTTCCCTATGTTGTATTCCATCTGCCACTTCTTTGTCCATTCTCCCAACCTGTCTTTCGAAGACTCCCTGCTTCCTCAACACTACCTGCCCCTCCACCTATCTTTGTATCATCCGCAAACTTTGTCACAAAGCCATCAATTCCGTCATCCAGATCATTAACATATAACGTGAAAAGTAGCAGACCCAACCCTAACCCCTGCAGAACACCACTGGTCACTGGCAGCCAACCAGAAAAGGCCCCTTTTCTTCCCACTCTTTGCCTTGTCTACCTTGTTTAGCAATCTCACGTGTGGAACCTTGTCAAAGGCCTTCTGAAAATTCAAGTAAACAACATCCACTGTCTCTCCTTTGTCTATTCTGCCAGTTACTTCCTCAAAGAATTGCAACAGATTTGTCAGGCAAGATTTCCCCTTAAGGAAACCATGCTGACTTCGGCCTATTTTATCGTGAGCTTCCAAGTACCTCAATCCTCATTGACATTTCATGAAAATCTGCAGGGCAAAGGTATATTGTTTATGTGGGGGTGGGAAGGTTGTGTGAGGAAATGTTACAATGTTTATTACATGCAAATGTCATGATAACATTTTAATACAACTTACATCTACGTTGTAAGAATTTTCAAATTAAATCTTTAATACCTGTGTTCAAATTCATAACAAAAAATGAAGCACTGTTAAAACCCCCAATTACCAATAGTTCATATTTTTTCACTGCTCTCTCCTTTGTTAATTACATCACAGTTAACCCACTATCAGCTCTCTTTGTATTTGCATTTTGCATTTGCTGGAACAATAATCAGCTTGAATGTTAAAATCAACGCATAAGTAAAGTGAAGTTTCTATGGCAAGAAATTATGCAAATTGTCTGTAACTCTGTGCTGTAAAAAACATTTATTTTCCTTGATTGATTGGATCACATGACTAAGATTTAACTTGCTTCTGTCTGATCTGTTCATCTTTGCAACTATAGTCTCAGAATTAATTTACCGCATAACTAACTGGAGCATGCTCCTCGTCCCACAATTGTGTTGCTATATCATGCTCTCCTCCATGAATCTATCTGGTACTCCTCCTCCCAATTCTTTTGTTCATGGTTGGTTCTCCACTGGGAGCTATCAAATCGAACAGGCAATGAATTGCCAGGCCAGCTGCAGAAGTAAATGAAGGAACAATGTTTAGGCTGTTCCTAGCACATAGGAAAATGTTTGCTGTTTCACTGCACACTTATCAGGTGTACAACTGACCTCCATCATGTCTGTGACAGTCACATTAAGATCACAATCTCTTCCTTTCAAATATCTATTGAAATCCTGAACATCCAATTGAATAATCCAATTTGAATCTAAGTTTGAACAAATAATTTTTGTATTACTTTACTCCTTGTGTGAATTTTGTATAATTATAAGTGCTGACTCAATAACTAATTGCCTGATCTGATGGCTAAAGGGATGTCACTTCTCACTTCTCCCACATTCAAATAACTTCTCTCTTCTGGGGAGGTTCAGCACTAAATTATCAAGATGGAGGCCTAGTCAACCTAATGTTCAGGATCTTACTGGAAGTTACTTCAATTTATACTTTTATTCATGTAAAGACAAAAAAGAATTAATTAAAGATCATGTTAATGGAACTGAAACAAGGAACAGTGAACAATGAAAACCATGTAAAAAACATACTTTTTTGTTTTTTTTAAATGAAGGAAATATTTCCTGAGATTATCGGGGAAGAGTAGGGGAACAGGACTAATTAAGTAGCTCTCATAAAGAGTTGGGACTGGAAGATTAGATCAACTGATTCTTTCTGCAATCATCTTATTCATAAATGAAGACGGAAGAATTCCTTACGGTGATTTTTGCAGTAAGATCATAAATAGGTTTATAATGAACAGGTTTGTGATTTTACTAATTATAGCATAACAGCAAAATATGCTCGCAATCGAAGAAGGTTTGCTGATTAATTTTTCCATGACAATGTTGCCCTTTACAGTATAGCAGTGAGATGGGTCTCCAAAGTGACTGTGAAGTACCTTGGGATGACTTGAGCATATGAAAAGTGCTAAATAAGTGTGTCTTTCTTTTTTAATAGCTATAATAAAAAAAATTCTAGCAATTGGATCAACTAGCCCCCATTTTTAGGTGCCAATCATACAAATAACTGTTTTGCCTGGAAAAGACTGTTCAAGTCATCATTTGTGATTGAAATTCTGACCGTAGCAAAGCTGAACAGAGCACTTCCATGCATAATCCATGTTAGCAAGGCTGATATTTCCTGGACAAAGTACATGTATATAACATGTACCTAAAATGATGAGGTATCTTCTTCATGAAGCTACAATCCAGGACTGTTTACGTGCCAAACAACAGCAAGCCTTAGATGGGGCTAAGTGATATCACAACCAAAGGACTACATCTAAGCTCTGCAGTCCTATCACATCTGGTTGTGAATGGTGGTGGATAATTTAACAGCTAATGCACAACAATAATGGGACCCAGCATTCGAGTACGAAAGAAAAGGTCAACCATGTTCAGTCGAATGGATATCCAACTTCTCCTGAGTCTCCCACCATCATAGAAACCAGCCAATCCAATTTACTCCTCTTAATATCAAGAAATAGTGGAGAGAACCAAATGTAGCCAAAGCTGGAGGACCAGACAACATCCCATCATGGAACTAGCTGTGCATCCAGCCAAACTGTTCCAGAATAGTTACAGCACTGAGATCTGCCCAACAGATCTATCCAGCTGTACGCAGATCCCAAAAGTGAATATTTTTAAAAAAACATCAGTATTTACACACCTATTTCCATCCTTCCTGAGATAAAATAGAGCTCAATGATTACTCTCCAACTGTCATGGAACTGTCTCAGCACAACTGGGAATTGATTAAGCTAGTTTGATATTTTTGTTGGTGTTTAAAGGGATATTCTGGTGCCATTGGTAGATCTGATAGGACAGCTTCAGAGTTCATAGAGTCAAAGAATCATACAGAGTTCCAGCATGGAAACAGGCCCTTTGACCTACTGACTCCATGCCAACCCTCAACCACCCATTTACACTAACCCTACATTAATCTGCACAGTAGTCTAGCGGTTAGTGTAACTCTTTACAGCGCCAGCGACCCAGGTTCAATTCTGGCCATTGTCTGTAAGGAGTTTGTACATTCTCCCCGTGTCTGCGTGGGTTTCCTCCGGGTGCTCCGGTTTCCTCCCACATCCCAAAGACGTACAGGTTAGGAAGTTGTAGTCATGCTATGTTGGTGCCGGAAGCGTGGCGACATTTGCAGGCTGCCCCCAGCACACTCTACACAAAAGATGCATTTCACTGTGTGTTTCGATGTGCATGTGACTAATAAAGATGTCTTATCTTATCTTATCTTTTGTTATTCTTCCCAGGCTCCCTACATTCACACAGTGTTACAAAACTACCAGTGAATGGTTTCTCCAGCATTAGCTATTGAGGTACTGAGACAGAGAAATCAGGAGGGCAAAAAGAGGACATGAGGTTGCTCTGGCAGACAAGGTGAAAGAGAATCCCAAAGGTTTTTACGACTATATTAAGAGCCAAAGGATAGCAAGAGACAAGAAGATCTCTTGAAGATCAGCATGGACATCTATGCTTGTAGCTGAAAGAGATGGGGGAGATCTTAAATGAATTTTTTGCATCTGTATTTACTCGAGACTCAGATGGAGAGTCTATAGAACTGAGGAAAAAGAGTAGTGAGGTCATGGACCGTATCCAAATTGTGGAAGAGGAGCTGCTTGCTGCCTTGAGGCAAATTAGGATGGATAAATCCCCAAGGCCTGACGAGGTGTCCCCTCAGACCTTGTGGGAAGCTGGTAGAGAAATTGCAGGGGCCCTGGCAGAGATATCTAGAACGTCCTTAGACACAGGTGAAGTGCTGGAGGACTGGAGGATAGCTAATGTTGTTCCGTTGTTTAAGAAAGGTTCTAAGAATAAGCCGGGAAATTATAGGCAAGTCAGCCTGACGTCATTCATGGATAAATTATCGGAAGGTATTCTGAGGGACAGGATATATAAGTATTTGGATAGACAGGGCCTGATTAGGGCTAGTCAACATGGCAGGTCATGTCTGACCAATCTTATAGAGTTTTTCAAGGAGGTTACCAGGAAGGTTGATCGAGGGAAGGCAGTGGACGTTGTCTACATGAACCTTAGCAAGGCCTTTGACAAGGTCCCGCATGGGAGGCTGGTCCAGAAGGTTAAGTCACTTGGCATTTAAAATGAAGTAATCGATTGGATTCAACGTTGGCTTAGCGGGAGAAGCCAGAGAGTGGTAGTAGATGGTTGTTTCTCTGACTGGAGACCTGTGACTCGCGGTGTGCCGCAGGGATTGGTGCTTGGTCCGTTGTTGTTTATCATCTATATTAATGATTTAGATGATAATGTGGTAAACTGGATCAGCAAATTTGTGGACAGCGAGGAAGGTTATCAAAGCTTGCAAAGTGATCTGGACCAGTTGGGAAAATGGGCTGAAAATTGGCAGATGGAATTTAATGCAGACAAGTGTGAGGTGATGCACTTTGGGACCACAAACCAGGGTAAGACTTACATAGTGAATGGTAGGGCACTGAGGTGTGTGGTAGAACAAAGGGACTTTGGGAATACAGATCTATAATTCCTTGAAAATGGCATCACAGATAGATAGGAGAGCTTTTGGCACATTGGCCTTCATAAATCAGGGCACTGAGTACAGGAGTTGGGATGTTATGTTGAAGTTGTACAAGATATTGGTAAGGCCAAACTTGAGTATTGTGTGCAGTTCTAGTCACCTACCTAGAGAAAAGATATCAATAAGCTTGAAAGAGTGCAGAGAAATATTACACAGATGTTGCTGGGACTTGAGGACCTGAGTTATAGGGAAAGGTTGAATAGGTTGGGACTTTATTCCCTGGAGTACAGGAGAATGAGGGGAGATCTTATAGATAATGCAAAATTACCAGGGTATAGATCGGGTGAATGCATGCAGGCTTTTTCCCCTCAGGTTGGTTGAGACTAGAGCTAGAGGTCATAAGTTTAGGGTGAAAGGTGAAATATATAAGGGGAATCCGAGGGGAAACTACTTGACTCAGGGTGATGTGAGTGTGGAACAAGCTGCCAGTGCAAGTAGTAGGTGCAGGTTCAATTGTAACATCTAAGAGAAGTTTGGATAAGTACATGGATGAGAAAGGTATGGATGGCTATGGTCTGGGTGCAGGTAGATGGGACTAGGAAGAAAACCTGGCCGGCATGGGCTAAATGGGCTGAAGGGCCTGTTTCTGTGCTGTAGTGCTCTATGACTCTATAACTCTATGACTGTACTCATGCAATGGGTGCCTCATTAGTGACTGCTGGCAGTTATACCAATAACTAGGTCATTGTTATGGCCCTGGCTGGCCACTCACAGTGTTGAGGGACCATGGTGCAGGACTTGTCAAAGACATCACATCCTATCTGGGCCTCACTGATGAACAATGTGTTTGCTAGCTTAGGTTCTCCAAGGCTGTCTTTTCTTTAAATATGGGAAATGCTGACAAGTATTCTGTTGGCCATGTTCTTGTGTCTGGACTGCTTTGGTATGAAACACAACAATTTACCACATCAAAAATAGGTGAATCTGATTTAAGCTCTTCAGTGGACTGGCAGTGGACTAAATTAGATATGTAGGCCTTTCAGTTGAAAAATGATTTTACTTGAAAATGCATGAAAGAGGACAAAAACCAGAAGGAACAAAATTTCCTGAGACAGCAAAAGCAGGAGTTATATTGAAAGGGGAAGAAGATTTAGTGAAGCAGAAAATACAAGGGAACTGAGTTTAGAGAAAGAAATATTTCGTCAAGATATAAGCAACTTTAAAATGGGAGAGAAATGTTTGTGGAGAACACAAAAGTGGCTGAAGAATTGTTTTTTCTTCTCAATAATGATTTTACACAATGTGGAACCAAGCACACAGTCATCAGGTGAGCAATTTTTTTTCCAACACTTTTTCTTGTGTTTTTAATGCACTTTTTGACAGGAGGAAAGCGATCTGACCTGGTCAACACAGCACACGATGTGCGATCTGTTGATCTAACTTCTCGGAAGTTCTGATGAAGAATCATTTGTGCCTGAAATACTAATTGATAAATTATTTTGGCCAATAGACAAATTTTGCTCCTTGTTTCAGACTTTCACACACTTTTGCTTGTTGTCTAAAGTTAGAAGTTTTTTGTGGTAGTCAACACTTACAAAGAGTTCTTAAATCTTGAAGTAATTCCTCATGATAAAAAGACTATCCCTTATTGTAATCTATTGCCTGTTACTACAGAGAAAAGAAATGGTTCAATGCTTGCAATTAAAAGAATCAGTAGAGAAAAAAAAGTCTTGCAGCAACTTTATGTTTTTATGGATTAGAAAATTCAGGTTATCTTTTGATTTTCATTGCTGAATTTTGTTTCTATTTGATCATTAACATAATCATAATGATGTCATTATCATATGTAATTGCAACAAAGGTTTTGCATGTAGTTTCACATGATAGTTCCCTAGTTCATCAGTTCAGTGTTATTGAAATATTTGCAATCCATTGACTTAGATATTGCTGGGCTAAGTTTATCCTGGGATCCTGATCACTTAAATATGGAATAATAGGTGCAAAAGAATGGACTACAGACTTGGTTTAAATAGTCTATGTATAAATTAATGGGTCCATGAGAGAACTCCTTGTTTGAATCGAACTGGAGAGTCTACGTGAAATATTGCACATATATTGGATACTTGGGATCAGTTAACATTAATGTGACTTTTGTCTGTAGTCAGATCCAAAAGTTCTCAGAGGAGAATCCCTTTCATGTAGTAGAGACAATATTGTGTTCCCATTCATTCTGTGCTCTGTAACTGCCTTTTGTTATCCGTGTATTCATATCATTGTTGGATAATGGCAATAATGCAAGGTTGCTCATGCTAAGTTATTTCAGATCATAAAATTGAAAGATTTGTCACAGATTAATCCTGACTGGGTCCTGTAAATAATAATCTAAATGCTGATGTCTATCCTATTTAATTGAGGATCATGAGTTTAGTAATCATTTGAACAGGGGAAGTGAAAAAGTGATATTGCATTGGAAACCAGAAGTTCTCTGTGTATTAGATCAGTTTGGTGGTTTCACAATGGAGTGGGCTCTGCAGTTCATTGTAGCATTCCTTCTACAGAATATTCAATAATGTTAGAGGGAACGTAAAACTCTGTGCTTGTGTTTGTATATTTCTAGTATGGATGTACGGTATGTTGATATATTTGTGCTGGTGTATGCACATGTTACTTCATAAAATCACACAGGAGAGAAAGAAGCCATTCAGCCCATAGTGCCTGTGAAATCTCTTGGAAGGAGTTGTCAATGGGAATGGGAAAGGGAAAGAGAGGACAAAATGGATCTGTTATTGAATAGAGTTCAGGAAACTTCGAGTGACATATAAGATGAACATGCAAAATGAAAGAGGATTTCTTTAATTTGTTCATGGGATGCGATCGAACTGGAGAGTCTACATGAATTATTGCATGTAATATTGGATATTTGGGATCCGTTAACATTAACGTGACTTTTGTCTGCAATCAGATCCACGAAGTGCTAGGAGGAGAATCCCTTTCATGTAACAGAGACAATATTGTGTACACATTCATTCTGTGCTCTGTAACTGCCTTTTGTTAAGGGCAGGCACGGTAGTGTAGCGGTTAGTGTAACGCTATTACAGCACCAGCGACCGGGGTTCAATTCCGGCCACTGTCTGTAAGGAGTTTGTATGTTCTCCCTGTGACTGCATGGGTTTCCTCCGGGTGCTCTGGTTTCCTCCCACATTCCAAAGATGTACAGGTTAGGAAGTTGTGTGCATGCTATGTTGGCGCTGGAAGTGTGGCGACACTTGCGGGCTGCCCCCAGAACACTCTACGAAAAAGATGCATTTCACTGTGTGTTTTGATGTATATGTAACTAATAAAGATATCTTATCTGTGTATTCATATCATTGTTGGATGATGGCAATAATGCAAGTTTGTTCATGCTAAGTTATTTCAGATCATAAAACTGCTGACAAGATTAACATTAAACCTGAATTGGCCAATGAAATGAGTGGCTTGCTAGGACATCTCAGAGGGCTGTCAGAAGTCAACCACTTTGGTGGGTATGAAATCACTCACAGGCCAGAAGGGGAAAGGCAGTTTTTCTTCCTAGAAGGATAATATCCAACAAGATAGGTTTTTACAACAATTCATTATTTTTAAGGACACACTGATCTTAGCTTTTAATCCAAAGTGTATTTAATTACCTGAATTTAAATTGCCCAACTGTAATGGTGGAATTCAATATCATG
Organism: Pristis pectinata; assembly: GCF_009764475.1. NCBI lineage: Eukaryota > Metazoa > Chordata > Chondrichthyes > Rhinopristiformes > Pristidae > Pristis > Pristis pectinata. The sequence goes on from NC_067412.1 coordinate 87,676,692, forward strand.
TCTCTGGGTCAAATATCCAGGCCCCTGGATGTTAATCTACTAATTTAACCCCTTCATTTATGGCTGTAGATTAAGGAAGCAAAAGGTTGGTCTAGAGAAGAAGTAAATGGAAATAGCAGAGTCATTATTTCAGAGTTATGAACTCAATATTATGTCCAAAAGGCTGCAATGAGCCATTGCATCTTCCTCTTTTACCTTGAACTATCACCTTTGTTGATATCTCTCCTGCATTCCAGGCTAGTCACAGGCCTTCCTACCTGATATCTCTAACTTTTCCCAGTATTTTGTTCTTCCCTTGCATTGCTATGGTTGTCCTTGTATAGTTGCTTAGCACCTTGATGAGTTACAATGTGAAATCATTGTGTTCCACTCTTCCTGTAGATGTGAATTGCATTGTCCACAATGAGGAATTCATGGAGTGCACATGGACCCACAGTGAAGGGGAAGCAAACTACACCCTGTACTACTGGTGAGTCTGCTGGTTAGATGCAACTATTCAGGGATTACTGCATCTCCATAGTTTTTAATACTAAGAGTTTATTCATTTGTTGATGTTTAACCCTGATCATTAGATTTTCTTGTTTTTGCATCTGAGCTACATGGAACAGAGAGATAAATAAAGAAATATCAGATACTTTAATATTTCAATATTACTTTAGTTCAGTTCCAAAATATTTAACTCTTCTTATATTCTGAAGTGATTTCACAACAAATCAATCATCATCACGGGTTTATTCAAGCACAGAGGACAACGATTGCTGCGAAAACTCATCTGCTTCAGAAATGTTCTTCAAGGAGGGAAACATAAATGTCTTTACCTTGTCTTGTCTGCCTGTGGGCCTGATTGCACACCATTGTTCTTGACTCTTAACTACGTTCTGGAGTTGCCTGGCAAACACTGCTTGAATCAGAAACACATCTAGAGCTTTTCAACAAATGCTGAGACATGAAATTCTTTGACTTTCTGACTTAAGTCGTTTTGCACTATTGCTCGAAAACCTGATCTAGCTCTGTTTCAAAGGTTTGCATTGACATTTACCCCCAACTATATCCATTAGGAATTAATCTCAGAGTCAGAATGCACCTTTAGTGTGACCAACCAGGGATGAATTTTTAGGTAGCTTTCGCTTGTCTAACAATGAAGAATTTGACAACATAGTCAAGCAATTACTGAGTAATGTTTCACATTAAAGTCTTCAATTGAGAATGTTTAATAAAAGTTAAATTGCATCTATTTTCCACCTCTTATAGGTATGCCTCAAACCCAGCAGAGGAATGTAGGAACTACATTCAGCAGGATGGCTATAACGTTGGGTGCAATTTCTCAGCCGATGAGATTATACAATTCAAAGACTTCTATGTTTTCAGAAATGGATCCAGTGACTCAGGACATATTTCAAGAGCAGGCCAAATCTTTCACCTCCAGGACCAAGGTAAGAGTGTTTGTAACTAAGACACAGGCTAGGATGGATTAATTCAAAATTACAGAAGAATCTTGACAGATAAGAAAGTTATTCCCCTCGTCTAAGCTGATGTTCAGCAACACTTTAAAATCCTGACTCTTTAATGTTTACTTGCTTCTTAACTGATACCTGGATGTTAACCATTGCAGCTCTGTCTCATCCGATCCATGTAGGGCCAAATCTTTGTCCGAAGCGCAGTTTCCTGATGTTGGTCCTAAAATTTTCTTTTGCTAGATTGAGCCTTTTTCCTCTTATTTCGCCTTTGTAATCAAAAGTAACCTTTCAGATCTATCTTTTTCAATCTCTTACTTACCTTGTAGCCTTGTATAAAGCCATCTTTCAATGCTTTCTTCACCCTAATCTCAATCCTACCTTGCCCCCTCATTGTCTTCATCCTTACTCTAGCACTCACCACCCTCTCACTGCCTCCTTTGCCATTACTGTCTTGGCTCCCTGGTGGAGTTAGAGAGTCATAGAGTCATACAGCATCGAAACAGGCCCTTCTGTCCAACTCCTCCATGCCAACTAAGATGCCCATCTAAGTTAGTCCCATTTGCTGAGTTTGACCCATGTCCCTCTAAATCTTTCCTATCCATGTATCTGTCTTTTAAATGTTGTTAATGTACCTGTGTCAATCACTTCCCCTGGCAGCTCATTTCATTCAAGTACCACCCTCTGGGTGAAAAAGTTGTCCCTCAGGTTCTTTCTCCTCTCATTTTAAACCTATGCCCTCTAGTTCTTGATTCCCTAACCCTGGGAACAAGACTGTGTGCATTCACCCTATCTATGCCCCTCGTGATTTTATATACCTCTATAAGATCAGCCCTCAGTCTCCTGAATAAAGTCCTAGCCTGCACAACCTCTCCCTATAACTCAGTCCATCGAGTCCCAGCAACATCGCCATAAATCTTTTGTGCACTCTTTCCAACTTAATGGCAGGCTGACCAAAAGGGAACAAAATTACAAAGGGATTTGGCCCAGATTCACTGTAATGAATAGCACCAGACTTTTATTATGAGGGACATTCCTTACACCCCTTCCCAGTCTATTAATTGACATCCTCCTTTCCAGAGCTCCATATGAGACCTTGTTAAAATATTTGACTATGACTTCTTCTGATATGTGATCCTTCTGATATATGATATAATCCACTGTATTGACTACATTGTTATGAACCAGCAACAAAAGAAACACTCCAAGTCATGTATAAGTGTTTAAAACTACTTTATTAATAACTACTTATGATAATAAGAAAAATAAAAGTAAAAATGTTAGGATGTTAAAAGTAAAAAAATGTTAAATCTTAAGCATTAACCCCAAAAACTAAACTCGTAGTGTGTGTGTGTGTGTGGCAAATTCCCAAACTCCAACGTCCAGGAATAGTTTTCAAAGTTCAGTTCAGCAAGCCATAATGTGAAACGTGAGCAAAGGTGGCTTCAACAACCACCGTTAACTGAAGACAAAACGTAGATGGAGAGAGAAAATAGAGAGCAATTACGAAATCCAAGTGTTCCATGATGGAACCCAAACGACACCTCAGTGTTTACTCAGCAGTGACCACTCCACCGCATCTTCCTCACCCTGAAAGGCTCTCAAATCGTGGCCGTCCACACAAATACCTGTTTCCTTCTACAGGTCAACAACAAAGTGAACTCCACCGGATTACTCCAAAAATCCATACGTGGTTTGTAGTGACAGGCACAGTTATTGTTTCTCATCCATCGATGGAGAAACTAGCAGGCCGGTGTGTGTGTGTGTGTGTGTGTGTGTGTGTGTGTGTGTGTGTGTGTGTGTGTGTGTGTGTGTGTGTGTGTGTGTGTGTGTGTGTGTGTGTGTGTGTGTGTGTGTCTCTCTCTCTCCTCTCTCTCTCTCTCCCTCTCTCTCTCCTCTGACTGATTCCGACTGACCGCTTCAAAAACGTAATTACGTCTTTTATCTTCTGTTGTTGTAACCACGCCAACACAGACAGACAGACACACACACACACTCACACACACCACTATGCTCTATCTTAAAGGGACATTTACCAATAGTAACCCAGTTCGTAACAACATAATTGGACATTGTAAACAAGTGAACCACAGATGCTGAAACAAAACACTGACAGGAAAATCTGAACTTTCTGTTTCAGTTGATGCAAGGTCCCTCATGAACATTGTGGCACAATTTACATCAATATTGGAAAAAAAGTGGTGGGTCAGGTTAGGTGGGATTGGTCTTTGAAGTTGTAAAGTAGGTAATAGAAAACCCTGGCGGCCTGACTTACCCGTTTCTCTTCTCCACAGACTTCAATTCATTATTGTCCTTTTTACAGTACCTCACAAGACCAATTTCATCCCGATGAGAATGCACAGTTGGTTTGAATGGCCTGTTTGAAGCTCTCGTGTATTACTAACTAGTGTTTCATTTTACCTTTTGAACGACACTAAGTAATTCCAGAATATCCCACAGTGACACACATATCACAACATATACATATTGATATGGAATGCACCAATATAAGCATAAAGATGTGTAAAATCAAGTGGGAAACTAAAATGAATATAATGTGCCAGTAGGAGTATTACTCTAAAGACTATCAAGTACCAAGGGGAGTAAAATCTATGCTTTGAGATATAGAAGATGCATATGGGGAAATGAATGCTGTACCCTAAGACCAACAGGTACTGGGGGCCTCTGAAACCCTTGCCTTAAAGGTGAAATAGACCAGTGAGTGTTTTTCCCGTCACTTGTTTGAATTAATGTTGTGCTTAAAATAATCCAAAATCTCAATTGCACTAAATTTGCTGTGTCATTTTAAAATGGTGCACAGCTGGAAAATTTTGCATTATGGTAAAAGAACCCTCCAACATTAAATGAAGGTAATTTCTGTCATGGAAATACTTTGTTCAAACATACATGAAACCTAACGGTGACTAAAGAGATATTGATTTCAATTGGGAGAATCGTGAAATTGTTGTTTATGCAGTGGTATAGGATGGAAAATTCCTCTCGCTACAAGACAGAGCATAATTACTATTCAGCATTTACCTGGTTGAAAAACAAAGCTTCTTGGTAGCTTGTGAATACATCAGAGTATTTATCTACCAAACCCCTCCGTCTGTTTCCTATCCCTTAAGTGTAGTTATCTCCCATTTTCCTCAGGCTCATTATCCCCCACGAATTACCCTTCCATTTGAGCTTCCACTCAATTTCACCTCCAGTATTGGACATTCTATTGTTGCTTTTTCTGTTGAATCTAAATAGTTTGGAGGCTTGTTCTCACTATTTACAGGGATAAACACCAGTTACTTCCATACTATTAAGGTGCAATATGTCTTTAAGGATTAGATTCTCCTAAATAGCATTTGACAACGAAAAAATAACAGTTATTTATTGGCATATATATGATAGATAAGTGAAAATACTATAACACAGCTGCTTCCAATATTTTGAGGTGAAGTTTTTGAAAGCTAGACATATTTTTCAAAATAGGGATTGGGATAGATTGGTTTACCCTTCCCATTACTGCCTTTTATGTTTAATTAAATCTGCTGCAATGCAACATACATTCTACTACATATGTAAGGGTGCTGTCATTTATACAAGCATTGACATTGACTTCATCCACAGAGAAATTTTAGGATTTGAAACCATAATGAGATTTCTTTTAATATACATCAAAGGGAATTACATTCTTTTCCATATGTTTTAATAGCCAAGCTTGCTTCAATAAGATAAATTATTTGTATGTATAGAGTAAGAAGAAAAGAGTTCGAGGTATTGTAACATATTTTCTGGAAGATTCAAGCAAGAGAAATAAAGCAATAACTCAATTGTGCTTCAGATATTATTTTGAAATGATAAACATTTTTTTTATATTTGAGAATAAATAATGCAGAAAGAAACTAATAACATTTTATTCAACATGCTTCAGTTAAAAAGTCATATTAGTATTTATGTTTTAGATTAGTATGAAGGAGAGAAATTACTTCTTGTCAAATAAAGGGAGGGGCACCATTGCAAAATTCAACCTCTGGGAATTTCAGTCAGCAAACAGATTTCATTGCATTCTCTGAGCTAAGAACAGAGACTAAGAAACAAAGCTGAAACTCATTAGAAGTCAATGGTCTTTACAAATTACATAACCCAGATTTTTAATGAAGAGTATTAATAACATAAATATGAATACATTGATGTATTTTGTGTAAAATGCAATGTGAGAGAACCAGAGTGGATGATTGCAGACTGAATTCATTGTTGAATAGCTTAATGAATAAATTCTCAGTTGTGAGGATTGACCCATGGTTTAGACATCCAGGTGGCCCATAAGAACAGTACGTTGTAAAGGCAAACAGTTGCATTTCTCATTTAGCAGTGTGAAGAAGGATGTGAAACCAGACTGTATCTGTGCCAAGTAATGCTTTCATTTTTAGAAGTTGTACTTTTAAAATACAAAATCTATCCTCCTCAAAATCTGACTTCAACTTTTAGGTCTTACTGCAAGCATTTTTGCCACAGTAAAATCAACAACAGTGACTCATCCATTTTTAAGTTTCTGTAAGAAGTTTTAACCATTACCAGAGGCAATTTTAACATGCAAAGTAGTTTTGCACTATGTCTTAGTATATCAGTGGAAAACTCAGATTGTTCCTCCGGTGGTGCCAAAATAGCCAGAAATACTAGACTGATCAGGGATAATTTTATGTGACAGTGTGAAAGTTATTCTCTACATTACTGTTAGTAAGGTAATTAAGGAAGTAGCGGATCGAGCCAGAACTCTCATTAACAGAAAACAACACATAATAAGTGGTTGACATAACAATATATCCATTGCCATTCTAGAGCACATAATTCTCAGAAGGCATACGACACAATACATTTTATAAAGATTCTCCCTCTAAAAATAGTAAGAAGCTCATGCTAAAAATTACTACTGTATCTACACATAATTATTTTTCAATTAACTATTTACATACAACTTATATTTTTGCAATAAATTATACAAATACACACAGTCAACATCTATAAATTTAGTTCACATAAATCTATTTATTTTCTATCTTCTCAATTACAATACAATATAAATGAGACTTAACAATTCAACAGTATTCATCTTTTATATCAGGAAATCTGATAATAATCTTCCGCAATAAACTTCACATTTAACAAATCCCACATCTTGTTGCGAAGAGATACTTTAACTATACATAACCACAATATTACATACATTTCTCAACATTAATTGACTGAACATAAATGAATACACTTAGGCAGTACTTTGATAATGAGGATGACTTGTCTCACTCCAGTCTGGGGTGTTCTGAGGTGACAAATGAAGCCAATGTGAGAACTGTAGATTCTTCCGCAGATGGGACAGGAGATGTGTGGATGGGTGGGTAGTTTGTGAGCTAGTGCTTATGCAGGGCCTCTGTGAGCCCTGATCCATGGACTCAATATCATCCTAATGCTCCTTCCCCACTTTGGTCATAGGCCAAAGGTTCCAGGAGTCAGTGGAGAAATTGCAGTTCTTCAAGGAAGCTTTGAGCACATCCTTGAATCTTTTTCTCTGAGCACTCGGTAATCTCGTAAGACCAATAGCCTATTAGCTACAACAATTAAGTCACTTCATTTATGTGTTTTCAAAATATCGAACAGCAATTTCAAACATCTTTTTCTTGATGCTTCCTATCTTTATATCTGGATGCACATTCTGGTTCACATTGCAGCTCTCATTGTGACTCTCCATGGACTCTGCACATTTACTTTTCTTTGCTCAGCCTTTCAAAATTAGGAAGTCATCATTTTTGACTATCCTTCTCTTGATAGTTTCTAGTTCAAAGAACTCAGCCCCTCTTGCTGCATCTTTAGTTACAATGTACAACATGCAACATCAGTACAGCCACATGTGAGATAACATCATGCACAGGATCCTTAGCTCAATCTGAGACCGGTTGGAGCCATTCAGCGTTGTGAAGAGCAGAAATCTACAGACATTTTCCTATGATTTGCACAGTCTCTTCCATCTAACTTGAGTGAAGCTGCTTTACACTTAACATCTTGGCTTCCACCGAATTTGGGCAAAGCTATAGCTGTGATCCCAACACTCCTGTGAATCAATAAATAATCTGCTGGAAGAGCTCAGAGAGCTCAGACAGTCAAGCAGCATCTGTAGAGGGCAGATGCTACTTGACCTGCTATTCTTCCAGCTGTTTACTTCCTGCTCCAGATCCCAGCATCTGCAGCCTCTTGTGTCTGCACTCCTGTGAATCAGCTAACTTGCATCATTGAAGCAAATCACAGAGCCCAGTCTATCATTGCTGAAGACTGTGTGTACCACCAACACTCCGAACAAGCAAGATAAATGTTGTCTCTGCACTCCAGATTCAAACTGCATATCAAGGACTCTTCAGAAGCATTCTTGCAACTCATTAAATTTCACGGACTATAGACTTTTCATTAGTGTTTCCAACTCACACTAGCTTCATACCTGGGAGGATCATCTTTCCATGTACAATTGAGCAATTTCACAACATCGCTTGGCTCCATACGACTGAATCTCCTGGTCATCTCTTGTGCATGAAATCATCAGATGCATTGACTGAACTTCTGAGTTTCCTCTTCTCTTGAGTTCATTGGGTTTGCTTGTTTCTCGTACCTGATAGTCCCAGTCATGCAGTCACCTTCAGGTGGGTTGTCCTCAGACTCTTGCTGCATACTGCGGACCTACACTGGCTGTCCTTTCCAGCCAGGTAGAGCAAAAGTGGCTACCGATTTCTCATTCTCCTTGGTTACTTTGTTAGAGGTTTTTAGTTCTGCATGGTCATGCCTGTAACCTCCAGATTTTTTGACCCCCCTGGAGCCCACCCGAGCTGTGGTTTTCTTGGGTGAGGTCACTGCACCCCATGGCTTGGATGTCCCCAGAATCTCATCCAATGTTACAATTCTTTGAAAGATACAGCCCCTCAGCTCATGTGACTGTATACAAATATGCCCCTGATTGCAAGTACATGTCTCTGGCCCATAACCATGATAGGTAACTAGGTTCATCCATTTCCAACAGCCTACCTATGACATAGCCCAGAGTGTCCCTCCTGCACAGGTTCCTAACACCAGTTTACTCTGCTTTAATGGAAAGAACTTCAGGTATCTCAGTCCACATCTCACCCAATAACCAACCAGTCTGCTGCAGTGTCAATGCACAAGCTGATCATCATGTCTTCAACTGTTATGGAGGCCACCAATGTTAAATTCTATTTAACATATCCAGCTGCAATCCTTCGATCTCCAAGTTCAATTCATGAATGGTACCTCATTGTGATTGTTCCATACCTTCCTCCCTGTGTCTAAGACAAACAAGCAGTGGCCTACTTGAGGATCCTGCACACCTATGCCCCATCTGATGGGTAATTGAAACATCAGGCCATCTGGAAAGTTCATTCTCCAGGCAGATGCTTCCATGACAACCATGGCAAGTCCTCACCTTTTTCACCCACACAAATAACACACGGTCTTCCTGCCTTCATGTGACCTGTTGTTATCCCACCAAAAACATTAATACCATCTACATGACCGGGACTTGAACAAGACCATACCGCCAATGCCATCTCTGTGGACTAGCCCACTGTCAGCTCCTCGGGATCATGTCCTAGGTAAAAGCTTTCAATGGCCTTTCCATATTCATGACTATTCTGCATGCTCCCTCAAGCATTAGATCTTGCAGGTTGAATTCTCTTGTCTGAGAGCTTGTACACTATACCATCTGATCTGTACCCGATACCTGATCTGAAAAAGTCTGAAGATTGGACTTTTAAGGCAGTGGGTTTTACCTGATGATGTATTGCCATCAGTCCTTTGAGTCTTTGGTTGCACAGATCAAACGTATAACTCCCGAAAATCTCTGAAGTTATACGTTTGGTCTGTATTAAAATCTCCCATCAAAGTTATCACAATATCTGGTATTGGTATTGGTTTAGTATTGTCACTTGTACCGAGGTACATTGAAAAACTTGTCTTGTATACCGTTCATACAGATCAATTGAGGTAGTACAGGGTAAAAACAATAACAGAATACAGAGTAAAGTGTCACAGCTACAGAGGAAGTGCATTGCAGGGAAGACAATAATGTGCAAGGTCATAACAAGGTAGATTGTGAAGTCAAGAGTCTATTTCATCCTATAAGGGAACTGTTCAATAGTCTTATCACAGTGGGATAGAAACTGTCCTTGTGCCCTCAGGCTCCTGTATCTTCTGCCTGATGGGAGAGGGGAGAAGAGAGAATGACCTGGGTGGGTGGGGTCTTTGATTATGCTGGCTGCTTCACCAAGGCAGCGAGAGGTATAGACAGAGTCCATGGAGGGAAGGTTGTTTTCCGTGATGTGTTGGGCTGTGTCCACAACTCTCTGCAGTTTCTTGCGGTCCCGGGCAGAGCAGTTGCTATACCAGTTGCGAGTCTGCATTTTGTATTCCTCCAATCCTACTTCTTCTAGTATTATTGCCTTCCTCTTTTCACATTGCCCACTTCTCTGTTTTCTTCTGGAACACTCTCAGGAATATCTCTGCCTATTCCATACATACAGAAAACATCCATGATCACACATACTTTTCACCTCATGTCTGCTATGCCCACCGCCTGCCATCATTCCATCTAGCTACATCCTTAGCAGTAATATTCCATCCTTGCTGCCAGTGTACAGTCTGTAGGTTCTTCTCTGTATTGTTCTGGACGTTGTGCATCTGCATTCTTTTGTTCTAGTTCTTCTCTATATTGCTGTTTAGTAACGTAAGAAAACAGGATGGAACTTATGGCCAAATTCATTATTGCTGACAAACAATGCCTAACTAGCAAGTGATAGGACAATGTATTCATAGTTATACTACATGGTTTGCACAGTTCTTAAAGATATACACTCTTTTTCATTTAATCTGATGATAGTGAGAGGGAAGATCTTTTTACAACTCTCACAACTTTTATTTTCACAGTAGAAAAATTATTCTTATAATTCCTTAAGGATACTGCCATGGCCTGTGTGAATGTGTGGTATATTTCAGTAGTCAGCCTTTTTATTGAATTTGCAGATTAATGTGTTCAGACCTGATGCTGGTGTTTGAAACCCAGGCGGTTCACTCAATTCAGTTCAGCTGAGCTATCATGCTTTTCTGAAACAATCACACTCTGATATGCTTGGAGTAATCCACTTTTGTAAAAGGACAAAAACACAATTGCTATTTTTCAGTGAAACCCTTTCCTCCTGGGAACCTGGTCGCGAATGCCATGGAAGACAATGGGCTCCTCCTGCATTGGGATGCTCCGATGCCAACAGAGAGGTGTCTGGAGTATGAAGTCAGGTACCGGGAAAACACCAAGAATTGGCAGGTACAGTGTGGGAGGAAGATGGGAATTTAAAAACTACACCGAGAACACAAGACGCATATTTAATCACTATTTTAAATTTATCCACAACTGGCTGTATTTTCCAGACTGCAGGAAACCTAGCAGCTAAATGGTGGTGGTCTGCTGGAACCAGGAGTTTGCTTCCCTTCTGTGTTCCTGGTGAATCCTGTTGTCCTGCTTCAACAGCACCTTGACGTCAGACACCCAACAACCACCCCCACATTCCAAATCTCTGCAATCTCCCCAGAAGCCAGCTCCTGATTTTCGCTCTGGATCCACTCTCCATCAGGGTTTGGACCCCTATCTTTTTCCAGTCTCCAACTTTCCTGCTGCCCCTTCGACCTCCCTGGTTCCTCTCTCTTCCCTCTCTGTTCCTCAGTTGTGAGCTGTTGCTTACCTGCCCGACATCTAGCCAACCTTTCAAAATTCCTGCCTGCATCTCGGAAACACACCTTAAGTAAATGCTAATTGAGTTCTGCTGCAAATTCTGTTGTGTCCTGAAGAAAACCCAGTTTTCTGGGTGTCCCGGCTATAAAACAGACACACACCTTCTACCCTTCTCTCAATTAATATTCAGTCCACAAGTCACATTGTCTTCTAACAATGGACTATTGGATGATAGCAGCCAGGCTTCTCCAGGGTTATGGTTACTCCAAGCCGATACCATTAATGATGAAAGCTCAAAATCAAACCTAATCCTCTCTTTCACACCACCACCCCAACATCCTGAATGGTCCTCACATTCTCCAATACCCCCTTACCTCATCCCATGGAAAACTCGAGACAGTTGACCCTGCATTACAGCCGTTCGGATTATGGAAATTCACCCTTACAGAATTCAAAAATTGCTACCCAAGAATTTGAGATACAGAATAAAATTCACTCTTATGGAGTTCATGTGGGAATACAATAATTAGAGTCATAGAGTAAAGCAGCACGGATACAGGCCGTTCGGCCCAATGAGTCCATGCCGACCATGGTGCCCACCCAACTTGGAGGGATACGGGCTGAAAACAGTTTCCTGTGATCAGCCCATATCCCTCCAAGCCCCACCCCTCCATGTAGCTATCCAAGTGCTTCTTAAATGATACCATTGTACCTGCCTCAACCACTTCCTCTAACAGCTTGTTCCATATACTCACCAACATCTGTGTGAAAAAGTTGCTCCTCAAGTCCCTTTTAAATCTTTCCCCTTTCACCCTGAATCTATGCCCCCTAGTTTTGGATTCCCCTACCCTGGAGAAAAGACTGTTACCATCCACCTTATCTATGCCTCTCATAATTTTAAACCTTTCCACAAGTCGCCACTCATTCTCCTATGTGCCAAGGAATAAAGACCTAGTCTAGCCAACCTCTCCCTGTAGCTCAGGCCCTCTAATCCTGGCAACATCCTCGTAAATCTTTTCTGCACTCTTTCCAGTTTAACCATGTCTTCCCTATAACAGGGTGACCAAAATTGTACACAGTACTCCAAGTGCAGCCTCACCAACGACTTATACAACTGCAACATAATGTCCCAACTCCTATACTCAATGCCCTGACTGATGAAGGCCAGTATGCTAAATGCCTTATTCATCACCCTGTCTACCTGTGATGCCTCTTTCAACAAACTATGTATTTGTGCTCCAAAATCCCTCTGTTCCATTGCACTCCCTGGTGCCCTACTATTCATAATATAAGCTCTACGCTGGTTTGACTTTCCAAAATGCATCACCTCACACTTATCTGTATTGAAATCCATTTACCACTTCTCAGCCTACTTCCCTAACTGATCAAGATCCCCCTGTAATCTACAATAACCTTCTTCACTATCAACAACACCTCCTGATTTTGTGTCATCCGCAAACTTACTGATCAAGCCTTGTGCATCCAGATCATTTATATGAAAAACAAATAACAAGGGTCCCAACACCAACCCCTGTGGCACACCACTAGTAAACGGCCTCCATTCCAAGAAGCAACCGTCAACCACCACCCTCTGCTTCCTACTTCTGAGCCACCCAACTAGCTCTCCCTAGATTCTATGGGCCCTAACTTTCCAGACCAGTCTGTCATGTGGGACCTTGTCGAAGGCCTTGCTAAAGTCCAAATGGACAACATTCACTGCCCTACTCTTATCTCATTTTTGGTTACTTCTTCAAAAAACTTTAAAAGGTTTGTCAAGCATGACTTTCCACGCACAAAGCTATGCTGACTCCTCCTAATCAGACTCTGTCTACCCAAATGCTTGTAGATCCTGGCCCTCAGAATTCTCTCTAATAGCTTCCTCCCCAGTGTTGTGTGGCTGACCAGCCTATAGTTCCCTGGCTTGTCCTTGCTACCCTTCTTAAACAACAGAAAAATGTTAGCCACCTTCCAGCCTTTGGGAACTTCACCATGGCTAATGATGAAGCAAAAATCTCTGTAAGGGCCTCTACAATTTCTCCTCTAGCATCCCACAAAGTCCAAGGATGCACTTGGTTGGGCCCTGAGGATTTATACACCTTCATGCTCTGTAAGGCTACAAATACCTCCTCCCTGGTAATACGAATGTTCTCCAAAACATCTTCCCTGATCTCTTGTGCAACCATGATTTTCTCCTCAGTAAACACTGAGGAGGAATATTCATTAAAATTCCCACCCATCTCATGCGGCTTGAGACAGGCAACCTTGCTGATCTCCAAGGGGACCTACTCTCTCCCTAGCCACCCTTTTGCTCTTGATATAGCTATAGAACCTCTTGGGATTTTCCTTAACTTTACCTGCCAGATCCATCTCATGCCCTCTCTTTGCCAACCTGATTTCCCTCTTAAGAGTATTCTTAAGCTTTTTATTGTCATCAAGGGATTTGCTCAATCCCAGCCTCCTAAACCCAATGTATGCTTCCTGCTTTTTCTTGACCAGAGCGTCAATATCTCTCGTCAGCCAAGGTTCCCTAAACTTGCCAGGTTTACCCTTCACCCTAATAGGAATATGCTGCTCCTGGAGACTTGCTACCACACTCTTAAAAGCCGCCCATTTGCCATTCATTCCTTCCCTGTCAAACAGGCTCACCCATTCAATCTCTGCTAGATCCTGTCTAATTCCCCCAAAGTTAGCCCTGTTCCAGTTTAGGACCCTAACCTGTAGACCCGTCCTATCCCTTTCCTTTACTATCTTAAAACTAATAGAATTATGGTCACTAGAGCCAAAGTGCTCCCTGACTGCCACTTCAGTTACCTGCCCTGCCTCATTCCATAAGAGGAGGTCCAGTATTGCACCCTTCTGAGTAGGGCCTCTTATATTGACTCAGGAAACTTTCTTGTCACATTTCACAAATTCCACCCCATCCAGGCCCTTAGCACTCTGGGTGGCCCAGTCAATACCAGGGAAATTAAAATCTTCCACTAATACAACTCTATTATTCTCACAACTATGAGCAATTTCTCTACACACCTGCTCCTCAAGTTCCTATTGACTATTGGTGTGGGGGGGTTCTTTAATACAGCCCCACTAGGTTGACCCTTCCCTTCTTGTTTCGAAGTTCTACCCAGATGGCCTCACTGGACGATCCCCCAAGAATGTCATCTCTGCTGTTACGTCCTCCCTTATTAAAAAGGCTACACCCCCTCTTCACTTACCTGTACCTCTGTCACACCTGTAGCATCTGTATCCTGGAATATCGAGCTGCCAGTCCTGCCCTTCTCTCAGCCATGTTGCTGTTATGGCTATAACATCCCAGCCCTCAGAGCCAATCCGCCCTCTGAGTTCGTCTGCCTTACCTATGGAAGCTCGAGCATTGAAATAAGTGCAGTTTGACTGAGTATTCCTTTCCCTGCCTTTACTGTGTCCCTGGCTAGACTTGCTCTCACTGACTACTTCTTTATCCCATGACTTGCTCCTGCTCAGAGTCCCACCCTTCCGCCAATCTAGGTTAAACTCTCCCATGTAGCATTAGCAACTTTCCCTGCTATGACATTGGTCCTTCTCTGGTTCAAGTGCAACTCATCCCTTTTGTACAGGTGGCCTCTACCCTAGAAGAGATACCCATGGTCCAAGAACATGAATCCCTGCTCCCTGCACCAGGTCCTCGGCCACGAATTCATCCGGCCTATCCTTCTATTTCTGACCTCACTAGCATGTACTAGTAAAATGCACACTGGCATGTGCTGAGGTCAGCATAGTAATCCTGAGATCACTACTGTCAAGGTCCTGCCTCTTAACTTCTTACCTAACTCCCTACACTCATCCTGCAGGACCTCATCCCTTGTTCTACCTATGTTGTTTATACCAACATGTAAAAAGACCTCTGGCTGTTCACCTTCCCCCTCGAGAATTTTCTGCAGCTGCTCAGAGACATCCTTGACCCTGGCACCCAGGAGGCAACACACCATACTGGCATCTCTCCTGCGGCCATAGAATCTCCTGTCTGTCCCCGTCACAATCGAGTCTCCTCTCACCATTGCCCTGTCTTACTGCACTCTTTCCCTCTGAGCCTCAGTCAGTCACAGTGCCAGAGATCTGACTACCGCTGCTAGCCCCTGAAAGAACATTCCCCTCAACAGTATCCAAGGGGGTATACCTGTTAGCAAAAGATTATGTGGGATTAGATTATGTGGGAATACAATAACCTTATTGTGGGAATAAACAGAAAATGAAAAAGAAACAACATATTTTGTCAATTTTTATTTTTAGTTGCTCAATACTGTGGGGCAATAAGATTTGGATATGATGTCACCAGGTTGACTGGGTTAGCAGTCACTGCCGAGTCCCTCCTTTGCCACATCCTCTCCAGTCTGAGGACATGTGAACAGACGTCCCAGAGTGCAACACTGCCGCGCTCTTCTCTGTGAGGCCTTTTCTCTGATGCACTGCATTGTGAGAAGCTGTAGTAGCCATGACCAGCTCCTTAAAGTAATCCCTTGGCCTTTACTCCACTTCCACTGAGTCACTGCACTTTAACCCATTACCCCTTCTACACCACCTTTCTCTCATGAACCCCAACCCTCAAATCCCATCCCTTTCCCTAATATCCCCACTTGGTTTTAAGGGGAATCCAGCAGATTTCCTCCACATATTTCTGAAAACATGTCATCAAAACTCATTTTGACAACAGTAAATAGCAGGTGGTTTGCAGTGGAAGTATTAAAATGCTGATCTGAAATAAATTTTTCACCAATGACTACTGGCGACAAGAATTTTTTAAATATTGCTCTCGTTACTGAGATTTGTGATTAAATTAATCAGGTCTAGGCTCATTCAGGTCTGCCATCACCTCTCATTAAAGTCTGGTTTTAATGACTTTCTCCATGTAGAAAGCATCAGTCTCGATGCAAAGGAACTTTAAATTGGCAAGTGTGGATCCAGAGAAGTTCTACACCTTTCAAGTGAAAAGCAAGGTTAACATCTACTGCGGCACAACTCAGCTGTGGAGTGAGTGGAGCCTCCCTGTTCACTGGGGAAAATTTAACACAGGTAAACAAAGTTCCTTTACTGTATAATCTTGGAATCATGGAAACCTACAACCCAGAAGAAGGCCCTTTGGCTCACCATGCCTATGAAAGAACTATCTAATTTTTTTTATTCATTCAAGGGATTTGGGCTTTGCTGGCATTTAAGTGCCCATCCCTCATTGGCCTTGAGAAGGTGCTGGTGAGCTGCCTTATTGAACCACTGCAGGTGTGGGAAGGTGTGGGAACATGTCCGAACATCCTTCACATGGGTGAACTTAGGGAATGATGGTGTTGAACGCTGAGCTGTAATCAATAAACTGTAGCCTGAGGTATATCTTGTGAGGCACCAGGCCCTGACAGTGTACCTGGCCGGGTACTGAAAACCTGTGCCGACCAACTGGCTGGAGTGTTCAAGGACATCTTCAGCCCCTCACTGCTGCAGTTGGAGGTTCCCACCTGCTTCAAAAGGGAAGCAATCATTCTGGTGCCCAAAAGAGCAGGATGAGCTGCCTCACTATCGCCCAGTAGCACTCACATTTACTGTGATGAAGTGTTTTGGGAGGTTGGTCATGGCTAGAATTAACTCCTGCCTGAGCAAGGACCTGGACCTGCTGCAATTCGCCAACTGCCGCAACAGGTCTACAGCAGATGCAATCTCACTGGCTCTTCGCTCGACTTTGGAGCATCTAGACAACCGCAAGACATACGTCAGGCTGCTCTTTATCGATTACAGCTTGGCGTTCAACACCATCATCCCCTCAGTACTAATCAACAAGCTTCAAAACCTGGGTCTCTGTACCTCCCTCTACGACTAGATCCTCGACTTCCTTATTGGGAGACCACAGTCAGTGCAGATCAGTAGTAACATCTTGTCCTCACTATCAACACAGATGCACCTCAAGGATGTGTGCTTAGCCCACTGCTCTACTCTCTCTATACTCATGACTGTGCGGCTAAGCACAGCTCAAGCACCATCTATAAATTCGCCGATGACACCACTGTTCTTGGTAGAATCTCAGGTAGCGATGAGGAGGCATACAGGAGTGAGATAGATCAGCTGATTGAGCAGTGTTGCAACAACAACCTCATACTCAATTCAGCAAGACCAAGGAACTGATAGTGGATTTCAGGAAGGGGAAGTTGAGAGAACACACACCAGACCTCATTGAGGGGTCTGTGGTGGAAAGGGTGAGCAGCTTCAAGTTCCTGGGCATCAGCATGTCAGAGGATC
Organism: Pristis pectinata; assembly: GCF_009764475.1. Classification (NCBI taxonomy): domain Eukaryota; kingdom Metazoa; phylum Chordata; class Chondrichthyes; order Rhinopristiformes; family Pristidae; genus Pristis; species Pristis pectinata. Next base: position 87,694,170 of record NC_067412.1, read on the forward strand.
TATCTTGGGTCCAACACCTTGATGCAATCATGAAGAAGCAATGCCAGCAGCTTTACTTCATTAGGAGTTTGAGGAGACTTGGTATGTCACCAGAGACTTTGACAAATTTCTAAACATGTACAGTGGAAAGCATTCTGATTGGTTACATCACAGCCTGGTATGGAGGCTCCAATGCACAGGATCTCAAGAGGCTGCAGAGGGTTGTAGACTCAGCCAGTTCCATCACGGGCACAACCCTCCCCACCATCAAGGACATCTTCAAGAGGCGGCGCCTCAAGAAGGCGGCATCCATCATTAAGGACTCTCACCACCAGGGACATGTCCTTTTCATGTTACTACCATCAGGGAGGAGATACAGGAGCCTGAAGACCCACACTCAACGATTCATAAACAGCTGCTTCCCCTCTGCCATCAGATTTCTGAACGGTCCACGAACCCATGAACACTGCCTCGTTGTTCCTTTTTTTGCACTACTTATTTATTTTTGTAATTCATAGATTTTTATATCTTTGCACCGTACTGCTGCCGCAAAACAACACATTTCACGTCATATGTCAGTGATAATAAATCTGATTCTGATTCTGGGTATAGCCACAATGATAGATGGGGTGTTCCAGGATTTTGATTCCGTGACAGTGAAGGAGCAGCAGTATATTTCCAAGTCAGGATGGTGTGTGGCTTGGAGGGCAACTTCCAGGTGGGGGTGTTTCCATGCTTTGCCGTCCTTGTTCTTCTAGCTGGTAGAGGTCATGGGTTTGGAAGGGGCTGTCAATGGAGTGCTTTACTCTGCATTCTGTTATTGTTTTACCTTGTACTACCTCGATGCACTGTGCAATGAATTGATCTGTATGGACGGTATGCAAGACAAGTTTTCACTGTACCTCAGTACATGTGACAATAATAAACCAATTTACCAATTTACAAACAGCTACCCATGAGATTTTCTTTCTACACACTTAGATCTGGAATGTATTGTCTGTTTGCAGGCTAATGACAAAGAGTAGGGTAATGAGATAGGGACCATGGTCAATTCCTTTTGGTAAGTTACTATTGATCTACAATCAGATAATACATTCCAGATCTAAGTGCCTAGAAAAAAAATGTCTTTCATTCACCTCTTACCAACTACCTTAAATCTGTACTGATTGGTTACTGACCATTACCAGTTACTGCAACTGGAAATAGCTTCTCTTTATTAATGCTAACAAGACATGTGTCCTTTAAATTTCCCATTAACCTTTTCCTTTCTATGCAGAACAATCTCAGCTTCTTTAGTCTGGAGACCGAAGTCCCTCAGAGGTCTTGCCATTCTACTTAAAGTTGGGCACTGCAATTGGGCAAGAGTACTCCATTTGACACTTAATCTATGTTTTACAAGGACTTAGTCTAATTAACTTTCTTTAATCCTCTTTTTATGAAGCTAAATGAGTGAAAACCAAATGTGTTTCTTCAGCCACATTATCCTGTCACCAAATATTTCTGTACATAAATTCCCATGTCTCTGCTCCAATATCAGCTGGAAAAGTGTACCATTTAGTTTATGTTGTCCTTTCCCATTTGTCCTTGCAAAATGGACAACTTCATGCTTCACTCTGTGAACTTTCACTCACCATGTGTCCATCTGTCTGTTCATCTGCATTTTCTTATGTCCTCCTAATATCAACTACAACATTTCTCATTGTTTACAATCAATTATGTCCTAAATACCATGCCAAGGTGACTAATTTAGATCTGAAAGTGCATTGGTCCTAATGCCAGCCCCAGGAAAACACCACTGCATACTTCCACATGTTTCACCCTCCCCTCACAGACACACACTCATAGAATGATACAGTTATAGAAATCATACAGCACAGAAAATAACCCTTTCGGCCCATCTCATCCCTGCTGACCATGATGTCTACCTACACTAATCGCATTTGCCTGCATTAGGCATGTATCCCTCTACACCCTTCCTATCTAAGCACCTGCCCAAATGCTTTTTTAAACATTATAATTGTATCTGCCTCCACCACCTCCTCTTGCAGCTCATTCAAAATATTCACAATCCTCTGTGTGAAAAACTTGCTCCTCAGATCTCCTATTTCTCCATTCTCTCTTTAAACTATGCCCTCTACTTTTAGACTCCCCTGCCCTGGAAAAAAGACCCTCTCTTCCCTATCCATGCCCCTCATAGTTTTATAAATCTCTATAAGCTCACCCCTTAGCCTCCTATGTTCCAGTAAGAATACATCCAGCCTATCCAATCTCTCCTTAGAACTACAGCCCTCCATTCTGTACTGAAGAAAAATTGCACTACTTTCTCCTTTTTGACCTTGAGCTAATATTATTCAAGTTCAGGTTCACGTTTATTGTCATAGGCTTATATACACAGAGTATAAATGTCATGAAAATCAGCTTTTTGCAGCAGCAGCACAGTACATTACCAACATGACAAACATAAGTTAACATAAACTTAAATTAACATAAATTATACATAAATCACACGACAAAATAAACAAAAAAACATAATGGCATCCATGCTTTCAATTTCTTTTTAATCATTTTTAATCCATATTGTCAACAAGTTTATTATGTGATATATTTTCATAAGATCTTTGATTGTCTGATTGTCTAAATACACAGCAGAGACAGTACGCTCAGCAACTATCATCCTTAGTTTTGTCTATTGCCATTTAGCCAACTTTCCAACTGCATCAGTAATTTACCTTCAATCCCAGGAGCTTCAGCTTTAGCTGACAGTTTCTTATTAGGCTCATTATTAAATGCTTCTGGAAATCTAGATAAATAACAGACACAGACATTTCATGCCCACTACTTTAATCACCTTTTCAAAGGAATTCAATCCGTTTTGGCAGACATCTCCCTACACTTTACAAATCCTGGGGATTTATTATTCTTCATTGCTGTTATTTTCTTCATCACAGTTATTTTGCTTACTATAAATGTGGTGAGTTTGTGTCCCTCATTCAATAATAACTTTCCTGCATGCTATCCTGTTCCTCGATTGTTAATATCAATGCAAAATAATTATTCAACTGCCTTTACTTTCTTCTTATTATTTTTACCTACATTATCACTAGTTTCAAATTTCAATAAGACCTCATTGCACTTGCCCATCATCTTTATCTTGTTATCATCTACTCTCACAGCTATGTAATCATATACTTTAAAACCTCATACTGATCTTCTGTTACTTTAACCACTAGCAGGTGTGTCCAGTTCAAAGTGGACGCTCCCTGGTACAACATTTTGAAATCACCTTTACCCAAACCAAGAATCCATAGTTGGTTTGCATTTCTCCTTTGAAAACACTATATTGGTCTTCACTGTATTATGACTGTTATTAAATGAATGTTCACACTCCATGAGATGTTAACTAAGTGTAGTTCTTTACCATGACATAATATGATCTGGTCCCTTCTTCGTTCTAGGTCATTTCTTTCAGAAAGCGGTCCTTAACACATTCAGACATTCACTATTTTTTAAGCGTGAGCTAGAATGTATGAAAATTATAACCATGTGGCCTTGGCTCAATGACTGCATTTATACATTCCACCAGTTCACTGCCATGATCAGGAGCTACATACTATTTCCACTAAAGTGTTAAATCCTTTTCTATTTCATAATTCTACCTGAATGTAACAGTCTGCATTTTCAGCATTACATCCCCTCTCACCAATGAAGTGATTTTGTCTTTATCCACCCAGGCTGCCTCCACCAATCTCCCAATTTTTTTTTCATATTGGAGTGATCTGCACAGTCAGCCAGTCACTTCTACAGATGCAATCTTTCACATTTGCTGTGAAGTCTGCTTCACTGCAACTTGAAAGGGGCCTTCCTGAGCAGGTCCACAGCTGGGAAACTGATGGGTGAACCCACTAAACTGAATTGATACCTGAATTTCATTTAGTTTGTTCCTTATAATCTTAAAAAAATATATGGAGAAGGTTTACTTGGACCCTACCCTATCCTTTTGGTCCAGTACTTTACTCAGTTTTTAACCACCTTTTCAGGTTTAATTAGGTCACATTTTAGTGCCTGAAACACAAATTCATACAACTACTTGCATTTAAATAAACTAAATGAATTTTAAAAGAGAACAGTCTAATTCTGTCTGGAAAAACAAATTATTTGTAAAAAGAAAAAGAATTAATATGTGTATTTTTAATGAAGTGTGCTGTGATCAATTATTCAATATAATGTTTCCCCCTTGATCTCGAGTTTAAATCCCAATATTTATTTCACTATTTCTGCAATGATTTAAATGTAATCTATGTTTTATTTTTCTTTAATTGTTTGCTTTGTTATGAGCTACAATGAGGATTCTTCACTCTGATTGATTAAATAGCATCCTTGCAGCTTGACTTGCTCAAGGACATCACAGAAACCCTGTGCAGAGCACTAGTTTCAAACATTTGTTGCAGAGTCAAATTCTCAGCTGATGAGCCCAGTAAAGATCCGTGGGCAACTGTATGTGAGAGTATTGCCACCCACAGCAATATCCAAACCAATATATCTGATTGCTTGGTAGGTCCAGTCTGCGGTGCACAAAATGTGATAAAATAATTTGGTGATATTTATGCCTAAAATGCTACTTAGCTAATATATTGTAATTTTACAAATGTGCAATCACTTTCCCACTCTCCCTCCCCTGCTAAGAACAAAAGAGTTGAGGTTGATGCAGCATTACTACCAAGTTTAAGGCCTAAAATAAAAGATATAGGCCTTGAATTTCCCCTGCATCTGTGATGGCTTGTTAAATATCTGCTGCAAATTGTTTTAGAACCATAGAACCATAGAACAATACGGCACAATACAGGCCCTTCGGCCCACCATGTTGTGCCGCCAAACCACACCTAAGACTATCTAACCCCTTCCTCCCACATATCCCTCTAACTTAAATTCCTCCATATGCTTATCTAACAATCTCTTGAACTTGTCCAATGTATCAGCCTCCACCACCACCCCAGGCAGCGCATTCCATGCACCAACCACTCTCTGGGTGAAAAACCTCCCTCTGACATCACCCTTGAACTTCCCACCCAATACCTTAAAGCCATGTCCTTTTGTTTTGAGCATTGGCGCCCCGGGAAAGAGGCGCTGGCTGTCCACTCTATCTATTCCTCTCAATATCTTTTATACCTCTATCATGTCTCCCCTCATCCTCCTTCTCTCCAATGAAAACAGCCCTAGCTCCTTTAGTCTCTCCTCATAATCCATACTCTCTAATCCAGGCAGCATCCTGGTAAATCTCCTCTGTACCCTTTCCAATGCCTCCACATCCTTCCTATAATGAGGCGACCAGAACTGGACACAGTACTCTAAGTGTGGCCTAACCAGAGTTTTGTAAAACTGCATCATCACTTTGTGGCTCTTAAACTCGATCCCCCGACTTATGAAAGCTAACATCCCATAAGCTTTCTTAACTACCCTATCCACCTGCCAGGCAACTTTCAGTGATCTGTGGATATGAACCCCCAGATCCCTCTGCTCCTCTACACTGCCCAGAATCCTGCCATTTACCTTGTACTCCGCCTTGGAGTTTGTTCTTCCAAAATGTACCACCTCACACTTCTCTGGATTGAACTCCATCATAGTTCTGAGTCCACCACTTGGAAACAGTCATTAGGAATTAACCTTTCAAGAGGAAGGTCTCTCCTTTCACAATGCCTCCGCACAAAGTCTATAAAGGAAATAAGTTTAGTCTCTGGCCCCCACTCAGCTCAGGAGCTATGCCTGGGAGGGAGCCCAGGGTGAGGGGAATGATCAGGGGTTGGAGGGGTGGAGTGTGGAGTGAGGGTCAGCTATCAGTGATCAGTGTTTGTGCGGGAAGGCTGAGGTCGCAGATTGAGGTTCATGGGGGATCATTGGGTGAGGGCATTAGGCTGGTGAGGATCATGATCTTGTGGATATCAGACTCTATGTCATTTGGGGACTTGGGGAAATAGGGATTCTGAAGGAGAGCCAATAAATCGTTAAAGGGGCTTATCGGAGCTAAGTTTGCCCCACCATTTTGGGACCAGCTCAGGAAGGATCCCCTTAGTCAGAAAGAAGCAGCCATTATAGCTCCTGTGAGATTGTGCTTCTGTAGGAGTTGGCTCAACTGCATATCCCATGATCTAGCTGTTGCTGAGCCCATCTGTCCAGAAAGATCCCAGCTTCAATTCCTTGTCTGGTCTGGCTCAGCTGTTCTCGGCCAGGAGAAGATGGAAGTGAAAAATGTGAAGGAATGGGCACCCTGATATTTTGCCCACTGATTCCCTGTTCTGAACGTGCGTGCTGCCCCCAGCACATTCTCAGTAACGCAAAAAGATGTATTTCACTGTGTGTTTCGATGTACATGTGACTAATAAATACATATCTAATATCTAACTGTGTAGGTAGTGGGAAAAACAGAACTTGGTTTGCTGACATATCCTCCTTGGTTGAAATGCCAGGTGAAGTACTGAACCTGACAGGTTAAAACCCAACGTTAGTCTGTGCTTTCCTTCTTTTATTCATTTTTCGGGGTCTGTGCGTCAATAGTAAAGCCAGCATTTATTGCCCATCCCTAATAGCCCTCGAGAAGGTGGTGGTGAGCCACCTTCTTGAACTGCTGCAGTCCTTCTGGTGAAGGCTCTCGCATGGTGTTGTTTGGTAGGGAGTCCCAGGATTTAGACCCAGCAACAGCAAAGGACCAGCAATATCTATCTATCATCAAAGATCCCCATCACCTGGGCATTGCTATCTTTTCACAGCTACCATCAGGCAGGAGGTACAGAAGCCTGAATTCCCACACCACAAGGTTCAAGAACAGCTACTTCCCTTCAAGCATTTGCTTCTTGTACCAACCGGAAAAATCCTAATCACTACAGTTTAGCAACACTATGATCACTTTGCATTGAAATAGACTTCTTTCTTTTGCTCTAATTGTGTTCTTTCTTGTAAAAATTGTGTATAATTTATGTTTAATTTATGTTTTTCTTGTGAATGCTGCTTATATGATGCTATGTGCCTGTGATGCTGCTACAACTAAGTTTTTCTTTGCACCTGTGCATACGTGTACTGTGCATGTGACAATAAACTCAACTCTGACTTTGACTTTGATGTTTCCAGTTCAGAGAAATTGAGGTAGAAACTTAGGATGAAAAGGAAGTAGGGATGGTAATTATTTTATTTTTCAGAAGATAAACAAAGGAGTTTCAATCCATTGGAATTACTCGCTACTGTACCAGTTTTGGGTTTATTCGTATTGATAATATACCTAATACATAAAAGGTGGGTACAAGTTTAGTTTGATTTACTACTATGGTTACATAGGTTATGGTTACACTCGTGACACAATGGTTTACTTCTTAATGTGCCTAGTTGTTTTGCCCTGTGACTGTGAATCACAGAAATATTGGCCAAATGCCTTTCACTTTAATCAACTCATCCTGTGTTTGAGAGAAAAATATTACATTGAGACAGCCTGGACTAGATTCAAGACATAAAGTGAAAATCAAAAAAAAAACTGCAGATGCTGGGAAACTGAAATAAAAATATGACATTCTGGAAACACTCAGCAGATCAGGCAGTGTCTGTGAAAGGTAAACAGAGTTAACCTTTCCGGTCAAAGACTCTTTATCAGAATTGGGAAAGGGAGCAAAGTTAGTTTCATTGCAGAGAAGGTCAGGGAAAGGATGGACAGGACGGAGGGAATATCTCCAATAGGGTGAGACCAGGCCAAGATGTTGATGAAGCTACCTGGTTGGTAGGTTAATGAGAGATATTAGAGAGAGAGAGAGAACACAAACAAAGGAGCTTGAAGAATGCAGGCCACAAATGAAGGAAATGCCTGGCAGATCAGGTCAGTGGAGAGACAAAAAGTGAATTAGTATTACAGATCAATAACCTATTGCTAGAACTGATGAGTTACAACATTTAAAGGACATTTGGACAGGTACATGGATAGGAAGGGTTTCGAGAGATATGGGCCAAATGCAGGCAAATGGGACTAGCTCAGGTAGGCCTGAGTGAGTTGGGCCAAGGGCCTGTTTCCGTGCTGTTTAACTCTCTGAACCTACGAGTTCTGACAGACACAGAGAAAATGAGTTACTTGAAATAGTTGAATTCAATATTGAGTCCTGAAGGCTACAATGTGCCCAGAGAGAAGATGAGGTGTTGTTCCGCAAGTTTGTGTTTGGCAGGAGGCTGCGGATAGATAGGTCAGAGTGAGTGTGGATTTCAATTCTCCATCCCAGGCCCACTCTTATAGCAAGGCACAACACAAGCCCAAGGAACAGCTTCTCATTTTCCATCTGGAAATGTTTCAGCTTTCTGGATCTAACATAAAAATCAGCAATTTCAGGTAACTCATTTTCTCTGTTTATATCAGAACTGCTGCCAGTTCTACCAGTGGTCCATCTATCTGTAATATTAACTCAGTTTTTCTCTCCTGTCTGATCTGCTGGATTTTTCCTAATGTCTGACCTGCATTCCACAGCTTTTACATGTTCCTCTGTGTGTTCTCTCTCTCTCTCTCTCTCTTTACCTGCTCTTATTAACCCAGCTACCAGATGGCTTCATCAACAACATCACCACAGTAGTCTTGGTCTCACCTTTTCAGAAATATTCCCTTTGTCCTATCCCACTCCATACACTCTGCAACTTAAAGCAAGCTTCTTTTTCTCACTTTCTCAGTTCTGACAAAGGGCCTTCAACCAGAAGCACTAACTCTGTTTTTTTCTTTCCACAGGTGTTGTTGAACTTGCTGAGTATTTTGTTTTCAGCATTTTGTTTTGTGTTATGATGCCTGATTTGATTAGGTCCTGCTCAATCTATTTCCTAGACTGGCATAATTCTGAAGAAGAAGGAAAGGGAAATTGAAACTACAAGGTCTAAACAACAAGCACGTTGTCCTTTGCCTCCATCTTAGTGGGGTTGGGAAGAATTGTATTAATCACAGAACAATTCATAACCCACCAGCATTTCAAGCACTATGGAGCCCAATTTCCTCATGCACTTCAAAGGAGAGAATCACTGTTTATTCCACTAAATCCTGAAGTTTCAGTGAATAGCCAGACAGTTTAGAAAAGCATTGGTGTTAGTGGATAAAATGTTAAAACAGAACATAAGAAAGCAGGGAATGGGAAAACGCTCTTGAAGCACTGACCCCATTCCTTTTACACTCATCTGAAAAAGCTGGAAAAACTCAGCACTTCAGTTTGACAGCTGTGAGGGGGACAGAAGAATCAACAATTCATGTGCAAGCCCTTCACTGTGTGGGCTTTTACATCTCAACTTTTATGGGTTATTCCTAAACCCACTCACTCTCCTGGGAGAGGCAGCCAAACACACAAGTGCCAAGAAACTTACTGAAATTACTTGCATTCCACAATGATGAATTTGTTTTACCAGTCCAAAGGGACAGCAGTTCTCTACTGTAGCTCAATCATAGTGATGGAAGTGCTTACTGCTGAGTTAAAAGAATGCTCAAAGTGGCTGCGCAGGTTGACTCTGTGGTTAAGAAGGCATATGGTGTATTGTCTTTCATCAATCAGGGAATTGAATTTAGGAGCCGTGAGGTATTGTTGCAGCTATATAGGTCCCTGGTCAGACCCCACTTGGAGTATTGTGCTCAGTTCTGGTCGCCTCACTACAGGAAAGATGTGGAAGCCATAGAGATTGTGCAGAGGAGATTTACAAGGGTGCTGCCTGGAATGCAGAGCATGCCTTATGAAAGCAGGTTGAGGGACTCGGCCTTTTCTCCTCGGAGAGACGGAGAATGAGGGGGGGACCTGATTGAGGTGTATAAGATGATGAGAGGTATTGATAGGGTAGATAGTCAGAGGCTTTTCCCCAGGGCTGAATTGGTGGCCACAAGAGGACATAGGTTTAAGGTGCTGGGGAGTAGATATAGAAGAGATGTCAGGGGTAAGTTTTTTACTCAGAGAGTGGTGAGTGCATGGAATGGGCTGCAGGAAACGGTGGTGGAGGCTGATACGATAGGGTCTTTCAAGAGACTGTTAGATAGGTACATGGAGCTGAGTAAAATAGAGGGCTATGGGTAAGCCTAGTAATTTCTAGGGTAGGGACATGTTCGGCACAGCTTTGTGGGCCGAAGGGCCTGAATTGTGTTGTGATTGTTCTATGTTCTATGTTCTAACTCCTGCAAAGCCCTAAAATAAAACACAAATTGGACAGATCGCAAAGATCTGGCATCTATAAAGAGCAGATACCAAGGTCTCAGTAACCTGCTCAAGGGGCACTCTAGGGAACTGCTCTGAACCCTGTCCTGTATTTATCCTCCAACCAATGCTGGCTAAACAGAAAAAAGCTTCATTATTGTCACTGCTGCATGTGATTCTTGCTGTGCACAAATTGGTTGTTTTAAATACTTGCTGTGATTACATGCCAAATGACTTTGTTGCAATTTCCTGAGGCCAAGAAGTGCTTGTACAAATACAGCTTCTTTCATTTTTGATCTATATTTTTCTCTTTTCAGATGTTGATGAAACTCTGGTGTATGTCCACTCCTCTCTCTTCCTAACAGTACTCATCCTCAGCATACTTCACCATCTGTAATGTTAATTACTTATGTTTTTCCTTTTCTTAATATCCACTCCAACTTGATTCTTCTATAATTCTGTCTTTACTTCCTTCTCACCACCTCCCCAAGTGGACATGGCTAGAAGTACAGCCTTTGTTTCAGTAGTACGTAATCACTTTACAATTGACCTTCAGAAAATTAGCTACCTTTCAACATATTACTGCCAGGTAGACCATTGAAATTTCCCACTTTAAAAAGCTGACCCAGCTAGGATTATATACTACTGTGATCAATAAATCTATTAATTTCTTCCTGCCCTCCAGTACAACTACCTCAGAAATCTTTGGCATATTCAAATGTGAAATGAAGGGCGTGTGCTTTGTTTACTAATCATGATTAACTAGGTTTTTTTAAACTAAGTTTTCTTATGAGTGCAGAACATTTTGTTTTTCTGATTTACAGCACCACTCCCCATGAAGTATTCATATTTCATTTGTTTACACAAACTTAATACTGAGTTTCACTTTACAGGACTTTAAAAGTTAGTCATATAATTAGGTTACTTACAGTAATGTTAGGTTACACTAACATTAGGTTAGTCACCTAATTGTAAGTTAATAGGTGATTGGCTAATTAACTAGTTATCAGCAGCCAATAAAAAGAAGGTTGAGTCAAGTAGAGTGGCCATTTTGGGGGTGGACCAGTGTGAGACTGGGAAGCTTTGGTGTGAAGAGGCTGAGTAAGTGGCCCAGGTGCTTGGAGTGAGAGCAGGGACTTTGAAAGGCAAGTCTCATTTGTTTGGCTAATTGGAGGGCACTTTATCCAATAAAAGGAAGGTAAGGTTAAGTGGCATGGTCTTTTGGAGTAGAAATTGAGAGACTGGGGAGTTGAGGCTGTGAAGGGGCACAGGTAAGACAGATAAGGTTTTATTTCTGTTGTTCATCCTTTGTACTTGATTCAATGTAGGCAGGATTGTAGTTGGGGCAGTGAAATGCTATCCCTGCAAGATGTGGGAAGCTGGGGACCCCCATGGTCTCCCTGATGACCACATCTGTGGGAAGTGCACCCAGCTGCAGCTTCTGACAGACTGGGTCAAGGAAATGGAGTTGGATGTACTCAGGACCATCTGGAGTTTGAGAACCTTATGGATGAGACTATTACTGAGGTGGTCACACCCAAGGTACAGGGTTCAGATAGATGGCTAACCATTGAGAAAAGTAAGGAGAGTAGGCAGTCAGTGTGGGGGTCCCCTGTGGCTATTCTTTCTCTAACAGCTATACCCCCTGGATACTGTTGAGGGGTATATTCTTTAAGAGGTTAGCAGCTATAGTCCTGTCTGTTATTGTGACTTCCCCTGAGGCTCAAAGGGGAAGAGTGCAGTCAGAGAAGGCAATACCAATGGGAAACTCAGTAGCGAGGGGGACAGGCAGGAGATTCTATGGCTGCAGAGATGCCAGGATGGTGTGTTGCCTCCTGGGTGTGAGGGTCAAGGATGTCTTTAAGTGGCTGTGGAAAAATTCTTGAGGGGAGGGTGAACAGCTAGAGCTGTTGCATGTGTTGGTACAAGTGCCTTGCCTAGAGCAAGGGAAGAGGTTCTGCAGAATGAGTACAGGGAGCTGGGTAAGAAGCAAGACTTTGAATAGTGATCTCTGTATTACTCCTGGTGCCACATGCTAGTGAGGTCAGAAATAGAAAGATGGGTCAGATGACTTCACGGCTGAGGAGCTGATGCAGGGGGCAGGGAGTCAGGTTCTTAGACCATTGGGATCTCTCTTGTAGAGGTGACCTGTACAAGAGGGATGGGTTGCACTTGAACCAGAGAGGCACCAATGTCCTTGCAGGAAAATTTGCTAATGGTACATGGGAGGGTCTAAACTAGAGTAGCAGAGGGGTGGGACTCTGAGCAGGAGCAAGTCAGAGGAGTTGTCAGCAAGAGTTTAGTAATCAGGATAGCCAGGGACACAGTAAAGGCAGCAAAAGGAATACTCAGTTCAACTGTTTATTTCAATGCTTGAGGCTTAACAGGTAAGGCAGGTGCACTCAGTGTAGGTTGGCTCTGAGGACTAGGATGTTATAGCCATTACAGAAATATGGCTGAGAGCAGGACTGGCAGCTCAGTATTCCAGGATACAGATGCTACAGGTGTGACAGAGGTACAGGTAAGTGAGGACATAACAGCAGAGATGCTATTCTTTGGGGATTGTCCTGTGAGGCCATCTGGGTAGAATTTGGAAACAAGGGGAGGGTCAATCTAGTGGGGCTGTATTATTATCCCCACCACCACCAATAGTCAGTAGGAACTTGAGTAGGTGTGGAGAGATTGCTGATAGTTGTAAGAATAATAGGATTGTATTAGTGGGAGACTTTAACTTCCCCAGTATTCACTGGGCCACCCAGTGTTAAGGGCCTGGATGGGGTGGAATGTGATTAGTTTCTTGAGTCAATATAAGAGGACCTACTTGGGAGGGTGCAATACTGGACCTCCTCCTGGGGAATGAGGCAGGGCAGGTAACTGAAGTGACATTTGGGAGCACTTTGGCTCCAGTGACCATAATTCTATTAGTTTTAAGATATTGATGGAAAAGGATAGGACAGGTCCACAGGTTAGGGTCCTAAACTGGAGCAGGGCTAATTTTGGGTGAATAAGGTAGGATCTGAGGTTGAATGGGTGAACCTGTTTGAGGAGAAGAGAATGGCAAGTGGGAGGCTTTTAAGAGTGTGATATCAAGTGTTCAAGAGCAGCATATTCCTGTTAGGGTGAAGGGTAAACCTGGCAAGTTTAGGAAACCTTGGTTGACAAGAGATATTGAGATTCTGGTTGAGAAAAAGAATATGTACATTGGGTTTAGGAGGTTGGGATCTAGTAAATCCCTTCTTAAAAATTAAGGATTCTCTAGGAAATCAGGAGGGCAAAGGGTATGAGATGGATCTGGCAGGTAAGGTTAAGGAAAATCTTGATATTCTATCACTGTATTAAGAGTGAAAGGGTGGCCAAGGAGAGAGTAGGTCCCCTTAGAATTCAGCAAGGCCACCTATGTCTTGAGCTGCAGGAGATGGGTTGGATTCCTGAATATTTCTCCTTGGTGGTGGTTGAAGGTGTTTTTTCCTGAATGGAGGCCAGTGTCTTGTGGTGTGCCTCAGTGTTGGGACCCTTGTTATTTGTATAAATGGTTTGGATGCAAATGCATAAGGCTTGATCAGTAAGTTTGCAGATAATACAAAATTAGCATGTGTTGATGGTGAAGGTTATTCTAGATTACAGGGGATCTTGGTTAGTTAGGGAAGTAGGCCAATGAGTGGCAAATAGATTTCAATACTAATAAGTGAGGTGATGCATTTGGGAAGTCAAACCAGTGTGGGACTTGTACTATAAATGGTAAGGCACTAGGGAGTGTAATGGAACAGAGGGATCTAGGAGTACAAGTGCATAGTTTGTTGAAAGTAGCATCACAGGTAGACAGGGTGGAGAAAAAGGTGTTTAGTGCACTGGCCTTCAGTCAGGGCATTGAGTATAGGGGTTGGGACAACATGTTGCAGTTGTACAAGTTGTTGGTGAGGCTGCACTTGGCAGTTTTGATCACCCTGCTATAGGAAAGATGTGGTTAGACTGGACAGTGCAGGAAAGATCTACAAGGATGTTGCCAGGACTAGAAGGCCTGAGTTATAGGGAGAGGTCGGCCAGGCTAGGTCTTTATTCTGTGGAATGTAGGAGAATGAGGGGTGACCTTAGAAACATTTAAAATTGAGAGGCATAAATCAGGTGGATGGTAACAGTCTTGTCCCCAGGGTAGGGAGTCCAAAACCATGGGGCATAAATTTGGGGTGAGGGGGGAAAGACTTAAAAGGAACTTGAGGGGCAACTTCACACAGGTGGTGAGTATATGGAACAAACTGCTAGAGGAAGTGGTTGAAGCAGGTACAAGAGTATGGCAGGGCTTGGAGGGATATGGGAGAAATGCAGGAACTTGGGACTACTGGGTGAGAATTGGTCAGCATGGACTTGTTGGACTGAAGGGCCTGTAGCCATGCTGTATTGCTCTCTGAATCTAGCTGTCCGTTTAAATGAGTTCTAATACCATTGAACCACAGCTCAGAATGAGGCCATTTGTCTTGTTGTTGCCTTTGCCAGTACTCAGCTGTACAATTTGAGTCAGTGTCATAGTCACAGAAACAGACCCTTTGGCTCAACTTGTCCATGCCAACCAAGGTGCCTAGCTAATCTAGTCCCATTTACCTGTGTAAATCATATTTACCATATCCCTCTAAACCTTTCCTATCCATGTACCTGTCCAAATGTCTCAACATTGTTATACCTGCTTCCAGCACCTCCTCTGGCAGCTCATTCCATATTCCCACCATCTTCTAAAACCTGCCCCTCAGTTGCCTTTAAAGTTTTACCCTTTCATTAAACCTATGCCCTCTAATTTTAGACTCTTCTACCCCAGGAAAAGACTGATTTGCCCTACTTATGCCCCTCATGATTTTATAAGCCTAAGGTTACCCCCTCAGCTACCTTTGTTCCAGGAAAAACAGTCCCAGCCTATTTCTCCTAACCCAAGCCCATCAGTCCAGGCAACATCTTTGAATCTTCCCTGCACCTTCTCTAGCTTAATCACCTCCTTCCTATAGTATTTGCCTCACACTCCTGCCCTTGCTACAAAGCCATTTTCCTTTCAGTATTTATCCAATTTCCTTCTGCAACTTGCTGTAGAATCTGTTGCCACCACACTTTCAGGGATTGCATTCCTTAGCAGGACAACTTGCAGAGAAAAGACCATCCTCATCTCCTCTGGTTCTTTTTTTCATAGTCATAGGTCCTGTTTGTGCTACATGACCCTTCAGCCTATCTCATCCATGCAGACCACCTTGCCTTCTACACTAATCCCACTTGCTAGGATTAAGACTGTATCCTTCAACACATCTGACTGCCTATCTATGCCCCTCATAACTTTATAAGCTGTTTTCAGGTCTCCCCTCAGGCTATGGTGCTCCAGAGAAAACATTCAAGTTTGCCCAACCTCTCCTTGTAGTTTATGCCCTCTAATCCAGGCAGCATCCTGAAACCTCTTCATGCTTTGCAAAGTCTCCATATCCTTCCTGTAGTAGGGTGACCTGATCTGCACATTATACTCCAAGTGCAGCCTTGTATAGATGTGACATGACTTACTCTATACTCAATGCCCCAATCAATGAAGGCAAGCATGCCATAAACCTTCATTACCAGCCTATCTACTTGTGTGGCCACTGTCACTGAGCAATGGACTTGAACCCCAAAATTCCTAATGAAAGATTTTGTCCAGGATAATTGATTTCTCTTGAATGCTAAAAATCAAGTGGAAGATGAATCAATAGCCAGGGCATTGAGAATAGAAGTTGGGAGGTCATGGTGTGGTTGTACCAGATGCTGGTGAGGCTGAACTTGGAGAATTGTGTTCAGTTTTGGTCTGCTATAGGAAAGATGTTATTAACTTGGAGAGAATGCAGAGAAGATCTACAAGGATATTGCCAGGACTTGAGGGACTGAGTTGTAGGGAGAAGTTGGAGAGGCTAGGACTCTTTTCCTTGTACCATAGGAGACAGGTGATCTTGTAAGGTGTATAAAATCATGAGGGGCATAGACAGGGTAAATGCACTCTTTTCCTGGAGTTGGGCAGAGGTTTAAGGTGAGAGGGGAAAGATTTACTAGAACCTGAAGGACAAATTTACTACAAATTGTGGTATGTGGAATGAGCTGCCAGAGGAAGTGGTTGAGGCAAGTAAAATAACGATTACTCAAAGAAGTTGGACAGGTATGTGGATAGGAAAGGCTTGGAATATGGGCCAAATGCTGGCAAATGGCACTTGCTCTGATAGGCACCTTGGTCAGCATGGGCCAAAAGGCCTGTTTCTGAACTCTCTCTATTTTCACCCTTCCATTCTCTCCAAGAAGGGCTGTCCTTTTCCACATAGTCCCTGGTGAAATTATTAGTTTACAAATGCAGATCTTGGAACCAACGTGCTTTACTGTTTCAGACAGGATTTAAGAATAACCAAAATAATTCTGATCTGAAAACTAAGGGATGATGAATTTTAAAAAGATTGATAAAGAATGCTGGATCCAACAAGCCATCTTGAGATGAAGCTCACACCATTGTTTTTGTTACTAATTCAGTGTTTTGTATGTCTTTTCTCACAGGAATCTTAAAATGAAAGTCTAACAATGAGTTTCAAAGTGATCACTTCAAATTTCCAAAGGATGGATATTGGCATTAAAGATCAACAATCTCTTGTCCATGTTTATGGTTCAGAGGGCCATTGCTTCACATGAAAGATATTTACAACTTAAAAACAATGATGGCATCACTCCTACACAATTACTTTATTTCCACAATGATGCATGCTTGTATTTTAACCCCATCTGCACAGCATCATCAGCTTTTTGGTCTAACAGAAACTTGTCTATGCTCCACAGGGAGTTGAAAATGAAAGTTCCAGTGTCAGTTATCTAAATCTTTCAGTGATTTTTGCCCAAGCAGTGCATTTACTTGAAGGGGTCAATATCATCTCTCCACCAGTTTATACAGCTTCAGAAATAAAAAAAAACAATGTGCTAATGTAGCAATTAACTAGTAATGGAATCTAAATAAATCAAATGCTTTTGCTTCTGTTTTACTGTTATTGATTTGTTTTCTGTCGGCTTTCACCCCTGTTAAACTTTGAGTACATAACACTTCTCATTTTACCACATCCTCTATTTGGCTTCTGATCTAACCTTTATCACAAAAAAACTCCTTATCAGCCTCCTACTTTGAACCAAAAATGTGAAGAATTCAATCATCCTAAAGGTCATGGTTTCAGAACTGGAGCTGACACTTTCAAAATTAGCACCTTAGATCATGCAACAAAAGCACCTTACCTGAGGCAATCCCTCCCGCTTGAGAATGACTGACTTGTACTCCCAGGTTGCAGAGAGGAGATGTGTGTATGTGGTTCCTTTTAATATGGGTGGCCATTGTATACCAGCTACCACACAGACTTGACAGTGAGATCATGGTCCAATCATGAAAGGGTCCTAGGTGTACACAGACCAGGCTCTTCTGCATGGACTTAACAGACTCCACTCTTCTCTCCTCCCCCAGGAAACACCCACAAGTAGATACCCCCATACCCCCAACATATACAGACACCCCCCACAAGTAGATATTCCCAATGCACACACGTAGATACCTCCAGCACATTGCAAAAATGTGCACACATATGTGGAGACCCACTCTCATACACAAAAGTAAACACATGAGGACACACAAACCCATATTAGTGGGCAAGTACACACACACTTCCATGCACTCACTCAAACCTTCTTTCTTGTCTCCCCTCACTAGCCCTATTCCCATTCTTCCTTCAGTCTCTCCTTCCCCTAGAACTCAGTCACCCTCATTAACTTCAGGAGTAATTTTGTTGTAAACTGCAATACAGACTTTACCGGTAGATGGCAGCGGCAGCAACAGCAAATTACATATTTTCTTCCATTATAATAGGAGCATAAGAGTCCATTATAAATAACATTTAACCATGATGCAACTGTTCCTATGTTTCATTACTAGAATAATAACACAGGCTCAGTCTGTGTTGTTATAATAAAGAACTACAGTTCCCAGTAGGCAATGCAAGGGGTCACATGGGGGAACAGAAAGTGGCTTTCTCAAAAAAAGAGGGAAAGCAAGCCACACTGTTGTTGGTTAATAAAATGTTCCGATGTTAAACCCATGCAAAGTTTGTCTCTTGATGAAGAACAAACATAGCATGATGTCAGAAGTTGGTGTGAAGTCTGAATGTGGATGAATACTGTGTGAATTGAGAAAGAGAGTCAGTGAGTACAAAAGAAAAGCTGTAATAAGATGGAGAAAAAGCTGGCTGGCAAGGAAGCACATTGGTCCTGAAGTTCAGCAGTCACGGGATTTGCCAAGAGAGATTCAGGTGAGAGGCTGAGAGTTCCTGTTATGGATAAGCTAAGTCCTCCCACACCTATGCAGTTTACTGGCAATCTAACTGATAAATGGAAAGGCTTCAAACAGCCATTCAACATATATTTAGATGCTAGTGGAGCGGGAAGGAACAATGAAAAATTGAAAGCGTCTATTTTTCTGCACGTGATTGGCAAAGATGCTTTGGACATCTATAACAGTTTTGAAATTGATGAGACAGCTTTTGAGTTGGGCACTTTGATGAAAAAATTTGAGGAGTGTTTTATCCCAAGTAAAGACATCACATTTGAGAGAGAAATTTTTTTCCTGTGACCAGAAACAAGGTGTTAGCTTCGTCCAATACTTAGCTGAGCTTCACACACTGAGAAAGTCTTGTGAATTTGGAGATTTGAGAAACTCACTAGTTAAAGACAGAATAATTTGTGGAATTCCAGATAATGGACTCAGAAAGACTGTTGCGTGAAGAAGATTTGACCCTGGAAAAGGTGACGAATATGTGTAGGTCTGCAGAAACCACACGAACACAAGCTAAGGAGTGGCACAGGGCAGACACAACAGTGCATGCTGTGAAAACAGGGAAGCAGCACACAAGGCATTTCCGAAAGCAACAGCAAAGCAAAGAGGAAGGCTCAAACTGCAAGTGCAGCAGATGTGGAGGTAGACACATTCCAAAGATGTGTCCTGCTTATGGGAACTCCTGCAATAGCTGTGGGAAGAAGAATCACTTTGTAAGGTGCTGCAAAGCTGCGGCTACCAAGAGAAAGGTGCATACAGTTGATGAGGGAATGGAGGAATTCTTTGTGGATTCTGTACAGACTGTGGCTGCTGGTAAAACAGAATGGATTGTTCCAGTAACTGAATACGACAGTAATTCCATTCAAGCTTGACACCGGAGCTCTGGTGAATCTGTTATCCATGGATGATTATAAGATTCTCACAGTAAAGAGTAAGATTTACCCTGTGAAATTAAAAGTGACAGGCTACACTGGAGAGAAAGTTCCAGTAAAAGGGGGCAGTCTGGTGACCTTTAAGCACAAGGGGAAGCACTTAAAATCACAGCTACTGATTGTAGAAAAGAGAGTACAGCCAATATTAGGCCTGAGTGCATGTGAAAAGCTCAAACTAGTGAAAAGAGTTTTCATAGTAGCTTCACATACCAAAGATGACCACACAACACTCATAGAAGAGTATGCAAATGTCTTTGAGGGGCTTGGATGTGTACTTAGTGTACACAAAATTCACATAGATGAGGCAGTGGCTCCTGTTGTCCATGCATTGCAGGAAAGTTCTGTTTCAACTTAAAGATAAACTTAAACAAGAACTAGTATGCATGGAATGGATGAATGTCATACAGAAAATTGAAGAACCAACAGATTGGGTGAGTTCACTGGTCATTGTGCAAAAGAAAAATGGAGCATTGCAGATATGTCTAGACCCAAGAAATCTCAATAAAGCCCTCAAGAGAAAGTATTTTAAATTGCCAACATGGGAGGATATCATGTCTTGGTTTTCAGGTGCCAAATGGTTCAGCAAGCTCAACGCATTGTCTGGGTTTTGGCAGATGGAGCTTGATGAGGCAAGCTTGAGACTGTACTTTTAACACACCACAGGGAAGATATCACTATCTTTGGCTGCCATATGGGATCCTGTCCGCACCAGAAGTCTACCATAAAACCATCTACATGATTTTTGAGGGCATACCTGGTGTCGAGACCATGATGGATGACATCATTGTCTGGGGGTCCACCAAGGAGGAACGTGATACTCGGGACTGGGGATCAAGTGCAAATCCGAGATCATGATTCCAGCACATGGTCCATGCAAGGAGCTGTGTAAGAGGAAGTAAATCCACATTCATACCAGATCCAGATGGAGGGAGGGACACTTCTGAGGAGGAACCGCGCAGATCTACGACCACAAGTTCCAACCCATGGCTGTGACCCATCCCGTCAGTACACCAAAGGGGCCAGCATATGGAGAAAATGAACATGTGGACCAGAGTTCCCAGGAAAACATCAATAGTAATGCAGCAAATGAAAGCAACACACCCGCAAAAACAAGTACCAGACCAAAAAGGACCATTAAACCACCTCAGAGACTGATTGAAAGCTGCTGAGTGGACAAGGGTTCTTGGCAGGTTTATAAGGACGAAGTATTGGGCTTGTTTTTCTTTAAAGGGGGAAGATGTGTTATTATGTAGTTATAATAAAGAACTACAGTTCCCAGGAGGCAATGCAAGGGGTCACATGGGGGAACAGGAAGTGGCTGTAAAAAGAGGGGAAAACAGCCACTCTGTTGTTGGTTAATAAAATGTTCTGATGTTAAACCCACGCAAAGTTTGTCTCTTGATGAAGAACAAACATAACATAGGCTTTCATCTGGAGGTCATCAGTAGTAGGGAACTTATTGGGAAAAGTTCTGAGTGAAAGGATTAATGATTACTTAGAAAGGCAGGGACTGATCAGAGACAGCCAGCATAGATTTGTCAAGGGCAGATCTTGTCTGACCAATCTGATTGAACTGCTTGAGAAGGTAACAAAATGTATTGATGAGGGCAATGCAGTAGATGTGGTTTACATGGACTTCAGTAAGGCTTTTGACAAGGTCCCACAAGGGAGACTGTTCCAAAGAAGGCTCATGGGAACCAGGGCAAGTTGGCAGATTGGGTCTAAAATTGGCTTGGCAATAGGAGAGAAAAGGTGATGGTAGAAGATTGTTTTTGGTGAATGGATGCATGTGACTAGGGAATGGTGCTGGGACCCTTGCTCTTTGTAATATCTGTGAATGATTTGGATGTGGATGGAGGAGGCATGATTAGTAAGTTCATAGATGACAGGAAGATTGGTGGAGTTGTCGACCACATGCAGCGTAGTCGTAGGCTACAGGGTGATATTGGTGTGTTGGTCAAATGGGCTGAGAAATGGCAGATTAGGTTTAATCCTGATAAATGTGAGGTGTTGCAATTTGAAAGTACTAATAAGGCTAAGACATTCACTTAGGTCCTAAGGAGTATTGAGGAACAGAGAGATTTTGGCATGCCAGTCCAAAGATCCTTGAAGGTGGCAGCACTAGTAGATAATGTTAAGAAGGCATATGGGATACCGGCCTTCATTAGTCAGGGCATTGAATACAAGTGCAGGGAGGTTACGCTCCAGTTTTATAAAACCTTGGTCAGACCTCAGCTGGAGTACTGCACACAGTTCTGGTCACCACATTTCAGAAGGATGTGACTGATAATGCTGGAGATGGTACAGAAGACATTCACCAGATGATGCCTGGGGTGGAGTGTTTCAGTTATGAGGAGAGACTGGAGAGGCCAGGCCTGTTCTCCCTGGAGCAGAGAGGGTTAAGAGGGACATAATTAAGGAGTTTCCCTTATCAGGTTGAATAAACTAGAGGACAGAGATTTAAGATAATTGATAAGAGATTTAAAGGGGATCCAAGGGGAATCTTTCTCACCCAGCAAGTTGTAGGTACCTGGAATACACTGGAGAGAGTGGTGGAAGCAGAGTTGCAAACAGCATTTAAGAAGTGTCCAGATAAGCACTTAAATTGCCTGGGCATTGAAAACTAGAGGCCAAATGCTGGAAGGTGACGTTACTACAAATGGGTGCCCACTGATTGGCATGGATCTGGTGGGCTGAATGGCCTGTTTCAGTGCTGCTTGACTCTATAACTCTACCAGGAGAGCTGGGAAGTTTAAATGTGGTGAATGAATTAAATTAAAAGTAAATAGTAGAGGAGTACAGCACAGGAACAGGCCCTTCAGCCCACAATGTTGTGCCAAACCAATTACATTAGTAATAAAATGCCCAGCTAAACTAATCCCTTCTGCCTACATAATGTCTATATCCTACCATTTCCCTCACATTCATGTGCCTATCTAAAAGCTTCTTGAACGCCCCCATTGTATTTGACACCACCACCACCCCAGACAGCGCATTCCAGGCACCTACCACTCTCTGTGTAAAAAAAACTAGCCCCACACATCTCCTTTGAACTTACACCCTATCACCTTAAATGCATGCCCCTCTGGTATTAGACATTTCAACCTTGGGGAAACGATACTGATTGTCTACTTTATCTACGCCTCTCATAATCTTATAAATCTCTATCAGTTCTCCCCTCAGCCTCCGCTGCTCCAGGGAGAACAACCCAAATTTGGCCAACCTATCCTCATAGTAGAAGCCCTTTAATCCAGGCAGCATCTTGGTAAACTTCTTCTGCACCCTCTCAAAATCCTCCACATCCTTCCTATAATGCGGCGACCAGAACTGAATGCAATGCTCCAGATGCAGCCTAGCTAAAGTTTTATAAAGCTGCAGCATAACTTCCTGACTCTTGAACTCAAAGCCTCAACTAATGAAGGCAAGCATGCCATATGCCTTCTTTACCACCCTATCAACCTGTTTAGCCACTTTCAGGGAGCTATGAACTTGGAGCTCTGCCCATCAACACTGTTAAGGGTATTGCCATTAACAATGTACCGTATCTTTACATTTGATCTCCCAAGGTGCAATACTCCACGTTTGACCAGGTTGAACTCCATCTGCCATTTGTCCGCCCATGTCTGCAACTGATCTATATCCCACTGTATCCTTTGCCAGTCCTCAATACTATCCACAACACCACCAATCTTTGTATCACCTGCAAACTTACTAACCCACCCATTTTCATCCATGCCATTTATATACATCACAAACAGCAGAGGTCCCAGTACAGATCCCTGAGGAACACCACTAGTCACGGATCTCCAGCTAGAATAAGTCCCATCAACCACTACCTTCTGTCTTCAACGATCAATTCACTGTGGATCCCATGCATCTTAATCTGGGTGAGCCTCCCATGATGGACCTTGTCAAGCGCCTTACTAAAATCCATGTAGACAACATCCACAGCTCTACCTTCTTCAATCACCCTCGTCACCTCATCAAAACACTCAGTCAAGTTAGTATGGCACAACTTGCCCTGCACAGAGCCATGCTGACCGTCCCTAATTAGGCTATGGTTTTCCAAATGCTCATAAATCCTATCCCCAAGAATCCTCTCCAGTAAGTTCCCTACCACTGACACGAGACTCACTGGTCTATAGTTACCAGGATTATCCCTATTGCTGTTCTTGAACAATGGAATGACATTAGCTACTCGCCTGTTCTCCAGGACCTCGCCTGTGGCTAGAGAGGACATGAAGGTATTGGTCAAGGCCCCGGCAATCTCATCTCTTGCCTCTCTCAATAACCTGGGGTATGTCCCATCAGGCCCTGGGGACTTATCCACCTTAATGTTCTTTAAGAGATCCAACACTACCTCCTCCTTAATCTTGAAATAACCAAGCATATTAGTACGCTCCACACTGATCTCCCTATCCTCCATCCTCCACTTCCAAGCACATGTTCCCTCTTTATCCTTGAGTGGTCCCTAGTATCCTCTTGCTCTTGATATAGGTATAGAATGCCTTGGGATTCTCTTTAATCCTACTTGCCAAGGGCTTTTCATGACCCCGTCTGGCTCTCCTAATTCCCTTCTTGAGTTTTTTCTGGCTTCTTTATAATCCTCAACTGCTCTGTTTGATCCTAGCTTCCTAAGCTTTATGTACTTTTCCTTTATTTTCTTGGACCAAATTCACCACCTCACCCGACATTCCAATGTTCCCTTAACTGCATTCCTTGTCCTTCCTTCTCACTGGAACATACCTGTCCTGTACTCTGTGTAGTTGGTCTTTAAACACCCTCCACATGTCAGATGAGGACTTGCCCAAAAGCAGCTGTTCCCAATTAATTCTCTGTAGTTCCTGCCTAATGATCTTGTAATTTGCCCTGCTCCAATTTAATACTTTCCCACAAGGTCCATACTTATCCTTATTTATCGCTATCTTAAAACTGAAGGAGTTGTGGTCGCTGTTCCCTAACTGTTCTCCCACTGAAAGGTCAGTCACCTGGCCAGGCTCATTACCCAACACAAGGTCCTGTATGTCCCCTCCTCTTGTTGGACTATCTACAAGTTGACTTAAGAAACCCTCCTGGATGCACCTAACAAATTCTGCCATGCCTATACCTCTTACACGAAGGAGGTCTCAGTCTATATTAGGGAAGTTGAAGTCTCCCACGATAACAATGCTATTAGTTTTACACCTTTCCCTAATCTGCCTGCATACCTGTTCCTCCATGTCCCGGAAGCTGCTGGGGGGGGACTGTAGTATAATCCCATCAGAGTGATTGCATCTTTCTTATTTTTGAGTTCTACCCATATAGACTCAGTGGACGAGCCCTCCATTATATCCTGTCTGAGTGCAGCTGTGATATTGTCCCTGATCAGTAGTGCAATTCCTTCCCCTCTTTTACCTCCCTCTATCTTTTCTAAAGGTAGAAACCCTGGAACATTAAGCACCCATTCCTGTCCCTCTCTCAGCCAAATATCTGTTATGGCCACAACAACATAGTTCCATGTACTGATCCACATTCTAAGTTAATCACCCTTACACATAATAGTCCTAGCATTTAAATACACATGCTTCAAACTGTCCGTCCCATTGTGTCTATTACTTTGTCCCTGCCTGTTTTTACTGGCCCTGACGTCTACCTTCCTCTCAATCCCTCCACTTTCTGACCCAGTGCTCCGGTTCCCATCTCCCTGCCAAACTAGTTTGAACCCTCTTGAGTGGCACAAGTGAACCTCCTGGCCAGGATATTGGTTCCCCTCCAGTTGAGGTGCAACCCATCCTTCCTGTACAGGTCACCCCTGCCCCAGAAGAGGTTCCAATGATCCAAGAACCTGAAACCCTACACCCTGCACCAGTTCTTCAGCCACTCACTCATCTGTTCTATCATCCTATTTCTGCCCTGACTAGCACATGGCACTGGGAGTAATCCAGAGATTACTACCTTGGAGGTCCTGCCCTTCAACCTCTTCCCTTTTTCTACCTATATCATTGGTGCCAATGTGCACCACGACCTCTGGCTGCTCACCCTCCCCCTTGAGAATATCTGCAAGCTGCTCTGAGACATCCTTGACCCTAGCATGGGAGGCAAACACACCATCTTGGTGTCTCTTTCATGACCACAGAATCTCCTGTCTGTCCCCCTAACTATTGAGTCTCCTATCACTATTACTCTGCCTGACTTTACCCTTCCCTGCTGAGCCGCAGAGCCGGCCACTGACCTGGCTGCTGCTGCTGCTGTGCCCTGATAGGTCATTCCCCCCCAGCAGTATCCAAAGTGGTATACTTGTTGCTGAGGGTATGGCCACAGGGGAAACCCTGCACTGACTGCTTACTCCCCTTACTTCTCCTGGTGGTCACCCATCTATCTGAAGCCTGTATCCTGGGTGTGACCACCTCAGTGAAAGTTTGATCTAGGAGGTATTCAGCTTCCCAGATGGTCCTGAGTACATCCAACTCCAGCTCCATTTCCTTGACCTGGTCAGTCAGGAGCTGCAGTTGGATGCACTTCCTGCAGATATAGTCATCAGGGAGGACCGTGAGGTTCCCTGACATCCCACAATCTTACAGGAGGAGCAATTCCACTGCCCTAACTGCCATCCTGCCTACACTGAATCAAGGACTAAGGATTTACAGACAAACGAAATAAAGACTTCCACCTGTTATTACCTGTGCCTTCTTACTGAAACCATTTTTTTTAAAGAGCTTCTTGCACTCCCGTCACCTAGGTGACTTACTCAGCCCCTTCTCACCGCCTTTTCCATCTTCACCATTGTGGGCTATACATGGGGTTGACTCTTACCTATCCTTTAACTGACCTATCAAATTAATCAGTTCAATGGTAATTCGAGATGAGCAATAAATGTCACCGATGCCCTATTCCAACAAATTAAAGTAATGCCCTATTTTAAGCCTCAGTCTATGACTGAGAGGCAGTCTGGCAGCAACACTTAGAGCAAGCATCGGGTTAGGTTAGGCGTACCAGTGTTTTTACCTTCTTAGAAAGTTAAGGAGGTCCAGCTTGTCACCAAACAATCTAATAAATATCTACAGATTTACTGTTGAAAGTATCCTGACTGGTTACATCATGGTCTGGTACGGCAATTCAAATGTGCAGGAACGTAAGAAGCTGCAGGGTAGTGGGCTCGGCCCAATACGTCACAGGCACATCCCTCCCCACCATCAATAGTATCTACAGGAGGCGCTGCCTCAAGAAGGCAACATCTATCGTCAAAGATCCCCACCATCCGGGCCATGCCACCTTCTCACAGCTACCATCGGGCAGGAGGTACAGAAGCCTGAGGTCCCACACCACCTGGTTCAAGAACAGCTACTTCCCCTCAACCATTCGGTTCTTGAACCAACTTGCACAACCCTAATCACTACCTCGGTATAGCAACACTATGACCAGTTTGACCACTTTGTACTACAATGGACTTTGGTTTTTTTTGTTCTAATTGTGTTCTTCCTGCTAAGAAATGTGTATAATTTATGTTTTTCTTGTGCATGTTTCATATCTGATGCTATGTGCCTGTGATGCTGCTACAAGTAAGTCTTTCATTGCACCTGTGCATACATGTACTTGTGCTTATGACAATAAACTTGACTTTTGACTTTTGTTCAGTGACAGAACACATGGGAACGCAGGAATGGGGGCAGAACAGTTTGAACTGAACATTGCAATCTCATTACAGGAAACACAAGAATTTTCTGCTCTCAGTTTATGATCCTAATCTTTTGCAGTTTTAGAACATAAAGCAGCATTTGAAAAGGCTGACCAGCGACAGTGACTACTGGATATGACGTTATTAGCACTTATTAGCTAATCCTGCTTAAACTGAGTGTCTGGCTGGGTAATTTCAAAGGGTATAAACTACTCTAGGACATAAAGCCCAGGTTGGGTAGAAAGAGCAAATCTGCTTCCCTGGCCATTTTTCAAGACAATTCATTTCAGCTCATCATTGCTGAAACAATCAGATACAGATTTATTTGTAATTAATCAACTGAATTTAAGTTCCCTGAGATTTGAACTCATATCTCCAGGTCAACAGTACAACAAAAACAGAAAAATGCTGGAAACATTCAGCAGGTCAGGCAGCATCTGTGGAGAGAGACACACAGTTGACGTTTCAGATCACAGACCTTTTGTCAGAACTGGGAAAGAGAGAAAACAAGTTGGTTTAAACTGCATCAGCAGGTTTTGAATTACAGATCTTGCATCTGTTCAAGTTGGTCTTCACCGCAAGAGAATTTGAGTACAGAAGCTGCATGTCTTGCTGCAACTGTACAGGGCTTTGGTGAGACCCCATCCAGAGTTTTGAGTGCACTTTTCCTCTCCTTGTCTGAGGAAGGATATTCTTGCCATGGAAGGAGTTCAACAAAGACTTAATTGACTGATTCTTGGGATGGCAGGGTTGATACCTGAGGAGAGATTGGGTTGATTAGGCCCAGATGCAGTGGAATTTAGAAGAATGAGAGGGCATCTCACAGAAATCTATAAAATTCGAATAGAACCAGACAGATGAGATGCAGGGAGGATGTTCCTGGTGGCTGCAGAATTCTGAACCATGGTACAACCTCAGGATACCAGGGATGACATTTAGGAGAAATTTCTTCACCCAGATGGTGGTGAACTTGTAGAAATTTCTACCCCAGAAGGCAATGGAAGCCAAGTCATTAAATATATTCAGCAGAAAGGCAGATATATTTCTTAATGCAAAAGGGATCAATGGAGAAGTGGAGATGACAAGATCAGGGTAGTGAATTGAATGGCTGATCCTGTTCAAGGAGGATTAGCAAATACAGGATCATGTTGAATGCTGGAGCAGGCCTCCTGAAGGGCCGAATGGCCTACTTCTGCTCCTATTTTCTGTGCTTTTATGTTTCTGAGTAGCATGCTGGAAAAAGGATATCATGTGCTATGGTTTCTAGCACAAAACTTGTGGTGTGGAACCAGCAAGGCTGCAAAAATGAAGTGTAATCAAACTACTTTTGAGGTTTCCTGTTTGTTGACAAAATGCATCATGCTGGAAAAACACAACTGCGATGTGGGCTTGACTCTTACCTATAGCTTTTTTAGCCTTCAACTTTAACCACCATTCACCCTAGTTTCAAAACTACAGTAAATGAACTTCGGCTGGGTGAAGTAAATATCTTGCCTCTAACCCCAAAAGTTGGACTTTCGTCTGTTCCATAATACATCCTCTAAATCGTAGGAAGACCAGAACTGTCCAGCATTCAACGGAGCCTCAGGTGGTAAATAGGAATTTTATTTCTTGGAGGATGGTGCAGGTCAGATTGTATGCTTAACCAGCCAACGTCCTACAAATCATCCTGAGTAAGAGTCAGAAGTCAGATTTTTGGGGTTCGTCCCTCTCTTGCCCATGGGAGAAATCTGAAGTGACTACTGTCTTGAAAGGAGGTGGAAGGATCAGCTTAGGGCTAACCAACTTCATAGATCCGCTGATGCATTTAATTTGTCAGCAGGGACAAAATGAGACTTCTGCAAAGGCACTGATGAAGTGACAGTATATGAGAAGGAGGATCTCCAAGGGAATTCTTCCTAGGCACTGGAATGGGATGGCAGGTAGGGTGCTGTGGTCAACACCCATGTTTCTGGGAAAAACTGTGTGGTTTCAAGTCCCATTCCAAAGACTGAAGTGCAGTAAACAAAATTTAGGCAAGCTTTTCAGTGCTATACCGAGGAAGTAATGTAGTATCGGCGGTGTGGAATTTTAGGTGTGATGTTAAACTGAGACCCCAATATGCTCTCTCAAATAACTATAAAAGACCTATCCCTGGTACCCAGTCAGGTATTTATCACTTGATCCACATCACTTAAAAATAATTGTCCAATAGTTATCACATTGAATATGTGTGAGGCTTGCTATGTGTAAATTACATAGAACATAGAACAGTACAGAACAGTACGAGACCTTCAGCCCATGATGTTGTGCTGACCTATATGAACCTTTTCCACATTCAACCTATCCCCCTCTCTACTTCACCTCCCATAACCCTCTATTTTTCTTTCATCCATGTGCCTATCTAATAGTCTCTTTAATGACCCTATTGTATTGGCCCCTACCACCACCCCTGGCAGTGCATTCCAGGCACCCACCCCTCTCTGTGTAAAAAAACCTACCTCTGATATCTCCCCTGAACCTTCCTCTAGTATTGGCTATTACTGCCTTGGGGAAAAGATGCTGGCTGTCCACTCTGTCTATGCCTCTCATAATCTTATATACCTCTATCAAGTCTCCTCTCATCCTCCGTAGCTCCAAAGAGAACAGCCCTAACTCGCTCAATCTCTCCTCATAAGACATGATCTCCAATCCAGGCAGCATCCTTGTGAATCTCCTCTGCACCCTCTCTAAAGCTTCTACATCCTTCCTATAATGTGGTGACCAGAACTGAACACAATATTCCAAGTGTGGTCTAACCAGAGTCTTACAGAGCTGCAATATTACCTTTTGGCTCTTGAACTCAATCCCCTGGCTAATGAAGGCCAGCACACCATACGCCTTCTTAACCGCCCTATCAACTTGCGTGGCAAATTAGTTGCAGCATTTCCTTCATTACAATAATGAGTAGACATCAAAAAGTTCCCTTTGACTGGAAAGGACATTCTGAGGTTGGGAAAGGTGCTCAACGAATGCACATTTTTTTACAGGAAAGAAAGATTTAAGAATTGGTGTGAGTGGACAGATAAGTACAAGGAAAAGCCTGACAAGTTAGTCACATGCTTTGCCCAAGATACTGGAGAAAGAGAGCAGAAGGTCAAAACCATTGGTGCTGCACCGTGTTTGCTAGGTATAGTCCATTTCAAGTACCAGCCCCTCCCCCAGGAACAACTGCACAAAGATTGATTTTCGGGATGTTTAAGGTATCAAAGGATAAAGAGATCAAACAGGCAAATAGTGTTGTGGAAGAAGTTCAGCCATGGTCTTGTTGATTGTTGAACAAGCTTGAAATGCCAATGACTGATTCCTGCTCCTATTGCTCATGTTCTTATGTTTACAAACCCAGACTTATCTCCGCCATCTTATAATTCTGTTAACCATCTCCCTTTTCTCTCTATCTCCATGACTTCAAGTCCTAAGCTGCATCTCCCGCCATCTCTTCACTCCCTTTGACCTTGCTGCAACCCCCCCCCCCCCCCCCCCCCGAGGCCTTTGCGCTTGAACCACATTTATTAGGAAAAAATTATGCACAGCCTTAAACATAAGGGTAAGCTGTGAATTACTGTTATTCAATTGTTGCTGAGCAAGGTTAGGAGAATGATCAGTCAGCTATTGGTACTAGACTGATGTAACAACTTTATTCAATGACTTTGGAAATAGGATTCCAACAATCACTTTTAATTACACAAGGACACAGGAAATACAAATAGGTGTAGACCACCTGATGTCTCAAGTCTGCACACCATCCTATATGATCATGGCAGATCTGCCACAGGTTTCAACTCCTCTTCTGCGCCAGTTCCACATAGCCCTCACTTCTCTGATCTTTTTGTTAAGTAGAAGATCCAGTTGCAAATGCACTGCAGAAGCAAGCTGGGTTTCTAATCACAGTATTAACCTTTCAGGCCAATGACAATAGTGCTAGAGGTGTGGGGGTCCTGTAACTATAAAGTTGCTCTAAGTCCACAGGCATATAACATGGTGATGTTTTAAAAATTATAATTTGTATTAATGAATTAATGTTTCAAAGTGATTTGTGTCAGGGTGCTTCAATGTTGTACAAACACACAGGACATTTTGATCCAGTCTTATTTTCAAATCTTTATTGAACACATCTGAAACTCACAGATAACCTCCATAAAGGTGTACAAATATTTATACTGTGATATATATGGTCTATTGGTTAACAGTAAATGTTGATGAATGTTCAGGAGAACAAGCTCAGTGGAAAACCTTAAAAGTGAAGGGTGACAGCCTAGCATCGCTAGATAAACACTCAGCAACCCAGCATATGTGATGATCCTGGATAATCAGAGCAAAATGCTGCAGCAGCTTCAAATCTGAAATAAAAACAGAAAATTCTGGAAATAGTCAGCAGCTTCCAACGAAAGGACATCAGTTTGAAATGTTCACTCTTTTTCTTTCTCCACAGATGCTGCCTGATTGGCTGAGCATTTCTTTCCATGTACTTCAATGAATTCCACTTTGAGAAATTAGAAAGGAATGGATAAACATATTGTAGTTTTGTATGATTGCCTGCAAATGTTTCTGGTGAGGGAATTCTTCTTTGGTTATCATCACCAAGTCCATGGGGGAGCAGTCATACTCATGCTCAGGTACTCAATTACAGTGACAAATGTGGAATTGAATGTACAATGAGTATGTTTAATGTCTGATACCCTCACATCCACCGAGTGCCAGCAACGAAAGGAAAGTCTCTACTAGGCGGTGTTGTATTCCCCTTAGGTGATGGGGTGCAGTCCCTGACAGAATAGAAGTGAGTTAATAGGCTGAATATATTTTTCTAGCCTCAGCATTAGGTTTTTGCAACATTAAGTGTTAATTATTGGAGTAGGGGTAAGAACAGTGTCACTACTAATCAATATCTGGTCATGGGTTAATATGGAAGCCCACAGGATGATGGAATTGAATTAACATCCTCTTAAATAGAGTTATTATACTATTGGTAATCACATCAGGAATAATGGGTCATTGGTGGTTAAGTGGGGTGAGGCTGGAATTATCTCACCATTCTTACTTTTCCTTATGTTGGGACTCAGTGAAGCTCAAAAAGGACAAGGAGCCAGAAGCTATTATGGTGACAACTTGATAGAAAAGGGGCATCATACAGAGTAAACAAATACCTTAAATGGCTGCATGAAGTTGTTTCATAGAGTTACAGAGGTGTGGAAAGAAAATCAAACGAACTACAGATGCTAGGAATATGAAATAAAAACAGAAAATGCTGGAAACACTCAGCAGGTCAGGCAGCATCTGTGGAAAGAGAAACAGTTAACGTTTCAGGTCTGGGATGTTTCATCAGACCAAGGGTCAGGGATCTGAGATGTGAAGTTGGTGGGAGTTGAATAAAGAAACTCCTCCATGAGAACTCAACATTGAGGCAAAAACATGCAATGGTTTTGTTTAAAAGATTGTTATCAACCTCAAGCTGCAGTTAATTGTGTTCTGCGTGACAGGATATGGAGCTTGTGGTTAGTTGTAGAGGAAAAGCTGCTTGGGGCTTTAAGGTTGATATCTAAGGGTTGGAATAACATTTTGTGTTTATTTTAAGAGAAATTTTAGAATGCAGGTTTTCGACCAACTAGATAGTCAAGGTACATGCGTAGAACGGATAGCAAAACACAAAGGCAATGCCCTCTGAATCTCTTGGTGTTTGTGTGGTTAGGACAAAGGACATTTTAGCAGCAAGTTTTTCATCATATTTTAATAACATACTAGTCCAGTTATAAAAGTCACCCAATCCAACATGGCAAAGAAGCGCTAGGGCATGGAATGACGTGTGTGTTACATGCTATTTGGTATATATTGGTCCCCCTTTGCCCCTGAAAAACATGCTCAGTGGCATGAAATTTTGAGCCCAGCGCATTCCTAATGCACGCCAACCAGTCCTGTAACTCATTTCGATTATGGGCCAACCTCTGTATTAAAGAGTAGCTGTCCCACAGCTTCTGCTCACACTGCCACAAAATGCTCAAGGAAATGGCCACATTTGCACAGAAACTTAAAGCAGTTGGTATCTAGGAAAGCTTGGTCTTTAACAAAAATAAAGAACATTTAAAAGAAGGGGAAGATACAGGTGTGTTAACCAACAGGATTGTGAGATCTTCTCTTGATTTCACAACTGTGAACAGACCTCAAGTCCCTCAAACTTCCTGTGGCATTAAGTTAAATCAGCAGTTGTTCTATCTGATATACTTTATCTTTCGAACAAAACATGTAATGGATCCAACACTGCTGCGGTGCAACTCTCTGCCTATTTTCTCCGTGCTAGTTATTTTGTGTAGATGTTGGCATCAGTGATCTTGCTTGCTTGCTTGCACTTAACCTCTATAACAATTTACCACAGAATTTTCTGAAACAAGGAGCTGTTATTTTCTAAACTTTCCCATAAATCGTAAGCATGGCAAAGGGAAATTAATCTCAGATTTTTTTTGCCACTAATTTGAATGGAATTGAATGTTATGATCCAAGCTATAAGTTGAAAATGTTTCTTCTCACTGATCCTTATTGTCTCCTGTGCCTTCTGAAGGTTCTGGGTTCAAGACTCGCTTCAGAGACTTGACCAGAGGAGCAATCTAATGCAGCACTTGTACAATGGAGAGGTGCACCATAAAGTGATACCCTTCTCGTCATCTTGTGTGGCATTATTTTGAGAAAGAGCTGAGGAACAATTCACAAAGTTCAAGCCAATATTAGTTCCTTAAATGACAATAGTCAAACAAATTATCTGGTCATTACCATGTTACTGGGGGCATTGTTGCACTCTATTTAATTGCTGCAGTTTCTACATCACAACAGTGGTTATAATCATTGGCTGTAGAGCACTTTGGCAAGTTCAACAATCACGAAAGGGACTATAATGCAAGGTTTTCTTTCTTTGGATGTATTTGACAAGAAAATTTGCTCTGCACAAATTTCCTGCTTTATAAGTTTAGGAATGTTGAGGATACCTCCAGCAAAGGCTACAAACTTTTATAATTCCTGAGGAAGATCAGAACATAAACAGGATTATTTAGCTCCATGTTCCACCACTCAGTTAAATCATGGCTATTCTGTGTCTCAACTCTGTTTACCAATGCTGCCTCTGTAAATCTAATGCCCTGCCCAACCATAATGTAATATTTTCAGTTATGCAACTTTCGTGGGTATCCAATTTCCATTTTCTTTTATGTGGAAATTTATAGTCTACCCTTGACTGCACCTTCCCCCAGAGGTCTGTCTTCCTGACCAGTTGTAGTCCCTATGAATGAGTAGCAAACCAATGAGCCAAAGACATAGCCAAAGACTTTGGTATTTTGTGTGTCTTTATTTATTTATTCATTACAGGATATGATCCATGCACAATGCAGAGCAGCAAACTAGTGTAACTCTTGATGTACTGAGAGCCAATAGAAAATAATCATAGGCTTTTGCAGTTATATTCATTAATGCAATTGTCAATGTCTATAGGAAATGCTCAAAGAAATAGCCTGGAGCAAAAACAGAATAATCAGGGTCATCTTTCAGTCTGAAAGGTCAAGTTGGCTTTCCTCATCTCAGCCCTTGTCCCAATCCAACTGAAATAATTGAGCCATATCAGCAATCTGTTTCTGTGACTTGTGAGGGAGTTGAAGAGGGATTGGACTTCCTGTCAGGGGTTTGACTTATATGTTAAGGATCCCGACAAAAAGTCCATTTAAAAACTCACAACCTTCTATTATGCCAGAACACAAATAGTTTTTGCAATAAAAAAAAGTAAATCACAATGCTTGAATTAACTTGTTGAAAAATAGCAGACAATTATATGATGCAGTTGGCGGTTCAAAAGAAGAGTTGTGGAGGGACAGCAGCTTTTAGCTTCAGTTCAGTATGCTTCAAAGTGCTTCTCAAACATAATTCTCCACATAATGAACGCTTGAAGCTCAAAAATTGTTTGTGGGGAGAGACAATAAATGGCCCTTGTGCTTTGAACAGCTAAGGAGGGAGAATGGAAGGGACATAAAGGTCCGCTCACACACAACTTCTAGCAACTGCAAGTGTATTATGCTTTATTACATGTTTAGTTGTAAAGCAACTTGGAAGGACATAAAAGGTGCGCTATATAAATGTAACAAACAATCTGCTGGAGGAACTCAGCGGGTTGAGCAGCACCTGTGGGAGGAAAGAAATTATCGACATTTTGGGTCAAAACCCTACATCAGGATTATATAAATGTGTGTCTTTTCGTTCAACACAGTAATGGATTGGCAATTATCGTAAGCACAATTTGAAGGATCCAGGGCAGGTGAAATCCAATACACAGTAAATAATTCCCATGAAAGGAAGAAAACATCTATAGAATTATTCTTCTGACAGCAACAGAGTTCTGTTCTCTGTGCTAGGTGAAAATATGCACAGCCATGGGAAAAGTAATACTTCTCACACGAGCTTGGTGTGTGTTTGAGTAATAGCATATTAACAGGTTCACCTCTCCCTTTCCTGTTTATCACACTAAGGGCAACCTTTCATTTGTCATTATAAGCATTTGAAAACTTGCTTATTCAGACTGGTCAGCAGGTCCTATTGCTTTTTCAATTTAAATATGTCATCCATACTTTCTTGTCAATACACACCAATTTCTCCTTCTGTAATATGCAGGGTGAAGTCTATGGAAGGCAAATATTGGAAGGGAAAGGGTGATTTAACATATGGGGCACTGCTTGTCTGCCTGCCTGGTTAGTGCGCGTTATCTACGCAATCTCCAAACCTTTTTCTTAAGCTCTTTGTGGAAACATAGAACAGTTACTTAAATCTGCCTGAACATTGTGAATTTTTTCAGCCTTTACTCAGCAATAGCTATTTTCACTGTAGTATACCGAGTGCATGTAGGATTTAAACACAAGTGGAAAACTCTGGACTCCTGTAATTTCAAGCAATTTTTCCAATTCAATGAAGGTGTTGTCTGCAAAGAAAATAGCGAAATTTTCAGTGTTTTACTACCACAATCAACCGTTAAAATGACTGTTTCTATTTATGGTCATTCTTTTGACAAATTCTGTTTTATTGATCTGAATTCTTACTATAATTGATCAAGATTGCTAATTTGATAAAAGGATTCTAGATTGATCTACCTTTCCTGAAGTCCACAGAGGTAAAAATAGAGGGAGAGACCAAAACACATTGCTGCTTTTGGCCATTTGTCAATGTTGCCAGCTTTATAAATTTTAACATCTACTTGAAATGAGCGACAAAACACCAAGTAATGGTTTATTCAAAAGCAAAATTTTAAAAACATTTTACAATCCCTGCCCAGGTAAAATTAAATTACCTTCAAATGCATTAACAAAATTTTAAAAGTATAATGGAGACTAAATTACAGAATAATAAAAAGTACAAAACAAAAGCTTCTGTTAACTTAGCATCAAGCTGGGTATTAAAAGTTGCAACAGCCTGGTGTAAATCACTTGTGACACCACAACACAGTAACAATCAAATGACTCCCATGCTATAATGTTCAGGCTGCTGGTCACTCTCTCTCCCTCTCTCTCTCTCTCTCTCTCTTTCTCTCTCTCCTTTCTCTCTCTCTCTCCCCCTTCGGTCAGTTCTTGCTCACTGTTTTGCTCCTCAGCCAGACTTGGTGTCGCTATAGCCTCAACAAAAAATGAAATAAAGCAAAAAACAAACTCTCAGATCAGTGTCATATAAGCGTTACATACAAACACTGCGACAGTATGGTACCAGTGTACTTTGAGGTTGTGACACATTTCATGAATCAGACCAAATATTTGACAGCTTCTCACAGCTTATGATGTTGCTCGATTTATGAGATGTGATATAGCCTGGAAGCACACTACTTGTTATTTTATATTTAATCCACTATGGTCCCACTTTCCGTATTTTTATAATAGGAAAGATCAAGTATCAATTCTCTCCGTTAAGTTGACCATTCTATACTTACATCTATTAAAAAGACAACATCAACATAAAATACTCATTCGATATTTTGAAGGCAAATGGCAGATTTCCCAATTGGAAACTCTTAGCAATTGGTGGCACTCACAGAGAACAGTGAGCAATAAGTCATTGGCCAGCAGCCTATCTAAACAAGTAGATGAAAGCTTTGGGCCGAGCAATTCTGGATCAGCATGTCCCAAGACTGCTGATCCTCTCAGCAGCCTTCAGTTTGGAATTCATCCTTCAAATGCAGAATGAAAAATAAAGCGGTATTTAACTTATCCAGAAGCAAAATGCTGTTGAGTCTGGAAATCTAAACAAAGGGGCATAAAAATCCCGGAAATCTGAGGAAGGAAAAGGTCATCTGGGTGACACACAATGTCTTTTATTCTGGTCCAACTCTCTGAGTATTATATGTACTTGAGAGATGAAAAGAAAAGACATACTTTGCCATAAATCTGAAGCATAAATGTAAAATGCTGGGAAAAGACAAAAAGGACCATTGTTTTTTTAGGGCAAAAGGTTGGATGTTTCTCTTTCATAAGCTGACTGAACTTATTAAGATATATCCTTTTAATTCCTTAGGGAGGTTGCTGGAAAATTCATGGTCTTGTTGATTTTATTCCTGAAAGAAGGACCTTTCACTGCCATAATTGGGAATTCCCCCATGATGTAACATCACAAATACTAGACTCTCACGTAAATATTTTCATTGATGTCATACCTACTGCTCTCTACAAAAACGGCAATATCAGAAAATAACGTTGCAGGAGAGGTGAATTTTGGATGAGCCTCTCCCTTGCCGTCAGGACTGAAGGACTTTCCCGGGATCTCCGTCCTTCCAAGATGCTCATAGGACCCGCCATGGATACTACTCTGGATGGAATCAGGTGGGGATTCACTCACAATGCACACGTTCTCATGGTAGCTTGATTTGAAGCCTTCCAATGTATCCTTTGAGACGCCAAGCCAATCCTGTAATGAATAAGAGATTGCAGAACACAGTAAAGTACTTGTGTTCTTTGCTTTAGAGTGCTGGCAGATCACAGTATTGTAAAAACTCTCTAGCTTGCTCTTAGAATATCAAAGCTCCACCTGCTTGGATGGAGGCTCTCTACTGCTGGTACAATACTCATCCAATATTTTTGTTTTCCCTTTGCTGCAAGATATGTTTACCTGTCCATTCGATTGTTAAGCATTCTGAAACACTGTCTAGCAACCCATGTCGAATATTCACTTTTATTGGTCTGAAGGCACGGTACTATAGCGGTTAGCGTAACGCTTTACAGCATCAGTGACACGGGTTCAATTCCAGCCACTGTCTGTAAGGAGTTTGTATGTTCTCCCCGTGTCTGTGTGGGTTTCCTCCGGGTGCTCCGGTTTCCTCCTACTTTCCAAAGACATACAGGTTAGGAAGTTGTGGGCATGCTATGTTGGCACCAGATGCGTGGTGACACTTGTGGGCTACCCCCAGAACACTCTACGCAAAGATGCATTTCACTGTGTGTTTTGATGTACATGTGATTAATAAAGATATCTTATCTTATGAAAAGCAAATAAAATGTTGCATGAGAGTAGCTGATAGATTATTCTTTTCCTCTCTGTGTCTGACCTCCCTACAATAATGTAGCTGAGATGAAAGTAATCCATGAAATTACATCAACTGATCCAGCATAGGATTTATACTATGAATGGTCGGGCACTAGGGAGTGTAATGGAACAGAGGGACCTAGGAGTACAAGTGCATAGTTCGTTGAAAGCAACTTCACAGGTAGACAGAGTGGTGAAAAAGGCATTTGACATGCCAGCCTTCATCAGTCAGGGCACTGAGTATGGGAGCTGGGACATTATGTTGCAATTGTATAAGTCATTGGTGAGGCCACACTTGGAGTACTGTGTACAGTTTTGGTCACCCTGTTATAGGAAAAACATGGTTAAACTGGAAAGAGTGCAGAAAAGATTTATGAGGATGTTGCCAGGACCAGAGGGCCTGAGTTACAGGGAGAGGTTGACCAGGCTAGGTCTTTATTCCTTGGAACGTAGGAGAATGAGGGGCAACTGTATAGAAATGTTTAGAATTATGAGAGGCATAGATAAGGTGGACAGTAATAGTCATTTTTCCGGGTGGGGGACTCCAAAATTAGTGGACATAGATTTAGGGAAAGATGTAAAAGGGACCCGAGGGGCAACTTTTTCATGCAGAAGGATGGTGAGTATATGGAACGAGCTGCCAGAGGAAGTGATTGAGGCAGGTACAATAGTCTCATTTGAGAAGCACTTGGATAGGTACATGGAGGGGCGGGGCTTAGAGGGATAGGGGTCAAATGCAGGAAATTGGGACCAGCTGGGTGGGCACCTGGTCGTCATGGACTCGATGGACCGAAGGGCCTGTATCTGTGCTGTATTGCTCTATGACTCTATATGGCATCAAGAAGCACTGGTAAAACTTGAGAAATGGGCATTAAAGGGAAAGCACCAAGGGTTGGAATGTTACTTGTATAAGGGAAGATGGCTGAGGTTGCTTGATCGTCACACCATCCACCACTCTAAACTTTCACAGCTTCCAGCACCAGCACTTTCTAACTGCAGTGTATTTCATGCAAAATGGACTGTGGTCATTTTCCTTGGCTGCTCCACTCGCACTTCCCAAATCTATGACCTCTACCCCAAGAAGAACAAGGATAACAGGCATATGGGAACCTCGCCACCTATAGATGCCCCTCTATGTCACACACCATCCTGACCTGGAGGTATGTCATTTTTTTATTGTTGTGAAGTCTAAATCCTGGAACTTCCTACCCATCAGCATAGTGGGAGGATCTTTATCAGGTGGTCTGCAATGGTTCCAAAAGGTAGCTCACTACCACTCTCTCAGAGGCATTTTGGGATGAGCAATATATGTTTGCCTTGTCAGTGACATCCAGATCCAAAAAATGAATAAATAAAATATATCCTGAAGAAACCTCACTTGTGGATGTTGTCCTGAATGGGCAACCTAAAGTAGTTCATTTGCTTCAGGCCAAATCAACAGCAAGAAGCTTGGAGCCCATCTCTGTGGGAAATAGATCAGACCAAGGGAACTTTGGGCTCAAGGTATTTCCCTTTATTGTTGTAGACCCAGAGACTTGGCAATGGGCAATGTAATTTTAGCC
Source organism: Pristis pectinata (assembly GCF_009764475.1). NCBI lineage: Eukaryota > Metazoa > Chordata > Chondrichthyes > Rhinopristiformes > Pristidae > Pristis > Pristis pectinata. Next base: position 87,734,351 of record NC_067412.1, read on the forward strand.
ATTACCTTTTGGTTCTAATGTTGGGTTTTATAAACTGCAACATACATGGAGCAAGCCATCTCCCCAATGGACAATTAAAACTGTGAGAAATTTTTGAGTCCACGTTTAAGCTCCCACTTTTGGATTGATTATTGAGTCAAGCAGGAATTGGGGTTGATTCAAGCAGGAATCTAGGCTACCAACAGACAGCTACTGCTAAAATTGAGATCAGAGGTGATAAGCTAAATACTAATCCTCTATTTTTACACTATCTATCTGGAGGAAGGGAGATAAAATCTTCTCCTATGTCTCTTAAGACAGTTTACAAGAACCAACACACAACCTTTCCAATATCATCTGTACTTTGAAAAACAATCACTGTCCCCAGGAGATACCCAATTGAGTCCTGATTGTACAGAATGTCAAAGATGCCCAGTTAAATAAAGAAAAAATTTACTTCATTAACTCTGTAGGCTTCTGTAAAATGTGTCTTTGAGAAAATTCTGCATCAGTTCAATGCAGCATTAGACATCCTGAGTTAATAGCAGAGAAGGAAAAGAGGAAGGATTGTGCATCCCTTTTTAATTATTTGTTTTTTTTTTCTGTGTCTGTAAAAGCAACCAACCTTCATATCTGTATAGTGCAGAAACCACATACAACGGTTACATTCAACTGAGGTTTGGGCAGGATGTACCATAAATTGTAGCATGGGGAGGAAATTCCAAGCAGAATTTCATTTTCAGTCATACTAAACATATTTCTTGTCACTGTGCAGTCTTGGGAGAACTGAATGCTGGTTCATTGACACCTCTGATGCTCCCACAAGCCACACTGATTTGTGTCACTTACCCGGGGCAGCATAATGACACAGCTAGTAGAGCTGCTGTGTCACAGCTTCAGCAACCTAGGTTCAATCCTGACCTCTGGTGTTGTCTATGTGGAGTTTATACATTCTCTCTGTGACTGTGTGGTTACTCCTGGGTGCTCTGGTTTCCCCCCACATCCCAAATACTTGTGGGTTGGTAGGCTAATTGGTCACTTGTAAATTGTGCCTAGTTTGTAGGTGAGTTAATGGGAGTAAAAAAATGGGACTACCATTGGATTAATGTAAATGGGTGGTTGATCCTCAGTACAGACTTGGTGGGCCAAAGGGTCTGTTTCTGTACTGTATGACTATGGCTATGATCTATAGGTTACTTTTCCAAGTCCAATCTGGCCTTTGGCAACATTCCAATGAATCTCAGGCAATTTGTGATTCTTGCCGTGATGTTAATCTTCATAAGTTCCAACCTTAATTATGGTTTTACTTTCTGAACATGTAGAACTGGCAATGCAGAATAGGCTTGTATTTAGGAATCAAGGGAAGGTGCTGAGATGATGTTGGGGATAGAGAACATCCATCAGAATGCCAAACTGGTAAAGCAATTGCACCCTCACAGTAAGCGTTCTTTCCATCTGCCTAAACCCCCTGCACCAGTGCATCTCCTACCTACCAAACCTGGTTCAGTTTATAAACTTCTCAAAAGACCAGTTAACAACTATCCTGCCCAGTTTAATACAGAACCATTCAGACTCATCAATCCCAGCTTTGATCCCTGATACTTCCTGTCAAAAAATCTCAGGGCAGGTGATGGCAGATTGACTGCTATTGGCTTTAACATCCCTGAACCAGAGCATGGTAATGATAATTCCTGCTACAGTCACTATAATTCCACTTAGTAGAAGTTGTTGGGGTCAGCTAACAACAGAATTGTATATGGCACAAACGGTCTTCTGCTCATCTGTGAAGGAATTTCGGTGGATTTAAGGAATCTTTCCTCAGGATACATCATCACCTTCCAAAGCTGGGAGAGGATTGAAGGGTTTAAAGTTATAGCCACAACAACATTCCTGCATCACATGCCAAGCACAGTATACATTGAGAAAGCTGGTCTAGAGTCATGGAGTCATACAGTCACACCATACAGAAACAGGCCCTTTGTCATACCTTGGCCTTGCTTCCCATTTTACCTATCTAAACTAATCCCTTTACCCACATTAGGTCCATGGCCTTCTATGCTTTGGACTAATCTATCATCCTAAGACTAGTTAGCCTCCAACTGATCTGAGGAGCATTCAGGCATTTAACACTGCAGCCTTAAAGTGACTCATCAAACTCCACACCAGAACATAATAACACAGATATAATGCTTCAAAATATAAAACCAAATTATAAAGCCAAACCTACTGGCTTACTGCAGATATCTATAGGACAAATAAACACAATACTTATTTTGGTTTACCATGCTGTTGTAGCTTCCATCTGTTCAAACATTACTCCCACCCCAACCCTTACACCTCCACCTACTCATCTAATCCATTCAGTATTTTCTACCTTAGAGAGTGAACAGGGTCTACCCTAATTCTCAGCAGAAGGCTGGAGGGAGTTGGTTCGGATGATTGCTCCACCGTTTCTTTCCCCCTCACTGTCAGATATGCATCCAATTGCAACCCCCAAAGTGCCAAGAGATTGAAGTGATTTTGCTTCAGTAAATGGAAGCCAATCTCCTTCATTTTTTTTCCTTACCTGAAAGTTTCCATTGTGATTGTTGAAAAGAGGATCAAAATTTCTGCCTGGATTTGGAATTTTTGGGATGATAATCACCTTCAACCTGCAAGTAAAAAGCAGATAATTAAACCTTATCATAACCATAAAATGGAGTAAGACATGAATGGATCTGAGCAAACAATCAGACACTGAGTAGGAGGTACCTCTGATCATTTTGATACCAAACTCTGGTTCAGAGTGCAACTACCCATCAAACATATACACATTTCTCAGCTGGGCTTACTAAATGAACTGTATAGTGGAATATTTGATCTTTGTGAGGGAGTGAAGCAGTTAAAATAACTGCAAAGCTACACTGGTTCATCTCCTGAGATAGCATGCTTTGACCTAGTTGATAAAGAGTGACTAGTGCCAGCTGTGAGCTTTTTCTGAACACCTGCTGAAGAACTGTGTGGTTATCCCAGTGTGACTCAGTAACAGTAACAATTCCTAATCGCTTTAAATAGGAATGGCCAATCAAGACAGTCATTCTGTGAGGGGGAAGCTCACTCATTATGCATATATGGAATCATTAGTTTAGCTGCACAATATCCCTTTGCATTGTGCCTGGAGACTCACCTGCTCCAATTTAGAGTACCTAGGTATGACATTATTCTTCTTCTTAGGCAATCCCATGGAATCAAGGAGGATGCATCCATTCTGGTTTTGTGGGTTCTGATGTGTCTGATGAGGCCAATGTGGGAACCACAAACTAAAGCATGACATTAATAAATAATCAACATCACTATAATAGATTATCCAGTTACTTTACTGTTGGCCAGAGATTTCTACGTACAAACCAGCCACTACATTCTCTAGATGACAGCAATGACTGCACTTCCAGACACAGCTTCCTTGGCCACAGTGAACTTTGGAATATTCTGAGATAAAAAATGGCACACAATAGAAATGCAACTCTTTCTTTAAATAACAGTATTTGGGAACAGTGCTAAATATTGTTCTCTCTTTCTGTAAATTGGCACAGATGTAATTAATCTCAATCGCGAATGTGTCATGTTAAACAAAAAGATCTTCCTTCAAATACCCTGCAAAAAAAAATGGAATGCAATTTTCTACATTTCAACAGTGATTACAATTTGAAGTACTTCATTGGTTATAAAGTGCTATGGGATAAGCTTAGAACGTAAAAGGTCAAATTAAATTTTCAGCAAAATAGTGCATGCGGGGAGCATCAAGCAGAATATTGGGAATTGAGGTAGACTTTACCCAGTATCCATCCACTCACTTCAGCTGATAGAATACAAGATAGATTGCGTAAAGCATATACAATTGTGCCCAATACTCGACCTGGCTTTTCTAGTGCAAGACCTTCCGCCAAAAATTTGCCCAAATGTTCCATGGAAGGAATAACACAACCGAATAAACATTCTATTGACCTAGACAATGATAGACTGCAATTGCAAGGACAGATATTTGTGGCTATATTTGATTGTCCCATCGTTGTTTGTTTTAGCTGAAAACCACTGTACTGAGCCATCCTTTTGCTTGATGCACACAGCCTTGACAGGAGGAAAGTTAGGTATATCAGTCCTCAACTCTGACAGAAAGGGAAAGGTGAATGCGGAGAGAAAGAAAACATAAAGTGAGAGGGAAAAGAACAAAGAGAAAATAGAGAAAGAAAGAGTCGATGGAGATAAACTAAGATCTGGCAAATATTGCTCACTCCTTCCCACAGGAGTCTTCTCAATCCACAGCACTTTTGGCAAAAGTTCATGTTCCTTCAGGCATTCATCCTGATCTTCCCCCTAAGAGCAGTGGGGAGATTACAACATAGGCTCCTCGCCTGGCACAAAACCATCCCACCACTTGACTTCAACTCAACCACTTCACATAATGACATAGATCTGATCCAAATGAAAGGAACCACAGAGCCACACCTACCCATTGAGCTCCACTGACTGCATTTGTAAGAGCAGCCCTTCAGTAGAACTGGACCCTCATCAGATAAGTTGGCAAGTACTACTGTGTACATACAGTGGCCTGTTGTGGAATAGCGCACCCCTGGTAATATATTAGTAGCAGAAACATATGGCACAGCATGGAGTAGTGTTTTACATGTATGCTAATATTTGGGATCTTACCTTTCACTTCTTATTAGACAAATCACAAGTAAAATTAATCCCACTAGTGAAATCACAGTGATGTAGGTGCGGAATGCCTCTTTTGAATTCTCTGCAAGGTAAAATAACAAATTCTCTTCATTATTTTAGATATTCTTACTATTTCTTTTATTATCTTTACATTTCCTGCCACCTACAATACCCTAAGTAATTTCCACCCCCTCACCCCCCCCATTTGTTGATAACTATTTGTCTGAGAGTACACCTCATCAAGAATCATATAGTTTGACTAGGTTATCTTTTCTCCCTGTCTGCCTGTGTCCTGTACACTGACAGTTCCTACTGTCACACCATATTACATCTTCTTAAACTCTCTCAGTGACATTTAGAAACTTTAGATGGTGGATAGCACTGATTTGAGAGTTCTGAATTGGCATCATCCAGATGGACAGGCCTTGGGAGATATTGGGAGATCTTCTGAGCGCTCTTGTTAACGACTGGGTTTATAGAATTAGGCTATTGGTACTCTAAGCACTCACAACAACCCCTCTCACTTTCTGTGAGAATCCTCTGCCCTGCCAGATTCAGTCTTTGAGGAATCACTGTAATAAACTGCCAAGTTCTTTGGAGTTCCTGGGTCTTGGTGAGTTGGTCCACACCTTTGTTATACAGAGAACCTGGAATGATTTGTTTGGGGACTTCTTTTATCTGGTCCAGTACCACTCAACTAACTGTTCAGATATCCTGCACACCTTTCCTCCAAGGCATTCAACCCGCAAAAAACATCTGCTATCGGTTCCCAGTAGATGGAATGCCCACATCATCAGAAGTCGCTTCAGAACAGAGTATCTTTAGAACACATTTTATGAAGATCTTGTCAATAGCTTTACACGCATGTTTGATGTACCTTTTTGGGTATCGTTTTTACCCCAGTGAACAGGGAGGCTCCACTCACTCCACAGCTGAGTTGTGCCACAATAGATGTTAACCTTGCTTTTCACTTGAAAGGTGTAGAACTTCTCTGGGTCCACACTTGCCAAATTAAAGTTCCTTTGCATTGAAACTGATGCTTTCTACATGGAGAAATCATGAAAAAGTAGAATGTCATCAAATATGATGACAAGTTTAAAATCTAAATACAGAGCTTAACAGTCTGTCTTCAGCATTATCATTTATACTCTAAAGCAAAAGAAACTGCAGATGCTGGAATCTGGAACAAAAAACAGAGTGCTGGAAGAACTCAGCAGGTCAAGCAGCATCTGTGGAGGCAAAGGGTATAAGATGATGTTTAGGGTCGAGATTCTGCATCAGGTCTGGGAGGTAAGAGGAAAGATTGCCAGTATATAGCAGTAAGAGGAGATGGGGGTGATGGGTTAGGGTAAGGGATAGAGGCTGGTACCGGATGGGCAGGGGATGATGTGTAGATAGAACCAGGTGGGGGGAGGAGATGGGAAAGGTGAACAAAGGGAGAAGAAAACTCGGTGGACGGATGCAACAAACAAAGCACTGGAGGAACTCAGCAGGTCAGGCAGCATCTGTGGATGGAAATGGACAGCTGACGTTTCAGGATGACACCCTTCATCATGGACAGATGAGTGTGTGTGTTTTTTTTCAATTTTCATTAAAGTTAACCAAATTTTGTCTGATAACATCCATTTATTTTATCTATTTTAATGGGACTACGCAAAGGCAAGAGGAGAGCACCGGGAGTGCGGGTCACCTGAAATTGGAGAATTCAATGTTCATACCATTGGGTTGTAAGCTACCCAAGTGGAAAATGAGATGTTGTTCTTCCAATTTGCGTTTGGCCTCTCCGTAGCTATGGTGAAGGCTAAGGACAGACAGGTTGGTGTGGGAGAGAGACTGAGAGGTAAAATGACATGCAGTCAGAAGCTCGAGATGGCCACTGTGGAGTGCAGGTGCTTTGCAAAACAGTTGCTTAGTTTACACTTGGTTTCAGCAAGTTAGAGGAGACCACATCATGAACATCGATGCAGTAGACTGTCAATGAGTGACTAGGTAACCCATTCACTCATCAACTTGATAACATGATTTACAGCTTATCTCCACAGTCACTCTGGTTTTACTCTATCAGAGACATCTTCCCTTCCCCACCTTTCATGCAGCTTAACAATCTTCTTTTCTCTCCTTCCTACTTCTAAAACAGGGGCTTCAACCTTAAACATTGACCCTGTTTGTTTTCCCACAGATGCAGCGTGACCTGCTGAGTAGTTCCAGTATTTTCTGTTTTTATTTTAGATTTCCAGCACCTGAAGTTTTTTTTTCAATTTTCATTAAAGTTAGCCAAATTTTGTTTGATAACATCCATTTATATTATCTATTTTAATGGGATTACGCAAAGGCAAGTTGTTGAAAGGAAGTTAATAATCATCTGGCCCAAGTCAAGTTGGGGAAGTTGGATGTTGAATAAATCTCCCTTGATTCAATCTCAACAATGGGGGTATACTTCCTTGCATTTTGAAAATAATAGGAAAATACTTTGTTTTCCATAAACTTTTGAGCAGGCAGTTAATGATACTGTGGAAATGCATTGTTTTTGAGGATCTACTTCAGTTAAGGAAATGATAAAATAGCATTGAGAAATATTGAAGACTCAATCAATCCAGCTATGGAATGTAGGAAAGTAGAAACGTCACTGAAAATAGCACAAGGAAATATGTAAAGCCAATTTTCAGTCATGACCCTAATGGCTCATCATTGTTATTATGGATATATATAAGCATATTATCAATGGCATACAAAAGTAACAGCAAGAATGTGTAATTGCTAGATTGCCTTTACTGTAACAAAATCTACTGGGAAGTTTCACAAGACTAATATCAAGTGACATTTGACACTGAGTCACGTATGGAGATATTAGGGGAAAATCACCAAACACTTTGTCGAATAGGTAGATTTTCAAAAGTGTATTAAAGAAAAGAAAGGAAGAGCAGTGGAGAGGTTTAAGGAGTCCAGCACTTGACCAGAGTTGGGAAACCAATCACGAACAGCTGAAATGATAAAATGGGACTTCCAGTTCAAATGCGTCTAAATGCAGATGTTGCTCTCAGTTACATGGAGTAATGTGGTGATTCTAGTCAGAGGGACCAGGTTAGCAAGATCTGCCCCCAAATCGTTTTTCCAAGGAATGGCCTTACGCTGATATCATTTCAATTAGAATAGGGGCAAGTTTTTCACACAGAGTGTGGTGGGTATATGGAACGATCTGCCAGAGGAAATGGTAGAGGAGGGTACAACTACAATGTTTGAAAGACATTTGGACGTGTTCATGGATAGGAAAGGTTTGGAGGGATATAGGCTAAATGCAGACAAATGGGACTAGCTCAGAAAGGCACCTTGGTTGGCGTGGATGAGTTGGGCCAAAGGGCCTGTTTCTGTGCTGTATAATTCCATGACTCTATGACTATTTTACCAACTACAAATCAGACTTCCCTCAGTTTGAGAAAGGACCAACAGAGAGCAGTTTGATCCAATCCGGCTGCCAGAGGGAGGAAACCTTTATCCTAATTCCCAGTGGCAGATGATAAACTACTTCTGCTGCTCCAACCCATTCATAAGAATTAGATATTAGCCTCAACGTGAAACACATGTAAGTCTTGTAGTCACTGCCACTCTGTACCTGCCACTCCTTCTCCTTATTATTCTGGTGCCTGACTTCATACTCCAGACATCTCTCTGTTGGCATCGGAGCATCCCAATGCAGGAGGAGCCCATTGTCTTCTGTGGCATTCACCACCAGGTTCCCAGGAGGAAAGGGTTTCACTGAAAAGTAGCAATTGAGTTTTTGTCCTGTTACAAAAGTGGCTTAATCCAAGCATATCAGAGTGTAGATTCTTTCAAAAAAAATTATAGCATGGCAAAATTGAAGTGAGAGAAGTGGCCAAGCTTCAAGGGCTGGCATCAGTTTAAATTCAATGCAAAGACTGGATATTGCAATTTTCTTATCAGTAGGATATGGAAGAAAATTTGTTAAATTATTAACTGACTATTTAGACACCTAGACTATTGATGTGTAGACATGCTGTCCAGGTGATTTAAATTAACTAAATCTGAAATAAAAAGCTGGAGTCAATAATGGTGATCATGAAACTTTCAAACTATTGTTAAGAACAATAGTTTGAAAGTTCACCAATGTACATCAGACTGGTCTTCATGTGACTTCAGAATCACATCAATGTGCTTGACTTTTTAGTCCCAACAAGCTCCTCTGTAAAGGGTGAATGAGGAATTGGTAATACTTGCCTTGTCAGTAACGCTCATGTACAATCAAATAATAAAAAAAGGTTTACAACCTAAGAACCCTTGATCTAAAGCATTTTCAATGTGATAAAACTTAAGTTTTTAGGACTATATTTATACATTTACCATTCCAGTTATCATTAATTCAATAGTGGAGACTTTGTGCTGAAGAAGTTACTGATAAGAACCTGCCAATGAGTTAAATAACTGAACAGAATAATAGATAAAATCAATTAAAGAGATTAAAAATTTAAAGTGGATAATATGGCCTCTTTAAAGTCTCTGATAATGTGAAACAGTAGGCAAAATCTCACAAAAGGGAAGCTTGTTTTGAAGGTGATGAGCTTCACAATGTAAAAGTCTATCATTTATTGAAAACAGTTCTTTGCTCATACATTTTCTTATGATAAAAGGAAATTAATAGTGCACGCTTGTACATAAACTAATATGCAGGAAGCTGAATGATTATGGCATAAGATAAAGGATTAATGAAAGGCCATTTAGCTTCATTATTCAGAACTCATTTTACAGGTTTTTCTATTTCTTTTAATTTTTTTTATTTATTCATGTTTCGGGAACTGGCAGTACTGACAATGCCAGCATTTAATCCCCATCCCTAATAGCCCTTGATAAAATGGTGGTGAGCTGCTTTCTTGAACAACTGCAGTCTTTCTGATGAAGGTACTCCTACAAAGCTACTGGGTAGGGAATTCCAGGATTTAGACCCAGCAATGAAAGACCGGTGATGTATTTCCAGGCTGGTCTACAGCTCGGAGGTGAACCTGCCTGCGATGGTGTTCCCATGTACCTGCTGCACCTGTCCTTCTTGCTGGTAGAAGTCACAGGTTTCAAAGGTGCTGTCAGAGTAGCCTAGGCAAGTAACAGTTGTGCATTGTGCACCAATGGTGGAGGGAGTGTATGTTCAAGTGGTGGATGAGGTACCAAACAAATGGAGAGGGCAAGGGGTGGTGAGAACAGAGGGCAAGTGGTGCTACATTCAATATATTTCTCTCTCTTTCCATAGATATGGCTGTACTTTCCTGTTTCAATGTTTTGTTTCTTTCCCTTTTATCTTTTATAAAGTAATGGTTACTTTGACAATTTAGTTCTATACCATAACACAGACATTCTCTCTGTTCTGTCCATGATCATTCCCTCTTCATAATTTAAAACATGCTGGTGTTCTCACTTTTTCATCTCTGATGAAGTTTCCTTGACCTGAAACATCAACTCTGCTTCTATCCCCACTGATGCTGCCTGACCTGCTTAGTGCTTCCACCATTTTTTTTAATTTCCAGTGTCTACTGTTTTTTTTGCTCCAATTAACATGCAAAGGGGGAGGTTGTTTCTAAATGCTGGCCTCTCTTTGATCAAAAATCTAAGACTCAAGATTAACTTGCCTAAAACTTTTCCTTGAAGCTTTGCTTTGTACTGAACCCTTCTCACAAAGATTGATCTCTTTGTTTGATTATTAAAATATAAATATTAGTTTTTTTCTTACTAAATAAACCACTGACAGAAAAATTGCTTTTGATTGTAAAATAATGGTTAAAATGCCAAGGTCATTGCTGTGGTTGAGCATAATGCCGCAATTGTTAGTGTCATAATAACAAATTGTAAAACATTGGTAAAATGAAAATAATTGGGTGGAATCAAGCTTCCAAATGTATGAGTCCAAAATGAGTTGATGGTCAGATGCTAGTACATTTGACCTCCTGCTTTGCAACTGGGCTCACCATTGAACATTTGCAGCTGGATTACCTTAACATTCAAAGCAATCCATTACATAATAGAATGCTATTAACATAAATTAGTGTGACAGTACCTAAGTCAACAATGTCCATATTACCTTTTGAAGATTTATCAGTATTATGCGCAACTAACTCAATCCACAAATATCTTCAACAACACTACTCCCTACAAGAATAACATTGCCAGGGCCCAATTACTTTAGGAAAACCCATCTGCTAGTTTACATTGACATCACTGGCTCCAAGTCGTATCTTCTTTCCGAGTTCTCTCACCATTGACCTGAACTGGAACTTTTTTTTGACACACTTCTTCAGTCACTGGACATTAATATAAATGGGTGCAATAATCTTCCTCAATTTCAACATTCTTTTGTGATTTTGGTTTTACCCATCTCAGCCAGTGTCTTATTTACAAACACCCTTACCTTGGTCCTGGAGATGAAAAATTTGGGCTGCTCTTGAAATATTTTGTGAGTCATTGGATCCATTTCTGAAAACATAAAAGTCTTTGAATTGTACAATCTCATTGGCTGAGAAATTGCACCCAATGTTATAGCCATCCTGCTGAATGTAGTTTCTACATTCCTCTGCTGGGTTTGAGCCATACCTGTAATGAATGACAAATGGTCACATTTTCAATTATGAGTGGGAAATTAAAAATTGTAAAAACTACACTTATGAAACTATGAGAAGAAAGAAAGACAGTCTAAAAATTCATACACGTGGTGCTGTCTTTATTTGCGCCACCCATATGAAAAACAAGTATTTTCAGAGTGGAACTTGATAAGACAACCTCCAGGCTGAATCATTGCCACTCTGAAGCATTAACTGAATCATTGTTGTATTGATGATGGGAATTCAGCATCTGATCATCTGATAACATTCTGAGGAAAAAAATTAATCTGAGTCCTGATGCAGGGTTTCAACCCAAAACTTTGACAATTCCTTTCCCCCCACAGATGGTGCTCAGCCCACTGAGTTTCTCCAGCAGATTGTTTGTTGCTCCAGATTCCAGCATCTTGTCTCTTGTGTCAGGATTAATCTGCACTTGGAGATTTAGGGATTATTCAAGTACAGTTAACATGGCTTTGTTAAGTGGGGGATCCTGTCTGGCCAGTTTGAATTTTTGGAAGAGGTAACTAAGTATGTTGATGAGGATATTGCAGTTGATGTATTCTACATGGACTTCAGTAAGGTCTTTGGCGAGGTCCCACATGGGAGATGGTTCCAAAAAGTAGGAACCCATGTGATCCGGGGCAATTTTGTCTATTGGATCCAAAGTTGGTATGGTGATAGGAAATAAGGGGTAATGGTCAAGGGTTGTCTTTGCAATTGGAAGCCTATGACCCATGGTTTACCAAGGGGGTCGATACTGGAGCACTTGTTGTTTCTTATGCACATTAATAATCTGGACGTCATTGTAGAAGCTATGACTAGTAAGTTCATGGATGACAAAAGTCACCCCTCAGCCTCCTTTGTTCCAGGGAAAACAAAGGCAGCTGAACCAACCTCTCCCCATAACTAAAACCCTCCAATCCAGGCAACGTCCTGGTGAATCTCCTCTGCATTTTCTCCAGTGTATCCACATCATTCCTACAGGGTGGCAAACAGAACTGTACACAATACTCCAAGTGTAGTCTAACCAGAGTTTTGTAGAGTTTCGACATAACGTCCAAAATTTTTTAATACTATGTGCTGACATATGAGGGCATGCATGCCATATGCTGTCTTTACCATTCTGTTTACCTGTATTGCCACTTTCAAAGAATAATGGACTTGAACCGCAAGGTCCCTCTGTTCATCAGCATTCCTCAATGCCCTACCGTTTACTGTATGTGTCCTACTTTATTTAACTTCCCAAAGTGCATCAGCTCATACTTGTCAGGATTAAATTCTATCTGCCAACACTGTTGTAAGCTAAGGCAACCTTCCTCTCTGTCCACAACACCACCAACTTTGTGTCATCTGCAAGCTTACTGATCATGCTTCCTACATTCACATCCAAGTCATTTATGTCTCCTGTGGGGGAAGGCGGGAGAACATGGACATACACCATGAATGATAAGGTCCTAGAGAATACTGAGGAACAGAGGGACTTTGGTGTGCAAGTCCATAGATTCTTGAAGGTGGCAGCACAAGTAAATAAAGTTGTTAGGAAGGCATATAGTTTGCTGGCCTTCATTAATCGGGGCATTGAATACAAGATCAGGGAGGTTATGCTCCAATTTTATAAAACCTTGGTCAGACCTCAGCTGGAGTACTGCACGCAGTTCTGGTCACCACGTATAGGAAGCATGTGATAGTGCTGGAGATGGTACAGAGGAGATTAACCAGGATGTTGTCAAGGATGGAGCATTTTAGTTATGAGGAGAGACTGGAGAAGCTAGGCCTGTTTCCTCTGGAGCAGAGGAGGTTGAGAGGGGACATGATTGAGATATTTAAAATTATGAGGGGTATAGATTGGATAGACTGCAGGAATTTTTTCCCCTAATTGGAGGTGAATAAAACTAGGAGACATAGATTTAGGGTAATGGGTAGGAGATTTAGAAGGGATTTGAGGGGAAACTTTTTTACCCAGAGAGTGATGAGTACTGGGAATACATTACTAGAGAGAATGGTGTAAGCAGAGTCACTAACAGTATTAAGCAGGTGTCTAGATGAGTACTTGAATTGCCTAGGCATTGAAGGCCACAGGCCAAGTGCTGGAAGATGAGATAAATACAGATGGGTGCCCATTGGTCAATGTGGACATGGTGGGTCAAGTAGCCTGTTTCCATGCTATATGACTTTATGACTCCAATCCAATTCTTACTTGTGATTTAGTTTGTGGGATAAATACTGGTCAAGGTCTATGGGAAAGTAATCCTGATCTTACACAAAATGGTGTTGGAGAAACTCGATGTTCAATCCAAAAAACAGGTCCTTTGTGATGTTTGAAGTGGCTGTATCAGGAATTCTTATTTTGTCACTTTTACTTGCTGTTGGGATAAGAGTATAGTTTATAAGGAAATGGATGGGTGAATGGGATTGATCTGATGTTTGGCATAGACTTGATGGGAGGAATGGCCTCCTACATCATAAAGAAATATGAAACACGAGAATAGAAATAGATGGATCATTGTGGAGTGGGAGTTTGTAACTAGTGGGTAGCCAATGACACAGCTGGTAGAGCTGCAGACCTACAGTTACAGTAATCCAGCTTCAATCTTGACCGAGGTGCATCTGTGTGGAGTTTTTAATGGGTTTCCTCTGGGTGCTCCAGTTTCCTCTCACATCCCAAAGATGCGCACACTGGTAGCTTAATTGACCCCTGTAAGTTGCACCTAGTGTGTAGGTGAATGGTAGAATTTGTGGGGAGTTGATGGGAACATGTGGAGAATAATACAGGATTACTGTAGGAATAATGTAAATGGCTGTTTGGCATAGAGTTGGTGTACCAAAGATTCTGTTTCCATGATATATAATTCTATGACTCTATGCCACAGTTTCTCAAGACAAGAGAGGAGGTTGAGCAGAAACTATGTTGGAGTGGAACATTGAAATCTTAGTTACACTTCACAGGTGTAACATTATTGGTGGTTATTTCAGCCTAAAAATACTGCACTATAAGTTGAGATTCTTGTCAATTCACTGCCCTTGCTTTGATTGCCAAACTTTGATTCAGTACTGATTGCAGGATATTACTGAAAGCAACGTTGTATTTCTGCATTGAAATGTGTTTACACGTTCTTCAGAAGCTGCTATACAGCAATGAGAATGAATGTTGAACTGTTGCCTGGGGAGCCATCTTCCCATTTGGACTCCCAACAATGGAAAATGCAACCATGGATTTATTGGATTGCTACAGAAACCTCCATATTTTTAATATAAATACATTGATTAAAGAATGCCAGAAGTTCCTTGAAGAATAGACACTTTTCTTGACCATATTGTAGGTAAGTGTTCAATGCTTCCATTGAAATAGCACAGGCTACATTTTGTAGTTTCTGCATAGAAAATAATTGACTGCCAAATGTATTAATGGATAGCCAGTCTGTTCAACTTTTCCAGAGTAAACAATCCAATATATTAGTCCAAAGCACCAAGTGTGATGGCATAGTGGTTGAGTTACTGGACTATTACCGTAGGCCTAGACTAGATTTGAAGATGAGAATCTTAAACGCACTGTGGCAGTTGAAGAAATTAAATTCAAGTACTTAAGTAAATTTGGAATAAAAAAACATGTGTTATGGTAACTATGGAATTAGTTCACTAATAGACTTTATGCGATTCTAGACATACAGCAATATGGTTGATTCTTATCTGTCCTCTGAACTCTTAGGAATGGGCAATAAATGCTTTTCTCCCCAGTGTTGTCCACAGCCTATGAATGGATCATTTTAAAAAGGATTAACATATGGAGCTCTGAATCAATGTGAAGAGTGAAATTAGGCTAATTACAAAGATATAATTGTGTAGGAAGTGGGAAAATTCCAGCCGATCAAGTATGACTAATACTGAGCAAGAGAAATTACTCTGACATGAAACTTTGCTTCTAAAACTGCACGGAAATCACATTTGGTTGGTATTAGGGAAGATTTATTCCACATTAAATCTATCCTTTAGTTGTCGTCTAAGTATTCTGTGTAATACCGTGAAAGGAGTGCTATTACAGCGCCGGTGAACTGGGTTCAATTCTGGCTGCTGTCTGTAAGGAGTTTGTACGTTCTCCCCATGACTGCGTGGGTTTTCTCCGGGTGCTCTGGTTTCCTCCCACATTCCAAAGACGTATGGGTTAGGAAGTTGTGGGCATGCTATGTTGGTGCCAGAAGTGTAGCAACACTTGCCGGCTGCCCCCAAAACACTCTATGCAAAGGATGCATTTCACTGTGTGTTTTGATGTATATGTGACTAATAAAAAGAAATCATATTTTATATTACATCAAAATGTGTGTTATACCTCATTTCAGAGTACCAAATGCTTGACAAAAATGAAAAGATTTTTGTTATTCTACATATTTCTCATAATGTCCCACCAAAATCATGCCAACAGTTACAAAGAATTATTACAACATTGAAACAGATGACTTGGCCCAAATGGTCCATGCCTTTGACCAACCTCCTCCCACCATCTTTCATTGAGTGTCAGCCATGGTTTAGTTGTCAGTCATGGTTTAATTAGTTGCACTCTACCTCTGACTCAGAAGGTTGTGGGTTTAAGTCCAAGTTCAAGCTCAAAATACTGGCAATGTCAGCATTCATTGTGAATCCTTAACTGCCTTTAACTGAGTGACTTGCTCAGTCACTTTAGAGAGCATAAGAACATCAAGAATGTAAGCAGGATTAGACCATTCAATCTATTATCTCTGCCGAAGGAAGTATCATCCCTGCATTCTCATTCTTTCTCTCTCTGTCTCTCTTTCTCTGTCTCTGTCTCGCTCTCTGTCTGTCTGTCTGTCTCTCTCATTGCTTGCTTGCTGTACCTACACATTAACTTTCAGTGATTTGTACATAAGAACATTCAACTCACTTTGAATACCAACACCTTTTCACATTCTCACTATTTAAATAATACTCTGCATTTCTATTATTTTCTACCAAAATGGATAACTGCTGAATACTCAAGTGACAGAGTGTTCATGTAATTTCTTATAGCACAATAAACTGGCATTCATGTCGACATTAGAACATAAAATTGTACCAAACAGAAACAATTAGTTGCATAGCCCCTGGAGCTTGTCTTGGTATTGAGTAAGATCATGGTCAATCTGTTATCTCAAGTCCAATTTCCTGCTGATAGCTTGATTCTCTTTTAATGCTGAGAAATATGGTGCATTATATTTTGGTAGGAAGAATGAGAAGAGGCAATGTAACCTAGAGGGGACAATTCCAAAGGGGGTGCAAGAACAGAGAGATCAGGAAGGAGATGCATTGTTTTTTGTAAGTGGCAAGGCAGGTCCAAGAAGTGGTTAAAAAGACAAAAAGAATTCTGGGACTTTATGAATAGAGGCAAAGAGTACAAGAGCAAGGAAGTCATGCTGAACCTTTAGAAAGCACTGGTTTGGCCACAACTGTCCAGTTCTGGATGCCGCATTTTAGCAAAGATGTTAAGGGTTTGGAGAGGTTGTGGAAGAGTTTTTCCAAAATGATTCAAGGGATAAGGAACTTGAATTATGTGAATAGACTAAAGGAGTTGGTGTTGTTCTTTGTGGAACAGAAGAGATTGCAAGAAGATTTGATTGGGGTATTTAAGTGATGAAGGGATAAAGAGAGAGTAGATGGGGAGAATCTGTTTTCATTGAAGGTGATTGGCAAGAGAGCCAGAAGTGACATGGTAGGGTCTGGTATGTACTGCTGGAGGTGGTACTGGAAGCAGATTCAATTGTAGTGTTCAAAAGGGAGCTGGATAATCAGAATCAGGTTTATTATCACTGATGTATGTCGTGAAATTTGTTGCTTTGTGGCAGCAGAACAGTGCAAGACATAAAAATTACTGTAAGTTACAAAAATAAATAAATAGTGCAAAAAGAGGAATAATGAGGTAGTCATGGACTGTTCAGAAATCTGAAGTCTTTGATAAAAAAAATTTGCAGGGCTGTAAGGGTGGGGTGAGGTGGGTTGGAGGCAGGGAGTGAGATAAGCTGGATAGCTCTTACTTAGAGGTGGTACAGACTTAATGGGCCAAATGGCTTCCTTCCATTCTTAATCTTTGATTCTGTAAACTTAATGTCCAAAGACCACCAAAGTGCTTCTGCATCAATTGCTATCAGAATGAATGCATGGAAGTTCCCAAGCTACATTATGTGGTCGGCGGACTCACCAGTAGTACAGGGTGTAGTTTATCTTCCCTCCATTGTGGCTCCACGTACACTCCATAAATTCTTCATTGTGGACAATACAATTCACATCTAGAAGGGAGGCAGAAGAGGGACTTACTCGCTGTGCTTCCAACTATCCAAACCAAAGCAAAATATAACTAAAATTTTACTTACAAAACTGATACACTAGATTATCTACAGATCCAGGAACTTCCAACCAGCATAATTTTGAAGTCACAGCACTAGAAAAAAGAGGGTTGAAAGGCAACATGATTGTTGCTTGCAGGATTTTAAAGGGGGTCAGAACATGTAGACCATTTTAAGTTTGTCCAGAACAGGAGAATGGGAGAATGCGGCCTGCAGTCAAAAGGGAGTGATTTTAAGATTAATCTGCAGAACACCCAGATGTTTCATGGGTGCAGTCCACTGGCCACATTCACTGCTCATGTTCCCCATCGTCTCATATTTACCTGCACTATATGCCCTGGTGGGAACCATCCTGGAGCTGAGTGAAGGTTCTGAGCAATTGGCAGGGTCTCACATAAATCTGTGGGCCAGAACAAATCCCACTGATGAAGTTCCCCTAGAAACCTTTAAAAGATGGCAAAGCCATGCCCTCACTTTGCAATCTATTAAACCTGTCAAGTTTTTATTTCAATGTTTCTGATTGTCTCCGATGTATTTAAATGATTAAACTATTAAAGGAGACATAGGTTGTATACCCATACAGTCACAGAGGTGAGGTTCCACAGAGTGCCTGGTGATGGTAGAGCCACCTGCTACTTGAGTTAACCTGTTGGAGAGGGTGCGGAGGAGAAAGTTGGAACAAAATAAATCCCACCACTGAGGGAAGAAATGGAGGAGAAAAGCACGATCTGATTATACTAGCAGTGAGCTCAGATAATTCTTGCATATATTTTAGTTCATGGTGTTTCTCAAACTCCATATATTTGGATAAGAACAAACAAAATCATAAACAATAATCTGTTCTGAAGTTAAGCAAAGTTACAAATGGTAGGGTTGGGGGTGCGGGGCAGTGTGGGGACTGTAATGCACGAAGATAGATTCTTCCTGTGGTGTGAGTACTGCAAAGAATTGTGCTTTTTTTTAATGTCAACTTCTTGTGGTAATTACATATTTAAAAAAAAATTACAAACTATTTATAAAACCACAGAAAAATTGAAACTTACTGACTAGGACTATATGCTCATACAATTAGTGAGTAAAAATATCCCCTGATGTTGCTAAATGTGTAATGAGAATTTCCATTGATTATCAACTCAAAGATTACAATCTTTTGTCAGATCTGCTAGTGAACAAAGATCAGATGAATAACATAGGGTAAGTATATACACACTGAGAGTTGGACCGCAAAGATAAACTTCTTGCTAATCTGAAATAAAACAGAAAACGCTGGAACACCTTTCAACAGTTCTGATGAAAGCTCATCAACTTGACAAGTTAACTCTCTCTCTCCACAGATGCTGTCTGACTTTGTGAGCATTTTCAGCATGTTCTGCTTTAGATATCCAGCACATGTAGTGTTTTGTTTTGGATTCTTTTTAATCCTGCCGCTCAAGGACAGTCACTACTACTTCAAATAAAATGCTGGGATAGAAAGCAAGTTATATTAAATTTCTTCAGCATACGTTATGGTAAGAGGTCTTGTGCTGGGACAAGAAGACAATCTGGAGTCAGAATGCACATTGCTAGGAATTGATAAGATTCCCTGTGCAATATCTGTAACTTCTTCTGCGACCACAATCCTGCATGAACTCTATGCCCCTTCAATTCTATCCTTCAGTGAGTTCCTGATGTCTTTCGGTTTTCCATTGGTGGCCATGTCATGTGGTCTGATGATGTGGAATCTTCTTCCTAAGCTCTCCTGCTTCTCTACCAGTGTCATCTCTCCTAAAGTGCTCCTTAAAATCTGTTGCTTTGACCTATTTTTTGGTCAACCATCATAATATATCTGATGTAGGGTTTTGGCCCGAAAGATCGACAATTCCTTTCCTCCCACAGATACTGCTTGACCTGCAGAGTTTCTCTAGCAGATTATTTGTTGCACCATAATTTTTCCTTTTGTGAATAATGTCCAAGAAGGCTCCTGCGGAGCACCTCAAGACATTTAATAAATTCAAGCTGCAACCTGTACCATTCTGCCAATGGATTAATTCTCAGATGGATGGGAACATGTGTCTAAATCAAAATGGGAGAGTTAACCTCAATCACAAATCCACCTGTACAAGCAGACAAATTAGGAGCAGGGGTAGGCCATTTGATTCCTCAAACCTGGCAAGACCTCTAACTCAATTCCCCTCCCACTCTTCAAAACTTCAGTGAATACAAGCCTAGCTTGGCCAACCTTTCCTCATAAGACAGCCTTACCCATTCCAGGTATTAGTCTGGTAAACCTTCTCTGAATTACTTCCAATGTGTTAAGATCCTTCCTTAAATCAAGAAAACAGTACTGTGCATAGTATTTCAGATGTGGTCTTACTGATGCCCTATATAACTGAAGCAAAAGCTCCCTACTTTTGTATTCAATTCTCCTTAACTAATTGAGAACACCTCATTATCTTGCTTAATTTCTTGCTGTGTCATGCACAAGGGCACCTATCCCTTTGCATTTCAGAGATCTGCAATCTCTCACCATTTAGGTAGAACATAGAACAATACAGCACAGGAACAGGCCCTTCAGACCATGATGTGCTGAACCAACTAAACTAGGAGTTAAATTCCTAACTAAACTAAACCCTTCCGTCTAGACAAGGTCCATATCCCTCCATTCTCTGCACATTCAGTTGCCTATCTAAGAGCCTCTTAAAAGCCTTGACCGTATTCGTCTCCACCACCAGCCCTGGCAGCACATTCCAGGCACCCACACCCTCTGTGTAAAAAACCTGCCCTGCACATCTCCTTTGAACTTACCCCCTCTCACCTTAAATGCATGGCCTCCAGTATTAGACATTTCAACCTTGAGAAAAAGATACTGGTTGTCTACGCTATCTATGCCGCTCATAATCTTATAAACCCCTATGAGGTCTCCCCTCAGCCTCCACCACTCCAGAGAAAACAACTCAAGTTTGTCCAACCTCTCCTTACAGCACATGTCCTTGAATCCAGGCAGCATCCTGGTAAACCACTTCTGCACCCTCTCCAAAGCCTCCACATCCTTCTTATAATGGGGCAACAGAATTGTATGTAATACTCCAGATGTGGCCTAAAAAGAGTTTTAAAAAGGTGCAACATAACATACCTTTCTTTTGCTTTTCTTGCTGAACCTGACCTCCTTTAGTCCCACTCACCTCCCATAACCAGAGATGGAGTGAGACTAGAGGAGGTCTGGTTCAGCAAATTGTGCAGAGGACGTAAGAATATACACAGAGAGGAGTGGGGTTAAAGATATAGATTGCAATCAAATAAAATGTGACAGTCAGATTAAGCATCTGAATTATATATAAAATAAATAGTTTTTTGCAAGGATTGCCTGGAAATTTTTGTTTCCAATTTTAGTGGATGTGGTTAACACCGTAAAGATGTTCCCTTATTGCAGTAATGTAGCTGTTATTTTGTTGATTTAAAATCTGCTGATTTTTCCTTGTTCTACTTGCGTAAAAGAGAGAAATTAAAATTATGCTGAGTCTTTGCCTCTTACTTCATAGACAGGCAAGAAAGTGAGCCAGAATGTTATTACCAGGATGAATTTATTCCCAGGCTTCCCTGAAATGAAAGTTATCGCTTAATCTATGTGGTGACTGGAACCTAGCTATCTCCATGGAAGGTGTGTCA
This sequence comes from Pristis pectinata, assembly GCF_009764475.1. Classification (NCBI taxonomy): domain Eukaryota; kingdom Metazoa; phylum Chordata; class Chondrichthyes; order Rhinopristiformes; family Pristidae; genus Pristis; species Pristis pectinata. Next base: position 87,755,598 of record NC_067412.1, read on the forward strand.
GTGTTGAGGAATGGAGCACTTCACATTCAGAAACCAAAGGCACTATTCTGACTCTGCCAGGCACACAACTGGCCTTTCCTGTTATAAATCTTGGCCTGGATTCGGACTGTGGTCCGACTGGTGAAAAGCCAGTGTCTAACTCACTCTATCACCCAGATCATCTTTTCAGGAGTTTGTTTTATAAGTGGCCAGGGACTAAGCCTGAGACAGGTTACTTGGCTGCCTTCTTGGTGAATGAATGTACTCAGGCATGAGAGAGGAAGGAAACATGTTTGTGACCATCATCATTTCAACAAGGCTCTTTCTGGTTGGAGGCAAGGTGTCCATCAGAAGGAAATGGAGGCTTTATTAGTATTGAAATGTCTGATCCAGATGTGATTGTAACCCTGAGTCATACAAATTACACACAATGTTGGCCCTGCCAGTGAACTCTGGTGGCAGATAGTATTGTGGTCTGAAGAGGCCCAGTTATCAATTTCTAACTTTATTGAGGACTCTCAGCAAGCCTGAAGAAACAGTTGTTCCCTGGACCTCACATGGTAAACCTGAGAACCCCTCTAGTAGGACTTTTCTCTTTGCTAATCTCCTGGGAAAAATGTTAGCTCAAGAGAACCCTTATCACAGTGCTTGGGACCATTTCTGTGTTCCCACCTTCTGGTTGGGTGAGTTCTTGTGCCTAGTTATTTCTGCTGAGTTTGGGAGGAAGATTAGCTTACAACAAGGCTTACAAATTACAAGTTAAACTGGTCCAGCCCACTTGCCAACACGGTCAAGGGCATCTTGCTCTCTCCACACTCAACTCATCCTCTAGTGCTAGTCCTAGCTCTGAAGTCACCAAAATATCTCCAGGTGAATTATAGCATAGTTTAGTACAGTGTGTTGTTCATCCAATTCTGTCCAAACACTCTGCCTCACACCTGAGATGAGAAGTGTACCATTGTGCATTGCGTGATATTTCTGAAATCCTGTTCTCCTGGGTTATCATTGTTGTACACAGAGCTGCCAAATTAGAGGCTGTTTATCACCATGCCTCTATTCAGATTGAAGTCCCCCAGCCAGATTTCTTCTGGGACCTTTAAACCAATGAAGGTTTTGAACTCATTAGTCTTGGCCTGAATTTGGACCATGGTCCTACTCGTGAAGAGTTAATGTCTAACCCCCTATACCGCCAACGTACTCTTTGCAAGGTCCTGATGCAGGGTTTTGATCCAAAACATCAATATGTCCTTTCCCCCCTGCAGATACTGCTTGACCTGCTGAGTTCCTCCAGCTTCCAGCATCTGCAGTCTCTTGCTTTTTGCTCCAGGTTCTAGCATTTGCAGTCTCTTGTACCTCTACTCTTTTCAGGGGTTTGTTTTGGCAAGTGTCCAGGGTGCAAGAGTGAGAATAGGTTAGTTGTCTGCCTTCCTGGTGAGTGAATGGAGTCAGGTGTGAGAGGAAAGAATTATAAACAAATAAAATAATACAACCAATTAAAACTTCAGAAGAAACTTCATAACCTAGCAATTGTTAGTATATAGAACTTACTACTTCACAAAGTAATTGCGGTGAATACCACAAATTCATTGAAGGCAATGTAAAGGAAAAAGGACTGAACTGTATTCTTTTTGAGTCAGATTAAAGAGGTTGAGGGAAGGCTTGGGTGGAGCATAATCACCAGCTTTGACCAAATTGGCTGATTGACATGCTTGTGGTCTGTAAATTCTAAGCCTATGTAAAAACTCTGTTTAAAAAATGACTGATAGTTTGATAATAGGAAAATTTCACAGATAATTAGATAAAAAGACTGAAAAATTGAATGCATGTGTTTGACTGAAGTACCATGTCTTATTTTTATCGAAATAGCCATGTTACTTGGCTCTAACATGTCACTGGAGATCTACATCTGCGTTCCAAAGCAGTTTGCCATTTAAATTGACCTTTAAGGGTATTTTTCTCTTTTAATTATGCATGGATGATACGGTAAAAGCAATGTGGGTTTTCCCCTTAACACAATCTTTTTACTGTAATGGAAAATAATCAGTTGCATTGCTACTTAAAGGAACAGTTGTTTTAATATATAAGCTATTAAATCTATAGTAAAAACTTGCAGCATCTGTCTCTCGTCTGCATTTAACAGAATAGACTAAATATTCTTCAGTCAACATTCTAATTCTATATTAAATGGATTTTCCATTGTATAGTCACATGTCTATTCTCCTGTAACAATACACCTCACAGAATAGTGCACTGATCATGGAATAATGTGACTCAGAACCTCAAAACCTGTTTATCTAGAACTTCTCATGACAATCTCCAAAACTTGAATTTTAAGGCATTAGAAGCTCCTACCTTAGCAGGGCATTACTGAAATAGATACTTAATAGTTTAATCAAAATGCTCTATTATTTTTCTATATTTCTTCTTCAATGGCTTTTCCCCATTCTAGTCAAGATGGAGAGTATAAAAACAATTCCAAGGCCTTTGCCAAGAAGATTAATGCAAAGTAATCCCCATTTCCACTTCTTTCTCTTGGAACAAAAGTCTTTCTCCATATAGCAAAGGCAGGAACTCTCCATCCTTCACCCAAAGCCACATTCCACCAAACCATAAGACAGAGTATTGAAACTTGAACACTTAGTTCTTCAACTGCAGATAGTTTTGGTGGTTACTATTTCCAATAATAGAAGCAGTCTGCTGTAAACCACATATTATACAAGTCATGGGGATATTTCTAGGCCCATGAAAAACATTAATCATTTGCAGAGGATAAGAAAAGTGACTGCAATTAATAACATAAAATGAACAAAAAAATTAAGACCAGATTCTACCGAAAATAAATCCTGAGAAACTGAAATAGCTGAGAATTGGATATAAAAGCTCAGACATGTAGTAATATAGAATAGGCCAATCAGTAACTGTAAACAGGTTAATATTTCATCAGCTTGATCCATTTTCAGATCAGAAAAATGAAAGAGAAACAAATACATCAGGAAAACAAAGTGAAAGGAAAAATGGATCTGGATACCCCTTTCACCAAAGGAAATGAGTGGGATAAATGATCTGAACAGTGTAAGACAGAGAGACATGAACTCTTTCAGTGAATTTTCTCAATAAAACAACACCAGATGGCACAAAGAACATACAAAAATTAAAATGTTGTATGGTTTGTCAAAAGAAAAGGGATGACAAAGAATACAGGAAAGGCAGGCATTTATTGTGAGAAAGAGAATGATTACTTATTTTGCTTAGTTATTCATCTGCCTTATGATCTAAATGTAGTGTTTGTTTTCCCCAGGAAATTCAGGGGATGAGGAACAGATCTGTTGCCATGGAAGGGGACCAAAGGCAAGCTGATGAAAATGGATCTATCACCAAGACACAATTCCACCTGGGCTTTTGTTCTCCAATGTTAATTATTTTTCCTTTTTTTTACAACAGTGAGCTTCTAGCATTTCCTGGTTTCATTCCAGATCTCTGACCAGGCTTTCTGGCATCCTACCACTTTGTACATTACTCTGTACTTTTAATGTCTTTGTATTGGCCTTGAGGTGACCTTTTAGGCTATATGACATGCTTGTCCATTCATAAGTTTACAAGTTGTTCAATCCATTATGATCTTCCTCCCCTTTTCCCTTCTGTCCCCTTTTCCTCCATGCCATACAGAGATTGTTTATCTTCCAGTTTCTGTTCCAAAGAAGAGTGGACACCTGAGTTACAAAGCAGTCCTCTATTAAATCTGATGAACCTCTGATGTATCTCCACTTTCTATCTTTACACAAACAATTTCTGTCGTGCTTTAGTGCTCTTGAAAAATAGTTTGGGAATTACTTTTGTCACAAGTAGTCCCATGACATACTCCAATGCCAGAATGGCAAGTTTTGCCCATGGTTCCTATTTAAGATGCTTATCAGAATGTACTCAGTTCCTTGGGAGCACAAGTAACCCATTCATGGTAAATCATATTTATTAGAGTTATAGAATCATAGTCATACAGCATAGAAACAGGGCCTTCAGCCCACCATTACTCAGAGAAGATGTTATTAAGCTTTCTGGGTCAAATAAGCTAACCAATGATCTGGTTGTGATCCATTAGAATTGACTCTAACACATGGATCTGCTGTTTCGCTGCAGTAAAACCATTAAATTAACAGAATGAAACAGTGATCAACTGCCAATTGAAGCTGATTAGGAAATAAGACTATGAGCTTTAAGTTAGCCAGTACAAATGTGGTTAATCTGTTGGCAATCTACTCCTCTTTGAGATGTAGGAAGATGCCCCATTCCAGTCACATATTCAACAGCTTGATTGCACTCATTTGTGGGACATTTTACAATCTAGTTCATTCTAATGAGTTTCCACAGAATCTTCGGCTTTGTATTACCCTGGCAAAATCAGGAATTGTCCATAATATTTTGGATACATTTTTTCAATTGCATCCCCAGTGAAACCTCAGGCTGCCATTGAGTCATAGAGTTGTACATCATAGAAACAGGCCTTTTGACCCATTGAATTTAGGCCAACCATGTTGCATGCATTAATTCCATATTCTTCTATGCCCTGCTCACTTAAGTATCTATCAAGATGTACTGGTCATCCACTATTTTAATCACATACTGTGACAGAACAGTGCACTTTTAACAACCAAATTGGATTGGGAAAGCCCAATTGGACTTCAAGTGTTTGGACTCTGCTCACCATATAAAGTCATAAATACTTGGGGTGGGGTGGGGGTGGGGAGGGGGGGTTTGGAATTTCCTTTTGCCTGTTTTGGGACATGGAACCAAAGTACACCTGAAATTGGACCTTGCATCTAATTAGCCATCAAATGGGCATCTGGCGGAAGCTTACTGACTCCTTAAAAAAAGATTGGCTTGATTGCCTCCTTTACAGTGGTCCATAGGTAGATTCAGAGGTAGTGAGGTGATTGGAAGGTGGGGTAGGGGAGGAGAGGCTGGCTGTGGAACCAGGAAGAGAATTTCTCCCAGCTCAAATTCCTAAGCTTGATCTGGTTGTGGTCCATCAGAATTGTGGCTACCACATGGATCTGCTGTTTTACTGCAGTAAAACCATTAAATTAATTGATTAAAACAGTGACCAATCGTCAATTGAAGCGGATTAGAAGATAAGATTGTGAGACAAATAATTTAGTGGTGACTTTCAGCAATCCTCAAGGATCACTAGTTAGGCCACATAAAGAACTGATTACTCAAAATACAGCAGGCCCTGCTCTAGCTGCCTTCATAGTAGGCCAGTTTTGGGAAACGGATCTCACCTCTGGAACATGCCCCTGTTTGCATAGGCACAGCACTTCAAACCTCAGTTTAGCTAAGGCCATGGATGGCACCTTCTACCATTACTAAAATGAGAGGCGCTGATCTGGTTGTGGTCCATCAGAATTTTGCACACTTACTGTGTGGGAATGTGTGAATGTATCGCTTTGGCAACTAGTTAAAATCTGCAAAACAGCAGTAGCGTTAACCAGTTTCCAGGCCTTTGACTATAACATATGGTTTTGCTAAATTTGGACTCACAGTAGTTTCTATCTTGGACACTAATGGCCAATACATTACTTTTGGTTGAAGTTTGATGCTGAATGCTGAATAATGAGTGACTGCAACACGTTTAACTGCAATTTAATAAGGAACAATTAACAATTGACCATTGAAAAATAGCTCTCTCTTCATAAAACATGAAGCACACTATACCAGTGCAATATTAATCAAGAATGAATGCTAGTTTTAGAATTGCTTCAGTCAGACTCTGACTTTCTGTCTGACTGTTAAAATCAGCTAAGTCAACATAGACTTTCTACCAAATCAGGACCTTGCAGTCTGTATGCTCTACAAAACTATAGTTAATTTGCCTATTAAGACAAAGAGGCAAAAGTTAATTTATTATTATTATTTAAATCAGATATGCTCAAAAACTCTCTTTAGCCCGAAATAAAGCGATACTTTGAATGCAAAATCAATTTACTTATTTAGAAAAAAGTCAAGTGATTAACAGCTGATTTTGATATTAATGTTGTAAGTCCAAGTCAATTGACCAAATATTAGATTCTATTCCATAACGGGTGTAAAGTGCAAGGAAAAGAATTGTTTCACAAGCAGCCTTGCTTGCTAGTCATTAGAAAAGATGCATTAAGTTTACCTGCATTGTCTCCAAATTCTCCCTTAGCTGTAGTTTAGGATCAGACGGAGGTTAAGAACTTTTGGTGTCATCAGTGCAAGCATTTTACTGCTTTGGTGAGAGCAATGAGCAGGGAGGGTAATCATTTTCAAATATGTTTCAAACTGGACACAATCCTGTAGTTGTTCTTTTGTAAGGCACATTTTATCCCATCTGTTGTGACACAGATATCACTTCCAACTGGGTGCCTTCCATTTTATCTGACAAAATGCTGGTCCAGACTCAAGGGCATCATTAGAGGAATTGCCCTTGGATCTTCTTCTTCCTTCTTTTTCTCAGGGAGGTCCTCGGGACTGAGGCTGACATAATTTCACTCCAGTTTTGTGGGTTCTGAGGTGACTAATGAGGCCAATATAGAAACCACAGTCTCTGCCGCATATGGGGCAGGTAATAGTTAATGGGGTAGCAAGTGGGTAGTTTGTGAGGTGGTGCATTCCTTCTGCTGCTTTTGTAGGGCCTCATGTTGACTCCTCTTGATCAGTCCCTGCCTTTCCAAGTGAACATAAATCCTGTCCCTGAGAATTTTTTTCCAATGATTTCCATACTATTGATGTAGGGTTCACCAGCCTGTAGTTTCCTGGCTTATCCCTACTGCCCTTTATGAATAAGGCAACAACATTAGCTATCCTCCAGTATTCTGCTACTTTAACTGTGGCTAATGAAGATGCAAAAATCTCTGTTAGAGTGCCAGCTGTCTCCTCACTTGCTTCCCATAGCATCCCGGGATAGATCCTGCCGGGCCCTACCTGTGTCATTATATCTCCATCCTTCCTGACACAGATATGTTCCAGAATATCAGTGAAAATCTCCTCTAACTCTTCATCCTTCACATCCTGGTGAATGCCAATAAGAAGCATTCATTTAAATTCCCACTCACATTCCCTGGCTCCACACATTGATTTCCCTTCTGGTCCCTGAAAGGACCTACACCTTCCCCAGCTATTCTCTTGCTTTGAATTCTCCTTAATCCTGCTTTCCAAGGTCATTTCATGTCCTCTTTTTGCCCTCCTAATTTCTTAAGTCTGTCCCACATCCCCAATAAACTTCAAAGTACTCACTCGATACTAAATGCCAATAACTGATATGTGCTTCCTTCTTATTTCTGGACAAATCTTCAATTTCCTTTGTTAACCAAGGTTCCCTAACTTTGGCATCTTTGTTTCTTACCCTTGAAGGGACATGCCAACTCTGAACTCTTACTATCTCACCTTTAAACACCTCCCACTTATCAGATGTTGTTTTTCCCTTTAGCAGTTGGTCCCAATCTATTTTTGCCTGGTCCTGTTGAAATCAGCCCTCCCCCAGTTTTAAGACCTTAATCTCAGACCAACTTCATCTTTCTCTATGACTACCTTGAAACTTAACAAACTATGGTCGCTGTTTCGGAAGGGTCCACAGACACTTCCACCACTTGCCCAACTTCATTTCCTAAAATTAGGTCGAGTACAGCCCTTTTGCTTGTAGGCCTCTCTGCCAAACTGCTTTAAAACCCCTCTTTAAACTGTATTAGTTTATGAATTCCACCCCATCTAAGCCCCTTACACTGAGGCAATCCTGGTCAATATTGGGAAAGTTAAAATCCTCCACTAACTCAACAAAGACATTTAAAGAGGAGGCACAAGAACTGAAGGTGCTGAAAGCTGGAGCAACACACAAAGTGCTAGAGCAACTCAGCAGGTCAGGCAGCATCTGGAAGGAATGTTTAGTGCCCTGGATGGTGGTGAGGGAGGAGATGTAGCGGCAGGTGTTACACCTTTATGTGGTTACAGGGGAAGAATGGCTGGGGGGGAGGGGGATGGCTGGGGAGGGATGAGAGGACAAGGGAGTGATCCCTATGGAGAGTGGAGAGGGGAGGGGAGGGGAAGATGTGGCTGATGGTGGGATCCCGTTGTAGATGGTGGAAGTTGCAAAGAATGATGTGTTGGATGCATAGGCTGATGGGGTGGTAGGTGAAGGCAAGGGGAACTCTATCCCTGTTCTGCCTGGCGGGGGGGGGGGGGTGGATGGGGGTGAGGGCAGACATGTGGGAAATAGAGGAGATGTGGGTGAGAGCTCCATCAATAGCAGTGGGGGAGAAACCCCATTTTCTGAAAAAGGAGGACATCTCAGATGTCCTGGAGTGGAAGGCCTCATCTCGAGAACAGGTACGGCAGAGACAAAGGCACTGAGAAAAGGGAATGGCATCCTTGCAAGTAACAGGCGGGAAGAGTCATAGTCAAGGTAGCTGTGGGAGTCAATGGGTTTGTAGTGGATGTCGGTGGATAATCTGACTCCTAAAATGGAGACAGAGAGATCAAGAAAGGGGAGAGAGGTGTCGGAGGTGGAGCAAGTGAATTTGAGAGTGGGTGGAAGTGGTAGTGAAGTTGATAAAATTGATGAGCTCCGCACAGGTACAGGAAGCAGCACCAGTGCAGTCGTCAATGTAGCGGAGAAAGTTGGGGAGTGGTACCCGGGTAGGTTTGGAACATGGACTGCTCCACATAGCCAACGAAAAGGCAGCCATAACTGGGGCCCATGTGAATGCCCACGGCTACACCTTTGGTTTCGAGAAAGTGGGAGGAGCCAAAAGAGAAGTTGTTGAGGCGAAGCACAAGTTCTGCCAGATGGACGAGGGCACTGATGGAGGGGAACTAGTTGGATCTGTTTTCCAGAAAGAAACAGAGAGCCCTGAGGCCTTCCTGATGGGGGGGGGGGGGGGGCAGAAGTATCCAGGGACTAAATGTCCAAAGTGGAAATGAGGCGGTCAAGGCCTGAGAACTGAAAGTTGTTGAAATGGTGGAGAGCATGCGAGGTGTCATGGGTGTAGGTGGGAAGGGACTGGACCAGGGGGCACAAGATGAAGTCAAGATATGAGGAGATGAACTTGGTACGGCAGGAGCAGGCAGAAACAATGGACCTACCACGGCAGTTTTGTTTGCGAATCTTAGGTAGGAGGTAGAAACAGGCAGTGTGAACAATATGGTTGGAGGCTGAGGAGGGGAGATCTCCAGAGGCAATGACGTCCCTGATGGTATGTGAGACAGTGACCTGGGGATCATCAGTGGGGTCCTGGTCCAGGGGAAGGTAAGTGGAGGTTTCTGAGAGCTGCCTTCTGGCCTCTGCAAGGTAGAGGTTAGATTGATAAAATCCCCCAATAAATCAATAAAAACAGATATTTGGCTACGGAAATGTGCAGGGATCTGCTCATTGGCTCCTACCCTTTTACCTGTAAATCAATAAAATATTTGGTGCAACTTTATCATCTGTCACATCACATTTGACACTTTAAACCTCAATGGCTTGAGCAAAGCATACTTCCAGTGTGTAGATTTATTGCCTACCCTTAAGCCCCAACATAGATTCATAGAAATTTACTGTACGTAAGGAGACCATTTAGCTCCTCATATCCATGGCAGCCAAGGAAAAACTATTGAGATTAATTCTACTATCCATTTTCAGTCTGTAGAGTTGTAGGTTGGATCATGTCCAGTGGTCATCCAAGAATTTCTCAAATGTGATGAGGGTTTCTGTCTCAATGACCTTTTCAGATGCTCTCCACTCCTTGGGTGAAAGATGTTTTCTTTACTACTTCCCCCCCCCACCAAACTCTAATCCTCCTTTCAATTACATAGTTCTATGCCCCTCAGTCAATGAGCTCACTACAATGGAAGTAAGTCTATCATGTTTGGCATGTCTCATAATTTTATAAGACTCAATTAAGCCTTCTTTCAGCCTCCTCTGTTCCAAAGAAAACAATCCCATGACTAACTGTCTGATATATATCCATGATTAATGTACTTTCACAATGTACTGAAACAATTTTTAACTTAATAAAACTTAATCATGCATGGCCTTCAGGCACTCAGGCACAAGGATAGCTTCAACAACTAGAATTGTTTTATGCTTTTTTCAGGGCTTGTCTTTGAATACTATCCCCCTTCCCCATCCCACCCCAACATCCTGCCACCAACCCCTCTCCTCCCCCCCAATCCATCACCCTCCTTCCTTTCCTTGGTAGTACTTAAAGAAAGCTTAATTCTTCTTACAAATCTTAATCACAAATTTTATATTCAGGGAGTCATACAGCACTGCAAGTAGTATCCTTCAGTACCTCATTATTACTGGTAGGATATTCAACTATTTGCAGGCGTCATTCTCAACCAATCCTGACCATAAAGAAAATCTACAGAATAACCAGAGACGTTAGGGTGGCAATGTCTTAGCTGATAGCATTATATGCAATATGCAATTTTTAAGAATTTCTTATGTTCTACATTCATTTTTATGAACAGTTTGCTAACGCGATACATAATGACAATGAAATATTGGCTCCAACCTTCTGTTCTATAATTCACTAAACACATTAATTATTGATGAAAGTTAACCTTTTATTAACTGGGTCATCCTCTCAGTAGGGAAGTGAAATATTCATATGATCTAAACTTTGGTTCATCCAGGCAGCTAGAGGTAATGACACTGGGCTAGTAAACATACGTTGTGAAAGGGAATTCATTAACATTTCTGGTAACTGCCATGTTACGGCTGTATCAAAAACAAAGCATGAAATTGTTGAATAACTGCATAAACTTAACCGGTTGACTAATGGAAAGGGAACTTGCCCTACTCTGTTTGGCCCGCGAGGCAATTCTTAATATCATCAAGGCACATGGCGATGGTTAGTAAATGCTGCCTCACAAGGATAGTCCATTAAACAAGGACCAATAAAGAAAATAACCAGGTCTATAGTTTGGATTGTGTCCAAGTAAAATACATAAACAACTTTGAAGGGGCAAATAACACTCAACAGAACACAAGTTAGTACTTTCCCATTCTATTTATGGATATATATCAACTAATATCAAGTTTTCTAATAAATTGATTAAACTTGCTTTCAACTCCTTGGCAGAAATTTTTCCTTGCTCTGTAGTCACTAAAAATGTGATTACTTATCTGAGATTAATTTCCTCTAAAATCACTCAGATTAATCATAAGACAATCATGTTTTATGGTTTTGGAACTATGTGCAAGGGGAGAATATGCTTTTGTGTATTTCTTGTAATTCTGTTTCCATTAAACAGTATTTAAGTATTGCCCTTCCTGACAGATGCAGCACCTTTGATTGTGCCGTTGATAAGTGAAAAATCAAACATGTAACATGAATACTTTAACACAAGTTAAAAACACCAGTTAGGAAATTCAAATGTCTTTTTTTAACTATATGTTTTAGGTTGTGTATCAGAAGAACAATGTCTAAATTCGGTAGCAGGAAAAACATCCTTCAAAATGTTTCCTTCCTGATAGCTTAAAATAAAATGTAGAAAAATAACAGAAGACTCACCATCTGAGAGCACGCTGTATGGCACATTAAATAAAACAATTAACCAGATCGAGGAAACCAGCTTTGGTAATACCTTTCCCTTCAATGAGTATCGACTGGCCATTTTGTGACTGCCGCAAAATTCTAGTGGATTCTCAAACAATGCACATTTTTAATTCCATTCTAAGGCGGAGCTGCATTCATTCGTTCTATTCTGTGGTCTGATAAAAGACTTCTGATATAGGCTGAGTTGAACAGTTTCCTTCTCCTTACTCTGTCACTTCCTTTGTAACGTTTCCTGTGTCTTGTCGTAGGTGGTGAATGCATACGCCATTTCATATAAGATGTTTCCAGGTAGCAGTGCGGTATGATGTAACAGTTGGAACGATGGTCATTATTTCCTCCTCTACACCCAACTCATCATCAAGATTGTGAGTTGGATATAGGTGAAAAATATTAAAAAGCTCAAGTACTCTTGCAAACTTGAAATAAGTATTTTCTAAGCATGCAGTCCTGCAGCAGAGCTTGAAGCCAATAGGCCAATCATACACAGACTAATATTAGAAAGAGCTCTCCAATTAGTTCCATGACCCTGCTCTTTTTTCAAAATTTACCAAGGTTTTCCGATTCAAGTTTATTAGCAGTTCAGTTCAGAAGTTATTATTCACTCTGTTTTCATGGCCCTTTCAGATAATGCATTGGAGACCAGAAACATTTTCTCAATTCCCCCTGGCTCTTCGACCAGTTTTCTTAACAGCCATTTCTCTGGGTACCTGCAGCTACCCAGCTACTCCATCCTAACCCCGTGGTTTGAACACCTCCAATGATTTTCGCCTTAAGGAGAACAATCTCCGTTATTAGCTAGTTAGTCCATGCGTTTATGGAACAATACTACCTGACAGCGATGTGGTTGCAAACCCTTGGGACCAGGGCATAACATATCACATTGCAGAATAAGTTGGGTGAAATTAAAGTGGACGGAGGCATTTTATTTTCACTTTGAGCAAGTTGCCTTGTCTTTTTTACAGTCCCAATTATTAGAGTCAGTAACAGTGTCTGGATATTGAAATGTATTCTAATTACATATATCAAACCACAAGAGGCAGAAAGTGGGAACTTTCAGCTTCCTTTGGGATGAAGCAAGCTGAAAATGGAAAATTGTTCCTCTCCTGAATCATTTGAATGGCTGCACAGTGGTACAGCTAATAGAGTTGCCTCCTCATAATTCCAGAGACCAGGGTTCAATTCTGGTCTCTGGTGCTGTCTGTATGGAGTTTGCATGGCCTCCCTGTGATGCTGTTGGTTCCTCTGGGTGCTCTGGTTTCCTCCCATGTCCCACGGACGTGTGGATTGGTTGATTAATAGCCACTAAAAATTGCCCCTAATGTGCAGATGAGTGGTAGAATCTGGGGAGTTGATGGAAATGTGGATAAAATAGGATTAGTGTAGAATTAATGTTTGATGATTGGCAATGGACGAGATGGGCCAAAGAATCTGTTTCTGTGCTGAATGACTATTTGGATGAGTTTGTTCTTACATATCCTTTAAGCAAAGTGTTCTGATACGTGTATTTCCAATAAAAGTCCTTGTATGTTGTTTTATTTTGATCCTAAGGAACAGTCGTTGTAGCAGTATCTGTTGTGATATAATAATTGATAAAATTTAAACATTGCAGAAATCCAATGACTGAGCAAATAAGAAAATGAGTTGGGAACTCATTCCTTAGTTTCTACCTGGTGTAACCATGCCTAATATCAATGCTGAATACCACCTGAGATTATGCAATCTCCCCTTATAATTTTACCATTATGCTCCATTCTGGTAACTCAATGCTGCAATCCCTCCAAGGCTTTCCCAAGTCTCGGTGCCCAGAACTTTGCACAGTACTCCATGTATGTGATAACCAACCTCCCTATGGAAGTAAAGTAACTTCTGCCTCTTGTATTTTTGTATTCTATTGACTGCTTTGATTATTTTCTGTGTATCCATTACATTTTAATGATCTTTTGTGTATGTTTAGACAAGCACTTTTTTGAATGTTTCACCATTTAGAAAATATTCCGAACTATCCTTTATAGGACCAACATAGACAACATCACAAATTAAGAGACCAAAGTATTTGGAGGAAGTCTCAATCATTTATCATAGATTGAGAAATGGCTGTCCCATAGAAAAGTGGAACAAATGGAATGAATAGTTCCTTTTCAGGCTGAAGTGATGTAACTAGCGGAATACCACAGGGATCGGTTCTCGACCCTCAGTTGTTTACTATTTACATTAATGACCTGGAAGAGGGAATTGAGTGTAAGGTTTCCAAGTTTGCAGATGATATGAAAATAGACGGAAGGGCACGTTATGATGAGGACATTATGATTCTGTAACAGGATATAGATAGATTGAATGACTTGAAGAAAACCTGGCAAATGGAGTTTAATGTTGGGAAGTGTGAGGTGAAGCATTTCAGTAAGAGGAATCAAAAGGTGGATTATTATCTAAATGGAGAGAGATTGCAAATGAGTGGAATTTGGAGGGATCTAGGTGTTCTCGTGCATGAATCACAAAAAATTGGCAGGTAGGTCCAACAAATAGTTAGGAAGGCACAAGGCATGTCGGCTTCTTTTACAAAATGGTTGGGGTTTAATAATAGGGAGGTTTTGTTACAGTTGTCTATGGTGTTGGCGAGGCCACACCTATAATTCTGTGCACAGTTTTTGTCCCCTTACCTAAAAAAGGATATAGTAGCAATAGAGATAGCGCAAAGATTGACCAGGCTAACTCTTTTGAGAAAATTTGAAAGATTATAGTTAGTGCATCTGCAATGTTCTCACCTACTTTCTTTAAAGTGGAATGGAACCCAACAAGCCCTAAGAGTCTTTTGTTCTTTAGTGCTGGTATAATGTTATTTTGCTTATGATAATTCTGATGAACTCCACCCTAGTTCATCATTAGTTTCTACGCCATCCTCTTTCTTCACTGCAAACTATGATATATAGAACAGGAACAGGAACAGGCCCTTTGGTGCACAATATAATAATGATTCAACATGCCCATCATTTCCTTGTTTTATGATCTTTCTTATCAATTTTTATGGGGATCACATTTCTCCGCTCTTTCCTACCGTAAGTGTAAAAATTGTTTGAGGTAATTTTGATATCCCTTGAAAGTTTATTTTCATACTCCCTTTTTGTGGTTCTTGTGTGCCTAGCCATTGGATCCATAGCACCTTTTTTCAGCCTTATGACATTGAAAATCAATTTAATCCAGTGTTGTGTCTGAAGGCTCTTCCATTTGGAGCTTCCATCTGGGTGAGCAAGTACTGAAGAGAAAGTTCCAATCATCCTTTATTAAAGGTGAACAACACTCCACTAACAGTAATGGGTGATACAACTTTGCACCATATGATGCAAAGTCTGTGAAGGTATGTTTACACAATAGAAAGCAATGGCCTTAATGTGGGTAAATGGGATTAGTATAAATGAATGTGATGGTTGATGTGCACTGAAGAGCTTGTTTCTATGCTGTATGATTCTAAGTTTAGTATTTCTCTTTTCAATGTTCAACTTCGATGTTGATCATTTGTTTAACATTATTAGATAAATATCTACATGAGCTTTTATCAATTACTTTATCAATGGCCTTGTCTACTCATTTTATTAAATCTCCAAGAAGTCTATAAGGTTGCATGTGCTTGAACTCCTCATTTGAAATATAAACAGAGAATATTGGAAATAGCAGGTTAGGCAGCTTCTGTGGAGGGAGTAACTGAGTTAACGACCTTTCATTAGAACTGAGAAGAATTTTGAATGGAACAAGTTTTAAGTTATAGAAAAAGGAGGCGAGGAGCAGAGAGAATGAAAGGGAAGGTCTGTGATAGAATGGAGACCGGGGGGAGCTGAATGGAACAAGTGGTGGTGCTGGCTGAACGAGATTGGTAAAGGTGTATCTGGGGGAGGAATAGTGCTTCATGGGATGAGCCCAAAGACCTGTCTGGCTTTCACCGCCATCGTTCCAACAAAACTCAACATAACCCCGAGATTAGCACCTCACTTTACAACTGTGCATTACAGCCTTCAGGATTCATCACTGAATTCAACAGTAGCAGTTAGCATAATGCCTTACAGTGCCAGAGACCCGGGTTCAATTCCGGCCACTGTCTGTAAGGAGTTTGTACGTTCTCCCCGCATCTGCATGGGTTTCTTCCGGGTGCTCCAGTTTCCTCCCACATTCCAAAGACGTACAGGTTAGGAAGTTGTGGCTATGCTATGTTGGTACCAGAAGCATGGCGACACTTGCAGGCTGCCCCCAGAACACTCTATGCAAAAGATGTATTTCACTGTGTGTTTCGATGTACATGTGACTAATAAAGATATTATCTTATCTAATAGGACAAGCAGTCTTGAATCTCACATTTCCAGCATTCTTTTTATTTCCTCCTCTTCTGGTATTTCAGATTTCATTCCTTACTTACACCGGCAGTCACACCTTTCACCACTCGGGTGCTACCAGTCCCAATCAGTCCTCGTGATCTCTATCCAATCAAAAACCTTCCCCATTGTACACTCCGCCTCCCCCCCCCCCACACTTTTTTTCCCTGCAACTTAAAACTTGTTCCATTTCTAACTTGTCGATCAAACTTTAAGATACTTCTTGACCTGCTGAGTATTTCCTGCATTTTTGTTATTTTATTTCAGATTTCCAGCATCTTCAGTATTTTGCTTTTGGATTACTCCGATTTTGAAATCTATGCTATTTACTATCTTTTTTTAAATATCACCTTTGGATGAAGATTTCAGTATCTTTCCTACCACTGATAATAAGTAAATTGGTTTATAGTTTCCTGAACTGGTTCCAGTTCCCTTTTTAAATATATTAGAAAAGATAGCTGTCTGTCAGTCTGTCGGAGACTCATGCCTTATCAGCGAGGATAAATTACCTTCCTGCTGGTGGTAGTGGAGTTCGGGAACGCGCTAACTGAAGGGGCGGTGTTGCAAAAACACCCATCACTTTTAAAATTCCCTTAAATATACACTTCATGCGCTCGAACCAAGACATGGAACGTGCTATTGGACTAGCGGTAGTTGTCCTCTTGCAGGCAGTACACAATGGCCTCCTTCAGTGCTACAATTTTCTATGGTTTTTATGTGCTTCGCCCATCGGTTTCACTTTTTAGTATGACAGCTTATTGTCAGGGTACAGTGCGTGCTGCTGAAAACTCAAAACGTGCTTGAGTTATTAGAGAGGGTTGATGAACCTACCCTGGGCGCTGGCACTTTCTCCTCTGAAATATAATGATCATTCGCATCATAACATACAGGGAACTAAATTAGCACAGAATCAAAAGATGAAACCCAGAATCCAGCCAGAATTGGTGTATAATATCGCAGCCGCCCGTCATTGGCCGCTTCAGTTTGCAACACTCCCAACATTCTGGAACGCTCGGCGCGTGCTCCATTAGAGGATTGCGCGGATTGGTCAGGACCGGACACGGCTGACCTGGGGATTGGTCAGAACGAGGAGGAAGTGGATACAATGTGACAAAGGTTCGGGTGAGTGTCAATTTCTCAACTGAGCGTGATTGTATTTTATTGAGGAAAAAGAAACGGTAAAAATAACATTGGGTGTAATTATAACTTTTATTGTTATGTTCTCTTTCACATTAAAGATCGCAGCGCTATGCTGACCGTGGCCAGGCTGATCTCAGCCCTCCTCTTGCTCTCCGGGCTCATCTGGGGGGATGATGAATCCGAATGGGTGAAACTCCCCAATAAATGTGAAGGTTTGTACCCCACTTCTTACTGGACTATCGACAGCTCCACCTGTTACGTACAGAAATAAATACTGCCGTTTAATTCTTCGGCTTATATTCTCATTGCAACTGCTACTCACCAGAGTGTGCATAAATCTCTTCATCGGGAATCATTGCTATTAATATGGAAATAAAAGGTTTATTATTGCTTATTTTTGATATCTTCAAGAAATCCATCAGGAGGGATTGATTCCTGAATTGTTATTGAGAGCCACATCCCTATTGCGTCCATAATTTTCATGAATTACAGCTTCTTTGGTTAGTCTGCCTAATGTATAATAGGCCTCGTTGGGATTTCAGTGATAATATATTTTCATGTAAGCTATTCAGATTCCAGTTGAAGTTTTTATTTTAACTACTTTGGGCGACACAGTGTTTAAATGTTTTACCGAAAAAGGGAGGAATTGCTTAATGAGAGCTGCTGTAAATTGGTTAAATAGATTGGTGCTTAATCCACTTTATGAGTGGTATTGAGGGTTTTTTATAATTATCCATAGGAATAATGTTTGAAATACATGTGATCCAAAATATACAAAACTATCTGAGTTGAGAGGTACTGTCTGCACTATTTAGTAATTGTTTGAGTAAGGAGTAGATCTTTTGTGTGGTGATGATAAGGAGTAGATCTTTTGTGTGGTGATGGTGGTGTGATTTTCAAGTTACTCCTTCAGTGATATTGGGTTGTCCTGGGATGGCCTGTTTGAAAATTCTGCCACATTCTTAGGTCTAACAGGTCTCTGTTTTAGTATGAGCATTTTAAATGGTATATATGTAATTTTGAATAAAACACTTGGACATTGGTTCGACATTGTTTCAACTTAAGTTTCATTTCCCACATATTTTGTCTGTATCCTAATTCATTTATTTTTACATATGCTTAAGAACCTGCTCCTTTTGGCGCTTTTGCCTATGGCTTTTTGAGGAGATTTGAAAACTGGCTTGGATATTGATTGGAAAGAATTTTACCTCATTCTATTATTGGTCTCTGTTTTCAACTTTGATTTGATCCGCTGGTGCTGAAAAATGGAGCATTTTTGAATGTGGACACCCAGAATTATTACTCCTTGGCAGCTAGCTTCAAAGTAAACTTTTTTTTTTGCCTAAATACACTATGATTTCAGAGAAAGAATGCTTTCAATTATTACAGTGGTCTTGTACATTGAGGGTACATGAATTAAAAGAACTAGAGTGAGACTACCAATCCAGTGTGAAATCTGATCCAGAAGGGTTGGATCTCCAAACCTTTCTGCAGACTTATCCCTCTCTTTCTACGTTCCCTTATCGCCCTCGCCCATGTCATATTGCTTGTGGTGTCCTCATCCCACCCTTTTAATATCTTCTTTGAACTTGTTTCTCTTTTTAATATATGCCTTTTGAAGCAATGTGTTTTTAGGATGTGTTTCAATCATTTGGGTGCTTTGTAATGGAAATTGTTTGTAACAAAAGGCATTGGAAAATTTGGAACTGAAAGCTCTGCTCTTGTGCAGAGTTATTTCTCTTCAAATGTTTATATAAAAAATATAGAAACCCTTACTCTCAATATTTGTGGCCAGAATAAATGAGCATTTTTGAGAATATCACTGCAACTATTGGCTTGATTCATTCCAGTGAAATAGTCACACTGTGTTCTTAACAGTATGACATTGTAGTTTGAAATGGACACAATCCTTTCAGCTGCTCATTTGCACACTTACTTTATCATTGTATTTTACTTAAAGTTTAGTTTAGTTTGCAGCTGTCAGTAAATGGTTGGCATCTTTTCTAATTTACTTACAAACTGAATGAAAATGTGCTGTTAAAGCAACTTGTTCCTCATTCTGCGGAAATGTAGAAGTGAGAGATGGTGCTGCTGTTTCTCAGTCTATTTCTAGGTCACAACAAATGTTGATAGTTTCCACTTGTTTATTTTGTCAATTTTTTTTAAATTTAATCTTTCTTGTATTCCATCCTGTTGTAGATCTTGTCCACTTCTTCCCTTTCTTAGTATCTTAAAACTTCATTTATTGTAAACTTTCTCCAGTTCTGGAAGGTTATTAGTCTAGTATATAACTCTTTGTTTTGTTCCACAGAAGCCACCCAATTAGCTGAGCATTTCCAGCATTTTCTCTTTTATTGCTGGTGCTTTTATTTTAAATTCTACATTATCCATCTTGCCAATGAGGTCAGTGTAAGAAATTTAGAATTTTAAACTGGTGCATAAATGAAGATGGAATTGAAGGTTAGAGCTTTGCTTTCAATTCCTTAACTAAAATGTATGGTGGATAACTGAAAGGGGAAAGACTGGTGAGTACCAGCACTAACACCCCTCAATCCAAGCATAAATGTTCTCAAGAAAACACTACAAACTTAATATTACCACAAAAGAAAAATGCATTAACAACTTGAAAAGGAAGGATTTCAGGTGGGCCACCACATGAGAATTGGCGGGCTCATGTTGAGGAAGCAACCTTCTATAGCCAATTTGATCAGGTTGGCAAAAGGGTAGGAAAAATCAGCAGAATACAAAAGATGGTTTGTAAGTGATTTAATAGCTTATTTACAAATTCCCATCAGCTATCATTTTACACAAGAGATTATTAAATTTGAATCTGCTATGTGATATTTAGAGCATGTTTTCAAATCTTCTGCATTCCTATTATTACAACTATGATGCATATAATCTGATGTGCAAAGTACTTAATAAATGTATAACTTTGGGTAAATGACAGCATTTTGGAATTCAGACTATTGAGACAAGAACTTAAAGTGTTCCTTCTCTGGCTTAATAATAAAGTTTACATTTTTTCTTATTCCTCCCTCACATTTTTTCCTACCTCTTTTTTTTTGCATTGTCCCTTAGTTTGCAAGTACCTTGCTGTGGAATTGAAATCAGCCTTTGCTGAAACAGGAAAAACCAATGAGGTGATTGATACCAAATACAGCTTTATGGAAGGAAAGGGTTCAAGGATTAAATACAGGCACTCGTAAGTGAATTTTGCAAGAATTTGCTTATTTTTGAAAGGGTGCTGACATTTATACGTTTTTGTCTTTTGTTTGTCTTTGTGCCATGGCCAAAAAAAAACAGTAGGGTAATCTGTCATTCTCTTCAAAAGACATTCTGAATCCCCATTAGCAAATTCGCCCTAAAAAAGAGGTGACTGGTTGATGTAAATGGTGAGATGCTGTCCTTTGATTTTGGTTGAATTCATATTTGAAGCTCACAGGTTGAAAGTATCTTTGTCACGGTTTATCCCCAGCAGCTGTGTAACAGAGGATTCTCTGATCTATGGGCTGTTCCCAGGGACACACACAGAGATACCGACATCAACTGCTGCTAGAAGATCATCAACTTGGTGAAAGACGCCCTTTAGTCTGCCCGAAACTTGTTGGTCTCCCAGCACTGCGAGATGTCCATAGGGGAATGCTGCTGACTGGCACATTCCAGGCTGCTGGAATACGTGCTGAGGGACACACTGAAGCTGGGTGCAGCCAACGCAAGGGCTCAGTGGGGAAGGACTACAGTTTAGGGCTCTTCTGCCACTGGAGAGGGAGGGGCGGAGTCAGGTGAGAAAGTCCCTTAAATATTGTAAATACAGGACTGGGGTATCACCCCAGGGAGCTACACGAGTGGCATCAGTGCTGTGTTTTTTTTACATAAAAAGGTAACACTCATGATGGATCCGTACACGAATGTAAATGTTTGCACTGTTTTATTGTTGTATATAATTTGTTTTTTATGATGGATAAAGTTTATTTTGGAATTTAAAAAAAATCTTGATCATATCAACAAAGTCCTGACCATTGGTGTATTTTGGTTTGAACTATCATCAAGCAGATTCCAGAAATGAAAAGAAGGATGTGACTAATACTCTATTTTGATGAAAGGTTTGAATGATAACTGATGGCCTCTGTTTTTTTTCTCCCCCTCTTACAAGTGATATTCGGCTGATCGAAGTAACTGAAAATATTTGTAATCGGCTGCTGGATTACAACCTACACAAGGAGCGGACTGGGAGTAATCGCTTTGCTAAGGTAAGAACTGATGAGCTGCTGTTTAGCGGAGGGGAGAAAAGCAGTTCTATTCTGGATTCTGATAGACATCATAATAGACATTGCACTTGCTGGAGGTAGAAGTTTGCATCCACACAAGAAGATAATGGATTGTGCAAAGTGAATGGCTCATAACTGACCATTTCTATTCTTGAATGGAGTGACTAAAGCACATTGTGCGCAGCATATTAGAGCAAATCAGAACAGATAGAATTTATGTGCTGAATATGCTGCCCTCAATAGGGATTTTGACCTGGTAACAATGAAGGTTGGATATATCCAAGTTAGGATGGTGTGTGCTTTGGTGATATACAAGGCTGGGAGGTGATATTAAAGTAAATACAACAGTGTGCTGCAGTGCCTTGTGCAGATAGTACATGCTATAAATTCTGCCTAAATACTTTTTTTTAAACTACAGATTTCCAAGGTGCTGTTTAGGGTCATTATCAGTTCATTTTTAAGCATCAAAAACTAGGGGAAATAACAACCTAACAATTCGAGAAGACATTTGGAGAAAATCCATCTTTTATTTTGAACAGCACTAAACCTGAGATCTAAATCTCAATATACAGTCAAGTGAACAGCTTAAGTTTACAGACAACAATTTTATGGTCCATAATAGTATCTTGTAACTTTGCCAAGAATATTGCTGATATTACAAAGGATCATATCTCCATGCAGTTTATTGGTTCAATATACAAGGAACTTGGCTTCCTGCACTCTCAAATTTAATTATTTTTATCTCTTTCCCCCCATCACAGGTGTGATGATAATATATATGACTCATTTTCAGCTTCTTTTGTCTGAATGGATGTATAACTTATCCAGCAATGTAAAATCCTGACTTTATATACTAAAGATCATTAAGTTAGTGAAGCCCAATAACCTACTCTGTGATATAAGGAGACGATATTTGTGAGATCAGAGTGATGAGTGAAGACACCATAAAGAAACCAATAAAGTGGACGCAATGCTGGAATATATCTTTGTTAAAATCACTGTGCCTAAAGCCTTTAATGCTTAATTTCTTTTCCAACCAGGGAATGAGTGAGACATTCCAAACTCTCCATGGTCTTGTTCATAAAGGTGTGAAAGTGGTGATGGACATCCCCTACGAGCTGTGGAATGAGACATCTGCGGAGGTCTCTGATATGAAGAAACAGGTATGTGCGGAACACCCGAACTGCAGCCTGGGGTAGAGAGGTGGTGCAGTTGTTGATAATTGTGAGACTGTTTTATAAAGTAAAATGACAAAACATAAGATTACTTTTTCCACTTGCCTTGATTGTGTCATTGTACGTGCACTAACCTGCATGCAACCTGACCACTGGACCACAGATACAAGCAACATTCTACGTCTGGGCTCACTGAGTTGATCTGCTGATTAAGTAACACCTCAGTTTTAAATTTTTCATCCTTGGTTCCAAATCCCTCAATGACTATTGCTATTACCTTCTGTAGTCTTATAACCTTGAGTGATATTTCCACTCTTGCAATTTTCACTCCTGTTTATTTTTTTTATTGCTTCATTGGCAGCCACATCTTCAATTGCTAAGGCTCTGGATTTCCTTCCATAAACGTCAATGTCCCTCTGCCTCTTCACCTCTTCAAAATCTACCTCTTTGAGCAAGATCTCCTGCACTGGCTCCATCTTTAACAAATTTTGTTTGATGTAGCTCATGAGAAGCACCTGTCAGTCCATTCTGTTTCTACGTGAGGCTGCTTCAAGTGGTCACATCGAATTCAACAAACCCCCCCACACGTATGTTTGGATTTCATTTGTTGCTGTTGAGGGCCTCTACAAAAGACTTGCCTTTATATCTTCAGGCTTGAATTCCTGTCATCTGCTGGTGCTTTTGCAGCAATGAATTGTCCACGGCTGTGTGTGGAGAGGCTGCCTGTTAGAGCTGGTGTCAGGCAGGTTAGGGCAAGTGTTATAGCTGCTTAGCATTGAGATGTGGGGCTCAGGGATGCACCCTGGTTGGCATGGTGAATGCGAGCTATCACCAGAGACTGGCAGCACCTACCCTATATGTCGACAGGCCACTCAGATCCTCCAGTCTCTCTCATCATCTCCTAATGGATGTGACAGAAGCCACTGCTTCCCTCTTTGTTCATCTGCACAAACTCAATAGCCAATAATGCACGTCTGCAAGTTTGTTACCTTAGAGAAAACTCTGAGCTGAGGCGAGATGTGCAGCCATAACAAAAGAAGCAACAGCTTCCATCATCCCCAAGAGAAAATGTAGATGGTACCTTCAGAAAAGTGTGCATTTAATTTCTGATTGTGAAAGATCATGGGACCCTAGTTTAAAGAAACTTCTATTTTTTAAAAAAAAAAATGAGTTGAAGAAAACTTAGAGGAAAATTCCTTTCATTCCGAAACATGATTTACCTGAGGACACAATTTACATATGTTTTCTCCAAGGAGATTTTGCAGTCTGACTGTCTATAGATGTCTGTAGAGTAGAAGTAACTTCCCTCGGTGTCGATCAGCTCAGGGCTTGTTCCCACCAGAATGCTTCAGTGAAAATTGATTAGAACTGTGAAGCTAGTGGAGAGTTCAGTTTGACCTCTGGTGTTGTCTGTGTGGAGTTTGCACATCCTCCCTGTGACTATGTAGGTTTCCTCCAGATGCTCTGGTTTCCTACCACATTCCAAAGATGTGCAGTTTGGTAGGTTAACTGAGCACTGTAAGTTACCCCCAATGTGTGGGTGAATGGTAGAATCTGATTGT
Source organism: Pristis pectinata (assembly GCF_009764475.1). NCBI lineage: Eukaryota > Metazoa > Chordata > Chondrichthyes > Rhinopristiformes > Pristidae > Pristis > Pristis pectinata. Next base: position 87,779,638 of record NC_067412.1, read on the forward strand.
TGGGGGGAATAAAATGTGGTTGGTTTAGGTGTGTTCCTGATGGTTGCTGGGCCTATTTCTGTGCTGTATGACTCTATTATCTCTTATTGAACTGATTGCCCTTACAAGACCATGAACCCCCACACAATCACCAAGGAAGGGCTTTACGTCAATTGTCACAGGCATAACTCTTCTGAATTACTAAAGGTGGGGGTTCAGGGGTTCACCCAGACTGTTTGAAAGGATACTGCAGACAGGTCCAATCAACCTATACAGACGGGGGCCAAAACCAGTGTGAGATGCATCAAACGTCGGAGTTAGAGCTAATTATGTGGGGGATGCAGTAACCGTTTGGTTAAAAGTTTTGTAAAATTAATTGTTTAAGTAAAAAAGCTGCAGCAGTGCATGGAATTTTATTATGGTTTGTACATTTTATCATGTACTGTATCATAGAATTTTGTAGTTTATTGTAATATGTCGTATTTGTGATTTCTATTGCCTTGTTCTAGTAATAATGTTACTTAGCTTAAGTAAAACTTTTAAAAAGGGTTATGAATAATACTGCTCTGAGTTTTGACTAGCTTCACCCCACCTGGATGGTTTTGGTGCCAGTCGCATACAATAAGTAATGTGGAGTTATACTACAGAGGTGATGGGACTATTGCCAGTCCACAGCAGCTCTAAGCCTCCCATCTCAGTGCTGAGCGGCCACACCACTGGCTCCAGTCCGCCCAATACTAGCCCTCATAGGCAGCCTCCACACAATGAGCCATGAGTGTTTCATTGGTACAACGCAAGGCAGGTGTTCACTCCAGGTTCCCGGCACAGCAGCACACAGGTCGAGTGAGCGGGGGTATGTACTTGTGAGTGTTCGGATTGGAGGACCAAGAGTGCTATAACACATCAGTTGAGTGGTGGTAAGCAGAGACCAGTTTATAGAATCATAGAGTTATACACACAAAAACATGCCCTTCAGCCCAACTCATCCATGCGGACCAACGTGTCTATCTGAGCTAGTCCCATTTGGCCCAAATCCCTCTAAACTTTTTTGTATCCATGTACCTGTCCAAATCTTCTTTGTAATTGTACCTGCCTCTACAGCTTCCTCTGACAGTTCGTTCCTTGTACCCACTATCCTCTGAGTGGGGAAAAAGTTGCCCCTCAGGTCCCTTTTACCTTAAAACTATGCCCTCTAGTTTCAGACTCCCCTATCCTGGGAAATAGACTGTGACCATCCACCCTTTCTACGCCCCTCATAATTTTATAAACCTCTATAAGGTCACCACTTAGCCTCCTACGCTCCAAGGAAAATAATCCTAGCCTATCCAGCCTCTCCTTACAAATTTATATTTCTTTCTTTAAGCATTATGCCTGTGTTGGTGCTTGTTTAACTCTAAGTCCATGTTCTCTTTAATATCACAGTGTGATGTGATGGTGGAAATGTATGAGGATGCTATTGAGGACTGGTATAAAAATCACCAGGAGGAAGACCTCACCATATTCCTCTGTGAACGACATGTGTTAAAACCCCACGAAACAGGTATAAAGCTTTAAAAATTTGAAGTCTGGCAGGTGTACATCTAGGTTGCTTTGATTTTAGCTGTAGATTAACTTTTTTTGTTCTAATTGTGTTCTTTCTTGTATAATTTTGTATAATTTGTTTTTCTTGTGAGTGTTGTGTCTCTGATGCTATATGCCTGTGATACTGTTGCAGCTAAGTTTTTCACTGCACTTGTGCATACAACAATAAATTTGACTTTGAGAATAATCATTTCAGAATGGAATGCACCTCTATAACAATAAAAAGCACTTCTTTCTCTCTCACCCTCTCTCTCATTCTCTTTTCTTTCACTCTCCTTCCCTGTCCCCCTCACCTTCCCTATGTTTTCCCCTCCCCCTCTTTTACTTTGGGATCTTATATCTATTAAAATGCTACATAAGTTTGAGTTGAGTTGTATTGAATGTTATGTAAGTGAATTTGCATTTTTGCTTCTCTCGTGGAGAGGCAGTGAACTGGCATCCCTCGGGAAACTTGGTTTGGTAGCGCTTCTTATCAAAGTGGAAAGCTTGATGGTTAAATTTAGCCATACAGTTTGAACTCTGTTCCCCTTTGCTGGCAGTGAATGCAAGGGTATAGAATTATGGAATAGTCAACACGAAAGGATGCTGTTTGAATTATTGAGTCTTTACTGGCTCTCTCAAACAACAGTCCCATTAGTTCTAGTTCCCTTTTTCATTTCGCTGAATTTTTTCCTCAGTATTTATTCAGTTCCCTTTTGAAGGCTACAGTTGATGCCCTGTTAGTGCATTGCAAATACTGGTCCTTCCCAGGTTATGAACGGCTGAATTATAGACAGCTTGTACATATGATTGAGCATTTGAGAGACTGGCAGGATGGATTTGCTGGCTGCTGTGGGGCTGCAAGCTTCTTCTGCCAGGTGGGAAAGGGCCTTCTCTCCCCACACTTCACCACCCCCACCCCCCCCCCCCCCACCATCCTGAGCCCCGCAACATCTGGGGGCTGTGCAGAGCTGGGAGCGCTGAGCAGACTCGCTTGCTTACTCACTCACCAAGTCAATGAGGCCAACTGGCGGCTGCTCTTCCTGCCCCTGCTTGTTCTCCCCTCACAACTGTTTCTGTGATTCTCTCCCGCGTGCCACTTTTGTTCATTTTTGACTTGCAAACAGTTTGGCTTACGAACACTTCTCGCGAATGGAACCCTGTCTTTACCTGGGAACTGTCTCCTGCTGACCACTCACCATATAGAAATAATTCTGATGGATTTTCTGAATCTTTTGCCAGCCATCTTAAATCTGAGCACTCTGCTAATTGACTTTTCTGCTTGGAAGTGTTTATTTTTACTTGCTCTGTATAAATCATTCATAATGTTAATTACTTCCATTAAATCGCTTCTTTGGCCTCTTTATACAAAGGAGAAGAAGCCCTGCTTCTCCAATCTGGCAACATGACCGCACTGCTAACCCTGGAATCATTCCAGTGAACTCCTCTGTATCTTCCACAAAGTCCTTTGTAACAATGGCAGCCCAGCATTGGACTCAGTATCCCAGCTGAGGTAATTGTTATAGTTATAGGTTTAGCCTAACTTCTGGTGTTTGTATTCCATAAAACCAAGCATTGCACATGTATTGTTTAGCTGTCCCATCATCTTCAGTTTTTACTTATTCATTTGCATTGTCAATACTGACATTTACAGTCCATCCCTAATTGCCCCTGAAGAGAGAAGGAAGGAGTCACATTGGTGGGTTGGAGCCAGACCAGTAAAGAATGGCAGATTTCCTTCCCTGGAGGACATTAGTGCAAAGAAAACCCATTTGATTTAATTATTGAATTTAAATTTCTCAGTTAACACATTGGAATTCCAATTTATTCCTCTGGTTCAATGGGCTAGAATGCTGGCTGCTAGTCCAATAACTTAACCACCCCACTGCTACACATAATACTACCTTGGGGTTTTGCAAACATTCCCAGATCTCTCTGTTTAAGCACATCATTTAAAATGGTCTTTCATATAAAAAGATAACTTATGTAAAAATAAATGAACTTCATCCTCCATATGTCAGAGAACTGTCTTGTTTAAATGTATTACCAGGATAAATGGGCAACCCATTGTGGTTTCTCGCTAGAGCAATGCAGTTCAGAATCGATTGCTGTATCTGTTGAAGAAAATCAGTTTACAAAGGTTATGGCACACTTGGTGAATCTACAAATGAACTTATTCTCTTTCAGAATGTTTGAAGGAAGAATGGACCGGCCAGAAGGGAGACCCTGCAGCAATTGATATGGACAAGAAGAAGAAGAAGAAAAAGAAAAAAGATAAAAATGGCAAGAAAGAGGACAGAAAGAAGGGAAAACAAGGAAAGAAGAAAAAGAGACTAGAAGAGGAGAGTGAGCAAGAGGAGGATAAAGACATATCATCAGACATTGAGCAAACACAGCAGGAATTCCCTCCCCACAGACCCGATGAACTGTAAAGACTGAAAGACTTGAGCAGGAAACATTGGTTTAGAACAGAGTGTTAAAAAGCATCAGTGGTTTTAAAAAAAACATTCACCCAAACCATATGGACCTTTCTCTTAATGTGCATTTAAATAGATTTAAGTTAATCAGGTCTTTTGTGAGCAAGTGGTCACTTTTCCAGCTGCTAGTTGGTTTGTTTATACATCATTCTCTACAATAATCCTTTTCCTTCTGTTTTTTCCTTTGAACATAGAATTAATTTTAAAACACATTTTATGACTGGATTCTGTATGCTTTGTTTAAAGAAAACTTGTTGGATGTTTTGTTGACCCAGTATTATAAACAGAAAAAATAATTAGTATCATACCACTTTTTATTTAGTCAATGTGGGTGCATTTGCATAATTAGTTGGATTAATTTTGGTTTGCAGTTCTGACCAGTAATTGGGCACTTGGGTCAGGATATGGTGCTACTGCATTCAAATGACAAGTTTTAAGGTACAAATGTTCCTCCACAGAATATCATGAATAAAAGATCCAGAATAACTTTTAAATTGAGAAGATGGAATATATCTTTTCAGTGTTACTATTTTTGATGCTCAGGCAAACAGAAGAAATGCACACAAACTGTTTAACAGAAAGATAGAAATCCATTTATTTATTTCCAGTAAACTAATGTATCTGAAAATACCTCCATTGCCTTGGGATTTTCATTTCCATGGGAAGGCATGAGATTGGAGAAGCTAACTGTCTTCAAAACATCAGTAAAAATTGTTGAATCTTTGTAATAAAAATAGAGTTCACCATTAAATCAACTAACGTCAATTCCCTCCGCACCCCAATAAATGTTCATCTACGATGCTGAAAAAGAATTTGAATTCTGTACAGATGACAAATACAAATGATTGTTCCATGTATTAACTCGAGTGTAATAATCAAATAAGTGTGTACATTTTACAGTGCTGTCAGTTATACTTGGATTTTAAAAAATTCTTTTCAATTGAAAGCCACATTACAAAACTCAGCAGGAATATTTAGAGTATTGTTCATTGTTTTTAAAGCAAAGCCAAGGTAATAATGTTGGGTTTGGATGACCAAATACACAACCATTTTCATCACATGGTTTGAGACTTTATCCACATTGCCAGAGACGGACAAACATGCACAGAGTGTTAAAAATAGCCTGCATCAGTCGTGTGGTAAAATAAGATCCCGAGATGTAGTCAGATGCAGCTGCCTGGATTCTAGGAATTTTCCACTCATTTCTGCTGGTGACTTTTGTAAATCAGTAACTAGTGCTGCACCATTCCTTACTAAATCATTTGCTTGTGGGGTTGTGATGGTGGTAGGAAGAGGCGCTGTGGAAATTCACAAATCTAAGATGCAGGCAAATAGACTTTGGGAAGAAGAATGTTTTATACTTGTAAAAGCCCCAGTTGTACCTGCTGCATGTGGCTTTTATGCTTAGTCTGATTGCAAATAGAATAATTTCACAATATTAGAATAACTCAATATAATTTAAATACATGTCCTTCTATAATTTTGAAGTGTATTGTTGGACTCTGCAAATTAAGATTATTAATCAGGATTGCTTATTAATTGCAGCAGGGTTTAGTTGAAGCACGTCTTGTAATGTTCCAAACATCTGTTTGCACATTCATTCTCAGAAATATACCTATAGGCTCACATTGCTTACAAAACATTGAAACATTATGCCCCACTCTTCCAGTCTTGGATATGTGAAGAAAAGTGGATGGGCAGATCACTCTGGACCACCACTGTAAATTGTGCAAAAGTGCCCAGAGGCAGTGTTTTTCAATTGGCGAATGATGCTTCAGCAGAGGAAGGCAAATAAAGAGTTAAGATGAATTGAAGAGCACAGAAATGCAGGTAATGAATCCCTGGAATTCTCTGCCCCTGAGGGTGGTGGAGGCCAGATCATTGGATATAATTAAGGTGGAAATAGGTAAAAAAAAAAGTGAGATTTAACCTTATTTTCATAAATTCATGTTGACTCAGTTCAACCCTATTATTTCCTAAGTGCCCTGTCACCACTTAATTATTTTCCCTACAACTGATTTCAGGCTACCTGGTCTGTGGTTTCCCATTTCTCTTTCCTCCTGTTTTAATTAGTGTGTTTGTGTTTATTGCATTTGCTTCTGTGGGAACTATTGCAGGAATCTGTAGAATTTTGTAAGGTGAAACTTTTTTTTCCAGGAGATTTTCTGTGAAGACAGGCAAAATATTTGTTTATTTTTTCTATCCCTTCTTTATTCCCAATACATTTTATCCTATTTCTGTCTATAAAATGTCAAATTAATTTTTTCTAATTTTTTACACACGTATAGAAGCTTTTACAAAGAGTTTTTATTTTTCATACTAAAATACTCAATTTTCTTGGTTCTCCTTCGGTGAAATGTGAAACTTTACCAATCCCTAGATTGGCTGCCCTTTTGGCAACATGATCATCCCTTTCCTTTGTCTTATGCTATCTTTAACATCTCTTGTTAGTCAAGACTGGAGTACTTTTTGGGCTTTTGTGCCTTGTACGATATATATTTGCTGTAAACTACGCATCCATTCTTGAAATGTAAGCTATCGCCCATTTACTGTCAGAACATATAATGTAGTTTCACAATTTGCCACAGCCAACTCGTGCCTCATAAGTATATTGCTTGCCTTATTTAATTTAAGACCTTGGATTCAGAATGAACTAAATCACTTTTACCTTGATTTACAATTCCATCATATGATCTTGCTTTCCAAAAGGCCCCTTAACTACCATGTTATTAATTAATCCTTTTTCATTGCAAAATGCTAGATCTAAAATAGCCTGTTTACTTGTTGGTTCCTCAATATGCTATCTAGAAAACCATCTGTACATACTCTGCATTATCACTGCTAACTTAGTTTGAAGTCTATGTATAAAGTCCCCCCTTATCACCCTTGTTACGTATGCCTTTAATTTTCTGATATATGCTACGACCAACATTACCACCACTGGTTTAGTAGCCTAAAAACGACTCCTATCAGTGTTTTCTGCCCTTTGCTGTTTCACCCAAACTGATTCTATAAATGTATTTCTAAGATTCTCCGTATGTAGAAACAGGTGAGCAGGGGAATGATAAAATTCTTGGAAATGCACGAAGGAGAGTCCTCTCAGGTTAGGGCACATCAATGAATTAGCAATTATATCATTTTTAAACAAAAAATCTCATAATTGTTTTTACAAAATGTAAAGTAGAAAGTGACATTTTTGACTGTTGCAGTTTTTTCTGGTTTCATGGATGGTAGAATTTCCTGTCTTTGAACCCATTCCTATCTAAACATCTGGGGCTTTGATGGATATCAGACTTTAAATTTCCTGTTTGTTATCCAGAGAATGGTTCTCGCTTATTTTTCATGCAGATCATATCTACGTCTTTTTATTATGATAAATGAGTTGTATCGATTCATAATGATAAAGCAGTAGCTGTATATTTGAGAAATAGTGGGGCGGGAATCTCAATTCCTCCATCTGGTTCCTCCATTTGGTGGCAAATAAAACAGCAACAATCCTGATTTGGTAGAATTTGGGTCCTTTCTCAAATGATAGCACCCATCATACTAAGCAGGAATTAGAGCATAGGAAATGAAAATCGAAAACTGCAGGCGCTGGAAACGTGAAATAAAAGCAGAAAACTCTCAGCAATGTCAGGTGGTATCTGTGAAAGGAGAAACACAGTTAACAGTTCAGGTTAGAGAGCCTTGGTCAGAGGGTTGTAAATGCACACTAAATTGAGCTCTTCATTTTCTGTCCAATACTTGTGCGTTTGGTTGTGGGGAAACCAGGCCTAAGCAGAATAGTAACTTTAATATTACATTGAATTTTCTAATCATTGGGTGTGCTCTTGGGTTTCTTTCAACTTGATTAATTCTAAGCCAAAAATTATCCAGTTTTGTGCATAAAATTAGGAATGCTCATAAAGATTTCAATCTTATTATAACATATGCCCATTAATGTAAGCTTCTACCTTGTAGTTAAAGGAGGAACGTTATCATAAACTCTGTTCAGTTTTGACTTTGACTTCAATCTATTGACTTTGATTTTCTACTGAACCTGCAAGAAAACCAGATCAGCCAAAATGATCAGAAGAGATCACTGCATGAGGGTAACTACCATATGAATAATTGGGATATTTTAATTCTCTTGTCATTTTGCAACTTTTGTGGAAATTATACTAGCTGAAACCCTCCAGGCCCTTCAACCAATATCAGTCTGCCAAAAACAATGTCCTCGTGTATACAGAAGTAGATGTGTGGAGGTGACATCCATATGACTGACAATAGATCTCAAAGTCAGAAAACCAAAGTGCCGGGAAATTGGATCACACAGTATGTTTTGTTCATTGCTATGTGACCCAAAGTTGATTCTATCTGATATAAATCACATGGAGGCCGATAACTAGTGATGTGCCACAGGGTCAGTGTTGGCAACCTTGTTATTCGTTATTTATATAAATGATTTGGATGTGAATGCACAAGGCTTGATCAGTAAGTTTGCGGATGACATGAAATTAGGAAGTGTTGTTGATAGTGAAGAAGGTTATCATAGATTACAGGGGGATCTTGATCAGTTAGGGAAGTGGGCTGAGGAGTGGTAAATGAACTTCAATGCAGATAAGTGTGAGGTGATGCATTTTGGAAAGTCAAGCCAGAGTAGGACTTATAGTAGGGCATTAGGGAGTGTAATAGAACAGAGGGACCTAGGAGTACTGGTGCATAGTTAGTTGAAAGCGGTGTCACAGATAGACAGGGTGGTGAAAAAAGCATTTAGCATGCTGGCCTTCATCAGTCAGGGCATTGAGTATAGGAGTTGGGACATTACGTTGCAGTTGTATAAATCGTTTATGAGGCCGCACTTGGAGTACTGTGTACAGTTTTGGTTGCCTTGTTATAGGAAAGATATGGTTAAATTGGAAAGAATGCAGAAAGATTTATGACGATGTTGCCAGGACTAGAGGACCTGAGTTATAGGGAGATGTTTGACAGGCTAGGTCTTTATTCCTTGTAACGTAGGAGAATGAGGAGTGACCTTTTAGAAATTGGAATTGGGTTATGATTATCACTTGTATCGAGGTACAATGAAAAACTTTTGCATACCGTTTAGACAGATCAGGTAGTACAAGGTAAAACAGTATGGAGTGCAGAATAAAGTGTCACAGCTACAGAGAAAGTGCAGTGCAGGTAGACAGGTGCAGGTCATAACGAGGTAGATTATGAGGTCAAGAGTCCATTTTATCGTGCTAGGGAACCGTTCAATAGTCTCATAACAGCAGAATAGAAGCTGTCCTTGAGCCTGGTGGTATGTGCTTTCAGGTTTTTGTGTCTTCTGCCCGATGGGAGAGGGAAGAAGAGAGAATGTCTGGGGCGGGCAGGGTCTTTGATTATGCTGGCTGCTTTACCGAAGCAGCGAGAAGTATAGACAGAGTCCATGAAGGGGAGGCTGGTTTCTGTGATCTGCTATGTCCACGACTCTCTGCAGTTTCTTGCGGTCAAGGGCAGAACAGTTGCCACATCAAGCTGTGATACATCTGGATAGGATGCTTTCTACGCTACATCGATAAAAATTGGTGAGTGTCAAAGGGGACATGCCAAATTTCTTTAGCCTCCTGAGGAAGCAGAGGTACTGGTGAGCTTTCTTGGTTGTGGTGTCTACGTGGTTAGATCAGGACAGGGTATTGGTGATGTTCACTCCTAGGAACTTGAAGGTCTCAACCCTCTCAACCTCAGCACCATTGATGTAGACAGGAGTATGTGCACCGCCCCCCCCTTCCTGAAGTCAATGACCAGCTCTTTTGTTTTGCTGACATTGAGGGAAAGGTTGTTGTCATGACACCATGTCACAAAGCTCTCTATCTCCTTCCTGTACTCTGACTCATTGTTTTTTGAGATACAGCCCACGACGGTGGTATCAGCCGAAAGCTTGTAGACGGAGTTAGAGCAGAATCTGGCTACTCAGTCATGAGTATACAGGGAATAGAGTAGGGGGCTGAGGACACAGACCTGTTGAGAATAATCATGCCGGAGGTGTTGCTGCCTATTCTCACTGATTGTGGTCTGTTGGTCAGGAAGTCAAGGATCCAGTTGCAAAGGGAGGTGTTGAGTTCCAGGTCTCAGAGTTTGCTGATTAGTTTGCCTGGAATTATAGTACTGAAGGTGGAGCTGTAGTCAATAAACAATCATCTAATGTAGGTGTCTTTACTGTCCAGATGCTTCAGGGATGAGTGTAGGGCCAGGGAGATGGTGTCTGCTGTGGACCTGTTTCGGCGGTAGGCGAATTGTGGTGGGTCAAGGTTTTCTGGGAGGCTGGAGTTAATGTGTGCCATGACCAGCCTCTCAAAGCACTTCATGATGGTGGAATTCAGAGCCACCTGGTGATAGTCATTAAGGCACGTTACCTTGTTTTTCTTAGGTACCGAGATGACAGTGGTCTTCTTAAAGCAGGTGGGAACCTCAGATTGAATCAGGGAGAGGTTAAAAATGTCTGCAAATACCCCTGCACAGGATCTAAGGACACAGCAGGGACACCATCTGGGCCAGATGCTTTCCATGGGTTCACTCTCCGGAAGACTGATCTTACTTCCCCAACGGTGACTGTGGGTTCAAGTGCATTGGAGGCTGTTGGGGTGGGTGGTGACATTCCAATCCCTTTCTGTTCAAATCATGCATAGAATGCGAGCCCATTATAGCATGTAAGCCCTGCCACAACTGACAGCTGATCTGGGACTTGATTTAGGACTGTTCAAATGTTTAAAATTATGAGAGGCATAGATAAGGTGGATGGAAACAGTCTTTTCCACAGAGTAGGTGAGTCCAAAACTGGGGGCATAGGTTTAGAGTGAGAGGGGAAAGATTTAAAAGGGACCTGGGGGACAACTTTTTCATGCAGAGGGTGGTGAGTATATAGAACGAGCTGCCAGAGGAAGTGGTTGAGGCAGGTAAAATAATATCTTTCAAGAAGCACTTGGATAGGTACATGGAGGGGTGGGGCTTAGAGGAATATAGGCTAAGTGTGGGAAATTGGTACTAGCTGGGTGGGTACCATGGTTGGCATGGACTGGTTGGGCCAAAGGGCCTGTATCCATGCTGTATTGTTTTATGACTCTTAGAAAACCTACAGCACAATTCAGGCCCTTTGGCCCACAAAGCTGTGCCGAACATGTCCCTAACTTAGAAATTACTAGGCTTACCCATAGCCCTCTATTTTTCTAAGCTCCATGTACCTATCCAAAAGTCTCTTAAAAGACCCTATCGTATCCGCCTCCACCACTGTTGCCAGCAGCCCATTCCACGCACTCACCACTCTCTGAGTAAAAAACTTACCCCTGACATCTCCTCTATATCTACTCCCCAGCACCTAAACCTGTGTCCTCTTGTGGCAACCATTTCAGCCCTGGAAAAAAGCCTCTGACTATCCACATGATCAATGCTTCTCATCATCTTATACACCTCTATCAGGTCACCCCTCATCCTCTGTCGCTCCAAGGAGAAAAGGCCAAGTTCACTCAACCTCTTCTCATAAGGCATGCTCCCCAATCCAGGCAACATCCTTGTAAATCTCCTCTGCACCCTTTCTATGGCTTCCACATCCTTTCTGTAGTGAGGCAACCAGAATTGATCACAGTACTCCAAGTGGGGTCTGACCAGGGTCCTATACAGCTGCAACATTACCTCTCGGCTCCTAAATTCAATTCCACGATTGATGAAGGACAATACACCATATGCCTTCTTAACCACAAAGTCAACTTGTGGAGCTGCTTTGAGCATCCTATGGACTTGGACCCCAAGATCCCTCTGATCCTCCACTGCCAAGAATCTTACCATTAATACTATAATTCTGCCATCATATTTGACCTACCAAAATGAACCACTTCACACTTATCTGGGTTGAGCTCCATCTGCCACTTCTCAGCCCAGTTTTGCGTCCTATCTACAGAATGTCCCGCTGTAACCTCTGACAGCCCTCCACACTATCCACAACACCTCCAACCTTTGTGTCATCAGCAAATTATGCGAATGAAATTGTGCCATTTTGGAAAATGGACCAAGGGGCTCTGACTGCAATCCATGTATAGCATGCCTGATATTTTCCTGTTCATTATGCACCCAGTTAATGCCATCAATTGACTTGAGACAAATATTTCATGTCATAGTGACAAAATTTGGAGCCAAAGTTCTAAACCACTGCTGCTGTGGAAGTCTCAGGGAGAATCAGGAGCACAGCACTCTGAATTCTTCCTTTACTACAAATTTGAAGGGACGTTCTGCTGACATTGGATAGCTCACAGATCAGCTTTGGAACTAACTATAAGCTATTCAAATCCCATTCTCGACAGAGCATGCTAAAATCATTAGGGTGTGCTCTTAGCAGCCTTTAGCTGCTGAGCTGCTCATTCAATGGATCCCTCCATGGTGACTGGGCTGGTTGCTCTCCATTAGTGTAGGATTTGGACAGCATTGCAGCCAACACAGAGAGGGTTGGGGACCAAGGGGAAGGAGCAGTTGAGGTACCATAACACTCTATTGTACCTGGATTTCAGATAGGCAATGTGTGTGCAGACTTAGGTTTCCCAACACTGTAATAACCAAGAAATGTGGCAGTGTGAGTGATGTTTCATTATGATTTTCATGGCATAACTGCTTCTTCTGTGGAAGTAATCCTCACAATGACTCTCAACTTATTGACCACTGTGTCACTCCAGGCAGTCCATGCTGACTTCTGCAGGATTTCTCAGTTTTGCTGCTCATCACAACATTGGAGAGGTTACCTCAGATCTGTACTCAAGAAGCAACAAGTTCAGTTATTTTGGCTTCACTGAGGAGAAGCTGGGTGGAAGGTCATCAGCTCGGTGAAAGACGCCATTTGGTCTGTCCGAAACTTGTTGGTCTCCAAGCTTTTGTGAGATGTCCGTAGGGGAATGCTGCCGACTGGAAACATTCCAGGCTGCAAGAGTACATGCTGAGGGACGCACTGAAGCTGGGTGCAGCCAATGCAAAGGCTTGGTGGGGAAGGACGACAGTTTTAGGGTTCTTCTGCCACTGGAGAGGGAGGGGCGGGGTCAGGCGAGAAAGCCCCTTCAATATTGTAAATACGGGACTAGGGTAGCCCCCAGGGATCACACGAGTGGCATCAGTGCTGTGTTTTTTATATAAAAAAACTAACACTAATGATTGATCTGTACAAGAATGTAAAGGCTTGCACTGTTTTATTATTGTATATAGTTTCTCTTTTATTATAAAAAGAGAAACTATATAACTATTATAAAAAACTTTATAATAAAGGTTTATTTTGGGAATAAAAAAAATTGGGATTTGCCAGCATTGCTGATTTCCCTTGAGGGCAAGCAGCCATCAATTGTACTCAAGGGTTCCATTAAATAACCTAGATCTTTTCACTAACAGAAAGGGTTTCCAGTCCCTAAATGCCCAAGTCTTCATAGGTCATGAGAAGAATTTTCTGATGTTCAATACCATGTTTCCTAGCAGATCTTTTCACCTCACAGAGTCCACACTGCCTGACATTTTCTGTGCAGCACTGACTACGCTGCCTGGACGATGCATAATGCACGATGCATAATGTTGCTTTGCAAGTCCACCTGCACAGTTCTTAACACATAAATTGATTATCTGTTCCAATAATTTAAGTGGATTGCAACAACATTCCTGCATTTCCTGATGAAGGTTATCCAACTGAAATGGTAGGCCAGGCTTGAGTGGCCGAGAGGTCTACCACTAATTTGTATGCTTGTCTGTTAATGCATAGAATTAAAACTGACAGGAACAGCAAGTGATTGCATGAGCAAGATAGTGTAGAAATGCGATCTGACCTCTACCCAAAATACATATTCCTTAGAGGAGCTGCAGCCTACAGGTGTTAGCGGAGGTTGAGATGCTTTGGCCTGCTGATTAACATCAATGGTGGATATTCACCGCTGCACTTGATGTAGCTGGGAGGGATGCACATCAACATATATTGATTAAATTGGCAGACAATAGGTAGGCAGTTGCATTGAGTGACTGATGTTTCAAGCCAGTGAAGTCCACATGCATTTAGAAAGAAGTCCTTTAGAAAAATCATTAAACCAATTGATCATTCTGATATTCAAACTGGGCAAGAACTGATGATGTCTCACAGTTGGATGCAATCAATGTATCGTCACTTTATCCTGCTCAAGCAATAATTTCCTGTTCCTGCCACTTTTAAATCAATGCATAACTAGACAAACATATAAATTAGGAAGTAGACCACTCAACTCCTCAAGCCTGCTCCACCATTTAATAAGATCATGGCTGATCGGTATTCCCATCTTCACCTTTCACTCCCTTGCTTATCAAATATCTCCCTCTTATTAAAAAATATTCAAAGACTCTTTTACCATTACCCCTTGAGGGAGAGAAAAAAATTTACTTCATCTCTGCTTCAAATGAGCGACCACTTATTTTTAAACAATGACCCCTAGTTCTAGATTCTCCAAAAGAGGAAACACCCTCTTCACATCCACCTCTCAGGATCTTATGAAGGATAAAGGAGAATCTGGAGAGCAAATTTTCATTTCACCAAGCAATCTTGCTCATATTTTTCAGTCTCCTGTCCTCTGAGTTTGCCAGTAAAGATGCTGTAAGAACAGGGAGGTCATATTCATTCATTTACAGAATACCATGGCAGCAAGGCAACTATAATGGTAGAGACAGATGTCTACACAGATAAGGATGAGATATCATAGAAACAGAAAACTTCATGGCCTCCATCTGTGCCTCCACTGCTTCTTCCACCTGAACCAGCAGACCCTGTGCGATGGTTGCCTTCGCAATGAAGTCCAAACTCTTGTTAAGAAGTGTGCCTCCTCTCCCGAGTGGAGATTATGTTCTCCTGGATCTGCACAACCTCCTCTGAGAGAAGAGAGATGGAAAGTTCCATTGTACATGTCATTGCCTGCAACTGGTGAGGCAGGCCTAACAATGCTTAAACCTTCATGGTACACCTTCATTGTTCTGATAAAATGTCATTGACCCAAAACATAAATTGTTTCTCTCTTCACAGATACTCCCTGAATTAATTCCAGTATTTTGTGTTTTTATTTCATCTTATCAGCATCCACACTATTTTACTTTTGCATCCACAACAGTCTGGACGTGAAAGCAACTCAATGGTGGACCTCATCTTGGTTGCCTGGGGCAGTACAGACGCAGCAACAAATTCCGACACCAGATTTCCCAGTGCCAGACCGCAGATTGGTAGTACCTAATATCTCTACCTGTGAAATGCATCTCTCTAACCTAATCTGTTCATTCCTCTATATCCCATCACCTGGGATATGCTATAGGGTGTCATGTGTAATGATGCACTGTTCTCATCATTATCATCCCCTTCCTCCTCTTCTCTCTCTAATCTTCTCTCCTGTTCCACTATCTTATGTATCTTCTCATGCTACTCCCAGTTAGTGTCCAGATATTGTCATGAGGGGGAAACAGAGGGACTTTCCTCATACCCTTCAAAGGGAAACCACAAGAGAGTTACACAATACTCGAGAAGCTTTTAGGGTGCTGGTGCAGCACATAATAACAATGATGTACTGTATGCTGTCTTAATCACAGACATTCACAATGATGAGAGCTGGCAAACTTTCGTACAGCCTTTACTTGTGATGTGGTATGTGTCTCCATGATCATTTTGCCCATGAAGAGATTGATCTCTTCCAGATACATGCACTAGGGAGGGCCATCTTCTCATGGATGGCAGTCCTATTTCTCACTACTTTTGCCTAAATGGATGAAATGAAGGACATTGAGTAACCTCTTTGTAATCCTACATTTGGATGCTTAACTTACGTGGAGGTAAAATATCAGTGCAGGTACAAGGTAGTAGGTGGTGTAGGAAAAGGTGGAAAGTATAGAGATTGTGTATGAGTAACAGTCAGCATGAGTGCGTGCCTCTCTCTGGATAACTGGGTCTGTATGAGAGAGTATTTTTAATGGACTGCAGCTCACCTTGACATATCTTGTGAGGTCACAAAACTTCTTGCAAAGGTACTCCATTTCTTATTAGTGCACTAGACAACTCAGGACATAGCCAACCAGCACTTCTTACACTGGCTTGTTGGGTTTCTAGGCCTCCCTGGTGTATTGGGCTTGCAGATTGCATTTTAGTACTCATTTGTACAAGTAATATATGCTAGTGCTGTTGCATGGTCGTTTTGACCAATTACAATATTTTAGAGGGAGACCAGATTTGCTGCTAGTGCTGGACACAGATGTATTAGCATGCCAAGAAAACAGTGCAATCCAATTTCTATGCAGAAGATGCTTTAGATGATATGCTGTCATTACTGTATTCTTAAGTTATTCTAATACATGACCTCTATAACCATCAGAACATCCTCAAGCCCAGAATTTCCTTAACATAACCTCAAGGTACTTCTTCAATGAACTATAGCAAAATCATATAAGGTACACACCTATGCTGTTGCAGTCTCTGACTGGAACTAAGCACTTACATTTTGAATAGGGATGCATTTCACAATTGATTTAATTAGAACTGGCATTCAGTTTTGTTGGTCTGCTTATCTATGTTCATACCATCTAAAGCATCTTCTGCATAGAAATTGGATTGTACTGTTTTCTTGGCATGTTAATATTGGTATTGGTTTATTATTGTCACTTGTACCGAGGTACAGTGAAAAGCTTGTCTTACAAACTGATCATACAGGTCAATTCATTACACGGTGCAGTTACACTGAGTCAGTAGAGTGCATTGATGTAGTACAGGTAAAAACAATAACAGTAAAGTGTCACAGCTACAGAGAAAATGCAGTGCAATAAGGTACGAGGTCACAACAAGGTAGATCGTGAGGTCATAGTCCATCCCATTGTATAAGGGAACTGTTCAATAGTCTTAGCACAGTGGGGTAGAAGCTGTCCTTAAGTCTGGTGGTACGTGCCTTCAGGCTCCTGTATCTTCTACCCGAAGGAAGAGGAGAGAAGAGAGAATGTCCCAGGTGGGTGGGGTCTTTGATTATACTGGCTGCTTCACCAAGACAGTGAGAGGTAAAGACAGAGTCCATCTGTGTTTGGCATTAGCAGCAAATTTGGTGTCCCTCTAAAATATTGTAATTGGTCAAAACGACCATGCAACAGCACCAGCATATATTACTTGCACAAATGAGTACTAAAATGCAATTTGCATGGTTCCTGACAGGACCAGTCTAAATTCAACACAGATGCTGTAGCCTGAGGTGCAGATGAAGCTCAGAAGCAATGGAAAATTGCACACATGAAAAATTTAAAGGGATTCAAGAATTAAAGACATCAGGAGAGCACAACAATATTTTTTCCAGCCTTATGAAGAACTCAGCGGATATCGCAAACCATTGAAGGAGTCTACCAAAGCTGAAGAGTTGGACAAACAAAAACAAAGGGATAGGTGTAGGTATATCATTGCAGACAAATGATAGAGGAACAGAGCAGAGCTGCACTATCACTACTACTTCCATTTCAAGATTGTTGTGTGGATGGTACCGCCTGCTTTAGATTATTAACTCCACAGATTGGTCTGTAAAAGGTAACTGGAAATGTAAGGGTTAAACTGGGCATGTAGGGGTTAATGGTGTGCAGCTATTATTCCTTCAACCATGGCGTGATATTGCTTCAACCATGGGTTGACCATAGTTATGGCTACAAGTTTTCAAGTGCTGGTGAGAAACAAATAAATATTTAAGGCATATCTTGCTTTGCTACGAGTTTGCTGTTAGCAGCTGTCCTAGAATGTGCAACTTCCCACAGAGGCTTCCCATGGATTAAATATAAAAGTAGGGACACTAACCTGTAAATCTCTGAGTGGGGATCAGTACAGAGCTCAGGTTACACTGTTTACTCTTTCTCAGTATCCCTCCCTCCCGCTAGCGTTAAAATAATAAAGCATTAATTATACACTTCTTGGTTCTGTTGTCGTTGGCTTTATTACAGCGTGGGTCAACTTTCACAGGTCATCCTGTATGACCGCAAGAGGTGCATGTGAACTTGGACTCACTTTGGTAATGGTGGATGTCAGTATTATTTCAGTAGCTGACGTCAACGCTCCCGAGTACCTGTTCCCTAGAAAGGCAATGGGTACAGGCTACAAAATGGTGGTTCACATCTTCAAAAAGGTATGAAAATCAAATTAAAAATCAGCTGTAGATTAGAGTGGAGTGCCTTCTTTCACAGAGGTATCAGCATAATAACAGTTTAATTCAGGAAGTGGATGCAAATTGAAACAAAAACCTGGAAACCAGATGCAAAGATCCAGCAGTTACCTTGGGAGGAGAGCACTAATATATTCTCAGGCGCTGAATGAATTTGGATGAAGTCAGTTAATGAAGAATTGAACCCTAGAGGAGGGAGTGGTTAATTACAGCACTGTTTTAGGATCATAGCAAGATCCAAGACTCCAACAGGAGACTGCAGGTGAGTAAAGCATATGAACCTGCGAAAGATCAGGGCCCCTCTCAAGCAGCAGCAGCCCAAATGGGCACAAACTGTTGGGACCACATTCGCGAGTTGCAGGCAATAGTCCTCAGATGAATATGGAACTGGATAACTGGGAAGCAGCAGAGCGAAAGATTGACTGCGAGGCCAGTAGATTTGCAACATGATCCAGAAACAAATGTGGTCATTGCAAGTTCTAGAAGCTAATGGATTTTGAAACAGTAACGCTGTGGGAAAGTGCAAGGCCCGGAAACCCAAGGGCCAAAAAGGTAAAGGAAGTCACCACCACCAAATCTAAGATCACTTTGTACAAATAGGTTTATCCAGAGGCAATAAAGGCAAGCTAGGCTTGAAAAATAATCCCATTATCCAGATGCATTCACCCAAAATGATTGCTGGAATCTATTTTGGGTGAATGTACTTGGATTTGATGGAAGTATATTTAAGATTTTTCATACAAAAAGAGGAAAAACAAGGTGATGATTGTGTATGCATCTTTATTACAAGAATCATGTTAGTACATGCCAAAACATAGATCTGGAATGACTATCTGAAGGGATGCTGGAGGTAGAGACTCTCACAACATTTAAGTAGTATCTACATGAGGACTTGAATCGCTGTGGCAAAGGAGACTATGAGCCAAGTACTGGAAACTGAAATTAGTGTAGATGAGTAGTTGATGATCAGTATGGACATGGTGGGCTGAAGGGGCTGTTTCCTTGCTGTACAACTGAGAGGTACAGAAGGTTGTCAGAGAAACAGCTCTTATGATCAAATTTTATCTCCAAGTATGATTTGCTCCAAAGGAATGTTCAATATTAGAATAGGAACTTTATTCACTGGAGCCTAAGAGAATGAGGGGTGATCTTAGAGAGGTTTATAAAATTATGAGGGGCATAGATAGGGTGAATGCACACAGTCTTTTTCCCAGGGTTGGGGAATCATGAACTAGAGGGCATAGGTTTAGGGCAAGGGGAGAGATTTAAAAATAACCCGAGGGGCAACTTCTTCACCCAGAAGGTGGTCCGTATAATGGAATGAGCTGGAAGGAGGCGATTGAGGACATTAATAACATTTAAAAGACACTTGGACAGATACATAGGTAGGAAAGGCCTAGAGGGATATGGGCCTAGAGGGACTAACTGAGATGTGGTGCCTTGGTCAGCATGGACCAGTTGAGCTGAAAGGCCCAATCCTGCACAGTATTTCACTATAACTTTAGAACTGATTTACATGTTAAATGCTATTTCAATAATCTCTTTTCACCTCATCTGAGTTACAGACAGGTGTCAATTTAACAAGTAAATATATTCTAATATTAAAATAAAATGGAAGCCCAAGGCCACTGCTTCATCTGCTAACAAATGCATTATTCTCAATGAATTACACAAGTCTACTACTATTTAATAGGAACCCATGTATTGTACTGGACATTTCTAGCTATGAAATTAACATGAACATCAATATCAGAAGGTAGCCATCGTAGGAACGCAACCCAAATAAAAATTGGCAGATTTTCCTCCCATATGCTGTATGAGGTGCAACAGTAAGAGAGACAGCAATCCAATGTGACTATCAATGAATTCATTGAAGTGTGTTTAATGCCAGAGGCAAGTTGAAAATTAAAATATAAGAAGTTGTTAAAACTGGTCTTTCACATTGGTGATTTATTCCTTCTCCTCTGCTTCCCAAGGAATGTCATGTAGATCGCTTGTTAGCCCAAGTGAAGGGAAGAGCCACACATAGTCAAAAATGATGAGTAGAACCCAACTAAATGTTGAGAACTGTGCTATCAGCACTCATTAAGTATTAGGTCTTTTACCATTTTTGACAGTAATTGAGCCCAGTTTTGTCTTTTTAAAAGCTGCAAACATTTTTAGCACAAGCAGCAGCAAGTCATCTTAGACGTAGGAGGAGAATTAGGCCATTTGACCCATCGAGTCTGCTCCACCATTCGATCATGGCTGAATTATTTTACCCTCTCAACCCCATTCTCCTACCTTCTCCCCATAACCTTTGATCTTCATTTTAATCTAAATAAACTTGAAGTGCAGCTTATTAAAATACTGGAATTTCAAAGTGGGGAGCACATTCAGATGGGAAATAGGAAAAAAGTACAAAGAGAACACACAGTGCAAGTTTGCTCAGTGGACAATTCTGACACTGTAAACAAAAATAAAAAGGGGATTTATTCAGCCATCTGTGTTGCTATCACTTTAGCCAGTGAGACTTCAAGTACAAGCCTAAATACTTCAGGAGTTGCAGGTAATGCACCATGTAATGTGCACATTATGTGGAGAAGAAAGCATGCGATACACAAGTGTCCAGAATTTATTTTCCCCACCTTATTCTCAGTCAATGTTTTGAGAGAAATGCAAGTTCACTTTCAACCTTCTATTATCCTGCGTAACTGTAGGCCAAGTCCACCTTTAGCCATTTGCAGAGGTGTCTTTTCTTCCTTGTTTTCAATATAAATACTTGCTCCATTCTCCACCAGCAGCTTGGCTTCCTCAACCCGTTCCTCATCACAGGCCAAGTGTCTGAAAAAAGAAATTTAAAACAAGGTCTTATCTCACACTCCAAATCCACTAGCTATCCCTTCAACTTCTTGGGCTCTTTTCCTTGGATATTCTTCAAATTCTACCACATTTTCAATCTCTGAGTTCCTTTAAAAATCACCTCTTTATTTAAACTTATAAACAGCTCTCCTAAACTCACCTCTGCATTGCTCAAGCTTCTGAAGCAAGTTTGGAATTTTTACTTAAGCCAAAATGCAATTGGAAATTTCTGTTTCTATTTGTTCCTTGGAATGCTTTAATTACTTGTGTAATGGACAAGTAAAGGCACAGTCCAATTTGCAGAAAGCAAACGCCTGCACTCAGGAATGGTCATGAAGTCAGAGAGATATAGCATGGAAACCGGCCCATCATCCTACCTAGTCCATGCCAACCGCCAAGGACCCATTTTGTTTAGTTTTTACACCAACCCTACCTTAACCTATTTTATTCTCCCTACATTCCCATCAATTCCCCGAGATCGTACAAATTATTTACATACTAGAGGCAACTTACTGTGCCCATTTGACCAAGTAACCTACAGATCTTGGGAATAATGTGGAGGAAGCCCGCAAGATTGTGGAGGAAACCCACTTGGTCACACGGAGACTATGTGCAGAGTTCAACAGAGCACCAGAGGGTCAGGATTGGATCCAGATTGCTAGAGCTGTGAGGCAGCAGCTTTACTAGCTGCACTACTGTGTGCCCTGGAGGGGTGGTGCAGTCTGGTGTCCATCATATATTTTACATAGAAACATAGAAAACCTACAGCACAATACAGGCCCTTTGGCCCACAAAGTTGTGCCAAACATGTCCCTACCTTAGAAATTACTAAGCTTACCCATAGCCCTCTATCTGTCTAAGCCCCATGTACCCATCCAAAAGTCTCTTAAAAGACCCTATTGTATCCGCCTCCACCACCCCATTCCACGCACTCACCACACTGAGTAAAAAACTTACCCCTGACATCTCTTCTGTACCTACTCCCCAGCACCTTAAACCCATGTTCTCTTGTGGCAACCATTTCAGCCCTGGAAAAAAGCCTCTGACTATCCACACGATTAATGCCTCTTATCATCTTATACCCCTCTATTAGGTCGCCTCTCATCGTCCGTCACTCCAAGGAGAAAAGGCTGAGTTCACTCAATCTTTTTTCATAAGGCATGCTCCCCAATCCAGGCAATATCCTTGTAAATCTCTTCTGCACCCTTTCTATGTCTTCCACATCCTTCCTGTAGTGAGATGACTAGAACTGAGCATAGTACTCCAAGTGGGGTCTGACCAGGGTCCTATATAGCTGCAACATTACCTCTCAGCTCCTAAATTCAATTCCACGATTGATGAAGCACAATACACCGTATGCCTTCTTAATCACAAAGTCAACCTGTGCAGCTGCCTTGAGCGTCCTATGGACTCGGACCCCAAGATCCCTCTGATTCTCCACACTGCCAAGAGTCTTACCACTAATACTATATTCTGCCATCATATTTGACCTACCAAAATGAACCACTTCACATTTATCTGGGATGAACTCCATCTGCCACTTCTCAGCCCAGTTTTGCATCCTATGTCCCGCTGTAACCTCTGACTACCCTCCACACTATCCACAACACCTCCAACCTTTGTCATCAGCAAACTTACTAACCCATCCCTCCACTTCCTCATCCAGGTCATTTATAAAAATCATGAAGAGTAAGGGTCCCAGAACAGATCCCTGAGGCACACCACTCCATGCAGAATATGTCCATCAACAACCACCCTTTGTCTGTCTTCTGTGGGCAAGCCAGTTTTGGATCCACAAAGCAATGTCCCCTTGGATCCCATGCCTCCTTACTTTCTCAATAAGCCTTGCAAGGGGTACCTTATCAAATGCCTTGCTGATATCCATATACACTACATCTACTGCACTTCCTTCATCAATATGTTTAGTCACATCCTCAAAAAATTCAATCAGGCTCGTAAGGCAGGACCTGCCCTTGACAAAGCCATGCTGACTAATCATATTATACCCCTCCAAATGTTCATAAATCCTGCCTCTCAGGATCTCCTCCATCAACTTATCAACCACTGAAGTAAGACTCACTGGTCTACGCTGAAGTAAAGTACCTCTGCTATTTCCTCCAGATCCATACACACTTTCCCACCGTTACGCTTGATAGGTCCTATTCTTTCATGTCTTATCATCTTACTCTTCACATACTTGGAGAATACCTTGGGGTTTTCCTTAATCCTGCCCACCAAGGCCTTCTCATGGCCCCTTCTGGCTCTCCTAATTTCCTTCTTAAGCTCCTTCCTGTTAGCCTTATAATCTTCCAGATCTCTAACATTACCTAGCTCACTGAACCTTTTGTAAGCTTTTCTTTTCTTCTTGACTAAATTTATTACAGCCTTTGTACACCACAGTTCCTGTACCCTATCATAATCTCCTTGTTTTATTGGAACGTACCTGTGCAGAACTCCACACAAATATCCCCTGAATGTTTGCCACATTTCACCCGTACTTTTCCCTGAGAACATCTGTTCCCAACTTTAGCTTCCAATTTCCTGCCTGAGAGCCTCATAATTCCCCCTACCCCAATTAAGCGCTTTTCTAACTTGTCTGTTCCTCTCTCTCTCCCCAATGCTATTGTAAAGGAGATAGTGATCATAATTCTATCTCCAAAATGCTCTCCCACTGAGAGATCTGACACCTGACCAGGTTCATTTCCCAGTACCAAATGAAGTACAGTCTCTCCTCTTGTAGGCTTATCTACATATCGTGCCAAGAAACCTTCCTGAACACACCTAACAAACTCCACCCTATCAAAACCCCTTGCTCTAGGGAGATGCTAATTGATACTTGGAAAATTAAAATCTCCCATCACGACAACTCTGTTATCATCACACCTTTCCAGGATCTGTTTCCCTATCTGTTCCTCAATATCCCTGTTACTATTGGGCGGCCTAGAAAAAAAAACAGTAAAGTTATTGACCCCTTCCTGTTCCTAACCTCCACCCACAGGGACTCTGTAGACAATCCCTCTATGACATCCACCTTTTCTGCAGCTGTGACACTATCTCTGATCAACAGAGCCACGCCCCCACCTCTTGCCTCCCTCCCTGTCCTTTCCGAAACATCTAAAACCCAGCACTTGAAGTAACCATTCCTGTCCCTGAGCCATCCAAGTCTCCGTAATGGCCACCACATCATAGCTCCAAGTACCGATCCACACTCTAAGCTCATCCGCTTTGTTCACAATACTCCTTGTGCTAAAATAGACACGTCTCAAACTGTCGGTCTGAGCGTGTCCCTTCTCTATCACCTGCCTATCCTCCCTCTCGCACTGTCTACAGGCTTTCTCTATTTGAGAGCCAACCGCCTCTTACCCAGTCTCTTCAGTTCAGTTCCCACCCCCCAACAATTCTAGTTTAAATTCTCCCCAGTAGCCTTAGCAAACCTCCCTGCCAGAATATTGGTCCCCCTGGGATTCAAGTGCAACCCATCCTTTGTTCAGGTCACACCTGTTCCAAAAGAGGTCCCAACGATCCAGAAATCTGAATCCCTGCCCCCTGCTCCAATCCCTCAGCCATGCATTTATCCCCCACCTCATTCTATTTCTATACTCACTGTCGCGTGGCACAGGCAGTAATCCCGAGACTACTACCTTTGTGGTCCTGTTCTTCAGCCTTCTGTCTACCTCCCTAAACTCACTTTTCAGGACCTTATCCCTCTTTCTACCTATGTCATTGGTACTAACATGTACCACGACTTCTGGCTGCTTTGCCTCCCACTCAAGAATGCTGTGGACCTGATCAGAGACATCCTGGACCCTGGCACCTGGGAGGCAACATACCATCTGGGATTCTCCCTCATGTCCACAGAACCCCCTATCTGTTCCCCTGACCATCGAGTCCCCTATCACTATTGCCCTCCTCTTCTCCTCCCTTCCCTTCTGAGCAGCAGGACCAGTCCCAGTGCTAGAGACCTGGCTACTGCTGCTTGATCCCTGTAGGTCATCCCCCTCAACAGCATCCAAAGTGGAATACCTGTTTTTGAGGGGAACTAAAAGCTAAAAGTTCAAAATCACGGTGTTATGGTTGGTACTGGACCAATGAAATGGCAAGTAAACAAAATCTAATTATCACAAAATTATTATTTTTAAATGAAAAATCTGCATCATGGTTAAGTGATTGAAAGTGGCAAATGAGGCTTTACTACTATTCAATAATCTGGTTTACAAGCAGCCATGTGATTTTATTTTAAACTAGTATGCCAGCAGATTTCTTGATGCACAAGCTGTATGTGATAGGTTATGCTAATGTAAAGGATGATTTTTACAAGGATGATGAAAGGATATGAAAAAAAACATTCGAACATTTGTGACAAACGTGTTCAAAGACAGTTAATTTTTTTTTGAACACCCAGGACAAGAAGCCTGTTTGACTGGCACCCCATCCACAATTCTAGATTCATTTCCAGCAGTACATCATGGCTGCAATGTTTACTATCTGCAGTTACTCGCCAAGCCTACTCCAATAGCACTTGCCAAACTTGCAAGCTCTACCACCAAGAAGGACAAGGGCAACAGGCGTATGGGTTAAAGGGAAATAAGGATTTGGTTGGAGGAAGGGGGGGGGGGCAGGAAGAGGGAAATGGTACAAATGGGATTGCTCCCCCGGGAGCTGGGATGTATGTGATGGACCGAATGACCACCTTCTGTGTTATTACAAGTTTAACGTTATTCTTCAAGTCATACACTACTTTTACTCTGAAATACATCACTGTTCCTTCTTAAGTCTGAATAGTCCCTACCCAACAGCACTAGAAGGACTACAATGTTTAGGAAGGTGAACCACCAGCACCTTTGGGGGAAATTAGAGATGAACAATAAAAGAATATTCTTGAAAACCCAAGCATGGTGGACATAGATCAAATGCAAACATCACATGATACTAAATGTTCCATGGCATTTCTTGTAGGATGCTGGATTATGAAAGGCAGGTGAAAAAATTAGAACCATGCCCACAGAGAAGAGAATCAAATTCTTGAGTGAACAGGTTATGTTTTCAGAGTTTACTTGTTTGTTCAGAAAATGCTTGTCATGGAAACGTGCGTACAAATAGGAAGTTCAAGACAGAAGTGCAGTTCAGAAGTAATAAGAAATTTCAAATGCTATAACATGTAAAAAAAACCTCCTGCATGTGACAGTTCAATTTCCATTAAATTAGACTTTTAAATTCCATTCGTGGATCTTCCACCTCACTGGAAGCAGGTGTTGGGTGACAAGGGCAAAGCTATTATATGATAATCAGTTTGTGGAGCGGGAGGAGGCGGGGAGGAGGGCTGCAGCAGTTGTTGTTTTTAAATCAAGCAGGCATTCTTTTCATTGTATCCTGGAAATTCCATGGTTGCTTTCAAACTTGCACTATAAAAATCACATATGAACAAAAATTTGTATGATACATCTCATGTATTGACTCACTTTCTAACAGAAATCTTTGAAAGTTAACTTTTCATAAAAACCTCTTAACATGAAGGAGACTGAAATGTACACCGAATTCATATTTCCAAGATGTTTAAAATCACTCAGCTCTCTTATTTGTTACATATATACAGACGATAGTGACAGGAATCATCTGTATATGTGAAGACCAAAGGCAAACAAAAGCTGCTTAAGCTACTTCATGTTTTACCCTTATTTCTCAGTACATACATCCCACATGAACTCCACCCAATAAGAGAGGAACTTACAGCGGTGTGTTTCCCTCCAAGTCCTGGAGGTTTGTAGATGCTGTATGCTTCAGTAGGAGCTGAACAAGACGGAAATTTCCTTTTGCTGCGGCTCTATGCAAGGGAGTAGAGTGGATGTTATCTGTGATATTGGGGTCTGCTCCATTCTCTAATAACATGCTAGCGATCTAAATCAACAGATAGTGAAAACAGATTAAGACTTACAAAAAAAAAGTGTGCAGCTTACAATTATAAATATTTTATAGTGCAAAGGCATGAGTAAAATGCTGTGGAAGATGGAAATCTGAAAGAAAAAGAGAAGATCATGGAAACATTCAGCAAATCAGGCAGTATCTGTGGAGAGAGAAAAACAGTTACTGTCTCTGATTGATAATTGTACTAGAAATGTTTACTCTTTTTTTTAAAAGAAAAAGAATGAAATTGTTCCCCAAAACTACATTTGTTCTACAGGAAGAGATTAACAAAGAGAATATTAATTCTCATTAGCAACTGGATGACAACGATCCTCCCATGCAACTACTGGGAATATCTCCATAAGGATGATATAACCATAAAGCAACAATAAAAAAAACATAATTACCTATCAGAATAAGAGACATAATATGACTGTTGATGATTGTAATATGAAACAGAGATCGCATTGACTTCAAAATCTCATGCCACAGCATCTCCTACTTGTTACACAATGTAACTACTTTAGTTGAAAGGGGGTGAAGTTGGTACATGGTAATAACTTGTACTTCTTTTGTGCTGCTATTCAAAAATGAGGATTTTCATCCCAACATGCATACACAGGCTATTTCAAATGTAAATTATTGAAGGAAAAGACTGACAAAAAATATCATGACATCAAGTCTGCACAAGACAAGCAAAGTTTTATAGAAATAGGCTCCTGAAGTCTGTTTAGTTTTCATCAAGCTGTAGATACGCCTATGCCTGACGTGTAACTGTGATTTGGTTGAGTGATGCCAGTGTAATGAACTTCCATGGACTGTATCTTTCAAATAATAAACAGGCCAAATGTCTAAAATAATACATGCAACTTTAAATGGCCATCAGTCAGGACTCCATAGTAAAGAATGGCCTAAACCAGATTGAACTATAGCTTAACTGGAAAAAAAATTAAGTTAACTATTACTTGCAGAATAACAGATGGAACTATTAATACCTAGAAGCTGAGAATGCAAGCCACTTTGTCACTCTGATATCAATAGAGCACAAATCCAGTTTTTGTCAAGATGTGCTTTTGGCTTTCTACGTTCTCTTCCCTGTACTCAAAAATATATCTACATCCCAAAAGGAGGTACAAGGTCTCAAATATGAAACAAACAGGGGCACGAGAAAAGAATAAAAAGCACCAAAGAAACCAAGTGCAGAGCTTTAATGAGAATTAATTTAGTCCACTGTGGTATTTGTTAAGTAGAACCTTTATTGGCCTGCTGGGTGAACCCAAAAGATCTGATGAAGACTATGATATTGGGATACCCTAAAACACTGAATACATGCAAACCTGATTCACATGCTACCTGGAGTGCAATTAAATTTCAACTGTTTATTAATTAGTCAACTTGGTGGCTTTAAAGAAAAAATAAACACATTTTAGAATTATACATTGTGCCTTATATAATGGAGTTCCTCTATTATTAAAAAATAACTTCGGGATATTAGCTCAGAATACATTAAGAACATTTGTCAGTGAATGCACAGGAAAACAAAATCAAATCTTAAAATGCTGTAAACTAAACTTTGGTGATATTTCTATTATAAATACACATTTGATCTTTAAAAGAGCACTCGATAGCACAGTCCTGCAGTGATTTGAAAGGCTACATTTCCTGATTTATTGAGAGAAATACTACTTCTCCTAATCACTATATACATTTGATGTGCATTGGGTCCACTGTAAATCACATTTCCAGTGTCATAAGTATAACACAGTAATTCTTTGCAAATGAAAGTTAAAATAACCAGAAGGATAGGGAACATACAAAATACAATGAGGGCTGAAAAGTTAACAGTTAAAGAAACTAGTAAGGCATGTGAAACCAACAGAAAAAGAGGCAACAGTAAAAGAAATCAATAAAGATAATCATATCAAAATTCTGCACCAAATTAGTTAGGAATATTTTTTCAGTATTCATCTTGGGTTCTCCACTGAACTAAAAACATTGAGAAATAGAGAGACAAGAGTGCAGATGCTGGAATCTGGAGCAACAATCTGCTGGAGGAACTCAGTGGGTCGAACAGAATCTGTGGGGGGAGAGGAATTAATAATACAGGACCAGAGAGAGGGATGAATAGCCTGCTATCACACTAATTTGCACTGCACATACTGCTTAGATGAATACTTAGGGCTGCAAATGTTTGTGCCACCACATTCCAACTCTGGTGGAAAAATTTCAATTGGTCATTGTAGAAAATTTAGATGAGAGAAAGTCAAATTGTCTATACTTTAAATGTTTTTCTTTATATAAATTATAATCTGTCTGGTATATTTTGAACCTAGAAAGGTTAAGATGACCAACGTGTCTTTGGTAAATGTTTGATATTTATGATTTTCAGACTGGTTTGAAAGGCTAATCAATCCTAAAAGATTGTGTAGGAGTTTTAATCACCTTCCTTTCTACGCATAGTTTCATTCTGAGGCAGACATTGTGGAAAGGCTGATGAGCAATGAAAGATTGCAAATTTACACATTACAATTGGTGCAACTAAGGAAGGGGCATGTGACGTTGAGCATCTCTGAGGAAGGTGTTGAAGTATGTGCTAGAGTAAGAAAAAGACTTTAAATTGGCTATGTTTGAATGAGCAAGTCGAAAGATTCAAGCACAAGAGCGCCATGGGCATTTGGGGAACTATGACCCAAAATGAATTACATCTCAAGAGAAATGGATAACAGAGCAACAATAAAACAGGGTATTGACGAAGGAGAAACTGACTCATTTTTAAATGTTAGTCTAATACCTCATATCTGTTTCGGGAGGCAGCATAATGCAGTGGCGAGCAGCCATTCTGATTGACAGCATTGACTTGAGCTCCTTTACTAATCAGCACCTTCACAATTTCTTCTCGGCCTGCTGATGCAGCAATGTGCAGGGGAGTCCAGCTGACCTGTAATAAACAAAAACGGTCAGCACAGTTCACAGACTCGATAAAATGCTAGGCCTAAGAAACAGAAAATAAATCGAATTGCACGATTGAATCAGTGCAATTGAATCAACAACAGAAGGAATGTGCACCACCTTTCAGCAGCACTGATAATTGGCAATAAGTTTACAGCTGCTGACTGTCTTGTGACTTTTCCATTTCCTGCTTTTATTTTGGGTGTGCCACATTTGTAGATTTTTCTTCTTTTTAGAATTTTTTACCTTCTATTTAATAATTGTTAAAATATGACATAAAATTACATATTTGTTCTGCTTACTGTCAGATTTATGAACCAACTGCCAGTAGGGGACATTCCCAGATTACAAATGAATGAAAGATCTTGTTTTCCCTTTAATCTGCCTCACAAAAGCAACTCAATTCCCTTGAGCACTCTGTTATTATAAGAGTGTAAAACACAACCTTATGTAATTCTGTCTCCATAATTAAACACTTTTGCATTATAAAGCAAGAAATTGTCTGTGCAAGTGTATTTCTTTTTACAGCCATAGAGCCACAGAGAGATGCAGCACACAAACAGGTCCACATTTCATTCAGAGAGAGGAGACTCAAGAGACTGCAGATGCTGGAATCTGGAGCAACACACAAAGTACTGGAGGAACTCAGCAGGGCAGGCAGTATCTATGGAGGGAAACAGACAGTCGATGTTTTGGGTTGAGACCCTTCATTTCCACATTTCATTCTTCCCACATTCCCATCAACTCCCCCAGATTCTACCACTCACCTACACTATAGGGGTAATTTACAGCAGTCAAATAAACTACCATTACCGTGAGTAAAGTATCAGCTGGGAGCGGCAAAAGGGCATGCCTAATGTAACTGAAATAATGCAGGTGCCAAGAGGTTTCTGAAAAGGATGGTACGTTCCCCCCAAATGCCACTACTTGGCCAAAATTAGAACTTAGCAAGGTCACAGAGAGAAGTCAAGAAATAAAGATAAAATAGGAAAACAGCACTCTGATACTGAAGGAATGTGACTGCACTTTAGAAACTGGAATAATGGACATTCACATTGTATAGCTGAGTGACCTTTATCATATGTTATTAAAGGCCTAAAATTATGCAGAGCTAAAAATATAGTGTTAGTGTCAAAGATAACATTGTTCAGCTCAAGTTCCTGGGAGTGAACATCTCCAACAGCCTGTCCTGGTCAAATCACGTAAATGCCACGGCCAAGAAAGCTCACCAGTAGCTCTACTTCCTCAGGAGGCTAAAGAAGTTTGGTTTGTCCTCTTTGACTCTCACCAGCTTTTACCGATGCACCATAGAAAGCATCTTATCTGGATGTATCACAGCTTGGTGCGGCAACTGCTCTGCCCAAGACTTCAAGAAGGTGCAGAGAGCTGTGGACACAGCCCAGCGCATCAGAGACACCAGCCTCCCCTTCTTGGACTCTGTCTGTACCTCTCGTTGTCTTGGTGTAACAGCCAGCATAATCAAAGACCCCAACCACCCAGGACATTCTCTCTTCTCTCCTCTTCCATCGAGTAGAAGACACAGAGCCCGAGGGCACGTACTACCAGACTTAAGGACAGCTTCTACCCCACTGTGATAAGACACTTGAACAGTTCTCTTATACAATGAGATGGACTATGACCTCACAATCCACCTTGTTGTGACCTTGCACCTTATTGCACTGCACTTTCTCTGTAGCTGTGACATTTTACTTTGTACTGTTATTGTTTTTACCTGTACTACATCAATGCACTCTGTACTAACTCAATGTAACTGCACTGTGTAATGAATTGACCTGTACGATCGGTTTGTAAGACAAGCTTTTCATTGTACCTCGGTACAAGTGACAATAATAAACCAATACCACTACAAATTTAATTTGAAAAATCAAAAGAAAAACTGCAGATGCTGGAAATCTGAAATAAACACAAGAAAATAGTAGAAATACTCAGCAAGTCAGGCAGCATCTGTGGGAAGAGAAACAGAGTTAGTGTTTCAGATCAAAGACCCCTTTGCAAAACTGGAAAAGAGGGAAAGACAATTTACTTTTAACTCTGTTTCTCTTCCCACAGATGGGGTGCCAAACCTGCTGAGTATTTCCCAGCATTTTGTTTTTATTTCAGATTTCCAGCTTCCGCAATTTTTTCTTGATTTTCAATTTAGTTTCAAGTTTCAGAGAAGGTGGGGGAGAAATGGATTTAAAAAAAAGGAATATCTGTAAAAGGCCAAGGCCAATGTTGCATGGGGATAAGTTGTGCAGGTCCTTCAGTCCTGTTAGTGGGAATGGTTAGAGTGTGACCATGGGAGCTTAAAATGTGAAATGCAGGTCTGTAGGACATGCTCAGCAGTCAGGCTGTGCTGATGGATAGAGAAAAACTAAGCCAATATCACAGATGGGTGACTTGCATCAGAAATGGGAAGTTCCAATAAAGACAGGGAAAGTTGTAGAAGTCGATATTGAATCCGGAAGGCGGCACAGCTGGAAGATGAGGTGCTATTCCTGAAGATTGCATAGGGCTTCATTATAACAGTACAGGATGTCTTAGACAGCAGGAGGGAATGGGATGGAAAATCCAAGAGGCAGGCAACAGGATGTTCAGGGTCCCTCCTGTGGACCAATCACAGGGGTTCTGTAAGGCATTTCCAGTGTTTTCTGTTCAAATTTTAATTTGATTTGAGTGAGATTAATTTATATTGGCAGTTTGTTATATATAAATCATAAGTCTGATTTATAAGGATATTTAAAATTTTGCTTCACAGGAAAAAAATTTACAAAAATTAAAGTACTAAATATTTTTTTAGAAAAAAAGCAAAGCTAAAATTGAGCAACTTACCATCCCCTTTGCTTCTTAAATCTCTGCCCTGCACCCTCCATTGAAATCTATTGGGTCTCTGATCCTGCCACAAGAATTGGCTCTGTTGCTCAACTCTGAGCAGACCGAGTGCATCCAGGACTTCCATGTTTCACAACAGATATGTGGAAATCCAGGGCTTTGTGTAGTTTCAACAGTTGATTGCCACCCACTTTATGGTGACCACATAACCACAAAAACACAACAACTTTCATTTATAAGCCATATTTAACATTACAAAATGATCTGAGACAATTTTAAGGCGTGAAATTGACAGTGCTAGATAACCAAAAGCTTTGTTGACAGTTAGGTTTCCAGGTGGGTCTCCTCTGCTGAGCAGCATAAAGGCAACTCAGGGAGGCCAGAGCTCTTGGGCTAGAAGGAAAGCACAGTGTGATGGAAGTGGAAGAAGGGCACGAGACTGGAGGAACCCAGTGCTCTTGGAGGATTGAGATGGTAGTGGAAACGGAAATGGGAAAGGCATGTCCGTGGAAGAATTTTAACAGGTGAAGGAGAATGTTAAAATGGAATGCAGCCATAGACGATAAGGAATAGTTGCAGAAGAATTAATCAACTCAACTCACATCATCTTTAGGATCTACTGGTACTCCAAGACTTAACAGGAAGTCTACAATGTCCTTATGTCCAGCTGAACATGCCCAATGTAAAGCTGTTCTGCTATCCTATGCAAATAGAAAGGAAAAAGAATTCAGATCATCCACTTAACATGTTGGGATTGCATACTATAAGCAATTAACTCCACAGATTCACTGCAAGTGATTTCAGATACATCTAAAGCTATGATCATTATTATGATTATATTATTATGCTCAAGAAAAAGTTCGATTTAGAAATGCTTTGCAGTCTGTGCATTATTGTAATGCAGCCAGGTTCCACAAACAAAAAGGGGATAAATAAATAATGTTTTCCCCAAGAAAGTCACATTGGTTGAAGAGAAAATTCTCTCCAAATCAGAAAAAAAGCACAAAGTTGAGGCTAACACTGATGTACACTATAGTGCTGAGGGAGTAAAGTAGGCTGCAAAATCTCCTAGCACCATTCCTTTAATTTTTTTGTCTAGTCTGTCTATTACTATAGTAATGCTATTACACCATCAAGAGTACAATTACTCTAATAATTAATAAAACTAAAATACTGATGTATTTGCCACTTCATTGGTGAGTGCAGTGGGTATCACAGGCAGAGCACAACAATGATTTCCTTGCCACAAATGTTGCTGATTTTCAATTGAGGTGTCATTAGTTAAGAGCAAAGATTGCAGGTTGCTGGAAATCCGAAATAGCAAAATGCTGTAGATACTTAGCAGGTCAGACAGTATCTGTGGCAAGAGGTTGGTAACACTCTAATAATATGTCAAAGTCATTAGCATGAAACATTAACTTTTTTCAAGAACAGCTATTTCCCTTCAACCATTCGGTTCTTGAACCAACCAGCAAAACCCTGATCACTACAATTTAGCAACACTATGGTCAGTTTGAACTTGCACCAAAATAGACTTCTTTTGTTCTAATTGTGGTCTTTCATGTAAAAATTGTGTAATTTATGTTTTTCTTGTGAATGCTGCTTATATGATGCTATGTGCCTGTGATGCTGCTACAGTAAGTTTTTCATTGCACCTGTGCATACAAGTACTTGTGCATATGACAATAAACTCAACTTTGATTTTCTCTCCACAGGATCTGCCTGACCTGCTGAGTAAGTATAACATGAAGTTGAGGAAAGATTCTCAGTTTGATTAACAGTTTGGCAGGCTACAAAATCAATGTGGGTTCAATGGTCATAACCACGTACATATCAGATATTAGGCTGGTTTGTTCTGTATAGCAGCAGGGTTTTATGGACCCACACAATCTGTGCAATGACCACATATATTTTGGTGCCACCCATATATACAGAGGGCAACTGTCAATGGATGCCAACTTTTACTTGTACACAGAATATGGACATTGCAGGCAGGTCCTGCTTTCATTGATGTCCATAGCTGTTGCAACTGATGCAACTGTCTGACTAGAATTTGCACCATAATTATTTGACTCATTGGCTTTCAGGAGGCTGTACAGAGGCACTGGAAGAAAGTCTGTGTGCTGAACTGGATCAACATTGAGGGTGGTAACACAAGAGATGTGATTATTCTCCTTTAGGAGTCATAGGACAGGTCTGGAAATTAATACTGTATCTTACTAATTTGATAGAAATTTCTGACTTTACCAGGTTAGTAGATCAGGTTAGACTCTGTCCATTTGGACTCCTAATACATCTTATTAAATTTTGTGGAATTGGCATCTTACACTACCAGCACATAAAAGAAACCAGTGTTTTAGGTGAAGGTGTGTACAGAACAACACTCATGTAGGAGTTCCTGGAATTTCCTTCATTTGTTATAGCAAGCAATTCACTGCATAGGCACTCCTAGAGAATACAAGATGTTTGCTAATGTCTTAGGGGAATTTTCCAAACTCACCAATGTTAAAAGTGACATATTATTCAAAACTCAAACATATCTGTGATATGCACTGTTCCCTTTAGAGAAGTTTGTGTAATCACTTGGCTCACTAGACTAATTAATTGGTTTGCTGGTTTTACCAAAGAAAAGAATAACAACATTGCAATGCCAAGCTCTGGCAATTAGACCAGTTCATCTGCAAGTCAAAGTAATGGCAGTACTGATGTTTCTTTGGCCAATGAAAGCTGCTCTTTTATATGTTTACCCTGGACCATCTCTGATAAGGTTGGAGTCACTACAAGCTGACTTCCAACCCTTCCCTATAAAGGACGTGGAGGATACTTCCAAATTATACTATTGTGCAATGTGCTGTTGATTTAAGAACTTATGGGTAGTCCATATGTTGACAGTTAACTGCATCAC
Organism: Pristis pectinata; assembly: GCF_009764475.1. Classification (NCBI taxonomy): domain Eukaryota; kingdom Metazoa; phylum Chordata; class Chondrichthyes; order Rhinopristiformes; family Pristidae; genus Pristis; species Pristis pectinata. Next base: position 87,815,244 of record NC_067412.1, read on the forward strand.
ATGTGAACTTTTTTCCATTACTTTACTAAAAATATGGCTTGACCAAGAACCTGGTTGCAATTATTACATTTAGGAGCTTGAATAAAAAATATCCAAGATACTGTTTAAATAGCCCAGTAAGAAAACCTGCATCCAGCTGCAGCATAAAGTCCTTAGCACCTTGATCCTAAGCTGATGCCACTGACCTTGATGTACCATTATTTGACAAACTTTAATACAGCTCTTTCACTGCTAGTGAATTTTCATGATGAACATTGGACTACTGGGTTCATCTCTGCAAACCTGTATACCGGGTGGGATCTATCAGTGAAAAAGTCAGCTGCCAACGAAGTGGCCATCCAATGCACAAAAAAAACAGCTATTCATTGGAGACCAAGCTATTCATTGCAAGCTATTCACATCATCTGAAACCAAGCAAAGACACTGCTAAATGCAAAACACTCCATCACTCCAAGTCACTTAACTACTTCTCATAGCTCAGAAGTATGTACGTTCTACAGTAATTCTTACTAAACTTGCCCAATGGAACTCACATTAACCTTTCGGGCCCAAAGCAATGCATCTTCATGAAGAATCCTCGCTCCTAACTTTGGGCAAAGTAATAATAAAGTGGCTTTGCTTACTTGGTCAGTTTTTGTAGCCAAACTCTTGTTTGACAAAATAAGGGCCTTGAGCTGCTCCAGGTCCCCTGAATAGGCCAAGTTGCAGATCTCCACATTGGACACAGCACCGTCCATGCTGCTGAATCACTCCCTTAGCAACCAGCTGGGGATGGTCCCGCCCTCGACTGCCACTCAATATGTCAGACGCTCTGATTGGTCAACATTTTATCAAGCCTGCACTTCCGGCTATTCAGATCTCTGACCACGCCCCTTCTTCCTGTCAGTCAAACCCGTGATGACGTCTATCAAATCCTCCTGTCAATCATGGTAGGCCGACTTCCATCCACCAATCAGATTGAAGAAAAACACAACGGGGCTCAGCCGTATCAATTGGTGCGTAGAATCTCCCACAGCTTTCAAAACTTCCGGAGCTGTAACTCGAATTAACCAATGTAGTGAAAGGAATTCGACCACTGAGCTTAGGGCACCAGACACCTCTGTGCCCTCCTAGTTTTGAGCCCTAGCAACGGAGGCAGGGCTTCAGGCGACGCCAGCTCACACCGGGCACGACGTCACAGTCAGGCTCGAAGCCCTCTGGGAACTGTAGTTCAGTCAATCATGACCCGAACAAAGGAGAAGCGGGTGGAGGGACTACATGGGCCAGAAGGCACCGCGCGGTTTGCGCAGGCGCAGCCCTCTGCTGCTATGATGACACTGACAGAGCTGAGAATGGAGGCAGGTAACGTCCTGGCTGTTGGTCACTAAACTCTAATGTGTAGTCTCAAAGTAAGCCGACCTCTAGGTTGGTGAGCGGCGTGGTCGCGTTGAGTCCGTGTTGTTTGAAAACGTTGTCGTTGTGTACACGGTGACTAAAATCCGAGGGTACAACTTCACTTCTGGTTAGTGTGGTGATGCTCCCAGTCCCCAAGATTCCGGTAACTATTGTGGTAGTTCATCTGAGTTGGTCGTTCATGTCGTCAGTTATTTATTATATGTAATGTCCTCAACCCTAAAGAAACCGGTCTACGCCTTTTTTCTGTTGATGTTAGCCGGGTCGTCTATTTGTTGGATCGTTGGAAGGAGCCGCTCCTTCCCGCACGGCATCTGTTCAACTTTCTTTTGTGCTTTGTTTGTTTATACTTCTCGTCAGAAAGCTTGATCGATCTAGGTTAAGTGGGGCTTGCAATATGCGCATCTTAAATGAGATGAGAATTTAAGGAGAGCTTATTGACTCTTTTCACGATGACATGTACTTAAATAAAGTGACTTGGATCCAGATAGTAATAACATCCTCTGGTTGATTCTTGGTACAGAGTGTTGCTCCTTTTGACAGTTTGTGAGGATTGAGCACAGCTGCCCCAGTGCCACATTCCTGCCAATAAGTTTCAACATGTGAGGATGAATCTATTTGCAATGTGTTGCAGCAGCATTGAATAGTGAGATGCTCCTTGACACCATAGCAGAGAGAGAAGTTTTGGTATTATATTTATTTTTCTACTTACAAAGTAAATAAGTGGGTTTTAAGGAACTCGTCGGTGGGAATAGCTAATCAAAATTGGAACAAATTAGACCACATGACTTCCCCTAAATGAATTAGGGAGTAAATGAAGTGAGCTTTGTGGAGAAAGAGGCTCCCATGTTCAATCTTTGCTCTTTGATGAACTCTCTGATCTCAGTAGGACGGTGCCACAGATTATCTTTGTTGAAAGGGAACAAAAACAGCCTTAGTCTGGACCCATAATTTCTGTCAATGATTGACACAGGAAATCACATGGGTGTGGACCCTGATTGTGGAGAAGGTAGGATTTGGTAATAGTAATCCTACTACTAGTGTCATAGCAGTTATTGTATAGACTTCCCTGAAAATAGAGCCACATTTATTACAACCTGAAATATTTAATCGAAAGTTAAATATTTAGTCCAAGATAGCACCTGTCAGTATACTCTTTCAGACCTTCACTAGAATCTGCCACTGAGGCAAGAGAAACATATTTTTCTAGTCAGAAAATCAGACAACTAACAAAAGAGTAAAAAAAATCTCGAGCATGGTTTATTAAGTTCACCAGAGCAGAGTTTGTTTAAAATACTCACTCCTGGGATTTAGTACTGTTGGCAATGCTGATATTTATTGCCTATCCCTGTTTCCTTAAGAAAACCATTGTAGCTATCTTCTCATCATGCTGTCAAAGGTTTGATGCAGCTGAGAAGCTTGCTAGGCTACTTCAGAGGACAGTTTAAAGAAATGTCATGTATAGGTAGAGTAAGAATGGCAGGTTTCCTTTCCTGAAGCATATTGGTGAACCATGGCTTAATGACAATTGAATGGCACCATTGTCACTTCACTGATGTCAGATATTTTCTGAATTTCCTGATTTGCTGGGTAACAATGTTGTTGGTGGTTTTGAATGGTTTGTCAGAAGTGCATTTTGTTTGTGAAGAATAGCTATTCTTTACTGGGCCATCTGTTTTCTATCACTACAGTTTTGGCTAAGTGTGAGAACCAAATTCCTGGCTTTTCTGAGCTACTTGAGGACTTCCCAGACACTGAAGAGCCTACGTGGATTCTGGGAAAACAATATCACTTAAAAACAGGTAGGTTGGTTAAAGTAAATACATTGTAGCCCTCTCAAGACACTCAGCTGGTTCCAGTTTTTGAAATCTGAAATAAATATAGAGAAAGCTGCAAATGTTCACCAAGTCGGGAAACATCTGTGGAGGGAGAAACAGAGTTAACATTTCAAGCTGATGACTGTTTTGATGAAACTGAGTGTGGAGGTGTACGTGGATCAGTGGTGGAACAAAGATGAAAGTTGTAGTGATTCTGTGATGTGCAATAAGAATGCAAGTGTATAAAAACGTTAGAAACAGAAACATGAGGAGGCTGCTTGATTCCCATGCACCTGCAATAAAACCATAGGTGATCTTTTACTTCAGTTCCACTTTCTTGTCCCAACATGATAGCTCCTGATTCTCTTAAAATCCAAAAATCTATCAATCTCTTGATAAAAGATATTCTGTCTTGAATAACTTACCTGGAGACTGTGTCCTTTAGTACTAGACCCCAGCCCGGGGAAAAATCAACCCTGCATCTACCCTGCCAAGCCCCGCAAGAATTTTGTATGCTTCCATGAGATCACCTCTCATTCCTCTAATTCTAGAGAATATAGGCCCAATTTGCTTAAAGGTAGTCTGCTTATATTCCTTAGTACACTAATGTGTAACTTCAGTTGATCATATGCAATGTAATTTTACAGTACTTCTGTAACATTGTGAGCAGAGAAATGTATTGCTTGATTCTCAGTGTCTATTGTTTATATTTCTTCTTGTAGAAAGATCTGAACTCCTGTCAGATGTCAAGTCAAGGTTATGGTTTACATATAGGAAGAAATTCTCCCCAATTGGTAAGTATTGTGATTGTAATCAGTCCAGTTACCCGGTAGTTCTTTTAACTCAATGGGTAAATGCAGTTTGTGATTTGACATTGAAACACCAAGTAGAAGGGGTACACAAGAGATTCTGCAGATGCTGGAATCTGGAGCAACACACATAAGGTGCTGGAGGAACTTAGCAGGGCAGGCAGCATCCATGGAGAGAAATAAACAGCCAACAGTTTGGGTCGAGACCCTTCGTCAGGACCGGAAAGGAAGAGGGCAGAAGCCAGAATAAGAAGATCGGGGGAGGGGGAAGGGGAGGTGGAGGAGGAGTACATGCAGGCAGGTGATAGGTGAGTCCAGATGAGAGGGGGGAAAGGAAGGGGGGGGAGGGAGAAGTAAGAAGTTGAGAGGTGATAGGTAGAAGAGGCAAAGAGCTGAAGAAGAAGGAATCCGGTAGGAGAGAGTAGTGGACCATGGACTAAAAGGAAGGAGGTGGGGAATAGATAGACGCTGATCTTTCTGTTTGTGGCCTCCTGAATGATACAACAAGGCTCAAGACAAGCTCGAGGAACAATATCTCATGGTATTCTGATGAAGGGTCAAGGACCTGAAACATTAATGGTTTCTTTTTCCATAGAAATTTAATTCTGACCTGATTTTTATTTCATATTTCCATCATCTCCAGTTTTTTTTTATTTTCACGAAAGGAAACAGCCATTTAAGCTATCTAAGATCTGGAACATCTCTATCAAATCCCATTTCAGCCATTCCAAAAAAGACCACCCTAACTTCTCCAACTGTAGATGAAATCTTTCATTTCCAGACCATTCTAGCAAGACTTCGGCACTCTATGTAGGACTTAAGATAAGATAAGATATTTATTTATTAGTCACATGTACATCGAAACACACAGTGAAATGCGTCTTTTTGCGTTACTGAAAATGTGCTGGGGGCAGCCTGCAAGTGTCACCACTCCTCCAGCGCCAACATAGCATGCCCACAGCTCCTAACCCATACGTCTTTGGAATGTAGGAGGAAACCGGAGCACCCGGAGGAAACCCACGCAGACACACGGGGAGAACGTACAAACTCCTTACAGACAGTGGCGGGAATTGAACCCGGGTTGCTGGTGCTGTAATAGCGTTACACTAACCGCTACACTACAGTGCCGGTGTTAACCGCTTACACATCCTTACTAAAGTGTGGTGACAAGAATAGGACACAATACTCATTGCACATTGCCTAATCATTGTTTTGTAAAGGTTCAACATAAACTCTCTGCTTTTGTCCTCTGTGCTACAATAAAAACACAAAGTGCTGGAGGGACTCAACTGGTCAGGCAGCAATGGTATTTCAGGTTGGTGACCTATCAACAGAATTCTGTTTTTCTCTCTGCAGAAGCTGCCTAACCTATGAGTATCTTCAGTACTTTTTATTTTTGATTTCTAGCAACTGTAATTTTTTGATTTTTGTATTCTACATCTCTGTTTATAAAGCCCAAGATCCCATATGCTTTACTTACTGCTTCTTCATATGACTTGCCTCTTTCCAAGATTTGTACATGTATACACACCCAGGCCCTTCTGTTCTTCCCCGCCCCTTGGAGTTAGGACATTTTGTTTACATTGTCTTTCCTTGTTCTTCCTCCCAAAGTGTATCACTTAACATTTGCTGGTATTAAATTTCATCTGCTGGTAGGCTTCTCATTCTCTCAGCAGTTTTTTTTAGCCCATTACTGTTCTCCTCACTGCTTATCATAGCTCAAAGTCGAATGTCATCTGCAGTTTTGAAATTCTACCCTAAGTACCTATTTGCAAGTCATTTATACATGTCAAGAAAAGCAGTGAACCTAGCGTTGACCTCTGGTGAACACCAGTTTGTCCTTCTCCGGTTCTCCAGCATTAACCACGGCTTCCTGTTCCTGTCCATAAGACAATTTTTTATCCATGCGTGTCCATTTTGCTACCCAGTCTAATGGGTGGGACTTGCCATACGCCTTGTAGCTTCACCAATACACCATGTAACTGAAGCATAAACTCCCTGTGTGAAGCATAAACTCCCTCCCTTCCAATAAACAATAAGATTCTGTTATCTTTAATTACTTGCATACTAGCCTTTTACAAATCATGCAGTAAGCCAGATTGCTCTGAATCTCAGAGTTCAGTAATCACTCACCGTTAAGATAATATGCTTTGTCTTTGTCTGTCTTGCTAAAATGGACAATTTTACATTTCCCTACATTATATTCCATTTACCAGATCTTTTCCCATTAAGTTGGTTTCCTTATATCCTCTTCACAACTTACTTTTCAACCTATCTTTGTGTCATCAGGAAACTTAGCAACAATACTTCCTGTCCCTTCAAACAAATTGCACATATAAAGATACTGTAAAAGGTTGAGGCTCCAACTTTGATTCCTTTGGCAGACCACTCATTGCATATTAACAACCAGAAGAAAATAAACATTTATGCCACTCCATTTCCTGTTAGCCAGCCAATCTTCTATTCACTATGTTAGCTGCTATGCCATGAGATTTCATTTTTTTGCTGAAGTCTTTGATGCAGAACTTACCAAATGCCTTCTGGAAAATTAAGTATAGTATATCTACCATTTGTCCACAGCACAAGTTAGTTCTTCAAAGAACTCAAGTAAATAGATCAAACCTGATTTCCCTTTCATAAAACCATTCTGACACGTTGGATTACCTTGTTTTTTTTTAGGCACCCTGCTTCAATAATAGAACATAGAACAGTATAGCACAGTGCAGGCCCCTTGGCTCATGATGTTGTACCAACCTATATAAACCTACTCCACGATCAATCTACCCCTTCCCTCCTACACAGTCCATAACCGTCCATTTTTCTTACATCCATGTACCTATCTAAGAGTCTTTTAAATGTCCCTATTGTGTCAGCCTCTACCACCACCCCCGGCAGTACATTCCAGGCACCCACCTCCCTCTGTGTTTTAAAAAAAAACCTACCTCTGACATCTCCCCCAAATTTTCCTCCACTCACCTTAAACGGATGTCCTCTGGTATTGGCCATTGCTGCCCTGGGAAAAAGGTGCTGGTTGTCCACTCTATTTATGCCTCTCATAATCTTATACACCTCTATCAAGTCGCCTCTCCTCCTCCGTCGTTCCAAAGAGAAAAGCCCTAGCTCGCTCAACCTTTCCTCATGAGACATGTTCTCTAATCGAGCTTCTAACATTTTCCCTATGACAGATGTTAAGCTAACTGCCATGTAATTTTCTTTCTGTCTCCCTTTTTTGAATAAAGGAGTTGCATCTGCTTTTTCTCTAATCTAATGGACCCTTCCCCAAATCTAGGGAAAAATGGAAAATTAAAACCAATACATTAACTATCTTACAACACGTAAAGGCACTGGAGGAACTCAACGGGCCAGGCAGCATCTTTGGAGGGAAGTGGACAGTCAACGTTTTGGGTCAAGACCTTCATCAGGACTGGAAAGAAAGAGGGGAGATAGCTTGTATAAAAAGATGGAGGTAAGGAGTGGAGCAAGAGCTGGCAGGAGATAAGTGGATCCAGATGAGGGGGTGATAGACTCCCTCCCAGTGTCTGACATCATTCCCACTCTCACCCCTTTTATCATCTGCCTCACTCCCTCACCTGAATCCACCTGTCACCTGCCAGCTCTTGCTCCACTCCTTCCCCCCCCCCCCCCCCCACCTTCTTATACTGGCTAGCTCCCCTCTTCCCAGTCCAGATGAAGGGTCTTGACCCGAAACGTTGACTGTCCATTTCCCTCCATAGATACTGCCTGACCCACTGAGTTCCTCCAGCGTCTTTGTGTGTTGTTCCAGATTTCCAGCATCTGCAGTCTCTTGTGTCTCCAACTATCTCGCAAGGCATTTCTATTTAGATCCTGAATGAAATTCATCAGGGGCTGGGGATTTCTCAATCCACAGCACCACCAATTTGCTCAGTATCACTGACTGGCATGGTAATTGCAAATTTCCTGAGTTCCTCCCTCCCTTCCATATCCTGATTTACAGCTATTTCTGGGATGTTATTTGTATCCTCTATCATGAAGATTGATGTAGAATACCTGTTTAATTCATCTGCTGTCACCATATTTTCTATTATTAATTTTCCAGATTCATTTTTTATAGGACTGATGGTCACTTTGTTAACACCTTTCTTTTAAAAATATCTGTCGGAACTCCTGTTATCTGTTTTCACATTTCTAGCTAGCTTTGTCTCACGCTCTCTATTTTTTCCTTACCACCAGTATTCCCATGCCTAAAGAATACTTTTGGAATATGTTGTTATGGTGAGATTAAGGAAAGTGGAAGCATCCAGGGAGCATTAACTCTGACCAAGATCATTTAAGCCAAATGGCCTGTTTATTGTGTTGTAAATTCCATATCCTGTGTGGCCACCCATAAGCACAGTCTGTCTGTTACTTACACATGTCTGCTTTGGTATATTACAATGATCTGCTTTAAATCAAGAAGAGCACATATACCTACATGTCTGATATTTCGCTTTTCCATTCCATCTTTTCAAATGTGCTTTAAGGGAGGTTACAAATTAGTGCTGAAGTATTGGAGAATTTGTGTGATGGATATTTGCTCATTGGAAACTAGGAGAGATCGGCCAGTCCTGTTTCAAGTGAAACCCTCTAGCCTGCAGGAAATGAAATAAACCTGGCAGTTCATTGCCTGTCCGTGACATTGTTTAGAGTACCTTGGGTGACATTATAGTCTTTAAAAACTAATGTATCTAATTTGGGCTGCATCATCTAGTCATTCAGTTCACCAGGCTCCACAAAATCTGCAGAATTGACAATTTTTTTTGGCTCAGTGATTTGCCCCAGTAGTCCTCTGATATTTCCTCTCTGTCCTCTGCAAGTGCATTTTATCAAAAATGAACCTGGGATCTGGAGAACTCATATGTAATATATTACCTCCGGATTATTCATTGTATACGATTTCTGTACCTGCGTTGAACTAAATCTCAAACTAATGCAGAAGATATCAAATAAAAAACAGAAAACGCTGGATATATTCACAAGGTCAGTTACAAAATACTGTTTGTTTGGCATTATGCAAATGAAAATCATTGGCTTCTGGAGTGAAATCTGATAATGATCCCTTCCGGACCATTTTACGACATTCTAAAGATTTCACCCAGTCACATCCAGATGTGAGTCAATCCAGGGACAACGGTCTTTCCATGCGGAGCTTCTCTAAGATACCTAACAGGTAAGTAAACTGCCCTCCTTTATTCTCCGTGGCCACCTCCAGCCCCACAAGCCCACGAAAACAGACCTTGATCTGCCTTTCCCCAGGTTCTGCCTGACCTGACTTTTTGTTTTCCTTTTCCTCCCCAATTGACTTGAATACAGAGATGTGGTTACAATTTTAGGGGTGGCCATTTAAACCTTGCTTAACTTCTTGCTGAGGGTAGTGAATCTCCGGGAGTTCTCTACTCTGGAAAGTTGTTGAGGCTAGATCAGTGTGGGTATTCAGAGAGGGAGCTGATGGATTTTTGAAAGATCAGGGACTTGAGGGCTATGGAAAAACTGGAGCTGAAGAGGAGATGAGGCCTGGGGCAGATGAACTGTGATCACATTGAATGGCAAGGCAGGTTTGAAGGGCCAGGTGTCCTGCTCCTATATTTTTTATATTCCAGTGATCCCGCTGGTCCTTGATTTTCTGTTCCCGATTCCACACAGCATCACAAATGCTGGTTTTCCCCTGCCCATCTTTTGTTTACAAAATGCCAGCCAAATTTGTTACCACCTCCGTATGCTCTCCCCTCACCTGGACTATGGCAGTTTCACCCAAAGCACAATTGAATTTTTCAGCAGAGTACAAGCATCTGAAGTGGTCAATGGATGCCTCACTGATGTGCCCATATAGTGCACCCATTAGGAATTGTAGTTTCCGACATTATTATTGTTAGTTGTGTTGATTCATCATCAATGACTGTTATACATTTGATACTTCAGCATCATTAAAGATAATGAAAGGCCAAATTTGACCATAAAAATTACAGTCCTATTCCACAATCCATCAAAAGTAGTAATGTTAGTCTGGAATATTGAATACAGAAGGATAGGCTCCATAGGGAGCACCATTAATTCTGAGTAGGAACTCCCACCAGGACCACAGAAGGTAATCTGAATGAGCTGTCCCCTACAGGCAGGTGTTGTACTGTCAGAGAACCAGTCCTTTGCCTGGAAGCTGGACTGTGTGTCTTTTGGTGAATCAGGTGGATTTAGATCTCCTTACAGATTTTGAAAAACAAGAAATATCCATCTGATAATTATATCTGTGACTTTGCTATGTACAAAGCAGCACGTGGTAATAACTACTGCACTTCAAGGTATTGCATAGTGTGTGAAGTTGAAGGTTCAAAGGGATATGATGACATGCTTTATAAATGCTAGTGAAAAGATAGAAAAATAATATTCTTCTAAGCATTCAAAATTTGAAGTTGAATTATAGAATCACAAAATTATAACAGTCCGAAGGAAGCCATATGGCTCATCAAGTCTGTGCAAGCTCCTTGAAGAGGAATCGAGATGGTCCCTTTTCCCTTCATAGCCTTGCACAGTTTTTACCTTCAAGTGTTTAAGCAATGGGTTTTTTGATAACCAAACTTGAATCTTCATCCATCACACTTTCGGGCAGTGCATTCCGGATTATAGCTACTCACCATGTAAAAAAACAGTTTTCCTTACTACACCCTGGATTTCTTGTTAATTGCATAAATGTCCTTTGTGTATTAGAGCAAAATTTGCTGATGAGGCAAAGATGGGGGGAGGGGAAATGTTCTGAAGAAGAGACGGAATCTGCAAAGATTCAGTAAAGAGTTGCCTTCACCCCACCAGCCTCGGCATCCAACACATCATCCTCCACCATTTCTGCCAGCTCCAATGCAATCCCACCAGCACTAACATCTTCACTCTCACTCTCACCCCCTTTCTGCTTTTTGCACTCTCTTTAGGACTCCTGGGTCCACTCATCCCTCCCCATCCACCGCTTCCCATCCTTTGGCACTTTCCCCTGCAAGCGAAGGATGTGTAACAACTGTCCCTTCACCTCCTCCCTCACCACCATCCAGAAACCTAAACTGTCCTTCCAGGTGCGTCAGAGGTTCACCTGCATATCTTCCAACCTGGTCTACTGCATTCAGTGCTCATGATATGGCCTCCTCTACATTGGTGAAACCAAGCGTAGACTAGGCAATGGTTTTGCGGAGCATCTGGGCTCTGTCTGGTGGTGGCATGTCATTTTAGTTGGTCTTGAGCTTCTGGTTGCATGTCATTTTAATTCTGCTCCCCAACCCCACTCCAATCTTCTGTCCTTGGCATTCTCCGTTGCATTGGAAAAACAGCATCTCAAATTCTGTTTACGTAGCTCACAACTCAATTGTATGAATACTGAATTTTCCAATTTCAGTTAACCCACACTTCCAGTGCTCTCCTCCCACACAGACCCACCTGTCCACCTAGTTTTCTTTTCCCTTTGTTCACCTTTCCTATCCCTTCCTCTCCAATATCATCTGCCCATCATCCCCTCCCTATCTGGTTCCACCTATCACCTACCAGCCTCTATCCCACCCACCTTTGTACTGATACAAACTGGCACTCTTTCCTCTTCCCTCCCCGTCCTGATGCAGAATGTTGACTTACACTTTTTGCCCCCACAGATGCTGCTTAACCTGCTGAGTTCTTCCAGCATTCTGTTTATTGTTCCAGATTCCAGCATCTGCAGTCTCGTCTTCAGAGCAGCCAAATATCCTGCACTGCTCCTACATTGATCCCTCGTCTAGTGGTAGCAGTTTCTCACTTCTCTATATGAAGCCATCAATATTTTGTGCACCACTATCAAATCTGTACCTTGTTGTCTGAGTTTTAGTTGAATATTTATGTATTACTATGATTTTTCTCCACAAGTGAATAAAAGGAAAACAGAAATGTAAAAATATATGAAATTCAAACAACACTTGAGGAAAATTACACAATCATGTGGTCAATTTATATGTTAGCAATTGTCTGAAAAGGTAAAATATTCACATGTGCTGAAGGTGTATAGCAAATTCTCCACTTCTGTTTACACAGGGGGGACTGGTCCCTCTTCTGATGCTGGCTGGGGGTGTATGCTACGGTGTGGGCAGATGATCCTGGCACAAGCATTGATATGCAAACACCTTGGGATAGGTATGTCTTTATTGTAATCTATTATTACTATTGTGACTGAATGAGTAACGCAGAGACTGGACCTGTAGATATAACAAGTCTTTATTCAACACAAGCAGACATACAGGGAGACCTGGTGACAGAATCTCTCCTAACTCAAAGTACATTGAGTTTTTATTCTCTTTAGGCACAAAGATAGCAGCAGGTGATTAAATACAATTTCAATAATTACAATTGCTGAGTTTACTTTAATATTTGGGTGTGGACAAATGATTCCATTTTGTTGGGATTAGGTAATCCACATTGATATTGTAAAACTTCTGAGTTTAAAAAACCTAGGTACTCAATGTATTCTTTGTTTATCGCAGTATTGCGAGGGCGCCTCTCTGGATACAAAAACACCCCAATGAAACGACGATGCCTATGACCATGTTTTATGTACTATGTGGCAAAATAGCCAGTCTGGAACCTTCCTTGATCTCGGTCACAATGGTGCAAAATATCTTAGCTCATGATGTTGATGCCTGGTTTGATGTAAACCAGTTTACACAGCCCTATTGTGTGTACATTTGGCCATTGCATATGAGAATATCTCATGGTCGTGACAGTTTCAAACCTTTATCTTAAGTAGCCTCTTGCTGTGAGCCGGTAGCCTGCTCTCTTCACAATCTTTGCTATTTGTTTGTGCAGCTGTCCTTGTAGGTTACATATAAAGACAGTTTGAAGGCTGCTTCTTGTATTAAATGGCTACTACACCATAACCCCTGATTATGGCTGCTAGTTCCTAACAAAAACCTGAACAATGTAAAAGTTAATTGATGAGAATCACAGTGTATTGGAACGTCAACTTTGGGCTTTGTTCACTCTTGGATCATTTTGTCCAGTGAGATAACTTTCATACAACATTTTGCGAAAGAGTGGGAGATAGTCATCTGCAGGCATATCTGGCATCAGTTCTGTATTTCCTTGGTTCTCAGTTAATTATTCTACACTTACACCTCTTCTAGATTTTTGTTATCTGCCATTATCACCCATTTTGTTATGTAATCTCACCTCTATAAGGCCCAAACACAAATCTTTCCTTTTGTTCTGTCCTTCTTTCTCACCTTTCTCTGCATCCTAAAATCTATTTATGTCTAACTATTCCCAGTTCTAATGAAACATCACTGACTTGAATTGTTAACTCTGGGTCTCTCTGTGAACTGCTAAGTATTTGCACTATTTCCTATTTCATGAATAAAACAAGATGCTGGAGGAACTCCAGGCAGCATCTGTCGAGAAAAACAGACAATCAATGTTTCACGTCAGGACCCTTCTTCAGGAAAAAAACTATCCAAGGAGAAAAAGGAGAGAGCAGCTAGGAAAAGGAAGAGGAGGCATGGTGTGGGGGGAGGGGGGTGATTTGTTTACTTAAAATAAACCCTGCCTTGGTGAATCTGCTCTCCCCTCCTCCCCGGCATCTGCCTATCACTATCTCTTACTTGCATCCACCTATCACCACCTTTTGCCTACCGTGCCTCCCCTCTTTTGTCCGCCTATTACTGCTCTGCTTTTCTCCCCTTTATTTTGGGCTTCCCCCTTTCTTATCTTCAGTCCTGACCCAAAATGTTGACTGTTTTTCTCCACGGATGCTGCCTGGCCAGCTGAGTTCCTGCAGCATCTTGCTTTTTCATCTAGATTCCAGCATCAGCAGTCTTTTGTTTTCTATTTCCTATTTCGTATCTTGAAAGCAACTTAAAGATCATGGAGCAAGTAGGCATGCCTCACAGAGGGGCCTGACCCATGGAAAAAAAGAAATTTCAAGCCAGTTCGCTGTAAATAAGGCTAACTACCATGAACTATTCATTGACTGCATATTGATTTGCGTTTTCAAATTGGCAAGGGTACCATGAAAGAGGAATTTGTAGAGTGCATCAGAGATTGTTTGTAGAGCAAAATGTTCTAGAACCTACCTAGGATTAGGCCATTTTAGATTTGGTCATGTGGAATGAGGTAGGACTATTAGGAGATCTTGAAGTTAAGGATCCTCTAGGGAGCCTTGATCATAACATAATAGAATTCCAGATATAGTTTGAGGGTGAACACTTCAGATCCAAAACCAGTGTCCTCAACTTAAATAAGGGCAATTCTAAAGGTATAAAGGAAGAGTTGTCTGAAGTGGACTGGGTAGTAGATGAACACTGGCAGATACATAAGCAGCTATTTCATAACACTGAGCAGAACTATATCCCAATTAGAAAGAGGGACCAGGTAAGAATGATGAGCTGTGGTTAATGACGGAGGTCCAGGAAAATAGTAGATCAAAGCCTGGAGCACACAAGGTGACAAAAGCTACTAGTAGACTAGAAAATTGGGAGACTTTTAGCTGATAGGGAGGGCAAAAATTTGTTATGAGAGTAAACTGGTATGTAATATCAAAAGAAACAGCAAGGACTTCTATGGATATGTAATAAGGAAGAGGTAGTTAAAGTAACTAGAGGGTGAGGTGGGGAAATAAGGAAATGGCAGATAATTTAAACTAATACTGTGGAGGACATTGCAAATGTCCCAAAGATAGCAGATGGGCTAGTTTCAATTTTAATTTAGAACTGGTAGCAACCCCTATCACAAGGGACAAAGTATTGGAAAAATTAATGCAGGCAGATTGCCAGGACTAAATGGCCTGCATCCATGGGTTTCAGAGGAAATGGCTGCAGAGATGGTGGAACCATTGGCTGAAGTTTCTCAAAACTTGCTGAATTCCAGGAGGATAATAGCTGATTGGAAAACTGCAAATGTGACTCTCTTGTTCAAGAAGGGAGGGAGACAGAAAGCAGGAAACTATAGGCCAGTTAGCTTATTATCTTTTGTTGGGAAGATTCTGGAGTGTTTACTCAAGGAATAAATAACTAGTCCTTTAGAGAAGTTTAATGCAATCAAACCAACTCAACGTGGGTTTGTGAAAAGAAAATCATGTTTGATAAATTTGCAAGAGTTCTTCAAGGATACAACAAGCAGAGTCAATAGAGTAAATATAATGTATTTAGATTTCCAGAAGGCACTCATTAAGGAGTAATATAAAAGGCTTGTGCATAAGAGCTCATGGTATTAGGGAAAGTGTGTTAACGTGGATTGAAGACTGGTTATCACATAGAAGACAGAGAGTCAGAATAAATTGTTCAGAAAATGGAGCACCCCAATGATGTTCTTGGCCTGCAATTGTTTACTATATACATTCATGACTTGGTGGAGAGGCCAGAGTGTCAGGATATAGATAGATTGAGTGAGTGGGCAAAAACTTGGCAAATAGAGTTCAGTTTTGGGAAGTGTGAGGTCATGCACTTGGTGGGTGGAATCAAAAGACTGTCTATTATCTAACTGAAGAGAATACAAATGACGGGAATACAAAGGGATCTAGATGTTTTTGTGTGTGAACCACAAAAAATTAACATGCAGGTGCAGCAGGTAATTAAGAAGGCAAATGGCATATTGCTCTTTATTGCTAGGTGACTGGAGATTTAAAAATAGAAAAGCATTGTCACAGTTGTACAGGATGTTGCTGAGGCTGTACCTGGAGAACTGTGTAGAGTTTTGGTCCTTTTATTTAAGAAAGGATGTACTAGCATTGGATGCAATCCAGAAAAGAATTACTAGGATTACAGGGTTATCCTATCACGAATGGCTAAAAAAAATTAGATCTGTATTCTTTGGCATGGAGAAGACGGGGAAGTGATCTTATTGAAACATGTAAGATTCTAATGAGACGTGACAGGGTAGATGTTGAGATGTCTTCACCAGAGGGAGAGTGAGGGCACATTGTTACAAGAGATAAGAGGGCAGTCATTTAGAACTGAGGTGCGTGGGAATTTCTCCTCACACAGGGTTGTAATTCTCTGGAAATCTTTATTCCAGAGGGTTGTTAAGGTTAGATCGCTAAAGGTATTTAAAGAAGGGGGGTTGATAAATTTTTGAAAAATCAGGGAATGGAGAACTATGTGGCACTGACACAGAAGAGGAGCTTAGGTCTGGGATCATATTGATTTGAGGGACAATTTTGAGGATCCAGATGACCTTTTTTTTGTGTTCTTGGTTTTATAGCTTTGACAGTAGCTTGGCTCATGAGTGATAATGCCTTGCCAATCAGTGAAGCCTGTATGCCTGGCTGTACTTTTTCTCAACTTTGGTGATGAGGTGGCCTTTTCATCAAATTTCACTCTAGTGTCTTTCCCCCCAGCCCACTTCTCCAGCACCTTTGATTTGAACACTTACTTAGTTCCAATTATTTCATTTACTTTAAAATTCTTTGAGTCATAGAATCATACAGTATTGAAGAGGCCATTTGGCCCATAATGTTCATGCTGACCAGTGGGCACCTATCCATATTAATCCCATCTTCCAGTACTTAGCCTGTATCCTTCAACACCAAAGTGATTCAAGTCACCTCTTAAATGCTGTTAGCGAATCCGCTTCCACCATTCTCTCCAGCAGTGCACTCCAGGTACTTACCACCCTCTGAGTGAAGGTGCCCTTCAGATATCCTCTAAATCTCTTACCCCTCACCCTAAATCTATGTCTTTTTTTTATTCACCTCTGATAAAGGGGAAGGATGCCTGCAGTCCACCATATCTATAGCCCTCACAACCTTATGTACCTCAGTCATCACCTCTTAATCTCCTCCACTCTAGGGAAAACAGACCTGTCCTCTCTAGTCTCTCCTCAGAACTAAAATGGTCCATCTCGGGCAACGTTCTGGTGAATCTTCTCTGAACCCCCTCCAGCACTATCACATCCTTCCTACAGCGTGGTGACCAGAAATTCATGCAGTACTCCAACTGAGGTCTGACCAAGGTTTTATGAAGTTGGAGCATAACCTCCCTGCTCCTGCATTCAGTGCCCCGACTAATGAAGGGTAGTATCCCATATGCCTTCTTAACCACGTTATTTACCTGCATTGCTACCTTCAAGCATCCTTGTACCTGCAACTACACTGTCTTACCCAAGTTTTTTCTTAAGATATCCTCCCTGTACATCATGCAATCCTTGTATATTCATGAATTTTAGATTTCTATCTCAATTAAACTTTCCCCTTCTCCTCTTGCTGTACTCCCTTCACCTTATGTGCCACATATTCCAGCAATATTCATGTCCATCCCCTTATCCTTGTCCTCTTGCCTCTACTCCCATTATCTCATTTGTAGGTAAAACCATCTCCAACTGCTTCTTTGTGCCACTGTCTATATCTTCTTACCTTCTTTTATGCATCTATCATTAGACATATTCCCCTACCCACACTTCCTTCTGCATTCCTTATGGATTCCTTTGATTAAATCCAACTATTTCTGCTATCCTTGAACCAGTGTCTCACACTATTTTCATCTACTTTTTTCATATCCTCTCTGACTTTTTGTCTGTGAGAGCTATGTCCTGTCCTCATTCCTGTTCCCATTAAGTTATTAACCATTCAGCTTTCCTTCCTGGCCATGTATTAGCTAATATTGTAAATTATTTGTTTTCCTTGAATACTGTTACCTGCTCTGTCAAAACAATCATTATCAGTTCTTTCAGACCCTGAACTTGCTGTTCTTGCAACATACTATCAGATCTGTACATCCTCTATTTTATGTCTGAACATCCATCAGTCACTGTTACAACAGTGCATCAAATTTTTTTTTTGACATTCTCGCCCTTTTTGTAGGTTTTACGCAGTTAACGATACCATTTGCCTCTACTGCCCTTCCTCCTTTTTGTTTTATTTATTCATTTTCCAGGATCTGGACATTAATTGCCAATCCCTAAGTAGCCTTGAGAAGCTGGCAGAAGCTTGAATTGCTGCAATTTATCTATTTCAACAAAACTACTCATTTAACTTTTGTCTAACCAATCGTAGTCAGAGCATTTTCAAAAATGACACCTTTCTCAACCCCTGCATTGTCCCCAGGATCTATCAGCTCCTTTCTTATCTGGTTGAGTACCATAGGTATGCTGATGACACTCAGCTCTACTTCTACCAACTTCCTTTACCCACCTACTGTCATTGTGTTGTCAGACTGCTTGTCTAATATCTAATCCTGGATGAGACACAATTTCCGTCAGTTAAAGATGGCCAAAGCTTATTGGCTTAGAACTTCAGACACAAAGAACTAATTCATTCAGCACCATTTATCTTTTTAAAAAAAAATGTTTGTTTTTCTGGAATGGAGCATGATTGTGATTGTTTCTGGATTGGATCTCACCACTCTAGAAATGCAACCAGGCAATTCTGGTCATGAATCAGACTTGTGCATCTGATGCAGTGAGAAGTACATCAAATGACATTATTCCCTGTGCATCACCTTTTGGAACATTGGCTGGGAAATTAGAGCAGGTTGTTCCAAGGAACATTCATCAATATGTGCTCTTACAATAACAACATCCTAATAACTACTCTGTGCTGGAACTCAACTCAGAGAAGTCCCATCACTTACCACTTGAATAGGCATTGAAGGTTACGGACTTAATTTGGGCAAATGGGATTAGTGTAGATGGGGGAAAAGGTTGGCATGGAAGTGTAGGTGGGAGAAATGTTTGGCATAGACGTGATGGTCCAAAGGACCTGTATCTGTGCTATACAACTCTGCAACTCTTTGACCTTTTAGAGTGTGCATCGCTTCCTCAGCCACTGTTTTTGAGTACCGCCACCCCCTACCTCTCACCCCCCGCAATTCTATCCCTTCATCACTAACACCTATGAAGAAATGTATTTATTCCAATCTGTAACCAATAATGACACCACTAGGGATACCATTAAGTTCCATGCTGAACAACACATCTTGAGTAAATCATGGTTATGACTGATGGTATCTACATTATTACATAAGTTGCTCACGCTGCCTGGGTCATTTATATCTTCGCCTGACACATGATGATAACTATGTCACTAATATGAAATAAGTTTCCTTCCACTGGGTAGTTTCTTCTATGTAAAATTAATAAGTTGTTTGTCTAAATTGATTTATAATGTATTAACGTAGCAGTTGAAGTCAGGAGTGTGTTAATGCCTCTTGATGCTAATAAAACTTTACCAATGCTTGCAGTTAAGTGATTCATTCCAGCAATGTTGTTTTCTTCCCAGCCATCCTGCTTAAACAGAATTACCGAAACAAGCAGATATTATCATTAATATGTGGCATGATACTAATACTTTAGCGTAACTGCCTTTTATACATATGCGTATGATTAGTTGGTTAACTGAAATGTTTTCATGCAGATTGGCGATGGGAGAAAGGCAAATGGCAACCTGAGCCTTATTACCGGATTCTGCAGTGCTTTCTGGACAGAAAGGACAGTTGCTACTCAATTCATCAAATGGGTAAGGGAGATCTGATTTATTAAATAACAGCAAAACCACTACTAAGGATTAGCTGTGCATTTGCTCCACTGTGACATAGACAAAATGGTGCAGAAATAAACTATAATTGTAACAGTATGTCCTTAACACCTCTCCAAATTGAAATTGTCAGGCAGATAATGTTTTGGCTTTGGACTTAAAGGTATTGCAAATTAAGAAAAATGTCTCATTTCCCCATGCTGTACCTGTTGTGGAGATGGTAGCAATGGCATTACAGGTTTGGTAGCATTGCACATTGGACAGCTAGAAATAGCAGCACCAATTATCTACCCATTTGAATCCTTATGCTGGGTACTGGTGAGTTGGTGCTTTGTTTTACTTGTGATACCTCAACAGGTAATTTTTACAGTCAGGTTTGTTAGAATATTGAAAGTTGGCTACAACTTGTAGCTGAAGCAGAATCTATTTTACTTCAAAAAATAAAAGGGTTTCGAGAAAATGAGGACTGTCTGAGAGCATGGGTAGTAAATAGATAGAGGAAAACTCCTAATGTTTAGGATGAATGGCCAATTTAAACTGCATTATTCAATAATTTTGATAAACATTTTAACCTTTTCTAATCTCCAAGAATTGTTTGTTAATAACTTCAAAATGCCTGTTATCTGCTGGTGGGACTGGTTAGCCAGGAAATGCGAGGTGTGTTGCATCAGCAATAGGATGGATGTGAGGGGACATTTTACTTTGCTTGCAGTGCTTATTTGAATTAATATTCAGGTAGAAACTGTGAAACTGAAATTATCTATGTTCTTCAGTTTTACTTCTGCCTTACTCTAAGTTACTGATATGTTTCTCATTCTGAAATTTATTTGAAGGTTTCAGTTTCCTTGGTCAGCAAATGAAAAACAGCAATATCTGATAAATCAATAAGCCGTAGAGACTGGTATGCCTGATGTCTGATGGAAATGAATTTGCTCATTCCAACAACTGTCATTCAGTAATCTCTGCATTTTTGTGAATGACAAGTTATGGTCCAACCAGGATGTTCTCTTTCTGGGTCTCTCAAGTTTCATTGGAATTACATATTCAAAATGAGGTGACATTTCATCTGAGAAAGTACAAACTTTAGAACTTTCCCACCTGTATCTCTTTTGTTAAAATGAGCTAATAGCATATTGGTACCAGTCCTGATGCAAGGTCTCAACCTGAAACATCGACAGTTCCTTTTCTCCCACAGATGCTGCTCGACCCACTGAGTTCCTCCAGCAGATTTTTTGTTGTTCTCTTTCTACATTAATCAGCATTTATCACTTGAGCTCATAAAATGTAATGAGAAGATTGCATGCTGCTTGGTAAGCTGGATTTGTGCAAAAGTTAAGACCTTCGTAAATGTCAAGTAGAAGATTGGGTGGAAGAACATAAGCCCGACCAGGAAGTACTCATCCCTTTCTCTTTGCCCCTCCATGTTACAAGCTGAGTCCTGTGCCCTGCATGCTCATGACTGTCTTGTGGGTCAGTCTACCAATGATCCATTGAGGCACAACTTCTGAGGCATAGCTGAATTGCCCTTCTCTGAATGTAGCCTCTAGTCTCCATTTGCTAACATCTGGTGATTGATCAGATAACCCTTCCTTGACCTGAGCCTCTGTTTCAGTGGTCCACTTGTTGACATCTGTAGTGACTGAAATATATTAATTTTAGGGACCCCCTTGCAGGCTGTTAACAGCTGGATTTGCACCTTCCCCTTTGAACTAACTACCCTTCCCCTTCTCAACCTGAGCAAACAGGATTTTCATCTCTTTCCTCCTCTTTTGCCTAGTATCTGTGTTAGCTGTTTTAATATAATTTTAATGTTACAAAGTTACAATTCCAAACAATTTCAATTGTTGCAATCAGGTTATACTTTAATGGAGTTTCAGATGGGAGGAGAGTTTCATTTGAATTACATATTCACAATGAGGTGATGTTTCAGGTGAAAAAGTACAAACTACAGAACTTTCCCACCTGTATCTCTTTTGTTAAAATGAACTAACAGCATATTGACATGAAGTGACAAATGCAAACATACAGCAGATTGCCAATACAATGCTTCTGATTTGTTTGCATAGCTTGTGCTCTTTCTGATGTTGTTTAACTCAACAGCTTTTACTAGCATTTCCAAATGCTCTGGGTACAGTCTCCGATGCATGGCTGGCACAGCTTATAGAGCCACTGCCTCACAGCGTCGGAGATCGAGTTCAGTCCTGACCTCGGGTGCTGTCTGTGTGAAGCTTGCGGGTTGTCCCTGTGGGTTTCCTCTCACATCTCAAAGACGTGGGCTGGTAGGTTTATTGGCCAGTAAGGTCTTTAATTGGCAACTGTAAAATTGCACACTATTGTGAGTGGTAGAATCTGGTGGGGTGGGGGGGCAGAGTTGAGGAGAATGTAGAGAGAATAAAACATTGGGTTAATGTAGGATTAGCATAAATGGTTGGCACGGACTCAGTGGGCTGAAGGGCCTATTTCCATGCGGTATCTCTCTATGTAAGGAGTCCTTATTTATTTATGACTGTATTGTAAACATTATAGGTTTGTAGTTTGGCAAAAAACAGAGTCAGAGAAGAAAAGACCTGAATAAACTTTAGCAATTACACCCCTCTCTTTCTCTCTTCTCTCTCTCTCTTTCTCTCTCTCTCTCTCACTCTCTCTCTTTCACTCTCTTTCTCTTGCTCTCTCTCCCCCACCCCTGCATGCTGGGACATTAACCTTTTGGTCAGTTTCTAGATATGTGGGCCACAATCTGCCCCCAGTGTCGGGTGTCTGGCCTTGCAAATGTAGGTACAGTTAGCTACTCTTCCTGAGGTATGACTACGTGAAACAAAGTTAATACATGACCTCTCCGGATTGCAACAGGGTCCTGTTCCTGAGAAAAGTTCGTAAACTGAACAGTTTGGAAGTTGGAAATGCAGTTGCCAGGCAATATATTTAAATAAAAACATCAGCCAACCAAGGGCATAATTAAACCAGGGCGTGCTACATCGTGCTACAGTGCTTAAAAGGCTAATTCAAATTCTGTTTCAGTAAGGTAAGCTGTATTGTTTGATGCCAGAAAAATAGAGCAGCAGTCCAAAGCGTGGGGCTGAGCTGAACTGCCTCATTAACAAAGTCAATGTATAGGATTTCTGGTACTAAAAGAAAATGCCAGAAAAAGCTAATTTTATTTCTTTGGATTGGATAACCAAACAATTGGCTGTGCAACCAAAAGGTTATAAACTAGCTGTTTTAAATTTGAGCCTTATTGCATGTCACTTTCCAAGCATATTCCTTAAAGGATTTATTGGTCTTCTGGCAGAGTTGTCTTGTTATGCACGCTTATGATTGTCCTGATTTATTTCTCTTTCCATTTTGATCTTTTTAACAGCTCAGATGGGAGTGGGAGAGGGCAAATCTGTAGGGGAATGGTATGGACCCAACACAGTGGCGCAAGTATTGAAGTAAGTGAACATGTAGAATATGAGAAGTGTCATCAACAGTTCCAAACATTCTGCTCTCCACAACTTGGTTTTATTGATATTTTTGTGTGAATCTTCTCTGTATTAGTTTTAGAGATTAGGACATTTGGGTGTATGGGTGGGAAAGAGTATGTTTTTAGCCAAGAGACTGGAAATGACTGGAAGTTAACATTCGTACAATCCATTTCCCACTCAATGGCTGGCCAGTGTGAAAACCATGTGAGGAAGGCAGTGAAAGAAGACTGCAGCCAGGGACCACTGGAGCTTGTTCCCATCAATCAGAAGTAACAGCAGAGAGAAAGGAAGGAAAAGAGAAAACTAGAACATAGAACAGTGCAGTACAGGAACAGGCCCTTCGGCCCACAATGTTGTACCATACTAATTAAGCTAATGACACTGAATCCCTTCTGTCTGCACATGGTCCATATTCCTCCATTCTCCACGTGTCAATCAAAGAGTCTCTTGAACACCTCTGTTATCTCTGCCTCCATCATCACTCCTGGCAGTGTGGTCCACTCTCTGTGGGGGATAAACTGTCCCCACACATCTCCTTTGAACTTTTCCCCTCTCACCTTAAATGCATACCCTCTAGTATTAGACATTTTGACCCTGTGAAAAAGATACCAGCTGTCTACTCTAGCTATGCCTTTCATAATTTTATAAACTTCTATCAGGTCTCCCCTCAGCCTCCGCTGCTCCAGAGTAAACAACCCTAGTTTGTCCAACCTCTTCTTATAGCACATGTCCTCTAATCCAGGCAGTATTTTGGTAAACCTCTCCAATGCCGTCACATTCTTCCTATAATAGTCCTATAATAGGGCAACCAGAATTGAATGCAATACTCCAGATGCAGCCTAACCAGAGTTTTATAAAGCTGCAACATAACATCCTGACTCTTAAACTCAGTGCCTTGACTAATAAAGGCAAGCATGTCATACGCCTTCTTTACCACCCTATCAACATGTGCAGCCACTTGCATGCACTTTCAAAAATGCTGAATAATGTGGGTGGGGGAGTCATTGAATCTTGGGAAAGTAAGATCACGGTAGCATTTTCCTAAAGTGTCCTTGGGAGGAGCACTCTGGATCCTTTAGTAGTGCCCCAGAATATAGTTAGAATTATTGATATTTGTAGAGGGCTATTTAGCCCATTCTGCTCCTTGTCACCCAGAAAAGTATAGACCACTCCCACCTCCTGGCCTACAGTCTCGTCTGCTGCAACAACCTTTCCCTAGGGAGTTCCAGAGCTTCACTGCTCTCTGAGTGAAAATTTTTTTCCTGAACTATCCTAATCCTCTCATTAATAATCTATGCACACTGGTTATTGATCTCTCTGCTAAGAGAAATCGGTACTTCCCATTCAGCTTTTACGTGCTTTAATTAAATCTTCCCTTAGTCTCCATTGTTCCACCTTGCTAATCTCACCAACTCTGACATAATCCTCATGAATCTTCTTTCCAGTAATGAGTCCATCACCGATATTAAGATGATGGGTCTGTCATTACTCATTCCTTCTCTTTGTCCTTTTTAAAGTAACAAAATTACTGAGTGCAGTAGGAAGCTTCCACCTCCCTTCAGCTTCTGGGTTTCCCGAATGCCTCGGAAACCCAAACCATCATTGCAAAATATAGATGGATTCTGAAACTGTGCAACAGGACCTTATTTAAGTATTTAAAATAATGGACTATCCTCTCTGGAGTAGTTAACTTGGATAATCAGTCTGTTACGCTTAAACTAGTCGGCATGTTTGCACTAGGTTGTGGTCAGATGTGACATATTTACCAATTGAGTACCACTGAATCTCTCTCCTTGGTATCAACACCAAACACCTTGTATCATCAATCTTGGGGATTGAAATGGAGTAGGGTTTCCATTATTCTGCATTAATATGCTATTTTCCCAAACCCCATTAAAAAATTTGTATCACGAGCAACAACCTGGGTGGGATATGAACCCATGTTGCAGAAGCAAAGTGGCAATCTCTAACCATCATATAGTTCACATATACCCTACCCCACTCCCCCACCTTGTTTTAAATCATTGCCGTTTAGAGTAACATAATTTCTAAATAAACAACATGTGGTTTCAATTTCCTCTGAGGTCAGTCATGGAAGTATAAAAGGACTTGGGTTTATGTAGTAGCTTTTGCAATTTCAGGACATCCCAGAGCATTTATAGACAATGCAGTACTGTTTTTGAAATACAGTCACTGCTATAATGTAGGAGAAATGGCATCCAATTTATATGAAACCAGCTCCCACATGCAGCAATATGATGATGAGCAAATATTCCCTCTTAAAGGTGTTCATTGAGAGACAACAGTGGGCCAGGACTTTCAGGAGAATTCCCACGCTGTTCTTTAAAATAGTGCCATGGAATCATTTGCATCCATCTAGGGGAGCAGATTTGGCTTAACTTCTAACCCGAAAAATAACACCTTGAAAATGTACTAATCACTCAGTACAGCAATGGAGAATCAGCCTAGATTTCTGTGCTCAAGGTGAACCCTAAGTCTTCTGACTCAGAGGCCAGAGTGCCAACAAATGGGTCATAACAGTCATGACAAATTCCCTTGCATGCTAGTTCATTGGAATTAAATTCAATGGAGTCCCTTTATATTATCCTTAAGGAGAGTTATTTGCTATCCCAGAAGGAAGGCTGCAGTCAAATGGAAATCCTAATTGTGTATATTATTAAGATTCTAAAAAAAGTCTTCAATTCAATTTTTCAATTACTGGTTTAAATCTAATTTATCTTTATGTAATCACTTCTAGGAATCCATTTCCCTTATCTCCAAATAGAAATGTACAGGATGAATGTTTCTTTTTTCCACAGAAAGCTTACATTATTTGACGACTGGAATGCACTGGCAGTTTACATTTCCATGGATAATACTGTAGTTATTGAAGATATCAGTAAGTCTTAATATTTTGCTTATTTAGTTAACAATCCATAGTCAATTATTGAACATGGAAAAATTGCAAGATTCTATGAGATTTGGCATAAGGTGGCTTGACTTTTGCAACTTAATATGGAAATCAGCTCCACTGTCCGCCTTACCAGTGGGATTGTTGTACCATTAATGGGTTAATGAAAAACTACATTGGGTGAGAATTTATTTTTCTGTCTCTGCATGTTTCTGGTGCAAGTGCTGAATGCCACCTTTTAACCACACAATTCCCAGCATTGATTGGCAGCATTTGCTTTGTACAACAATAAAACACTCTGTTCTTGGAAATCCCAGAATTTCTATTTCTTTTGACCTCGTGCCAAACCCAAATTGAGCATCATAAGAAATAGAATCCTTTCCACAAGCCCGTTGTTGCTGTGGCACAATTGTATGTTGATATCCTAATTGTTTAAGTTTAATTTTATAAACCAGTCGTCAGAATATCACATCACTCTGTACTACCCCATCTACTCCATTGCCCAACCTACTTGCTCTTAGCACATTCCACTGTTAGAGATAACAACATGTGGTATCTCCAATGCAACAGGGTTTGCCTTCAAAAGCAGAGAATATGAATGTCCCTCATTTGCTATTTAAATAGGTGTATTTGCTATTGGGACAAAAACCTGGAACTTCCTACCTAACAGAGCAAAGGGAACATATTAAACATGCAGATTGTAGTGTTTCAGAAAGGGATCTCACTGCACTCTTTTAATGTAATGCAAGATGGCAAAGAAATGCTACCTTTTTCAACTATACCCACATACCGTGAATAAACATTAACAACAAATCATGCTACAATTCAGTGAGATATGAATAAGCAGGTTAATGTCTTGAGTAAAATTTAGCTCATTGAGTTGGTCCTAATAATGCAGAATTTCAGTCGCCTGGATTCTACCAAGCGTGACTACTCGTTATGTTCCCTTCTCACCTGGACTTCTGCATCTGAATGTGGAAGGCCCATCTTACTGTTCTGAAGCATACTGGAACTGCATTGCAAGGCCTTCAACAATGCAGGACACCATATTGAAAAGTAGATGTTACATGGAGCACTGGAACCAAGTCTTGCTCACAGAAAAATGACAGAAAACCAGAATATGGCCTCAAAGCCAGATTGAACTGCCAGCATCAGTGCTGAACTCAGCTTTCATAGCTTGTACTAAATTCTGTTGTTTTTGATTTAATTTAAGTATGCGTCTCAATGATTCTTTTTCCTTTACTAAAACCTAAATCCTTTTATTGCACCCCCTCAAGCAGGTGCCTTCCTATTTTGAGGTTGATGTGAAAGGAACCCAAAGTGGATTGAATCTGGTTTCAAACAAACCAGCAAAGTCAAGTGAACTACAGATGCCGGAAATCTGAAATAAAAATAGAAAATACTAGAAAAACTCAGCAGGCCAGGCAGCATCCATGGGAAGAGAAACAGTCAACATTTTAGAATCGAAAATATTGACTGTTTATCCTTCCACAGATGCCTGACCTCCTGAGTTTTTCCATCATTTTCTCTTTTTAGACCAGCAAAGTCAGCATATTTGCACACTGAAGAGCTTAGGGGAGAGTGGGAAAGATATATACTAAGGTTCTTATTCCTGATTGCTACGTGGTGATACCTGGCAGAAGACGTAGACACACAGCAGAAGACATTGAATGAGCAAAGGATTGCATGCATTCTGATGTTCCAACTCCCAGAATTGAATAGCCTGATCCAACCAGGGTCACACATAAAGAATTATCATGCTACAGGGCGATGAAGAAAACTCTGAATTGAAATCACATTTGTGCTTTAAAAGCTGCCACATGCATGAAGATTCAAGTTTGAAGCTATCAGCCTATTTTTCATGCACATTTAAAATGTTTAAATTGTCGGGTGTTATATGAAAGAATTCCATTAAAAACCTTCGCTACTCTGAATAATTTCTTCAGAGAATTCACAACATGATACCTTCTTCATAGTTATCATAGCCTTTTAAAAAAAAGCCAGGGTAAGATAAAACCATAGAAACCACAGGTAAAAGATTGCTCATGTAAAGGAGCTGTTAACTGAATGACTGGCTCTTTTGGGGCTGTGTAACAGTCAGTTACATAAGTTTCAGCAGTTCTAAGACAGGCATATAAATGAAGTGGGCAAAATTCCTTGCCGCAGAATTGAAGGGCAAATAGGGCCCCTACTGCTGCTGCCGAACTGTATGAGCATTATAATGGCCGATCATAGTGAAAGAAATGGCGCTGGTTATTTATTTGCAAGTTTGGGATTTCCATATCTGTCTACACATACACAAAGAGACAATCTTGCTTTCATTTACATGTGGAGCTATCAGCATTTACCAGGAAAATTTTGCTCATGCCTTTGACCTAACGTCCTGTGGATTGTTAAATGAGAGCACTAATCCTGCTAATTTAAGAAATTTTCTCCAAAAGCATACATCAGTATTCAATCTCTGCCATTACAAACAATCAACAGTTCCTAAACTTAAAACAAATGATACAAACTTAGGAATGGACTTTTTTCTCTTAATCTTTAGACCAGAAATTCCACTAATGTGTTGGGAGTCCAAATTTCCTATAAAAGAATGCAGCATTTATCTTTTTAAGTAACAAATATTAAAAATAATGCTTTTTTGAGATTTTGTATGTGACCTCTATAAAGAGCTTCTTGCCAAAGGGGAAGAAATGCTATTTTATTGTTTCAATGATTTTATTGCAATTCTATGTTCTATAACACTGAACGTTTTTATCAGAGTAGAATATGTCTGACACTCCATCACTCATACACTTTTTCTAATTCCTCGTGAATTGTATAGAACTATCTTTATTTCTTTTTTCTTGACCCTTTCTACTAGTCTTTCCCCCTCCCTTGAATTCCCTTGACTATTTAATGTGTTTTATTTGACCATTTCTACATTAATAAATTGACAATATTAAATGACCTAGAAAGTTATGAAAGCATATTAATGTCCAGTGATGTAATTTGAATAGCCACTTTCAAGAAAACTAGTGTTTTGGCATTGATGCTCTAAGTAATATATTTTACACCTTTCCCTTATATTCTCCATTGGTTACTGCTTTAAATTGGTGTGTTTCTTAATTTTTTTATTTTTAAAATTGTTTCAGAAAAACTGTGCAAACATTGGTCTGAGAATTACAGGTTACAAACTGATACCTCTCTGTACAGAGGAGATGTACCCAAAAACCAGACTGTGTCTGTGCACCATAGGGACTGGAAACCACTTTTGCTGATTATACCTCTCCGTATGGGAATAAACCACATCAATCCGGTTTACATCAACGCATTAAAGGCAAGTTTAAATCCATCATGCTTTCTAAAAGGCTTTGTCAGGAAGTCTCTTGAATGTAATGCTTACTGGTTCTGGAATCATCTTGGAGATGCTTTTAAAATAAGGTGCAACCGTAACATACAAAAGGAGGGTGAAGGTGAAGCTGAGCTGGCACTGCAAGAGGATTACAACATGAGGCAAACACTGGCCGATTGCCCATCTACTGTTTTGGAACAGTTACTGTTACTGGCATCCTTAGGCCTCAATACAAGCAACTTTGTAACCCACCACTGATGATTCAGTCAATACTCTTGCTTCTGAATTTTATGTCTTCATGGTGATTCTTTCGGTTAACCAGGCTGAGAGTGGAATCATGGTGTTGTTCTAAGGAACAGTGTACACTTAGA
This sequence comes from Pristis pectinata, assembly GCF_009764475.1. Taxonomy (NCBI): domain Eukaryota; kingdom Metazoa; phylum Chordata; class Chondrichthyes; order Rhinopristiformes; family Pristidae; genus Pristis; species Pristis pectinata. The sequence goes on from NC_067412.1 coordinate 87,844,820, forward strand.
AGATTAATCTTTTAGTTTCAACATTTTTTATTATTTCCGATTTACAGCATTTTTGTACTATTTTTGTTTATTCATGGGTTGTCAGTTCCAAAATTTGAGGATTGCATTCTTGTGCTGATCGTTTTTAAATTTTGATTTACTTTTCTTCTTTTCTGTTCCAGGAATGTTTTAAGATGCCACAGTCTTTAGGAGTCTTAGGTGGAAAACCAAACAATGCTTATTATTTTATAGGATTTCTTGGTAGGTACATGGAGTAATTACTCAAGTTTCAATAGTGAACAGAATTAAAGTTGTTTGCACCCTGTTGCCTGCTGGAAATGTTGGATATTGCAACCTAAGACTTAAACAGCTACTATTTAATTATAATGTTGAATACTACCAAATGTGTAAATTACATAATTACTTATTTTGATTTGATTTAATTTCTTTATTAGTCACATGTACATCGAAACACACAGTGAAATGCATCTTTGCGTAGTATGTTCTGGGGGCAGCCCGCAGGTGTCGCCACGCTTCCGGCGTCAACATAGCATTCCCACAACTTCCTAACCCATACGTCTTTTGAATGTGGGAAGGAAACTGGAGCACCCAGAGGAAACCCATGCAGTCGCAGGGAGAACATACAAACTCCTTACAGACAGCAGCCGGAATTGAACCCGGGTCTCTGGTGCTGTAATGGCATGCTCGCCCTTATCAGCTAATCAGATCCACTTAGGGAAAAGAGAGAAACTTTGAGTATTGCAGATTTTGAAAATATGATCGAACAGTACTGACAGAACAGAATGTAGTACTTGAGTCAAACTGTACCATCACCTTGATTTCACAATATATGTCAATCCTTACTGATGGTTACTTAGTAATTGCCAAATGGCTTTGCATTATTTTCTTGCAAAGTGATTTTAAATTATCCGATTTACAATAGCAAATCACCTCTTCTTTGACTCCCCTTTCTATTGTGATATTTTTATTCTTTTTAGCCTCAGCTGCCATGCTTCTTTTATAAAATGAAAGAAAAAGAAAGATGTGTTTCTGTGGTGCCATTTATGACCTCAAGTTATCCCAAAGCATCCTACAGTCAATGAAGTAGTTTAAAGTATTAATTACTGATATAATGTAGGAAAGAAGGTAGTGAATTTGTATACAGCAAAACTTCCACAAACAGCAATGTGTTAATGACCAGATAATTATGTTCTAATGTTATTTGAGGCATTAGTACTTAGGAGAAATACTTTGTGTGGGGGAAGGAAGATCTGGGGATCTAGGCATTGCTGGTGAGGCCAACAATTATTATCCATCCCTGATTGACCCTCAGAAGGTGGTGCTAAACCAAATAGCCAACCAAGTGGCTTGTGGGCCATGCAAATGGACATTTAAGAACCAACTGGTCAGATGCTGCAGGCAAATCCCCTGAACCACTTCAAAACACTGCCATTGGATTTTTTATGTCCACCTAAGAGAACAGAATGGGCCTCAATTTAATATCTCATCCAAAAGATGGCACCTCCAGTGGTGCAGCTTTCCCTTAGCACTGTACTAAAGTGTCAGTGTATATTACTGTGTTCAAGTTGCTGGAGCTGGACTTTAACCCACATTCAAGGGGAAGTCCAATCAGCTGAGCCACAGATGATGCCATCTCTCTGCTTATCTGAATACCCTTTTAATAATTTTGTTTTATCATAATCATCTCTGCAGGATTTGTGTAGATTTTATTATTGTTGGTTTTAATGTTTCTGATTTGTTAGCATCACATTGGTTTAATTTGATCTTGTTTGTTTTTGGTATGCACTTATCCTCCTTGCTCAATACTTGCTCACCTTTAATGATGTTTCACATCGATGACTAAAACTGCATTGAAAATCAATATTTTTTACGGTTCTTCATTTCATTGTTTTGGGTGTTTCCAACTACTTGACTGTTACACCCTCTCTTCATTTGGCAGTTACCTTCCACGTGCTCAGTGGCTTCCATTTCTTGTTTGGGTCATTTACAAACTACAGTTCAAAAGGAGTATGTTCTGCAATGCTTGTTTGATCTGGATCATAAACCAGTCAAATATTATCAATTATACTAACAAATTCTGCTCAATTAATTTTAAAGTTTTCCTAGAAGATAATTCTCACTTCTCAGTTAACCTTGCTGTTTCTTCGTAGAGCAAACTATCCATCTTCAAAAGCTGACCTGCTGCTTTGTATTCTAATTACCGAGTGTATGAAATGCCTCCAGAGTTGAATTTTGCCATAACTCAACATGACAATTAAATTATTCCATTCATTGGAAATGTAGTTACTGTCATATCCCTTGACCGAATACATCTAATCAAGAGTACGTGACCAAAAGAGTAATAGGGATTTTGAAGTTGTTTTAAAATTCTGCTGCGGCAGGCTTAATCCCATGGTGCTACTAGTATAGCAGTATCAGAAAGTCTGTCAAGATAACAAGTGGGCTGGGAGCAGCAAAAGTGCAATTTTATTATTGCATTAAGGTGGCACGGTAGCGTGGCGGTTAGCGCGACGCTATTACAGCGCCAGCGATTGGGGTTTGATTCCCGTCGCTGTCTGTAAGAAGTTTGTACGTTCTCCCGTGTCTGCGTGGGTTTCCTCTGGGTGCTCTGGTTTCCTCCCACATTGCAAAGACGTATGGGTAGGTTAATTTGGGTTTAAAATGGGCAGCGCGGACTCGTTGGGCCAGAAGGGCCTGTTACCACGCTGTAAATAAAATTGAAAAAAAATTAAAACATAGTCTAAGCATTGCCAATCCTAAAATGATTCAAGCCCAAGGACTTTCAAAGTTGACCTAATCTGAACCAGACACACACCGTTGGGTCCTGTCTGCTCAGGTCAGATAGCAAGGATCTATCATGCAAGTCATCTCTAAGTGGACATTTCCTATTAATATTAACCTGGTTGAATTCCACTAGGAATGCTATTTTTTTTTCTCAGTTCTCTCTTTTAACTGCAATAATTTGCTGAGCTATTTTTTTTGTATTTCTGTTGTAGCAAATTTTAAATGTTTTTCTCTTTTGACCATAAGAGGCAGGAATAGGAGCAGGCATGATGCCTCTCAAGCCTCCCCCACCATGCAGTACGATCATGGCTGATACAACATTCCTTAAGCCACTTTCCTGCGCTTTCCCCATAATTCTCGATTCCCTTACTGATAACCAACCTATCTATCTCAGCCTTAAGAATATTGTAGAACTCTGCTCCTACCGTTCTCTGTGGCAAGGAATTGCAAAGACTCTGAACTCCCTGAGAGAAGAAATTCTTCCTCAACACAATCTTAATTGGGCAACTCCTTATTCTCAGACTATGCCTTTGGTTCTGGACTGTCCCATAAGAGGAAATATTGTCTCAGTGTTTACTGTGCCCAGCTCCCTAAGAATCTTAAAAGTTTCAGTAAGATTGCCTCTCATTCCTCTAAACTCCAATGCATAGGGTACAACCTGCTTAATCTTTCCTCCTAGGATAACCCTTCTCTACCTGCGATCCTAGTGAACCTTCTCCGAACTACCTAAAATGAAATAACATCTTTCCTGAAATAGGGGACCTTGTACAGCTACAGTAAGATTTCTCTGCTTTTATACTCCAATCCCCTTGAAAAAAGCAACATTTTTCCCTTTTCAATTGTATGCTAATTTTCTGATTTTCATGGGCAAGTACTCCCAAATCCCATTGTTCTGCAGATTTCTGCAATTTTTCTCCATTAAACTGCAGTAAAGCTCCAATAATTTGGCATCCACTATCTCAGTAGCCACATTTTGGGATTCAAGGAAGCAAACTGTCTGGGCCAGGGGACCTATTGGCCTTTAAGCCCCTTTAGTTTGTCAAATGCCAATTCTCCTGTGATAATGGTGGTATTTAACCCTGCTCATCATTATTCACTACTAATGGGATGATCATAGTATCTTCTACCATAAGGGCTAATGTAAAATATCAGTGTAACTCTTCTGCTCTTTCCTTGTTCCCCATAGTTATTTCCTGAAACTCATTCTCCAGCAGACCAATATTCAGTGGACCTCTCTTCCTTTTTAGATGCTTAAAGAAACTCTTATGATCCATTTATTCCTCTCTAGGTTGCCCTCAAAGTTTACTTTCTCTCTCTTTAACTCTTTTTTTTGCTAGATTCTTAATTTATCCCAGTCTTTGGATCTACCACTAACTCTTGCTACCTTGTGTGTTTTCCCACTCAACTTTATACCCACTCTAATTGGTTAGCCATTGTTGGTTCACCCCTCCCTTAGAACCTTCTTACTGGGATATATTTTTGCTGAGTATCATGAATTACCTCCTTAAATGCCTGCCACAGCTTTCTTGCTGATCTGTTGATCCAGTCCATTTAAACCAATGCTATCTCATTCCATTGTAATTCCCTTTGTTTAAGATGAGCACAGTTGTTTTTTTTTACACAAATTTCTTCCTCCCAAAGTGAATATGAAATTCTAGCATAGTATGACTGCAACTTTCAAGGGCATCTGTTATTGTAAGGTCATTTATTAAACCTGCCTCATTACCCAGAGATCTTTCTGTTACGGTGCCTGGTAATCCTGTTTTGACTATCTTAACTTTCCAAGTACTCTTGCACATTAAAGCAATCCTTTCTTCTGAAAGCCTTTCTTTAAGTTATAAACTCACTTCATCATTAAATACCACTAGTCCACTGGAGTGCTTTTTGCACATGGATGGTAGAAATATTAAAAATACTGATCAAGTTTTCTCTTTTGTCTCCTTAATCTCTCCATTTGCCCCAATCTTCCCTTTATTGCCAAGGAGAGAGGGATCAGGCCCAGGCCTTCCTCAGAGCCAGTCTTCCCATACAGTGGGCAGTATTTCTATCTACCACTTTGTAGCCAGCCTGTCACCCACCCGTTAGCTCCAGATATGGATGTGCAGCTGTGATGGCTGCCAGGCTTGGACTGTAGGCCTGGAGTCACGACAAAGCCACAGTAAAGCCTCATCATAAACTTCTCATTACAGGGATTGTCTGTCAAATGTTCCCCTGCAGACTTTAATATGCCAACAGATACATCCCCATTGTTACATTGAACAATGCTGTAACTTTTAAGGAAAAAAGTACTCATGAAGAATTTATGGAATGGTTCCAGCACAGAAGGAAGCCATTCAACCTGTTCAGTCTATATTGGATCCACGTTAGATCAGTGCAGCTAGAACCACTCACCCTCCCCTCCTCATTGCCCTGCAAATTCTTACTTTTCAAAAACCTATCCTATTCCCTATCGAATGCTAGAATTTAATCTGCCTTGACTACTACCTTGGCAGTGCATTGCAGCCCTTAAACGTTATGCCACAGATTCCAGAGATACAGTGCATTCCAGACCCTAACCACTCTTTGTTTTTAAAAAAAAATCCTATCAATTTTGGTTCTTTTTGTCATTCACCTTCAGCCTCTGTCTCCTGGTTCTTGGCATTTTTGCTGAAGAGTTCTCCCTATTTACTCAGTTTATACTGTTAATAATTTTTAATACCTCTAACTGGCCCAGTATGATCCCACACCATCCTGAGGATATTTTTTGATATCCTGAGCTCGACATATATAGTTGGGTCCTTCAGGACTTGTGTCATATAGCTAGGCTATAATTTATGTCAAAGAAATTTGTTCTGATTATAGTATGCCAGTATTGTACAATGATGTAGAACGCTATGGTGTCAGTGTAATATTGTAAGACAGACCTAAGTGTGATTGCTTTGGTGTGTGTGTATGCATAAGAAATTGTCATTTGGAGGTTTTGTAGTGAACAATTAATAAATTTTATTCATTCTGGTGCTACATTGAATGTGATACATATGACTGAAATATTTTTTGCTGTCTGCATAGGAGATGAGTTAATCTATTTGGATCCCCATACCACCCAGCCTGCAGTAGACACAGAGGATGATGGGAGTGTGGATGATTACAGTTATCACTGCCACCGAGCGCCACATCGTATGAAAATTACGCATCTTGACCCTTCAGTAGCTTTAGTGAGTGATGCAACCCAATCCTTTGTTTGCTGTTTCGACCAGGAATATCATATGTAATGACCAGGCTCTCAAAAGACGGGTTTGTTTAATCTGAGGGATACATATTTAGCACACACAGTTGGCTAAAACAAGTCGGGACACAGGTTTCTCTATATTTCGCATAAGCTATGTGGAACTGAAACAAGACATTTGGCTCAACCACTCTAACGTTTATACTTCATTCAAGCCTCATCTTGCCCTTCCTCATCTAAATCTTTCTGCAAAACCTTCATCCTCTTTAGCCTTATATGCGTGACCCACCTCCTTCAAGGGTATTTAGAATGTTCACTACAATGACTCCTTGTTGTGGCAAATTTCACATTCCCATCGCTTTTGGGTAAATAGCTTTAAATGAATTCTATAATGAATTTCCTGGTGACCTCCACTTTAGCTCTTCCCCACCAATGGAAATATTTTCTATATAATCACTCTGTCCAAGCCTGCTATGATTTCAAAGACAAGCCTGTCTTCATACTAAAGATGTTAAATACCCAGTCTGTTCATATTTTCCTGCTATATACCCTTGCATTTCTGGTGTCATCCTTGAAAATCTTGTCTCCAACACCTAGTTTTTATATAATATAGTAAATCGAATGGTGAGATCTACCCAAGGCTCAATATAGATTTAGCATAACTTCCTGACTTTCCAATTCCCTCCCTCTAGGAATAAACCCCAGTGCATGGTTTGCTGTTTTTTTTTTCATGGCCTTGCTAGTCTGTAGCATAACTTTTAGTGATAAGTGCACTGGTCTTCCAAAATCCCTTATTCCTCTATTCAGCCTGAACTCTCACCTTCCAACCGATATGTTCAGTTTCCTGTTTATCTGGGTTGAACTTCATTTAACAATTATTTCCCGTTCGACAAATCCTGTAATTTGTTGCAGTACTCCTCAGTATTGACCATCCTTCATCAATCCTGACCCAATTTGGTGTAGTCTGCATGTACATAATATATATATAATATTAAATATTGATATTTTGCTATTAAAATAGCAGTTAGGGGAACTGTGTGGGAATGAACCTTTGAGGGGATGAAAATAAGGCAGCAGCCTACAATCTCCAATTAACTCTTTCTGTTTTTATGAAAAAATTATTGACAAATTATTGGAGATTGTCAGTTGCTACCTTATTTTCATTCCCACAAAGGTTCATTCCCACACAGTTCCCCTAACTGTGCTATTTTAATAGCAAAATATCAATATTAAACAGCTCTACTGAGTAAAGATCTGCATGCAAGAGTGGCCAGATGAGGAAAATGAACAGCCCTTCCCTGAAATGATCCATTTCTTCCTCACCAATGGAATAGAGAAAATGTTTTGTTTTAGTATTTAGGAACTTTTGTCTACTCTGCAGAAAACTGGATTTGATCACTTTTTCTATGAAGGACTTCACAAGGTCATTGAAACTTACACCTGTGCTGAGTGATCGAAGGAATATTTATACTTAATCCCACACCTCATTCTTTGCCCATGACTACTTAGTTCCTCATTTGGTCTGGGCATTCAAGCATGCTTCTAAAATAAGTATAAAAACTTATTATAAAAATTTGAGCAAAATTTCTTTCAACCACATTTTCAGGAAACGTTCCAGATTATAATGACCCTCTGATTGAAAAGATATTTCATCTCTCCTTTAGATTTATTGCCTTTGTTTTAAATCTATAACTGGTTATCTATCTACTTGTCACAGGGAATAGGTTTCCTGCATTTGCTCTGAGAAGGCTTCTCATTAATTGGAAAACCTCTATAACAGTACCTCTTAACCAATTGTGTTCCATGAAAAACAACCACAATTTTAGTATCCTCTCTGTATCTATTGTATCTTCTTCATATTCATCAAAACGTTTCCCTTTTACTAGTTTCAACTTATATCCTGCCTGCAATGAGATTATATTAAATTTTGCATGAACTTGTTGTGTACCATCTTGTATGTCTCTGTAAAATCTCCTATTGGTGTTATTTTTAATAGTCCTCAGTAGTTGAACATCTGAGCATCATTTTCAAAACACCCTAAATTTCTTTCAATTTTCCTTCAGAAGTACATTTGACTATTTTGACATTGCTCTTTGAATATTTATGTTTTGCATTTTTTTTGTTCTTATCCAAAATGATGGTAGAAGATAACTTAATGAGTTGGCACGTTTTCAGGGATGAGGAATAGAACACAGAACATAGAACACAACAGCATAGTACAGGCCCTTTGGCCAGCAATGTGCTGACATTCCATCCCACGCCAAGATCTATCTAACCCTTCACTCCCACATAGCCCCCTATTTTTCTATCATTCATGTGTCTAAGAGCCTCTTAAATGTCCCTAATGTATCTGCCCCCACAGTGCGTTCCACGCACCCACCACTCTGTGTAAAAAAAAAACTTACCCCTGACATCCCCCTTATACCTTCCTCCAATCACCTTAAAATTATGTCCCCTCACGTTAGCCATTGTCACCCTGGGAAAAAGTCTCTGACTGTCCACTTGATCTATGCCTTTTATCATCTTGTACACCTCTATCAAGTCACCTTTCGTCCTCCTTCTCTCCAAAAAGCCCTAGCTCGCTCAACCTATCTTCATAAGACATGCTCTTCAATCCAGGCAACATCCTGGTAAATCTCCTCTGCACCCTCTCTAAAGCTTCCACATCCTTTCTATAATGAGGCAACCAGAACTGAACACAGTACTCCAAGTGTGGTCTGACCAGAGTTCTATAGAGCTGCAACATCACCTCGCAGCTCTTGAACTCAATACCCCGACTAATGAAGGCCAACACACCATACGCCTTCTTAACAACCCTATTGACCTGCGGGCAACCTTGAGGGATCTATGGACATGGACCCCAAGGTCACTCTGTTCCTCCACACTGCTAAGAGTTTAGGAATTCTGGGCTGAAAGTAGGGATATGGACGAAGCAGAAATACATATTAAATAGGAGTTTTTGAGGTTCACTCACAGTCTTTCATGGACCTCCTACAAGCCAGACCACATCAGGAACAGTGCAATAGCTTTGCTGAAGGATTTAGAGGTTGCTACTGCTATGAGGGAGGGATTAAATTATTTTAGCAGGGGGATGGCAATGTTTGGGTAGAATTAGAACAAATTAAACTGAAAGTAGAAAATAGTGTGAAGGGGTATTTTGGAGGGCATAGAAAGGGAAAAGGCAACATCAGGGGTAACAATAACCAGAGTATCTGGGAAAGTGCAGGTGGTACAACAACAAATAGAGTCAGAGTAGGGACAAATGATAAAATGAAATTAAATGCTCTTTATTTCAATGTCTGTGGCATTCATAACATGATACATGAGCTGATAGCACAAATAGAATTAAAGGCATATAGATGTGCAACGTGACCAAGATTGGGAACTGATCTTTCAGAGGGATTTGACATTTTGGAAGGATAGGCAGAAAGGGAAAGGTGATAAGGTAGGTCTGTTAATAAAGGATAAGATCACTGCAGTGGTAAGAAAGGGTATTGGCTCTGATTCAAAATGTAGAATCAGGTTGGGTGAAGATAAGAAATTGTATGCGCAAGAAGTCACTGATGGGAGTAGTATATAAGTCCCCAATAAGTGGATGCTAATATTTTTCACAATCACTTTCTATTTAGAAACACACAGATCAGTCAAGCTTCCCCTTCTGAATATTAATTGATTTTAACGTGTTATTCTGTTAGTTTGTCAAGCTTAGGTTTTATCACCTGTTCTGCTATTGAATAGACTTTTGAGCCTGTTGTGTCCTGACTGGTGTTTTTACAGTCTAACAAGCCTCCCCTGCATATATTGACTCCTTTCTAAGGAGCCCCATAAATCTACCCACATCCCTTTTAGTATTCTAGGATAAATACCATCGACCACTGGAGAGTTTATTCTCTCCAGGGCCCATCCAAATTGTATCATTCATTAATTCTAATTAGGCTGATGCTACCAAGGAAAAAAATTGTTCATGGTTACTTTGAGAGATGGACATTCAGAACGTTAATGATATTACAGTCATTCTCAGTACTGTGTAATGTTTTCAAGTTCTTCCCTCTTTTAGCTTTTCCTCTGCTGATAAATTACTGAAACAAATTCTTGCTGTCAACTTTTGTATTTGCATCCATCTTTCTATCATGTCTGCTTTTGTATTGGTATTGGTTTATTATTGTCACTTGTACCGAGGTACAGTGAAAAACTTGTCTTGCATACCGATCCTTTTGTCCTTTTGATTACTTCGTTTAACGTACTTCTGCTAGTTCCTGTATTTTTTCCCTGTGACTTGCAGAATCCAGTGTAAATCTGGCAGGGCTAGCCAGTCAGTCCCACTCCCCTGCTCTTTTCCTGCACCTTGTTCTTGTAATTTTCTTACTCCATCAGATGTATATCCAGTTCAATTCTGAATGTTAACCTTGAATTTACTTTCATCATAGTTATACCTGCCAAATCTTCAGGCTATACTTTGGAAGATACCTTAAAAATGTTCCGCTCATGTACTTACATTTATGCTTGAAATGTATTGTCATTTCTCCAGTATTAATCTCTTTAAAGTTATGTACCTGGCTTCTAGAACATGGTATTGGTAAATGTAAAATACTTCACACTGATTTCAAAATTCAGCCATCATTACCTAATTATGTCACATTTTTCACATTTTCTATACAGTCAAGATATGCATTGCCTCCTAAGGCTCATCTAATCATTTTGTAATGTTTCATTTTCCACTGGATAAACTATATTCATGTCACACAGATCTTTGACCTGTAGGAAGGGAGACATACATTTATATAACATCCTTAATGACATTAGTGTGCCCAATGAAATACTTTTACACTATTGAAACAACAAGGCCCCAAAAACAGCAATGACATAGTAGAACCATAGAGTTATACGGCACACAAACAGGCCCTTCAGCCCAACTTGTCCATGCCAGACAAGTTGCCTACTTAGTCCTATTTAATTGCGTTTGGTCCATATCCCTCTAAACCTTGCCTATCCATGTACCTGTCCAAATGTCTTATAAACTTTGTAATTGTACCCACCTCTACCACTTCCTTTGGCAGCTCATTCCATATACCCACCACCCTCAATATAGAAAAGGTTGCCCCTTAGGTCCTCTTTAAATCTTTCCCTTTTCATCTTAAATCTATGTCCTCTAATTTTGGACACCCCTAACCTAGGAAAAAGACTCTAACCATTCACCTTATCTATGCCCCTCATGATTTTATAAGGTCGCCCCTCATGATTTTATAAGGTCACCCCTCAGGCTCCTATGCCCCAGGGAAAAATGCCCCAGCCTAGCCAGTCTTTCCTTACAACTCATGCCCTCCAGACCTGGTAACATCCTCGTGAATTTTTTCTGCACCCTTTTCAGCTTAATGACATACTTTCTATAGCTAGGCAACCAAAACTGCACACAATACTCTAAGTGTGGTCTCACCAACACCTTGTACATGAAGTAACATGAAGTCCCAACTCTGGTACTCAATGCCCTGACCAATGAAAGCAAGGCGTAATGATTAGCTAAATTACTTTAAATTATCTAGGTAAGGATAAATGTTTGCCGGATTACATAGAATTATGTTCTGATGTCAGTGTTTTAAAAAATAAGAAGTCACCCTTTTAAGATAGAGGTAAGGTGAAATTTCTCACTCAGAGGATCATGAGCTTTAGAACTCCCTTCTTTTAAAGGGCAGTGGAAGCAGGGTCTTTGAATATTTTTAAGGCAGAGGGAGATAGATACATGATAAGCAAAGGCTGAAAGGTTCCTGTGGGTAGATGGGAATGTGGAATTGAGATTACAATCAGATCAGCTAATTGGAGCCTGTTGCTAATTCAATGTATGTTCATAGTAATACCTTCCTTCTACTCAACTTTTTGACTAAATTTTTATTAATGCTTCCTAATAATTCCTTTAGCTGAAAATTGTTTTTTTACCTAATTACACTTGCATGAACCACCTTGGGATGCTTTCCTATTTTAAGGTAGTACATAAATAAAATTGTTTTGTTGACAGGCAACTGTTTATATTCAGGCCCCAATTGTTAATGTTCATGTTTTAATGCAGAAATGAGGGTTTATAGGCAGGAAGACAATGCCAATCATATCATTTTATTTTGTGGAAAAACTTGCCTTCTTCCTTGGCCCCATGTTTATTTCCCATTCCTTTATGTTAGTGAGTTATTGGTGTTTGGTCCTGCATGTTTGACTATCGCCATCTGTGGTCTCAAAGGTCCAGTTCCTCCCTTGTCAACTGGCTATTTGGTTTAAGTGTTTCTTTATAAATGCTGTGTTTCTCCTTGCAAGCCTCACTGTTTTCCTATATTTATGTCCAATCTCCTTTTCCTGCACCTGCCACTTTGTCCTGAAAATATGCCAAGGCTACATATGTGACAGAATTATTATGTTCACACTAGGTTCACAGGCACACAGTTAGATTTTTAATTTTCTTGGAGAATGAATTTTTTTAACCATTTAAATGAAAATTTCTGTGCACCTTCTATGAATTTCAGACTACAGCCTTCAGTCTATTTGTTTCCTTTTAGTTGCCCTTCTAACTTTTTTCCCTAATGTACATTGGTTTTGCTCTAGGTATGAAACACACTAGAAAATAACTAGTGTCCTTGCAATAGACATTTCTAACCAACTTTCCCCAAAAGAGCTACAGCAGCGGTCTCTGTGCATTTTTTTAAAAATGCTGCTTTTTACCCCAATGTTAGAAAGTTTGAGACTCCCTGGTTCATGCTGAAATCCCAAATTTGCAATCTGCTCAACACTGGAATTCCCTAACTGTGCTTCAGCATTGGAGTTCATAGAGTTCAGCTGTAGAGAGAGAATTTGCTGCACTTCTGCACAGTTCTGCTTGAGAATTGGCCTGTCACATAGTGAGTCCATTCATTTCAATGGAGAAGGACAACTGTAAGACTAAGCATAATTTTTTTAAATTAATGCAGTTTCATTATTTTAAAGTTTTTTAAACTGCTTTAATTTTCTTTATTAAAGTAATTTGCTTTTTTAACAGAAAATAGAATAGTATAGCACAGGAACAGGCCCTTCAGTCCACAATGTCTACGCCGAAGATGATGCCAAATTAAACTAATTCTCTTCTACCTCTACATGATCCACATCCCTCCATTCACTGCATATTCATGTGTCTATCTAACAGCCTCTGAAACACTACTGTCGTATCTGCTTTCACCACTCCCTCAGGAGCCCCTTCCAGGCACCTACCACACTCTGTGTAAAAAAAACACTTGTCCCGCACATCTCCTTTAAACTTTTCCCTCTCTCACCCTAAATGCATGTCCTCTAGTACTTGACATTTCTACCTGCGATAAAGATCTGGACTGTCTACCCATATATGCCTCTCATCACTTGTAAATGTGGATCAGGTCTCCCCTCAGCCTCCGCTCCAGAGAAAACAACAAGTTTGTCAACCTCCTTATAGCTCATGCCTTCTCATCCAGGCAGCATCTTGGTGAACCTTGTCTGCACCCTTTCTAAAGCCTCCACATCCCTACTGTAATGGGGCGACTGGAAAATTGGTAACTTGGTTTATTATTGTCACATGTACCGAGGTACAGTGAAAAACTTTGTTTTGCCTGCCATCCATACAGATCATTTCATCACATCAGTAAATTGAGGTATTACAAGGGAAAACAATACAGAATAAATATGCACACAATAATTGATTTTAATTGATTCATTGATTTTTAATAGTTTTAGAGTGCTTCTGAGTCTCTCTGGCTTTCACAAGCATATGACAATGACAGGTTTAACAGGCAGCAAGAGCCAGGGGCATATTCAAGTTTTCTCAGTTGAGAAAAAACTGAGCTTGCTTTGAGAAATGGTTCTCAGTTGAGAAAAAACAGAGCTCGCTCTGGCCTGCTATTATCGTGCTGCATTAGGGCCTCACTGTTTGCAACTGGGATGGCTTCAGGCAGCAAGCCAACATCATGGATCTAGAAAAGGTTTAATTCGTACTTACTGCTTGGCCACTGGAAACTTGCCACTGACAACAAGTTCTAGCCACTGAGCTTAATACAAGCCATTCACAGTCAATTACTTTTATCAATCCTTACTAGTTTCTATTCTGTCCACTTCCTTAAGGTTTTTGTATTAATTAGAAATTAATGCTAAGTCAGTTGTTAATTATAAATCAAATGGACGGCTCTCAGATAACCCAAAGGTATTAAGGGATATGGAAAAAATGTTGTTATATGGAGCTCAAAGATGAACAAATAGCTTGAATGTCTAAATAGCCTGTTACAATTCTTGAATAAAAACAGGAAATGCTGGAAATACTCAGTAGGTCAGAGTTAACGTTTCGGATTGAAGATTCTTGGTCAGAACTCATTTAGTCAATACAATTCTTGTGCTCATAACAAAGGAAGAAGAGTAACATTTTTAGTCTCTTAAGCCTAACATTACATTTAATGAGATCATGATCTATGAACTCTTTGTCTCTGCATTTGTACTGTAGCAATATACAAGTTTTATATCTCTTCTACCTACTACATCTAATATTCTCAATTTAACCATCTCCGAGCATGTACATCTTATCCTATGGTACCTCTTTTTGATTCAATTTCCTTTGGGTATTCATTTTATAGTGTAGCTAGTTGAATCCTCACCAATTAAACCAATTTCAGCCAAGCTACTTTAACATTTTTTTTAACTTAAGTACTTCTTTCTAATTTACCTAATACCTTAGTGCTCATCATTTTTCTCTTCAGTATCTCATTCAAATTACCTGGGCTCCCAACTGCTTCCTGCTACTCAGACTTGTGGAATGCAGCGACGCACTTGATTGATTTGAATCTGACATGTCATCCCGAAAATATCCTCTTTGTGCTCCCGCCATTTGCTTTCTGTTGAAGAATAAGGAGTGACCGTATTCAAACATATAAGATCCTAAAGGGGCTTGACAGGATAGATGTTGATACGGTATGTTTCCACTAGTGGGGGAGACACGAACAAGGAGACATAGCTACAAAATAAGGGTCCGGCCATTTAAAACTGAGGTGCATTAAAACTTCTCTGAGCGGTAGTGAATCTCTGGAATTCTCTGCCCCGGAGTGGTGGAGGCCAGATTATTAGATTTGTTTAAGGTGGAGATAGATAAATATTTGAAAGATTGAGGAATTGAGGGTTATGAGATACTGACACAGAAGAGGAGTTAGGCCAGCATAGATTATCCATGATCATATTGAATAGCAGGGCAGGCTTGAGGGCCTGGTGCCTACTCCTGCTCCTAATTTCTTTCTCAACCAGAAACATCGACTGTTCATTTCCCTCCACAGATGCTACCTAACCCACTGAGTTCCTCCAGCAGCTTGTGTGTTGCTCCAGGTTCCAGCATCTCTAGCTTCTTGTGTCTCCTATTTTCTTGTGTTCTCTGGCTTCAAAGTCCTTTTTAAGATGCACTGTAGCTCTGAAAGTAGGGCAGAATCACAGTGTTAAAAGGGAAGAGACAAAGGATTTCCATTCTTTGTGAGATACTGAAAAATGCTCCAGACCGCTGAATAAAAATACCAGTTTATTTCAGAAGTGCAATAGCACCATCTGCTGACAAAATTATAATCCACTATTAAATGGCAAACATATGTCAATGACTCGTAAGGATTGTTAATAGCATAGAAATATCTGAAGAACCTATATGAAGACCAGAGATTTCTCACAACCTATCACTCAGAGCTTCAGGGAGTTTTACCAGGCAGGAATTCTACAAGCTACAGATGAAGCAGAATTTCTGGACAGTTTTTTTCCCCTGTAAACCTTTGAGAAGTTTTTGACATCCTGACCACACTTGGGGATATGATATTGAATTAAAGGAATTGCACTGCATTATTAGGTCACGGAGTCATAGAATGTTACAGTACAGAGGGATGTCATTTGATCCAGTGTGAATGGACACTCTCTCCATTAGAACTAGGCACTTAGTCCAATTCTCTTCCATTTCTTATAAACCTTGGGGGGAAATGATTTATTTCCTTATTATTCCTGAGACGGCATTAAGCATTCTCACAACCTTCCATGTAAAAATATTTTTAATACTGTTTCTTTCTCTTATAGTCATCTGAAACATAAGCACCCAGGTTATCAACATGCTGACAAGTGGAAATAATTTCTCCCAGATTACTTTATCAAAATCCTCACTGTGCTCCCTGTTTTTGTGGCATTTGCAAATAGTAGCTCCTTTGCAGAAGCTTAAGATATTTTATAAATTAACATGGGGGATGCCAATGTTTCATCCTACTAATATCACAGCACACCAGCTGCTATGAAGCGTAAATCAGCACTGTAGGTTGATTCACCCACTAATTTTATTAAGTTGCCTCTGGGGGAAACACCTTACATCAATCTTGCTTCCTCCTTTCTTTCTCCATCCATTTCCTAAATGACCCAGCTAAGAACAAAAACATCTATACAGGCAAAACTTTGTGCTTGAAGAGTGAACATTTGCTTCATTTTGTTCTACATTTCAGGTGTAAATTTTATCTGTTTCTTTTCCCTGGGTCACAGAACAATGCCATATGACTGATTAAATTATTCAGCTATGTATCTGTCATGCACAGAAGCTCATTTCCAAGCTTAACTTTCACTGCACTGAGCAAGTGAGAAAGCCACAAAAGTAAATTCTATTTATCGAAAATGGATGGTTTCTTCCTAGAGGAACACACCCCATTAACTGAGTCTAAACAACATAAGTGCGAATTTTGTATTAATCAAGAGTCAATATCCCCAAATGTAGTGCTGCACTTTGGTGTAAAAGTAGGATCCAGTGAGAAGGATTGCTTAGTTTTTCATTACTTCTCTAACAAGGACCACCCTATCTGACAGACCATTAACTTACAGGACTCCCTAGAATCAAGTGGGAGGAGTTTCAGTTTTATGATGGCTATTATTGTTGCAGGTCCTATTACAAAGACAGATTAGCTGCTTCATCTTCTTTTGAGCAATGCAAATATGCCTGCTTCAGGCAGTGTGATGCAGAATCTTCCACAAAGTGCAGTAAATTCTTATTTTTTTATCTCTAGGGATGCCATTTCAGAAACATTTCAATTTCAAAGCAATTCACTGTTCTCCTTATCCCCTCTCCACAAAGGGTGAGAGTCACTACGTTGCATTTAGAAGCACAGTTTTCCATTATTTTCAGACTAACAGAGGTACAAGGACTTCTTCACAAGCGGCATGACTCATCTTTATGGCTTGGTGTACCATCACTCACAGGGTCTGAAGGAAGTATCTTGTTATGGGTCTGGGGGTTCTGAGCTATAAGGGGACCAGGATGGAGATGTATTGTAATGCCACAGATTTGATCTGTTTGGGTAAAACAGAAAAGGAAGTTGACTCCTCAGCATTGTCTAAAATAAAAC
The DNA here is from genome assembly GCF_009764475.1 of Pristis pectinata. Lineage (NCBI taxonomy): Eukaryota > Metazoa > Chordata > Chondrichthyes > Rhinopristiformes > Pristidae > Pristis > Pristis pectinata. The sequence continues at coordinate 87,862,181 of NC_067412.1, forward strand.
TCCCCTCAGACCTCCACTAATGCTGAGGCAAGTGGCAGGAGCATCAGAGATCAGCTTGAGGCTTCTTGGTCTTTTTGTTTGCTTTTCTTTCTTCACTTCCTGTAGGGAAGGAGTTTGTTAACAGTTGTAGGCTTCTGGTATCTGTCAGCATGATGCCTCGCATATTCATCCACACAATTCAGTCTGCTAACATTTAATTTACATATTTTAAATCTATTGTTGTCAAAGCACAAGATTTAAAATATGTAAATTAAATGTTTAGACCCTGAATGCCTTGTGTATGATTACATAGACATGTATCGGATGGTGTCTGTATTTTCCTTGACATCTGCTTCTTATTACAGGGATTTTTTTGCAACACTGAAAGAGATTTTGAAAACTGGTGTAATTTTGTACAGAAGGTATGAAATAAAATAATTTTTTTTTAGTCATTCTGATTTTTTTAAAAATTATTTATTCACTTTTCAGGATCTGGGTGTCACTGGTAAGGCTAGCATTTACTTTCCATTCCTATTAGCCTGTAGAAGATGGTGGTGAGCAGCCACCTTGAACTTCTGCAGCCTATTTTCAGATACTGGTGTTGTCTGAGATCAGTATCTTTTGGATTTCCAATTTTCTAAGCTCATTTTGCTTTTTGGAAAAAAATAGTGGTAACACCTGGCATGAAAGGCAGCACAGCCGCCTTGGTCATTGAGAACCGTAGTTCTTCCAGAAATATGACATGCACTTGTAGATTTTCTTTTTTGGTTCTTTGCTCAGACCAGAAGGAATTGTCTTTTGCAGAAAGAGGTCTGACATTTAAGAAAGGATTCTCAGGAGGGAGTCACATATAATATTTGTTAGTATCATCAGCAGTGACATTTCTGAGACAAAATAAACTTTGCATGTACTGTGGACTCCTAATCACCTGGGCCAGAGTTTAGATGTTGCTGAGGAGGTTGGAATAGGTAAGAGAAGGATATTGCCTTTTACAGTTTTCATTGGTTTCTGATCTAGAACCTAGAGACAAAGTGGGCATGCAGGGATGTAGTTGTACATTATATTATTTAGTCTATGGTATAAGATATAGACCTTGTTTAGTTTGTGCCTAATGATGTGAACATCAAATTGATAGGAAATCCTGAAGACACAAAGTTTCCGGATGTTTGAACTGGTCGAGAAGCATCCTGCTCATTGGCCTCCATTTGTTCCTGCAACCAAACCTGAAGTACAGACCACAGGTGCAGGTGAGGACAATGCTGGGGCATTTGTTGTTTAGTTTATCCCATTCAATATCCCAGTTGCCTTTTCAAGATACCAGAGCTTCCATGTCCTTCATTGCTGACCTCCTCAGCAACAGTCTGTGCCAAAGCTGCATCTGGCCTACATTATGCCTGGTATGACATTCACCCAGTTCCTGCTCATTCATTCTTTCTTCTCAACGTCCCCTCCCCCCCTTTTTCCCAATGATCTAATTCCACACCAGCTCAGGATTCTTCCTAGGATTTATTTCAAAGCAAACACACAGCACTCTTTCACTTACTGTCTATGTTATTATTTCTAATGTATAAAATCATGAGGAGCATAGACAGGGTGAATGCACACAGTCTTTTTCTCAGGGTTGGGAAATCAAGAACTAGAGGGTTTAAGGTGAGAGGGGAGAGATTTAATAGGAACCAGAGGGGCAACTTTTTCACCCAGAGGGTGGTCCGTATATGAAATGAGCTGCCAGAGGAAGTGGTTGAGGCAGGTACATTAACAACATTTAAAAGGGCACTTGGACAGCTACATGGATATAAAAGCTTTAAACGGATATAGGCCAAACATGGGCAAGTGGGACTACCTTAGATGGGCATTTTGGTTGGGTTGGGCCAAAGGTCCCATTTCTGTGATATATAACTCTGTGATTCTGTGACTCTACTCCACCATAGACACTCCTCAAACCTCTATATTGCTTAAGAATCTTATTCAAAATTGACTTCTTTGTCTATGTCTCTGCTCTCTTGACTTTCCCCTTACAAGGTGCTTTGCCCATGATTCATCCCTCAAACTCCTTGAACCATTTTAAGTTCCTTTTGTTATTTTAGTCCTTTCAACAAGATAATGAAAAACTGTTTCTTATTTTGCTGTATCAAAAAAAATTACTCACATAAAGAAAGTAGGGATTGAGAAAGTACATCGGCTTAATTAAAGGTCCTTCCTCCAGTACACTGTGTCTCTTACTGTTTTTAACTGTTATTGAATAATCCCATGACTTTACCTGGCTTGGTACTATGAATCAGAATATTTTTCTTTATTAGCCTGAAAATTCAATTTTCAGTACTTTCTCTCCTTTCTTTGTATATTGTGAAGTAAACACCTGTGTGTACATGTATTAATCACTTTTTTTTTACTTTTGTATTTGTTGACGTCCCCAGAATTTGTTGAGCCAGCTGACAAACTGTTTGAATCAGAGGAAGAATTTGAAATCCTGAATGTCTAAAGTATATGATTGGACTCCCTCCATGCATCAAGCATTGTTGCTGAGTGACAACAGCAGAGACTCTCCACTGTTTTTACCAATCGAGCAACCTTTTTAACAAGTGCCTGATTTCATAAGGGTAGAAGAAATTCTGCAGCATGATTGAAGATAATGAAATAACTTCCATTTAATGAGCAGGTTGCTTGCCAAGTAGTTTACTCCCAACCTCATGTATTTAACTTTCCTTTGAACAAAACAAGGAAAGGCAGTTTTCCAAAGAATGGATCCTCTTCTGTTTCAGGGATCTAATAGAAACAAGTGTTAGTTAGAGAATATTCTTGAGAGGAATTGATGTTATGGGGCAGGACAACATTGAGAAAAAGATCACTGGATTCCAGTTGAAGAGGACCTCTGATATAGAAAGATGATAGTATAATGCAGTGCTTGCTGCATATTTGTGACATAGATGTCATATAAATCATCTGGAGCCCATCACACGCTTCAACAGATGAGGTTTTCCCCTTCTTTACCTGGCTGAGTGCTGGACTGCATGCCTCGTATTGTAACGAGGAGTCTTTCTTTAATACTGCATTCTCATTCAAGTCTTCTGATTTTTTTTGGAGGTTGAAGAATCTATGAAGATTAATTCTGTTAGTTAATTTTCAGTATTACTGTGTATAATTCCGTGTATATAATGTAATCCACTTTTGGTCAGGGCTGTACTGATTCTGCATTTACAATGTATTTATAGTGTCCCATCCAGTATTTTGTACACTCCATTATTGTTCATTTGTTTGATAGTCCCAAAATATTCAATACAATTTTTTGTGTAATACACATCCATGCAATGTTCTTATGTACTGTATCAGTGTTATTTTTGAACTCCCAATAAGTTTGTTTGGTTATTGTTAACTTTGAAATGTAAAAAGGACAGCAAAGCACTGTACAGTACAAAAATGCATGTAAGATAAAATTGATGCATGTATAAAATATGACATCTAGGAGCTGGATGCCAGCTTGAAAATGTAGCAAATTTTTTTTAAAGATAGATCCCATTTAGCTGTTGAGAATTTTAGATAATGATACCAACTTCTCATGTTAGCATAGTCTGTCCTGCCCCACGAAACAAGCTCCTTTGTTGTGGTTGGTGCACTGCTTAACTAGTATGTGCAAACATGAGTGAGAAGACATTGAGCTTGTATGGATAATGCTGGACTTAAAACACTACGCATTAGAACCTCAATCTCTAAGCTTAGTAGCTTCTTAAATACTCTTAAGTTCTCAGTCAACCTTACTGGGAAAAGTCTGAGAGGGTAATATAGATATTACTAACTTTTAATAAAATAGAGCTTGAAATCTTGCTGAATATATCTCTTTGAGAAGACACAGAAATAATAAAGTCATATCCATCCTGCTCCTTATTGGCAATTCCTTCGACCATGTGTCTTTTTTCCTACCTTTTACCAGTTAGTTCATTTTTGTTCGTCAAGTATCGTTCGCTGCACATTTGATTGACATAATGAAAGTTCCCAAGGCATTTTCCCTGCAACACATATTTTCAAACTGCTTTATAATTTCCAGTTTCATGCAGTAGTCTTAAATTTGTATAGTAAGCACTGAAACATATTCCAAAGTATGTCCAATGTGTTGCCGCCGTGTGATTGATTTTTTCCCTTCCCGCTCAGCATTCTGAAGGGACCTTTTTCTGTCCGATGCTCTAGCTCATTCTTCCATTTCCTCCAATAACACTCCCTTATCGTATCCTTTCACGTCCTCCCTTGCCAGGAGCCCAAAATACTCCTTCCAGGTGAAGCAAGGATTTCATTTTAGGACTTACACTCATGGGTATGGAACAGGATACATTGCACTGTGGTCTCATTGGAAACCTAACACAAACTGGGTGACTGCTCTGCTGAACATCTCCATTCGGTCCACAAAGGTGACCTTCAGGTTGAATTGCCTATCACTATAATTCTTCCATTCCCACTCTGAACTCTCTCTCATTGACCTCCTGCATCAATCCAACAAAGTGCAATATACCATGGATAAAGCTGATCAACTATCAAAGTCAATTGTTCTAAATCCTTAATTTTAAATCAATATTAAAATGACAGCTTTCTATTTAAGACATTTTCTCATATGATTTGAACAGTTGAAAAGGAGGACCACATGTTAACGCAAAGTTTAATTGAGATATCATTCCAGAGCAATGGAAATCGAGAACTTCCAATTTCTCTTACCTTTCACATTGTGCTTGAGAAGTAAGCAACTGCCCAAGTGAGTGACAGGAAGATGAAAATTACCACATAAGGCCAATCACTCATGGTTTCATTTCCTCATTCAGCAAATATTCTTAAATGAAACTTAGTTGGTAGCTGCCTTCCATTCATCACTACTATAAGATTTTAACTATCAATATCATAGACTTATCTGCTAACAGTTAATAATTGTTATTAATGTCCCTATCTTTTTCAACAGCTATACTACTGAAGGATTTTTAAGACTCAGATTTTAACTTTGGAGTAGTGTGCAGAAATGTGTGAGGTGCCCATTCTAACAACAAATAAACAGCCTCATTTTAAGGTTCAGGCTGCACTTAAGTGAAATCGGACAACTCCCCAAATCCCAACTAGTGCAATATCAGATGCCCTTGGTTGCAATCGCTGCTGGACTGAGGAGGCAGATTCACAAAGATGATGATGATAAGAGACACAGGAGAACTGTAGTGGAGCAGTAGCCCTTCACAATTTTACTATTCTGCTGCTTTTCAGTGTAACCAGTGAGCCTTGTTGGATATCCAAGGGAGAGCCAAAAGGTAAATTGGAAACAGTAGACAAGTTTAAAAACTCCAGGATCCTGCCTTAATTCACTACGACCCCATCTCCTTGCTGTTTGTAATATACGTGAATGACTTGAATGTGGATGTGGGAGACGTAAAGATTGGCAGGGTTGTTGATAGTGTGGGAGAGTCTTAGGCTGCAGAGAGATATCGATGTTGTTGGTGAAATGGGCTGAGAAATGGCAGATGGAGTTTAATCCAGACAAGTGTGAGGTGGCACATCTTGGGAGCACTAATGAGGCTGGGTTTTTAGGGAGAATTGAGGAACAAATGGACCTTGGAGTACAAGTACATAGATCCTTGAATGTGGCAACATAGGTAGATAATGTGGTTAGGAAGGCATATGGGATACTAGCCTTCATTAGTCAGGCCATCGTATATAGAAGTAGGGAGGTTATGTTCCAACATTATAAAACCTTGGCCAGACCTGAACTGTAATATTGTGTGCAGTTCTGATTGCCATGCTATAGGAAGGATGTGATAGCATTGGAGACGGTGCAGAAGAGATGCACCAAAATGTTGCCTGGGATGGAGCAGTTCAGTTATGAGGAGAGACCGAAGAATCTGTTCTCCCTGGAGCAGACGAGGTTAAGAGAGAACATAATAGAAGTATATAAAATGATTAGGGGTATACATGGGTAGACTGCAGGAAACTTCCCCCAAATCAGAGACAGATAGAACTAGAGGACATAGATTTAGGGTAAGGGGAAGGAGGGTTAGAGGGGATATGAGAGACACTTTCTTCACCCAGAGAGTGGTGAGTACCTGGAATACACTGCTTAAGAGAGTGGTTGAAGCTGGGTTGCTGATAACATTTAAGAAGTGTCTTGAATTGCTGAGGCATAGAAGTCTATGGACCGAGTGCTGGGAGATGGGATTAATGTGGAAGGGTGCGCGGTGTGGATAAATTAGGCTGAATGGCCTGTTTCCATACTGTACAATTCTATGATGATGACACATGCAAGTGCAGCAAGCAAATGGTATGTTGAATTTTATTGTTAGGAAGTGGACTACAAGAATGAGGAAGCTTTGCTGTAAAGTACAGAGCTTTGGTGAGACCATTCCTGGAGCACTCTATACAGTTTTGGTCTCTGTATCTAAGGGAGGATATACTTTGCTTGGGGGTTCAGTGCAATTGATTCCAGTGGTGAGCTGGTTGTCCAATTAAGGAAAGTTGAAGAAATTGAGCTTATACTCACTAGAATTTCAAGAGGTGACTTTAAGAGATTCTGTGAGGAACTGCCTGGTAACCTTGATCCAAACAAGTAAGTAATAGTTAAATTCCAGATGGGAGGTGACGTTGACTAGACCTGACACCAAAGCGTTTTTCTGTGTGGGGGGCATTAAGAAGTAACTGAAGTCAATGAGAATCAGATATTGAAACTCTCCAGTGGCTGTGGTCATATTTGAAATAAAGGAAGAACAACAAACAGATCGTTCCCAGGTTGGCAGGCTGTGACTAATGGAGTCATTATCTGGGGCCTAGTTTTTCATAATTTCTATTAATAATTTGGCTGAGGAGTCCGAATGTCACATTTCCAAGTTTGCTGATGATATCAAACCGGGGGGATGGAGAGTACAGAGGACGATATAAAGAAACTTCCAGGGTTTATGCACAAACTGCGTGAGTGGGCGATACATTGGCAGATGCCATATAATGTGGAAAAGTGTGTGGTGCAGACAAAGGAAAGTATTTGTTAAATGATGAGAGACTGGGTAGTGTTGATGGTCAAAGGGTTCTAAGTGTGCATGTACACAAGTCACTGAAGGCCAACATGTAGGTGAAGCAAGTGATTAGGAGGGAAAGTTGTATTTTGGCCTTTATTGTGAAAGGATTTTAATAGACCAGTAAAAATTACCTTATGGCCTTAGTGAGATCACATCTGGAGTACACAATTTTGGGATCCTTACCTGAGAAAGGATATAGAGGGAATTCAGTGAAAAAGCACAAGACCACTTCCAGAGATAGCAGGTTTATTGTGTGAGGAGAGATTGAGTAGACATATTTCCTGGAGTTTAGAAGAATGAGCTGGGATCTCATTGAAATTTACAAAATTCTTAAACACCTTGACAGCGAGAGGCTAGGTGGAAGATCCCTTGGTCAAGGAGTCTAGGATCGAGGACACAGTTTCAGAATAAGTGCTGGGCCACTTAGGTAAGGAGACATTTTTTCACTTAGTGAGTGGTGGATTTTTGGAATTCTCTAGGGCCATGTTCAGCAGCTGTGTTCATTGAGAATGGAGATCAAAAGCTTTTTGGACAGGGGCGGTAGTGCAGGAAAATTGTGCTGAGGTAGGAGATAAGTCATTGTATTGTTGAATGGCAAAGCAGGCTCAAAGGACCAGATGCCCTCCTCCTACTCCTGTTTCTTATGTACTTAAAGATGTTTGTGGAGAGTGCAGCCTACATCTCTCTTGAAAAACGAGAGGTGATCTTGTTGAAATGTATAATATTCTTTCAGGGGTTAACAGGGTAGATGATATTCCCCCTGTCTGAGGTGTCTGGATCCAGGGGATCACAGTCTCAAGTTAAGGAACGAGATGAGAAGAAATTTCTTTGCTCAGAGGAAAGTGAATCTTTGGAATTTTGTGGAGCTCCGTCGCTGTGTATATTCAAGACAGATCAAATTGACTTCTAAATATTTAGGGAATCAAGCAAGAAAACACTTCTGAGGTTAAGGAATCAACCATAATCCTATTGGAAGCAGAGCTGACAGGAGTTGCTGAAAGTCCTATTCCTGCTTCTCTTTCCTATGTTCTGAATTGGCAACACCTAGACAACAGTCTGGGCTGTGCTAAGAGACAAACAGAAAAGGAGAAACATCTAAAAATAGGAGCAGGATGAGCCAATTGGCCTTTTGCGCCTGCTCTGTAATTCAAAGTAACAAACAATCTGCTGGATGAACTCAGCGGGTCAAGCAGCAATCTGTGGGGCGAAAGGGATTGCCGATGTTTTGGGTCGAAACCCTGTAGCAGTCCTGAAACGTTGACAATTCCTTTCCCTCCACAGATGCTTGCTCGACCTGCTCAGTTCCTCCAGCAGATTGTTTGTTGCTCCAGATTCCAGCATCTGCAGTCTCTTGTGCCTGCAATTCAAAGTGATCGTGGCTGATCTCTTATACCTCAATATCACATTCCCACTCTTTCCACATATCTCTTGATGCTGTTTGTGTTCAGAAATCGATCTCTTTCCTTTTTAAATATATTCAGTGACTTGGTCACCACAGCCTTCTGTAACATTAGCAGCATGCAGATGACCACCTCCAGCAAGAGAAAACAACCCAACTCCCCCTGACTCACTGGCACCTCCCTGGCAGAGGCCCATCAGCATCAACACCCTGGGGATTCACCACTGCTCGGAAGCTGACCTGGACCAACCCCTAATGCTGTAGCCACCACAAGAAGGCAAAGGCTTGTACGTTGCAGCAAATAATTCTTTGGGATATTTTACAATGTTAAAACCATTAAATGAATGCAAATTGTTTATAATCTATAGACTCCAGTGGGTGGAGACATTGTGTTGTGTTGTACAGCAGCAGAAAGTAGAGGAGGGTGCTGCAGAGAAGGTGTGGAGGAGAAAAAAGATTGGTCTTTTTAGTGTGGTAACACATCCAGGAGAGGTACTTATATTCTTGGTTGGCTGGTGATCCCGGGGCTGATTTCCTTGATGGACTTTTTTTCATTCTAATTGTGTCCTTTCTTGTAAAAATTGTGTTTATGTTTTTCTTGTGAATGCTGCTATATGGATGCTATGTGCCTGTGATGCTGCTGCAAGTATATTTTTAAAAGAAAACTTTAAAAACATTATTTATACAGCACAGTAACAGGCCCTTCCAGCCCAACGAGCCCGCACCGCCCAATTACACCCATGTTAACCTACTAACCCTTATATCTTTGGAATGTGGGAGGAAACCGGAGCATCCGGAGGAAACCCACACAGTCACAGGGAGAACGTACAAACTCCTTACAGACAGCGGTGGGAATGGAACCTCGACTGCTGACACTGTAATAGTGTTACACTAACTGCTACGCCACCATGCCATTGCACCTGTGCATACATGTACTTGTGCATATGACAATACACTCAACTTTGGCCTTAAAGTAATAGGTGGGAAGTTCAAGGGAGATATCAGAGGAAGGTTTTTTACCCAGAGAGTGGTTGGGGTATGGAATGCGCTGCCTAGGGTGGTGGTGGAGGCAGGTACATTGGTCAAGTTCAAGAGATTACTAGATAAGCAAATGGAGGAATTTAAAATAGAGGGATATGTGGGAGGAAGGGGTTAGATAGTCTTAGGCGAGGTTTAAAGGTCGGCACAACATTGTGGGCCAAAGGGCCTGTATTGTGCTGTACTGTTCTATGTTTGACTTTGAATGAGCTTGAAATGGCATTGGCTGGCTTAGGGCAAGCTAGTCTTGGAGTAGGGTGTCAGTCATGATCCCCCTTCTTTGTTTACGTAATGGTTAATTCTGGTGTGGATAAAGGATCCCTTTTTATTTCTCTTTTCCGATTCTGCACTTTTGATCAGTAATACACATACACTTAGTGATCTAGAGGCTGGATATTTAACCAAGAATTAATTGCTTCACAGCTAACTTTAGATATCCTTCCCTTCAGCTACCATCCTCACTCAGAGATGTAATGCCATCCTTTCACTGTTGCTTGGTCAGAATCCTCACAAGTCATACGCCAAGGAAACAGGCCCTTCAGCCTACCAAGTTCATGCTGACCATGCACCCACTTGCATTAATGCGACACTGATCCCATCTTATTCTCCCCACTCTGCCATCAACTGCCCCCCAGATTTTCCCACTCCAGGGGCAATTTACAGTGGCCGGTTAACGGACCAGTGTGATGTGGAAGGAAACCAGAGGACCAATCCTAACCCTAACCTCACAGTCACATTGAGAACGTGCAAACTCCACACAGACAGTGCCAGAGGTCAGGATTGAACCCGGGTTGCTGACACTGAGGCAGCAACTCTACAAGCTGCCACACTATGCTGTCCCTTAAGTAAGAGTCCTGGGACTTTCTACACTGTATGATGGCTTGATCATCATGGCTAAGCTTTCCTTCCCCCACCTCCCCAAAGAATAAGAAAACAAAATAAGGAAAGTATACTCTGCTCTCTGCCTCCATCATATGATTGAAACCGACCTGGAAGAATAACTTTTTTCTCTGTGAAGCAACTTCTCCCCCCAGTATGGATATGCAGCTACTCCTGTCATCAGCATCATAGCAGCTGGCAAAGTATCCCAGAGGCTCATTACTCTCTGGGTAAAGAAGAACAGTGTAACATCCAAACTGATACTTCACCACATAGTTTAAACCCATGTTCTGTGGTCCTCCTCAATCTGTTACATTGGAGCTATTTAGCGATAGAATTGCTAATTAATTCAAGACTTCTGATAGATCATGACGAAGTCTTTTCTGTTCTAAAGCCCTGAGAAATTGAGTCTTTTTTAAGCTCAGAATCATTTTTGTAATTCTCTGGATCTTTTCCAAGGCCACCAAATTCAGGGAGCACCTTTGCCGCAAGGATTTAGTGATTCAAGAAGAATATTCACAACCAACTTCTCAAAGGCATGTACAACTGGTAAATAAACATCAGCCTTGCCAGAAACATCTAAATTCCAAGAATAAATACTTAAAACTTCTGGGCACCACTCCTCAAAATATGGTATAACCTTCCAAAAGTTGTAACTCAATCTATCAACCAGTTAACAAGCAAAAAAGGGTTTTCTATAATGACAATGAAGACATAACTGACTGAAAAGAGGGATGGCTTTTTTTATGCATTCACCCACATATAAAACAAATGTGGGAAAAGTACATTACATTTAGTACCTAATTACGAATTGACCTATTGAGTAAATTCATCTCTGTTTAGGCTTGCAACTTCGAAATAACAGATGATAAGGCCCTTTTAAAAAAAAACAATTTAATTATGCAAATATTTCCATGAAATACAATTTCCTGTTCTCATTGCAAAATAACGCCTTCTGTAATACGAACTTCCTCTGTTGAGTAAAAGAATTGTACCAGAGTGACTGGAACTAAGAAAGAAAAACTATTTAAGTTACGATGCAAGCCAAATACTGGAATAATTTACCGGAATCAAGGACCAGATCTATCATGAGAGGGTTTGTTATAACTGTTGTTGTCCTCTTCTTGGCTGTTTTATGCTGTTTGTCACTGCTGGTGATACTGCTGCAGCAAATAAGTGATCTACGAAGTGAACTGGCAAATGTCCATAAACAGCTTCATGTTTTTAACAAGAGGACCAGAGTAAATGTTGAGGATAGCTCAATGCAGCATGAAAAGGAAATGGTAAGGAAATATTTCCACGAAATCTCTTGGATTGTTTTTTCATTTACTGGAGTAAATTCTAAGTGTCACCCTCTATTCTCAGTTGTCATAGTGAATGGGAGTAAAGCATAATACTAACGACCAAGTGACAACTGACAATAAAGGATAACAATTTTATGTTGATAAATGCAAAAAGATTATTTCATTAATGGAGCTCCAGGCAGATAGAAAATAGTTTCCTTGCAGTAACAACTTTTTTCAATTGCCCTAGGCAACTATAGAGTATGACACAATAATATGACCCAAATCCCAATGTTAGTACACATATCATTGTATGGTTATGTACAATGTATCCAAATATTTGGCTCTAAGTACTCTGTCACCCATTAAAAGTGCTTCTCTATACTGATTAGGTAGTGGTACCATTTCTCAACGTCCACAGATTCCTCCTTTGTTATTACTTAAGACTCTTCCACAAATATAAACTGCAAATAGAGTGAGATTACCTTTCTCCTGTACCTTTCAGCAGATAGCTAAAGAGGAGCATTGGTAAAGCCTGCACTAATGAGGATCATAAGCAATCAAATTTTTTCTGACAGATAACTGAATGGAACTGAGGTGATATGGGCCTTCTTGTGCAGATGGCAGGCTGATGTTTCCGGGGGAACTGCTTGCTGACTAGCTGCAGTATGTGCGTCAGCACATTCCAGACCTCTGGGCTTGTGCACTGCAGCACTTAATGATGGAATGTGCTGGAGTTAGGATCCAGGCACATCTAACCTCTCGCTCAGCCCTTGGATTTCACATTTATTCCATAACTCACTGAGCTGAAGATCTGGATACCCTTTATATCCCATCCCTCAGCTTCATGCCAATCATAGCTGGTGCATTGAGCATGACCTCAATCATTTGAATGGAGTCATTGACGTTCATTCAAAAGACAAGTGAAGGTAAATGTCGTTGTTATTTTAGAGTCATCGAGTATTTTAATTGATATTAATGTTTCAATTACCACATCAGTTAAGTGCATTTTTTAAAGTGAATTATGACTTTAATTTGTATTGTGAATTTTAATGTTTTAAAATTATTTATATTTTTCTGACTGTTTCTAAATGTCTCTGATCTTCAGAGACAAGTGGAAACAGAAAACAGGCCTTCTGGCAGTCTGAGCTGTCTAAAGGCCGTCAGATTGGTTATGGGCAGGATCTTACTTTCGATTGCCTGTGACTAAACCACTGCTCACAGCCCTCTCTGCCTGAGGGAACAGCCAAGGCAGAGCTGCCAGCAGTACTGAGGAGCCACATGACCTTAAAAAGTTTAGTGTGCCTCTGGGATTAGTGTATTGATGGGGGGGGGGGGGGTGGTGGTGGTGTGGAGCAGCAAGGTTCACCATTGAGTCCATGGACACTCCATAACTTCATGAGCCAAGGGACTCAATACACTTCATATCTGGCCCTTCAACCCATTTAAGTAGACAGATTCAATGCACAGGGTAAATTGGGCAACACTTAATGAGCAACCAATTTACGTCAGCAATCCTAAACTATAGGGACTGTGGAGTTCTCATCCAAGTTTCCTGGTAATGACTGGAGTGGACTGGCAGTATATCCAGTCTCAGAGTGTTGATCAAACTAAGATCAGCTTTCATGCCTCCCACAGTGAAATATGTTAACATTCACTGTATACATTCACAGATGAAGAATGTTGATGGGTGAGGAATTAGAGATTTTTTCCAATCTATGGACTCAGGAGAGAGGAAAAACAAACACTAAAATTTTCTATTCACATTTTGTTCACAATTCTCCTCAGGAAGATCTGCCTGAAAATCTAAAAAATGACAGTAATGCCCAATTCCAAATAAGAGAACAGTTAACCACACTGAATGACAACAGCCATGAAATCACGAGTCTTACAAGAAAAAGGAGAGATACAAGACCTTGTGAAAGTAAGCGAATGACTTTAAAATTATAATCAAGATAAAGACTACGTATTTCGTAGCTTGCATTCACAGACTGCATTCACATGTAGTGTTACTCCTTACAGTGACTTCCCTAGCAACCTCCAACAAAACATTCAACATTTCCCAGGATGGAAATGTCAATACTAGAGGGCAGAGCTTTAAAGTGAGGGGGGGAAAATTGAAAGGAGATTATGTGGCAAGGTTTTTTTTTACACAGAAAGTGGTAGGTGCCTGGAATGCACTGCCAGGGCAGGTGGTGAGAGCATATATGATAGCAACGTTTAAGAGACATTTTGACAGGCACATGGACAGGCAGGGAGTAGAAGGATATAGACCACGTGCAGGCTGATGTGCAGTTTAAATTGGCATCATGCTCAGCACAGACGTTGTGGGCTGAGGGGCCTGTTCCTGTGCTGTACTGTTGTACATTCTATGTTCCTATAACCCTGGTGGGTCTCCATAACCCTCACACTAATAGAACATGCTTCCTCCAGGCACCATTCGTCATCAGCCTCCCCAGGTCCTCTGATCTCTGGGAGCATTCCAGCTCCACCGTAGCTTGTGTTACTTTATGCCCCTTTAAGACCTGGCTGCAGAAATTATACCAGCTCTGATAAATACCAAGAACCTGCAATTAATCAACTGCGATTGCCACACTAAACTGATATGCCAGTTTCAGCATGATATAATACAGGAAAACAACAATGTTGTTCTGCAAACTTGCATTTGAAGACCTTGATCATAATGTAATTTGCAAAAACAGCATTAGGGTGATGTTGCTTTAAAGCCATTAAAATAAATTTCTAAACCAAAGAGTCAATATAAAAAAATACTCATGTCAAGTGAAAAGGCAAAGAGGTGGCAGATGGAGTACAATGTGGGAAAATGTGAGTTTGTGCATTTGGGCGCAAGAAAAGGATTTTTATGTACATTATGAGGAACTCGCAAATATTTATGTACAGAGGAACCAAGTGTAATAATTCAAGCAAAAAGTGAAAATGCAGGTACATAAAGTAATTAAAGCAGCAAATGTTGTGTTGTTCTTCATTACAAGAGGCTAGAGTAAAAAATTAAGGAAGTCCTGATGTGACTATGCAAGTTTTTAGATTACTGTGGGCATTTTGGGTCTATGTACCCAAGGAAGGACTTAGAATCAATGCAAGGTAAATTTACAGGATTGATTCCTGGGAAAGAAATTTTTTCCCAGGAAGGGCAATTGGGAAAGTTGACCTATATCCACTGCTGTATAGAACAATGAAGAGTGAATTCATCAAGACAGAGAAGCTTCTGATAAGAATTGAGAACCAAACGTGGGGACATAGTCTTGAGATAATAATTGCACATTTACAACTCAGATGGGAAAAGTTTTTTATACACAAAGTTCCTAAATTTTTGAAATATTCTGCTTTAGAGGTCTATAATGCTCAGTATTGGTTATATTTGAGGCTGAGATCCGAATTTTAATAATAAAGGACTCAAAGGTATGGAGATAAGCCAGCATAGTAAATTTGAAATGCAGAGTCAGACATGATCTTATTAAATGGTTGGTTATGTCTTTTAATTCATTTATGAGATATGGATATCAATGCCAAGTCAAACACATAATGCTTGCCCCTATTTACCCTTGAAAAGTTGGTGGCAAGTTGCCTTCTTGAACTACTGTTGTCCTTCTGGTACTCCCTGAATATTGTTGGCTAGTGTGTTCCAGGATTAGACCCTGTAACAAATAAGGAGCAGTGATATATTTCCAGCATGTGTTGGAGGGCAACCTGCGAAAGGTAGTGTTCCCTGCACCCACTACCCTTGTCTGTCTGAGTGGTTAAAGGTGTACGTTTGGGAGGTGATGCTGGAATAGTCCAGGCAAGTAACTGCAGTGCATTTGGCAGAAGAGATGCACTGTAGCCATTGTGCAATGGTGGTGGAGAGAGTGAAAGTTTAAAGTGTTGGCATCAATGGAGCAACTACTTTGTCCTGGATTGTGCTGAGCTTCTTTGTGTCATTTGGAGCTGTCCTCATCTAGGCAGACAGAGAGCATTCCATCATGCTCTTAAAACATGCCTTGTAGCTGGTGGAAATGCTTTGAGGGTAATGGCAATGAGGATACCTAGCCTCCTGACCTGTTTTACGTGGCTGTCAATTTGGCACTCCCACCCCCAGGCACCCAGGATGCTAATGGTGGGGCACTGGCAAATGGCAATGCCAATGATGTCAAGGGTGAGTAGTTGGACTCTCTCTTATTGGAGATGGTCATTGCCTGGCACAAATGAACATTGGCGAGGGGGTGAGGAAGTCTCACTGGACAGCAGCATCTTCCATCACAATTGGAGTAGACTGATTGGACTGTAATTAGCTGGACTGGATTTGTGAGATTTTTCACATTGCTGGTGTAGATGCCAGTGTTGTACCTGCACTTGAACAGTGTGGGTGGAGGTGTGGCCAGCTCTGTATCATGTCCTACAGCAGGATTTGATGAATCCCGTAACATTCACTGCATCCAAGTGCTCTCAGCTGTTTCTTTATATGGAGGGAATTGAATTGACTGGAGACTGCCTTCTACAATGGTGGGGACTTAAGGAGGGAACTGAGGCAGATCATTCAAAAAACTTAAGATCACTACAAATATTTCAGCCTTGTCCTCGCATTCCTATGCAGACTCCTGCCATTATTGAGTATGGAGAAGCCTGCTCCTTCTATCAGCTATTCAAATGTCCGTCACCATTCATGACTAGATGTGGCAGGATTGCGAGCCATTGACCTGCTCCATTTATCATGGGATCACTAAATTTGCATTGTTGTTAGCACCCACAAAGTCCTGTGTTGCAGCTTTAATTTATCAGGTTGGGACTTCATCTTTAGGTATTGATGTTACTCCTAGTATGCCTTTCCACACTCCTCTTTGAATCAGTGTTGGCCTGAAAGTATATCGCCAGTTTGGCAATTGGCACTAATTGAAGAGCAGCAGCCTTTTTTACATCATAGGCCTATTTTCTTTTCCATTGACTTCATTGAAGATGAAATCAGGTGCAATGTAAATCAGGCAGTCAAGTTGCCATCAGCTCAATTTGTGCTACTCGTGGCGACCAGATTCACTTGAAGATAGAAAGGAACAGTTGCTCTCCAAAGACTTTGAAGAATTTAAATTCCTATGAAAATGCCATGACGAACATCCTGTTTCTGATAAACATGTGGGGTAATACAGAAGCTGACTTACCCAAATAAGCTTTCCCTACCCCACCTCCAGCACACCACCATAGCATACACTCGCTACCCCTACCCACTCCCACTCGCTACCCTACCCACTCCCACTCGCTACCCTACCCACTCCCTACCCACTCCAGCACACCACCATAGCATACACTCGCTACCCTACCCACTCCCAACTCGCTACCCTACCCACTCCCTACCCACTCCAGCACACCACCATAGCATACACTCGCTAGCTATTAATGATTAAGTAAATGAAATAATGTATGGAACTTAGAATCTAGGGAGACAGAAGGGAATCTCAAGAATGGAGAAGCAAATGACAGAGCACAAAGAACAGAATGCTGGAAGAACTCATTGGGTCAAGCAGGTGTTTCTCCAGATTCTGTGTTTTGTTCCTGATTGCAGCATCTGCCATCTCTTTTGTTTTTAGTGACAGAGCTGTTTGAAGGGGAGGGAATATATCCCATTGTAGGAGAAAGGGGAAGAGGGACAACTTCTTTTGCTGTTAGGAACAGACACACATTATACTGAAGTGGAGTTACAGCTTGTTTCAAGGTTTCGTTTGCATTAATGGTAAGAACTTTAAGATGTTGCTTGAAGGTCTTGACTTTTTTTTATAAACCTATAACCCTTGGTGGACTATACTAAGGAGATTTAATTCAAGCTATGTTTTGGATTCTAAGTTTCAGACAGGGAAAAGCTGATTATCTCATTTCGAGAACCAAAAAGGGAAACTATAACTTACAATTTAACTCAAAATATTAACAATCAATTGGTTAATCAATTATCAGAGAGGAGTGTGATTATAACTGCAATTAATGTAAAATTAACTAACGAATACCTTTTCTTTGTAGAACAGATATCTTTCTTGCAACTGATCCCTGATACTGGCAGAAGCACAATTCAGCAAGGTAATTCAGCAAGGTCTGATACTGTGCTGTAAATACGTAGAATGCTGAAAATTAACTTCTAAGGCTTCTGTTATTTCCTACACTATTTCCTTTAGGATTCTGGAATATAACCAACTGTGATCTACTCACCATTTGGTGTTTCTTTCACTTGAACAACTTCTCTAACTTGTTCCTTTTATTTATTCTATCTTGTCAAATACTGCTTATCTGCTATGAACGTACTTTTTCCATCAGAAGTCCCACCTAATTTTTTTTAGCAGACAGGGTGTTGAGCAAAACTGATATGAAACAGGATACATTTGATGTAAGGCCCGAATCTTGTGATTGTCTTTTGTTTTGGTGCCAAAATGCAATCAACGTGTTTATGAGGCACTCTAACATATAAAAAATGCCCAAGACATTTGACAATGCTACAAGTAGAAAAATGGACATCAAGTCAAATGGAAAAGTTGGTTACATTTGTTTTACAGGAGAAAGGAAATGAAAAACTGATGGGTTTAGAGAGGGATTACAGAGGTAGAGAGTTATAATAAATAGTGTTTCAAGGTGGTCAAGTGCAGTTGTGGCGAAAGATGCCAGCTGAGTTCTTCTTTCAGCTGAAGGTCCCAAGTGAATATAATCTTTAAAAAACTTCTCAACCACATCCGACTCTTATCAAAGTGTTTCACCTTGCTCCTCCTACAACCATTCAATCTTGGTTTTCATCTTGAAAAGGAAACAGACCAGTGTCTAATTAGCTAAAGTCTTTTAGTGCCAGATCTGTTTGTAACTTAAATACCCAGTAACATGTTGGATTAATATGCCAGTGGAATAAATCACAATATTGGACATGTCTGAATCATATGTATACATTCTAAAACACGCTATCAAACCACAGGGTGAGGAGAGGCAGGTAACAATTAAAGGTTGTTGCTTTTGTGCACTAATTAATTAATTATGTCCCACCAGTCCTCCTCTCATTAGTCAAGTAAGGGACGTGGCAGAAATCATATGTTTGTGTTTTTAATTTGTGAACTCCACCTGGAGTCATTACTCAAGAATTAGGTGCAAATAATAAAATGGAGGAAGTTAATATACATTTTGAAAGGTTAATTACTGTAGTCAAGTAAACTAAAATCATTAAATGAACACCAATACAAACATAAAAGTAGTTTTTAGAAAATGTCTGTGTATTCATTTTGTTCATGTTGCTGTTTAATTAACCCAACCAATATATACTATAACCTGTATCATCTTCACAATTGCCAAAATATCCTTGTTTTACTGGATTCCTTCCTCAATGCCTTTTAATGTTATATCAACAGATGATTCAACCTTTATTCCCTGGATTGTGGCTTCTCAGAGGGGTGAGGCATTGGAAAAAAGTTCTGATAAATAATTGTGAGAGAAGAAGGCTTTTATACTGTGTACAGTCAGGTAAGCCGCTTTTATACTGTGTACAGTCAGGTAAGCCTAATGTAACAATAACAAGTGAAGAGTAGGGCTATCGATATGGATAAGTTGTAAAAGTGAGATTTTTAGTTATTTGCAGAGCACCAAAATGATGCATTCTGCAGGCTCTCTTTGCCACTTAGATGTTAGAAGAAATTCACAGTTTGGGCATCCACACACACTTCTCTGGCATACTTCCATTAGCAGATTAGAGATTTGGTAGCAAATTCCTCCAGATGGCCCTAGAAACACCAGGAATTAGACAATAGTGCAATAAATGTCCTAGGCACTATAAGCAACTGAGAAGGAAATTCATACGGGCATATGAACAATGGGTGCATTTTTTTTTCAACATCTCTGTACGTTAGTTGTAAAAAAAATGGGGTAAAACACCTGATTGGCTTTTGGGTGATTAATGCTGGAGACAGAAGGAGAGATAGTTGAGAGGATGTTGCAAGTTTTGTTGTGTTGTCCAGGACTGAGGCTTGGGGGAACAGTGAAGAGAGGGGAGTGTTGAGGTAGGCTGAGGATCAGGGCCTGGGTCAGGCAGCTGAGCAAGGTTGGTGTCGAGGCATGGACCTGCACAAAAGTTTGAGACTAGAAGGTAAAGGTGTTCTGCCAGGAAGATAGGGGGCCAGAGCCTGTATCAAGATCAAAGTCACAGTGCTGAAAAAAAATTCCAGGCCTCACAGTTCTTCTCTCTTTTTAAATGGTATAAAATGCCATACCTCAGAACACTGCATATGGGCAAAAATTAATCAACTCAGGAAGAAGTTACATATGCAGCAGCACACTGGAGTATTTCTAATCTTCTTCTATGATTTATTTTCATAACATAGTAATTTTTATGTCTTACACTGTACTGCTGCCGCTAAACAACAAATTTCACGACGTGTCAGTGATAATAAACCTGATTCTGATTCTGAAAATGTTCACATTTGAGTATTTCTTGATATTAAGTTTATATGGATGTACTCTGCAATACCAATTACTAGAAATTTTCAATTACAATTTTTGCCTTCAGCAAGACAATACAACTCTGAAACAGAAAAATGTATAACGATTCAATTATGATGACCAATTAATTTTGCTGTCTAACTTAGTAATAAATTCACACAGCTTATGACTTCACTTCTGCATTAATAAAATCAGTTTGTATCTTTCTTGAACTATGAACTTTCAGAAATGATGAATAAAACTTCAATTAACAATATTTCAATTAGCAAGTCCAGCCCACTAACTCTCATTAGTAACTCCCAAACTATTACTCTAAATAAGGCTGCTTTCCAACTATTCTAAACCCTAAGTACGCTATATACCTGTTAGGAACTTCCAGCTTCAAATATTTGACAACTGACAAACCCTAACCTCAATCTAATTATTCAAATTAACAGTCCAATCACTGACATGCCTGCAATTTTTCAACTATTCCAATTATAATTAACAAAACATAGCTCCACTGCCAATTCTTAACTACCTCCTACTCTAATTCCATTTGTTGTAATTAGTAATAATCCAAAAAGATCTAATTAGCAAACAAGGCCTTGAAATACAGGGCATCAGCAGTGCCACAAACCAGAAAAAAACATAAATCCTAATTTTCTTACTTGTCAATTCCACTGGATATTTTATCCAACAGTTTAATTCTCCAATATATCACAGCATTGTCGAGATCGTCTCAACAGCAACAGACAGTTCATGTACCTAAATGAACATGTATGACATTATATTTTACATGTTCTAATCTACAACTATACATGAAAATCCTTAGGTTTGTTATTTCAGTCCAGTAATACACAGATAAAAACAGAAACTACCAGAAACACTCAGCAAGTCAGGCAGCATCCGTGGAAAGAGGCACAGAATTAATGTTTCGGGTCAAAGACCCTTCAGAACTGAGGACGAGGGAAAACACAGTAGTTTTACGTGCATGGAAGTGAAATCTGACACATTTCCTCTCTTTCACAGTCCTGATGAAGAGTCTTTGACCTGATATGTTAACTCCCTTTCTCTTTCCACAGATGCTGCCTGACTTGGTGAGTGATTCCAGTGTTTTCTATTTTTATTTCAGATTTCCAGCATTTGCAGCTTTTTAATTTCCACAGTAAAACACTTAATTGTTTCCAGACCATATTTAAACATTGATTGTTCATTTTACAGGTTCTGTACCACGATAACTGTATGGCTATGGGTCATGTTGTACGGAGAAGAAAGGTAATGTATTTGGGAATGAACAGCGTATAATGACATTATTTCGGTGCATTCAAAATATGCCAAACAACACGGCCAGTAATACATGTTTCACTGCTGGTAAGTCCTGGGCTGTACAAGTGTATATTGTCTATCCATATCACTCTTTGGAATGTCAAGTAAAAACTCCTGATTGAGGTCATACACTAACCTGAATCAAGCCCCTTTTGCTGCACTTTATCACTGCCTCCAATGGCCAGCAATACCTTAGGATGCAGCTCCGTAACATACTGTGGAGAGAGAAGCACAGTTAACATTGTAGATTGATTGGCTTTTATCCCATGGAAAGGTGAGGAAAAAAAGGCACGCTTTAAGTTGGAGAGAAGAGGGAGGGGTGGAAAGAACAAAGGAAATGCTTGTGATAGAATGGAGTTCAAAACAATCAAAATGCAAACATTCTGTTGGCTCCATCTAAGAGAGGGAGATGAATGCTCATTAATCAGTCTGAAGAAGGTGTAAGTTGAGGAGCAAATGAGACAGGGAGAGACAAAGAAAAACAAACAAGAAATGTTGTAAATGTGAATATTTCAAATGTGAAATATTCAGCAGATCAGGTCGCATCTGTGGAGAGAGGAAAAAACTGAGCTGATGTTCCAGAAATTAGCTGACATGAGAACTGGCCAATTCTAACACAAACAGGAGGCTGGTTACATGAAATTTTAGTATTTCAGTAAAGACACCCATGTTAGGACTATTATTTATTGACTACAGCTCCACCTTCAATACTATAATTCCAAGCAAACTCATCTCCAAACTCCAAGACCTGGGATTCAGCACCTCCCGTTGTAACGGGATCTCTGACTTCCTGACCAACAGACCACAATCAGTAAGGATAGGCAGTGACACCTATGGCATGATTATCGAAAAACACTGGTGCCCACAGGGCTGCGTCCTCAGCCCCCTACTCTACTCCCTATACACTCATGACTGCGTGGCCAGATTCTGCTCTAACTGCATCTACAAGTTTGCAGATGATACCACCACAGTGGGCCGTATCTCAAATAATGATGAGTAGGAGTACAGGAAGGAGATGGAGAGCCTAGTGACAACAACCTTTCCCTCGAGGAGAGCCTAGTGACAACAACCTTTCCCTCGAGGAGAGCCTAGTGACAACAAACCTTTCCCTCGATGTCAGCAAAACAAAAGAGCTGGTCATTGACTTCAGGAAGGGGGGCGGTGCACACGCTCCCTGTCTACATCAATGGTGCTGAGGTCAAGAGGGTTGAGAGCTTCAAGTTCCCAGGAGTTAACATCACCAATAGCCTGTCCTGGTCCAACATGTAGATGCCACGGCAAAGAAAGCTCACCAGCGCCTCTACTTCCTCAGGAGGCTAAAGAAATTTGGCAAGTCCCCTTGACCCTCACCAATTTTTTTCGATGCACCATAGAAAGCATCCTATCCGGATGCATCACAGCTTGGTATGGCAACTGCTCTGCCCATGACAGCACATCATGGAAACCAGTCTTCCCTCCATGGACTCTGTCTATACTTCTCGCTGCCTCGGTAAGCAGCCAGCATAATCAAAGACCCCACCCACCCCAGACATTCTATCTTCTCCCCTCTCCCATCAGGCAGAAGATACAAAAGCCTGAAAGCACGTACCACCAGGCTCAAGGACAGCTTCTATCCCGCTAGTATAAGACTATTGGAACAGTTCCCTAATATGATAAAATGGACTCTTGACCTCTCAATCTACCTCATTATGACCTTGCACCTAACTGCCTACCTACACTGCACTTTCTCTGTAACTGTAACACATTATTCTGCATTCTGCTATTGTTTTCCCTTGTACTACCTCAAATCACTGTTGTAATTAAATGATCTGTAAAGACTATAAGCAAGACAAGTTTTTCACTGTACCTTGGTACATGTGACCAATTTACCAATTTTTGAATTTAATATTGAGTCCCAAGGGCTGCAACATTCCTAGGTGGAAGTACTATTCCAATCAAGATATCTTTATTAGTCACATGTACATCGAAACACACAGTGAAATGCATCTTTTGTGTAAAGTGTTCTGGGGCAGCCTGCAAGTTGTCACACGCTTCCGCGCCAACATAGCACACCCACAACCTCCTAACCCGTACATCTTTGGAATGTGGGAGGAAACTGGAGCAACCCGGAGGAAACCCACAAAGTCACGGGGAGAATGTACGAACTCCTTACAGGACAGCTGCTGGAATTGAACTCCGGGTCGCTGGTGCTGTAATAGCATTACGCTAACCGCTACACTACAATGCTTGCCCTCGTACTTATGCTGAGTTTGACTGGAAAAGTGTAGAAAGGCAAAGGCAGAAATGTGAGAGTGGGAATGGGATGGAACATTAAAGTGAAAGGCATCTGGAAGCTCAGGATCATCCTTGCGGACTAAATGGAGGTGCTCCGAAAAGCAGTCGCCTAATCTGCATTTGGTGTCGCAAGTATTGAAGGGGCCAAATTATGTGATGCTAAAAGTACACTGAAGTGGAAGAAGTTTAAATGAATCACCACTGTTTGAGTCACTGGAATGGTAGGAAGGGGATTTGTAAAAGGACAGGTGATGCATCTCCTATGATTGCAAGAGAAGGTGCCACAATAAGGGGAGCAGTTCTTGGCAGAGATGGAAGAGAGAACCAGGGAGTCATGGAGGGAATGATCTCTTTGGATTGCAGAAAGGGGGAGGAGGGAACGCTGTGTCCTGATACTTACTATCTTGGTGAAAATGGCAGAAATTACAGAGAATTATAAGTTGAATGTGGGGACAGGTGGGATGGAAGGTGAGGACAAGGGAGCTTTATCCAATTCTCTGGAATGAGAGCAGAAGTGCAGGAAGTTGAGCAGATGTGGTTAAGAACCCTGTCCAAATATGATAGAGAGGAAGCCATGATTAAGTCAAAGGAAGTATAAAAGTCTCTTCATCACAACAGATAAATCCAATGGGAGAAAACTGGGAGAATGGAATGAAAGGCCTTACGGGAAGCAAGGTGGTGGCAAGTGGTTGGTCAAGACAACTGTGTGAGTCTGTGGACTTGTGTCAGATATTTCCACCACCTTCAATAGATGCTACCACCAGACACATCCCCTCCACCTCTCCCATTTCAGCATTCTAATGGAATTGTTCACTCCATGACTCCTTGCTTTCTCTTCCATCTCCACACAACAACTACTCCCCTTTTCATGGTATGTTCCCATCTTCCCATGGAGTTTAATGCAGGCAAGTGTGAGGTGATGCACTTTGGGAGGACAAACCAGTGTAAGACTTACACGGTGAATGGTGAGGCTCTGAGGTGTATGGTAGAACAGACAGACCTGGGAATACAGATCCATAGTTCCTTGAAAGTGGCGTCACAGGTCAGGTCGTAAGAGAGCTTTTAGCACTTTGGCCTTCATAAATCAGGGCATTGGGTACAGGAGTTGGGATGGTATGTTGAAGTTGTACAAGAATTTATTAGAGTATCGTGTGCAGTTGTGGGTCATCTATCTACAGGAAAATATACCAATAACTTGAAAGAGTGCAGAGAAATTTACAAGGATGTTGCTGGGACTTGAGGACCTGAGTTATAGGGAAAGGTTGAATAGGTTAGGACTTTATTCCCTGGAGTGCAAGAGAATGAGGGGAGATGTTATAGAGGTAGACAAAATTATGAGGGGTATGGATGGGGTGAATACATGCAGGTTTGTTCCCCTAAGGTTGGCTGAGACTAGTTCTAGAGGACATACAGTAGGTTTAGGGTGAAAGGTGAAATATATAAGGGGAATCTGAGGGGAAACTTCTTCACCCAGAGGGTGATGCGAGTGTGGAACGAGCTTGCCAGTGGAAATGGTAGATGCAGGTTCAACTGCAAACATTTAAGAGAGGTCTCAATGGTTACATAGATTGGATGGGGTTTGGAGGGATATGGTCTGGGTGCAGGTAGATGGGACTAGGCAGAAGATCAGGTTGGCATGGACTAGATGGGCGAAGGGTTGTTTCTATGCTGTAGTACTCTATGACTCTAAAACTGCAGGAGATGCAACTCACCTATCCTTTGCCTTCGTTCATCATCCTCTATTTACATCACCTCCCATTAGATCAGCTGTGATTAACACTCATTTACCACCAGCAGCACCAATAGCGATTACATCAACTGCATTGTCTTGGTCTCCATCCTACCCCATGCATTGCCTTGTTCTCTCCAACCCCTTCCCCTTCTCTGCACCCGAAAACATGTTCATCTTCCACCTTTCCAGTTCCCGTCAAGCTGAAACATTAAATTTATTTCTCTCTCCACATATGCTGCCTGCCTTGTTGGGTATCTCCAGCATTTTCTGGTTTTATTTTAGATTTCCAACATCCACCTTTTTTTTAATATATATTATACCTGTCATCAACTATAATATCGATTATCAAAATCAGAATCAGAATCAGGTTTATTATCACTGACATATGTCGTGAAATTTGTTGATTTGTGGCAGCAGTACAGTGGAAGACATAAAGCTACTATAAATTACAAAAATAAATAAATAGTGCAAAAGAGGAATAACGAGGTAGTGTTCATGGGTTCATGGACTGTTCAGAAATCTGATGGTGGAGGGGGAAGAAGCTGTTCCTAAAATATTGAGTGTGTGTCTTCAGGTTCCTGCACCTCCTCCCCAATGGTAGTGATGTGAAGGGGGCAGGTCCCGGATGGTGAGGGTCCTTAGTGATTTATGCTGCCTTCTTGAGGCACCACCTCTTGAAGATATCCTCAGTGGTGGGAGGGTTGTGCCGTGATGGAGCTGGCTGAGTCTACAACCTTCTGCAGGCCCTTTCATTCCTGCACATTGGAGCCTCCATACTGGCAGTATGTCAATTGATATTCATTGATATAATTGACATTATTTGAAAAAGCTGGGCCTGAGCACTGATCACTATAGCAGCCCTTGGTTACTGTCTCCTACTCGAAAATGATCTGTCTAATTCTACTCTTCAGTTTGTGTGTGTGTTAATCAATCCCCAAACTACTCCAGTATAGTTTTACTTTCAGTAATGAGAATATAAGATAAGATAAGACCTTTATTAGTCACATGTACATCGAAACACACAGTGAAATACATCTTTTGTTAGTGATTTTGGGGGCAGCCCGCAAGTGTCGCCACGCTTTCCGGCGCCAACATAGCATGCCCGTAACTTCCTAACCTGGACGTCTTTGGAATGTGGGAGGAAACCGGAGCACCTGGAGGAAACCCACGCAGACACGGGGAGAACGTAGCCCAGACAGTGCCAGATTTGAACCCAGGTCGCTGGCGCTGTAAAGCATTATGCTAACCACTATGCTACCGTGCCTTATTGAAGGGAAATATTGAAGGGAAAAGTAGATAAGAGTGAAGAAGGAGAAGCAGAGCAGAAACTAGAAGTGATACTTTGGAGGGAAAGTGAGGAGGAGCTGTCAATGCGGTTTTGGGACAGAGGAAGGAAGACAATGCAAGTTTTTATGATGGATTTTTAACTGGCTTTTAACTGTGAGGGAAATGGAAGATTGCCAGTATAAATTGAAGGGGCCTGAGGAAGCGGGCAGAGCCAACATGAACTGAGTGAGATTAATAGGTATTGGTTTGAATGTGAGAAGGAAGGAAAGTATGTCTTATCTGAGTTGGTGGAAGAGTGGTGTCATAGTCTGGGGAGCTAGAGAAGCTTCACGTATTTCTACATAAATGGAGGAGCTGAACAGGATATTATGTCTCTTTGATCTGAGTTTGGAGGGGATAGGGTTGTCCATCAAATTAAATCTAGGGAATGCTGGATTTGGTGGATGAGGTGACCCACGGGGTAATGATTCATGCGATTATTTTTCCAATCTTTAAAAGGAATAACAGTTGTAATGTGCAGTCCATTAAAGGCAAACAAATTGCACAATTCATTTTTGTATCTTAATAGTCTGAACGCCTTAATTGGATTCCAGTAAGTAAATTACTCTGAGATCCATCTGTATAAAATTTCAATCTCTTGTTCAATTACAGCCAGTAATTCACCTAGTATACGTACAAATTTAAATTTACTTAGATATGCTTCAGTTGATTTTTATCAACTTCGTATGATCAGTGCATTCTATTCATGCATTTTGGTTGTTGAAGGGACAGGAGTAAATGGGTCCTATTTTAGTTCAGCTGCCTGGTACCAGTGAGGCACCATAGGAATCAACACAGGGGCCTCCACTTATCAAAATCTACATGATCAACTTAGATAAAAAGACAGATTTAAAGTTTTCTGATGATATAATAATATGTGGGAAAAAATAAGGTGTGAAGAGGGCTCAAAATGGCTGAAGGGGTTTATTGGTATTGGTTTATTATTGTCACTTGTACTGAGGTACAGTGAAAAACTTGTCTTGCATACCGATCGTACAGATCAATTAATTACAGTGCAGATACATTGAGTTTGTACAGAGTGCAATGAGGTGGTACAGATAAAAACAACATTACTCAGAGTACAGAGTAAAGTGTCACAGCTACAGAGGAAGTGCAGTGCAGGTAGACAACCAAGTGCAAGGTCACAACAAGGTAGATTGTGAGGTCAAGAGTCCATCTCATCGTATAAGGGAACCGTTCAATAGTCTTATCACAGTGGGATAGAAGCTGTCCTTGAGCCTGGTGGTATGTGCCCTCAGGCTCCTGTATCTTCTGCCTGATAGGAAAGGAGAGAGGAGAGGAGAGGAGAGGAGAGGAGAGGAGAGGAGAGGAGAGGAGAGGAGAGGAGAGGAGAGAGAATGACGTGGGTGGATGGGGTCTTTGATTATGACCTGTCTAATTCAACTCTCCATTTTGTGTGTGTGTTAATCAATCCCCAATCCATTAATCAATTAATCAATGCATTTAGTGAATGGATTGGAAGGTGGCAGGTGAAATATGATTGGAAAATTTCAGGTTATTTCACTTAAGTTGGAGGAATAGAGATAGAATATTTCTTAAATAGTGAAAAATTAATATATGTTTTCTATACAGGGATCTTTGAGTAGTGGTAAACAAAAGGCAGAAAGCAAACATAAAAGCAGAGCAAGCAATTATGAAGGCTACTGCTGTGTGTCCTTCATAACAACTGGAGGTGCAGTTTTGACCTCTAATTAGGGAATGATGTATTTATTGTGGTGTTCGTGTAGTATAAATTATCTAAATTGAGTCCCAGATGAAGATGATGTTTCTTAAGGAGAAACTAACTAATCAACACTTTCAGATAACAAGGCTTTCCAGTTTGTATCAGCACTAACCAGTTCTGATGACCTGTAATGTTAACTTTTTCTGGCTCCACAGATGCTGACTGACCTGCTGAGTATTTCCGACATTCTTTTTTATTTGAACAAATAAAGGAACAAATGGAATGTCAGTGATAGGGGGAGAACTAGAGAAATTGAACAACACAAGTGATTCTGCAGGTATTAGATCAATACCGACTCTCAGCCATCATCATCATTACTTGTGTTCTTCAATTTCTCTAGGTCTCCCCCATCACTGACATTCCATTTATTCTCTTCACTCCTCCCCTTCTCTGCAGCTTATTTGATTTGATTTCTAAATTTCCCTATTTTTGAGGAAAGCTCATTGACCTGAAAAGTTAACTGTTTCTCTCTCCGCCAATGCTGCTCGACCTGCTGAGTGTTTTCAGAGTTTTCTGTTTTTATTTCATCCATTTGTTAACTCTCTCATTTTGGTTTAGGAATTGTGAAGCTTGACCGAGGAGACGAGCTGGAGCTTCTGTTACCAAGCCGTCCAAATGCTCAGGTATCCATGGAGAAAGATTCAACATTCTTTGGTGCCATACAACTTTTATGAATCAACTGTTTGAGAGCACAGTGAGTGTCAAAAGTGGGGTAATACTACCTGAGTTTTCAACTCTCTGACTCTCTACATTTTGATCAACGAACACAAAGTGATGATAAACAAGGGGGTAGATTTCTTCAGTGTCACCACTGGATGTGAGTTATCTGTGGTACCAAGATCTTCAATTGCCACTCCCTCACTGAACTATGTTACATTAATTTTAATTTTGGGTGTAATGTAGTGCACCTCCTCCCTCACTTCCATCACATGCAACAAGTATTTCATTTTCGTGTGTTACCTAATTTCATAAACACAACTTTCCAGTGCCGGCATTTTTTCCAAATCTTTGTATGTGCATTGCCAGGACTGCATTATTGTAATGAATTGCCTAATAGATATACGGTGGATGTTCCTGGGAGTTATCCATTGTGGTATGACCTGTTATCCAGATCTTTAAGGAGCTACTGATCTGCCTTCTGGCTGAGAGTTGCAGTGACTCACTGCTGGTCTTTTCTAACTCCTTCTTTAACAAGCAAGTTAGTTGCGGGGGAGAAGGACCAGAAAAGATAAGATGATATCTTTATTAGTCACATGTACATTGAAACACACAGTGAAACACATCTTTTGCGTAGATTGTTCTGGGGGGCAGCCCGCAAGTGTCGCCACGCTTCCGGCGCCAATATAGCATGCCCACAGCTTCCTAACACGTACGTCTTTGGAATGTGGGAGGAAACCGGAGAGCAGTGTAAAGTTATAAATCACATGAATCACAATGCTGCCAAATATATGACATGGCCATGCATTTTGATACACCTTATTATTAACATCATTAAGTAGTGTGTGTCCGATCAGTATTGATGAACATAAAGTTCCGCTATTGTCTTCCGTTTCCACCACAAACAATGTCACCAAGTTCTGACTATCCCTGACAACAATTTGAGGCTGTTTAAAACCGTGGTTATTTAATCCTGTTCCAATGCTGTAGCTGCCTACTTCCACATCCATAATACTGGTTGGTTCTAACTCTGCCTCACTTCATTATTTATCCAAAGCACTCACTTATGACCTTCTTGCTTCTAATTTTTTGACAAATTAATTTTCCATTTTAATCTCCATCCAAAGTTCTGATGCCCTCATCATGACTCACAATGTACCTGTCCAAGGCCATAAGGATGAGAAATCATTCCCTAAACATCTCTCTCACTCTCTCGCACTCACTTTTTAGCCATAATATGTCCTAATATCTCCTTGTATGGCTCCATAATGGTATCAAATTTTGTTCCTCTTGAAGCACATTGGGATAATTTACTACATTTAATGTACTGTATGAATGAATGTTGTTGGCTGTAAATAAAATATTTTGTTGCTTTTTCCATGAAGCTTTATTAATATAAATGGTTTCCTACATTATTCTCTAATTATGCACATATATAAACAAATGTATGCAAATTAGTATTAATTTACATGTCTGTTGTGTACTCATTTAGTTGTACGTTGCTGATGCTGATTGAAATAGCACATATGCTGATGTGCTTTTTCAATGTGCCATGATTCCATATCGATAACCACATCTTGAGTTCTTAGTATCAGTTGGGCCAGCAACCGAACACATCTGTAGAAAGGGAACTGAAGCAGGATGTTTGCATGTAATATCCTGAACATTAACTGTGGCATTGGCAAATACTACGAAGCAGAATGAGCAGGAGAAATGAAGTAACAAGAGTAAATTCTGGACATATTTACAACATTTGTATAACCGTGCCATTTATATAAATTAAGAAAGCTCATTTTCATTTATAATTAGAAAATCATAATTGATCTTTATCTTACTGTCTATGTGTGAAAGCTTCACTTAGACATGATTAGCATAGAACTTCAAATTCACATTTCCAAATGAGCCTTGGCTAATAATGTCCTTGTCTCTATTGAATAAAAATGGCATAGAACCTGTTAATATAGAAAAGGGTGAGAATCCTGTGAATTTCCAGAACGTGAAACAAAACTTCTGCTACTGTTTCAAGAGCAATCCATTGTCAAAACTAATTATGGCAAACAGTTAATAACTGCATCTTAAGATAACATTCACTTTGCATTAGGCCCACCAGTAAGGCAGTCCTGTGCTGCATCATGACTCATACAGTGCTGATGTAAATGTTTGCACTCACATACTGGCACAGTCCTCACATGGTTTACTGTCAAGTAACTAAGTAGAAGAATCTATTTTTATCTTTGGGTTTGCGTAAAGCATAGTTACATTCTGTCACTTTTTGTTATGTATGCTTTGTTGGAGCAGAAGTTAATCTACATCTGATTTGATCAGAACTTTATGACTCCACTTCTTCATCAATCCACCAGAATTAAAGGTGATACATATTGTAAATCTAACAGGACAGGAACTCTTTCTTATCTGCCTCTTCGGAGAACTTAAATGATTTTATGACTAGAATTTTGATGTCCATCAAGATGTACTTAACCCTTGACCTATCTACTGCATTAAACAAATCTCTCTCTTTCAATCAGTTAACCTCAATCCAATCAAATATTAATTTATTTACCCTTTCACCTTTAAAATTTCTACATATTTAATATATCTCTCCAGACCATTAATCCCTTCCATCTACTCTGCCTTCTTTCAATTACTTCATCCTTCAATTCGCCTAATCTCTCAGTATACAGTACCTCTGTGATTTATTCACTTATCCACTTGACTGGTTCACTTTCAAACTATCCTCATTGTAATCATGTTGCCCCCTACTGTAGTGGCAACCCCAGGCCCCCATTGTCTCAGTTAGATTATGTGTGAGAATTCAATCTCTCACTCATTTCACGTAGCTCTATGCCACTATCATCTGATTTCACGTTCACAGCCACTATATCAGATACTACCATTTTAGAGGATATGTACAGAGCTACATGTGGTGAGACACTGGGCACAGGTGGCCTGCAGCAGTAACAGGGAGAAGGGATAGTGTGGGCAGCAATTTTTGGAGGGTAAGTTCATTAGCAGTGGATTTAAGTGAGGATTTGGATGATTTAGGTAGAGCCGTTAAAAAGGTGGCTTATAGGCATGCACAGATAAAATGCCTGGTGCAAAGGTCAGCCTGTCCGACAGCATGTCTTCAATGTCCAGGAGCATGAAGAAGCCCAGCAACTATTGGCAACAGGTCTAAAGCAGTGTCTGTAAGCCCAACTCTTCCATTGGTCAACTCCACTTGCACGCACGAGGACCCAACTATGATCCAGAGTCTGATGGCTAACTTTGCAGCTTCCATTACACTTCCTCGTGCAGCCATTGTGTATTGCCAGGACAAGCTCAGATTGCTGCTATCATGGCTGATGATCATAACCAGCAGGGATGGTTACAGTCCATGGTGAACTATTCTAGTTAGCAGCCTGGCCTTCTAGTCACCGACTGGTTGAGGTCATTCTCCAAAGCTACCTGTGCTTTCCTGCATTAAAGTGAGTAGGTCATCAGCGACAGTGCAGCCACCGGAGGAGCAGCATGTGGGAACACTGGAAACAAGTACACATAAGATGACACCAATGGAAGGCGTAAGATGATTAATTGTCTTTAGTATGGAATGTGGATATACTCCCATTATAAATTTGGTCTGTAACGTTTATTTCGTCATAGTGGACAGTCAGACACTATGATTGCCTGTGACAGAGGGAAGGGAGGATCTGAGACTGTTGATGAGGAGGGAATTAGGATTGTAGTTATTAGAAATGCATTCGGAAGAGTTTCACATCAACAGCCTGAAGAGCAAGGGACTGTCTAGCTTTCTTCCTCCCCTTTCCCTTTTCCACTTTGTCTTCAGCTATTTAATGTAGAGTTAGTGGTGAGGGCTGTACAGAGTTGTAGAGCAGGCAGCAGACCACTAGCAATCTTGACACATGCTCTGCGATCCTGACACCTGCTCTGTGGGGAAATGCAGGGATAGCCCAAGGAGCAGATGCAATTAGTCACATGTACATTGAAACACACAGTGAAATGCATCTTTTTGCATAGTGTTCTGGGGGCAGCCCGCAAGTGTCGCCACATTCCATGTGGCAGTATAGCAGTCATTATGTACCTGCTATCCATGTGTGCATGGTTGTGTACTGGAGTTATCCGTGGCCAATGCTTGTCACACAGTCGCCTGTCATTTGTTGAAATGCAGATGGGAAAGTGGACTGTCACAGAATGACGGCATCATTGCTGCAACAAATTTACAGGCACTGACTGACTACACAGCTGCTAGCTATTGAGGGAAATCCCTTTTGGTTATGGAATAAGGCAGAGCTGACATGCAGGACACACAACGTGACGTGCATGCAGTGAATTATATCCTACAATCTTCACCATCTTGAGTGCTTTCTCTGCTTGCTAGCAAGAGAAAATAAATCATGGACAGCCTTCTTTGAATAGAGAGCTTTAGTAACCTCTCCCTTATAACAACAGATCATAAATCTGCAATGTTGTAAATAACAGCAACTTCAGCCTGGAAGCAGTCAGAAGGATAAAAAGTTCATTGTCACAATCACCTTGACAGCTACTGTTGATGGGCTCCTTGCCCTCTCTGATGATGCACCTAAATTTACAACAATGGACGTTTCAGCGAGGTCAGGCTTTGGAAGCAGAATTGCGCACACATTGTTCCTTACTGAGGAATTGTTGTCCAAGCATTGGGGGATTGTTGCCTCTGGCTGAAACCCCTTCCCTTCCCTCTTCTACCATCCCCTTCTATCAGTTTTTCCATGTACTATGTCACCTGTGCTAATTCTCCTAATTGTGCTGTCTTCCAAAGGATATGTTATCAATGTCTGGGATCAAATGGCTTGTGCAGAATCCTGAATTCATCAGAAAATGTTTCAGCATCTGCCACACCATTCCCTGTAAATTTCTGTAACAAGACATCTCCATAATCACAAAAAAATATAGAATCTCAAAAGGAGCAATGGCAACTAACCTGTAGAGCATGGGTGATCCTTTAGAGCTTAAGGCAGTGGGAGGTGGGAAGTGTGTTAGGTAAGTGCATTAGATAAAGCATTCAAGTCCAAATGGTAGTGCTGACATCAAATTAGTGTTGCACACTGATTTAGCATCACAACCTTGCCTATTCTGCAGTGTATTCAGTGCTAGCACCCTTACAAGAATGGCAGATTTGTGATATGTGTCATTAATGTATTATAGACTCCACTTTGTTAACTTAACAGTGCTTGACCCCTCAAAGGCCACTGCAGATTTGAATTCCATGCTAAAAGAGTTAACAAGTTAATATTTAATTCCTGATGCTACCAAAAGATGGCAGTAACACAACAGACTATATACATATGTAACTTGCATTTATTCTGGAGTGCAACAGGGTAGTATCCAACGTATATCCTGCAAACCTACTGATTGCTAGATGCATTGAAATATGTAGATCCTTGGAGAAACTGCACTGTTTTGATAAGGTGTCCCAGACCTGAGGTGTTAACTGTTTCTCTTTCCACAGATGCTGCCCAACCTGTTGAGTGTTTTCAACACTCTTTTTATTTCAAATTTCCAGCATCTACAGTTCTTTCTTCTTCTGCACTGGGATTACACTGACATCAAGTTACATGCTTTGCACAACCACCACTTCTGTACATCTAAAGCCATGCAGTAATGAGAATAAATAATGGACATGAGAAAGGAATAAGGATTATAGAGAGAATAGGGTGCTGAAGATATGGCCCAAGAAATATGGTTCAGATGTTTTTGAAAGCAGGACCCCAGATGGCAAAATGGGAGGAGTTAGTTCCAGTTTGGGGAATGACATTGACTATCAAAACAGACACCAATGGTGGCATAAAGCAAATGGAGAAGGTGAAACTACAGCTTCAACAGAGGATCAAAGGGTATGGATGAGGTGTGTGACTAGAAGGATTACTGAGGTAGATTAAAGGCAACATTTGAAATTATTAAAAATTGCTTCATCAGCTGCCAAACAATTTCTTGTAAATGCAACTTGAAACATCCACCCATAAATCACAAAATTGCAGAACCCCAGGAACAAGCAATGGGAACTATCTTATAGGTTGTGGATGATTCCCTGGATAGCACTTGTTACAGGGGTTGCTGGAACGGTGATGTTACATGAGGGCATTAGTTGGAACACTGAATTCCAAAATTGTGCTGCCAGTTTCAAATCAGTGTTGCACTGAGGGATTTAAAATGAGAATAAGAATTTGAAGGTGATCCAAAGAGACAAAGGAATCACTAGCGATTGGCCAAGACAAATGTGATAGAAGGTCATGATATTTTAACCACAGTTACTGTAAGTTGTAAATGGTGGTGGGTCAGGAGAGCCAGCTATATGTGTGTGTAAATAGGCCATGTGCCATCTTTATAACAGAGTTAGACCAGGAACATCTGAGGAACATCCTAACCATCTGAGGAACATTCTAACCATCTTGAACTGCAGCAGTCTGAAAAGGTGGCTCAGGGTTGCCTCTTCAAAAACAACTGGGAATAGGTGGTAAATGTTGAAGTTGCCACAACACCTACATCCCAAAAATGAGTAAAAGCAAAATAATTTTATATCCGTCATTTCCTCTATGATTTTTATAAAATGATGTTACAGAAAGCCAGCTCTCTCTTGCTTTTCAACCAGCTGGACCCAGATATTTTCATTTGCGTGCTCTGCAACGTGTGAAGGAAGGTGTGCAATGGTAGTTCAGTCGTGCCTGAGGCCCACTGGAGTTTGCACCTTCAGATCCATAACCAAACCATTGTGACTCTGATAGAGGACACAACGCCCACTGAGCATCACTTAACAAACTAACTTCTAGACTCATCTTCACAAGCCACTTCAGTGGGTTGATTTCAGAGATTATATAACATTGAAGATTCTCCAAATCCTGCTACTTTGAGCTAACCAGTGCAAAATTTCTCTCTTTGATATCCAATATTTCCAATAATCCACCCAATTATCCAGGCCCACCGAAACTTTTATGAACTATTAGCATCCTGAAAATCATTGTGGTTCCTTGGGGAAAAGGCAATTTTATCTCAGCTGGTTCTCTGAATATTAATCAGATAAAATCAGGCAATTTCACAAATCTCAGCCAGCATTATGATTCATGCTAACTGGTGTTGTGCAACCTCTCAATGCCATGGTAGACCTTGATTTCCTCTGGTCCTTCTCAAGAGCTACATTTCACAGAATTGGTCAGCCCAGGACAAGGAGAATACTTTCAAGGGACATTAACATATTCAGCAGTATTCTTGTGCACCAGCTGGATATGATAGTGAGTTAGAAGGGGTTACATGTGATGAAGTTGATCTTCTGGTCCTTTTATGATTGCACAAGTGCAGTCTATAATGGAAGCTACCATGGGTACAAATGGTAGAACCCTCTCATTCTAATTACTTGTCTAAGGGAAGCTGATGTAATGGTTAGGCGTAAACAAGGAGAACTTTGGCAACCTGCAATAGAAACAGAAAATGGTGGAGCCAACTCAGGTTAGCCAGCTTCTGGAGAAAGGGAAATAGAGTTAACATTTCAGGTTGAAGGCTGCCCGTCAGAGTTGGGAAAGTGAGGCAAGTTAAGTTTGAAGGTGCAGAGAGGATACAGTCATAGAGTCATAGACTTACACAGCATGGAAACTGGCCCTTTGGCCCAACTCATGCTGACCAAGCTGTTTACCTAAGAATGGGAGAGGGATGGATAGGACAGAGAGAATATCTTTGATATGATTTGAAGCATCTATGTATTGTTTGGTGAAGTGGATGACATCTGCTGTAATCCTGGAAGGAATCTGAGCCAAAAAAAAAATAAGAGTAGTGGTAATGGCAGAGCTTGTAAAATGGGCCATCAGGCAGCAGATTCCATTACAGAATAATAAGTAGATCAGCAACAGACTGTCTTGTAATGTGGAACTTCCAGTTGCAATACCCTTCAGTTTTGTACAAATGAAACCAATGGTCCGTGGCGCTATGGACTGTGTAAGGCAATCTACAAGCAGCAGTTCACAACTCAAGGCCTACCTGCTACTTGGTCTTCTTCCATCATGAGCAAAAGCTAAAAACAACATTTGTGGTAACTTGCGAATGCATAATTGGAAGAGAAGCATCTGCAAATGCATAACTGCTTGGAAAAGCAAACACAGATTGTTATAATCTAAGTACTTGCAGATGAGTGCCTCTTTAAATATAGCTTTCAGTAGTCGATCAGTTTACTCAACTCCACAGGTGTCACTTAGTGGGTTCACCACTAGGTGGGACATCTGACTCAGCCAGTTGAAATTACGTTGGGAGTCTAATTAGATCAAAGAAGCCTGATTTGCATCTAATAATGAGCCACTTGCCTATGTCTGGC
Source organism: Pristis pectinata (assembly GCF_009764475.1). Lineage (NCBI taxonomy): Eukaryota > Metazoa > Chordata > Chondrichthyes > Rhinopristiformes > Pristidae > Pristis > Pristis pectinata. The sequence continues at coordinate 87,899,602 of NC_067412.1, forward strand.
ATGCATGTAGGATTTTTGGATGTAAACGGGAAATACGTTGGAATTCTTTGCCTCTGCCAGGATTACATTTAGATCTTTTTTGTGTAAAATTATAGTGGAGACTGATCCAATGCACAAGGCATCTTGTCAATTTCAGCAGGAACAGAAAGGTATCATTAACAGCTTCCTTTGCACTTCCTGATGAGAAAATCAGCCAACTTTATAGTTTCCTCTTGTAAAACTTCCAAGTCCTTTAGTGCCAGTGAAACTACAATAGGAAGTTATGTTTTTTAATACTTTGAGAGATTTCATTGAGGCTACACCACTCTACAAAAGCTTATTTCCTGACCTTTGTTGTACAAAGGAAGTCTCTTTCCAGTAACGCATGCAAAGTAGGAAGGTGAAAAAGTATTTTCTCTGATGTGTATTTTTACTATTCCATACGAAAACAAGAGTTTTTTTTCTTTTCATCTCTCCTTCTTTAATAAGTATCGAATCTCTTGAACTATATATATATCAATAAATACCAATAATTCCAAAAAAACTTTAAAATAAATTCCTGTTTAGTCTATGTGCCACTGTGTGAAGCAGGAATAATATACAACCAAGTCGATCAGGAATTCATAGTGAGACTGGCGAAAGATAGGATGCTGCTCAGAATGTTCTACAAATCATGATAAACCAGATTTCACAAGTTTGTCAAAACTAGTTACAACATGACTTCCCAGCTTTTATACTCAATGCCCCGATCAATGAAGGCAAGTATACTATATACCTTCTTTACCACCCTACCTACTTGTGTTGCCACTTTCAGGGAGCTATGAACCTGCACCCCAAGATCTCTCTGTACATCTAAGCTCTTAAGGGTCCTGTATTTACTGTATACTTTCCTTTGATCTCCCAAAATGCAATACCTCACATTTGTCTGGATCAAACTCCATCTGCCATTTCTTCACCCCAAGTTCCAACTGATCTATATCCTGCTGTATCGTTTGACAATCTTCCTCAGTATCTACAACTCTACCAATCTTTGTGTCATCTGTGTACCTACTATTCAGACCACCTACATTTTCATCCAGATCATTTATATATCACTAACAACAGAGGTCCCAGCACTGTGGAACAGCAATGGCACAGTGGAGCACCACTGGTCACAAACCTCTATTGGAGAAACATCCATCCACCACTTTATTCTGTCTTCTACGACCAAGCCAATTTTGTATTCAGCTTACCAACTCACCACGAATACTTATGTGACTTAATCTTCTGGACAAGCCCGCCAAGAGGAACCTTGTCAAATGCTTTAATAAAGTCCATGTAGACAACATCCACTGCCCTACCCTTGTTAATCATTGTTGTCACCCCTCAAAAAACTTAATCAAATTTGTGAGACAGGACCTCCCCAGCACAAAGGCATGCTGACTTTCCCTACTAAGTTTATGCTTTTCCAAATGTGAGTAAATACTGTCCCAAGAATCTCCTCCAAAAATTTCCCTACTACTGATGCAAGTTCTGCTGGCCTATAATTTTGTGGTTTGTCCAGTTGTCCTTCTTAAACAAAGGAACAATACTGGCTATTCTCCAGTCTCCTGGGACCTTGCCTGTGGCTAAAGAGGATACAAAGATTTCAGTCAAGGCCATAGCAATTTCTTCCCTTGCCTCCCTAGTATCCTGAGATAGATTCCATCAGGCCCAGGGGACTTACCCATCTTAATGTTTTTCAAGAGATCCAACACCTCCTCCTTCTTAATATTGACGTGCCCGAGAATATCAACATCTCCCTCCCTGATCTAGGTGGAGGTCTTCTATTTTGTGGATGTTAATCGGAAGAAACATTCTCTTGTGTACTCATACTTCAGTGATTGTGACTCTAATCATACACTAAATGGTCGACTCATGTTCCTATCTGCATGGGCCTATCAAAATCTAGTCGTTAGTAATCAAACAGATTTATTGACAATGATGTTTGAAGGCTTTAGCTTGATTGACCCTGCAAAATTCTTTTCACTAACAAGTTAATGGCGGAGTCCCATAATTTAGACTAGTCAAATAATAGCTTAAAATGTAATACTAATCAGGTCCAGTATAAACATAATTATATTGCTTGATCAGGAGAACTTCCAAGTAAATTTAAAGCATGTATTCAAATATAGCGTCACTGATGCTTGATGGAGATATTGAGCTCAGCAATGAGTAACTTGCTATTTATAAGCGGTGCGTATATTGCATCTACAAGAATAGAAACTAATGCACTTACAAGCCATATAAATACCAGACATGAGTGAATTGTCACATGTTTCTGATGTTTACAGGAACTGACACAGAAATGTACATGGACCATGTGGTATAGCTAGGAATGAATATTCAACAGTTATTTGCACACATACACAGGATTTGAAACAAACTATACCAGACATGAGTGATTTATCTGTTGTCAGTGAATGTGGACCACACATATAGTTGCAAAAACATACAAATTAATTAGTGATCCAATCAAAAGTGCACTGTCAATTCACTTTGGAAGAATCACCGTACAATAACTAAGTTGGCTTGTAACAATTGGTAAGAATATCAATGCTCATAAAAAATTAGGGTAAATCCTAGATTTGCATCAATGCACTTGCTTACTTTTTTTGGGAGCTTGTTTCCTTTCATGTAGCTATTACTTTTCTGGAATCTCCCCACCTCAAGGTTAAAAGGAGTAAAAATAAAAAGTCTGAAAACAGTTCCTGACTTATATAGAGCATGGGGAACTCTGAATTGTAGAACTGCACCCAGTAACTACACATTACAAAGTGTACTCAAGAGAAAAGCTTAGGTTCCAAGGCATATTGGTTCATATTGATGAATCTAGGTGAAAGGGGAAGTCCATGATGCAAAACAATTTGTTGGGAACAGTAGAAAAGAAGACAAAGTAAATGAGAAGGTACTGATGTCATCAGGTTACAGTATGATTGCCCTAATATTGGGGTACTCAGCATCAGACTGGCAATATGATCCAGTCAAGTATTGGAATATTAGACTGACAGATGGTAGAACAGGTTGGAAAATTAATTTACCACATCAAATTGCTGATAGGACATGGATTCAAAACCCTGATGCTTCATCCTGCAAGCTGTTGTGAGCCTATATCTGAGGTAGATGCATTAATAGAGACAAAGTTGTTTGTGCACTTCCTTCATAAAGCAACTTTAAAAGCAGCATTAACTATTGATTTTCACATTCATCATGCATCCTATGAACAAATAGAGGCTACAACTTTCAGGGAAAGATTTCAGTGAGCAATACTCTTCAAAAAGAGTGAAATTATTCTGACAATTTTAAACAAGTATCACCTTCCAGCAACTCATTACCAGTCAATATAACCAAAGATGACCAGTCAGTGGATGAGGAATGCCGTCTGTTGTCAAGGCCATCAAAGGATGAAGGGGAAAAAAAACCCTATTCCATAGCATTTTATCATCGAACATCTGTGGATGTTTGCATAAATTCAAGAAGAGTTTGATTATTTTAGAAATCAGTATCAGCATCAAAAATTATTTGGCTAAAAGGTTGATACAATTTAAAACTTTCTCTACTAAGTTCAGTCTCACCTCAGAATTTTGTTCCTTGCTGCATCAATAATCATAGAGTTGGTATTATTTTGTATCCGTTAAAAGGTAGTGCCATCTTGTGTACGTAGGTTGTACTTAGATTATTCCACAAAGGGCTGATTAACTTATAACTTCCCCGTCTAGACTGAGTAATCCCGAGGTTAGAGCTGAAAATAACGAAATGCTAATTCACTACACCATCAATTTCCATACTGTGTCCTGTTCTAAAAGCTGAAACTCTTCCCCTTATTTAAGGCCACAAAGCAACATACCTCTCTGTGTTGAGAGATACTAAGGTGCAACTAAAACATAAAGTGCTGGAAATATTCTGCAGGCCAGGCAGCTTCTGTGGAAAGAATGAAACAGATTTAATGCTTTAGCTCTGAAATAAAAACAGACCTGCTGAGGTTTTCCAGTATTTTATGTTTTTATTTCAGAGCTCCAGCATCTGCAGTTTTATTAATTTTTATTAAGTTGCAACACTGTGCTATGATGATGACATATACCTCATTACCATGCCATGCTGCCGTACATTGTACACCAGTTACCACACCATTCCACTGCCTTCAAACCATGCACTTAATTCAAAAAAATTTACATTGAATTAAAGTGGCCCAAGATCTTTTTAAGATTTCAACATATGACTCTATCATTAATGCCAAATCTCCAATTATGACTCTGCAGAAAAAAATTAAACAAAAATTAAGAACAAAATTAAAATTCCTCTAACACATTTACTGTATATCACAGATAGCACAAACTGAAACAAGAACATACATTGGGATCTTGTACAGCAATATTTAGAAAAGATGAGGGAGCTGTCTTTCAAAAACAAGCTCCCCAAATGGCACCTCTCTAATGAGAACATCTCAATGCCTATGGATGTTCAACTGGTCAAAACCACCCTCTGACAGTAAAGGTCCAAGAAAGGACATGGGAAATGTGAACTGCTTTTCTTATTGCAGGAGCCACCTCCCAAGGAAGATAGACATTGATGATGAAAATCACAATTGCCTTCAGTGCATCAGTACAGCCTTTGGCCATCTGAGGAAAAGAGATTTTTTAGATGAAGATTTCAAGCTAGGCACAAAGCTCATGATCTCCCAGGCAGCAGTCATCTCTGCCCTTCTGAATGCCTGTATCATGGTCTACCTACCTACAGTCGGCACTTCAAAACATCGGAGAGATAACTTCTTATCCAGCCAGTGGATTTAGAGGACTTTGCTGTCCCCCATGGAGTTCCCCAAATTGACTGGCGGGATAAGAAGACAAACATCAATGTCCTCTCCAGATGAACATCACCAGCACTGAGGCTCAGCTGGCTTCGATGGACAAGACATGTCTTTCTCCTGCCCATCATTAGATTCCTGAAACAGACAATCTATGCTGAGCTTCGTCACTGCAAGAAGTTAGCAAGTGAACAAAGGAAATGATTTGGGAATGCTCTCAAAGCCTCTAGAAAAAGTGTAACATCCATACAGACTTGTGAGAATCCCCAGCCCTTTGACTGCCTAAAATGGAGAGGATTAATTGGGATGGCACTGTGAACCGAATTCATATGGTGGGAGCACAAAAAAGATTGGCATAGATGATGGGAAGAAGTGAACCAGCTCTTGTACTATCCACCTGCCCATCTATCAAGCATATCCTGCCCCACCTGAATCAGAGTCTGCCAGTCCCACCTTGCCCCTCAATTGAATACCCAGAAAACTGAAGTTAGAAGCAAATCATCCTCAATCCTGAGAGACTGCCTAAGGAAGAGGTGGGGAGATATTGGTTTGCCTATCTTGCCAATGAATCTGGAGGATTTTACAGAGACAGCATTGTTCTAGTGACGTGCCTGATTTTCACACAGTGCCTCCTGGCCACCACAGGTCATTCATTAGTAGAGAAAGTAGTGAAACTATTCCTCTGGATCTTCCCAATGTGCCTCTTAAATGGCCTCAAGATGGCTCTGTGAGGGAGAAGTGGAACAGAGATCTAAGGACTGCTTATCTGTTGGTATAGGGGCATTTAAAATAGTTATGGAAGTAATGTGCAGTGATCTTGCTGCACTTCTGCTTATTTTACATTCTGAATACTGCAATGCATGTGACTAAACCTGGGCAGTTACAATGTACATACCTAACATTAACATATTATTCCATGCCATTTTATTTATCTTTTAAATTTACAGTGTTGGTTTCTATGATCAACATTGGCCGAGAAATTGTTTGCATAGTTATCAGATACCAGAGGAAGGTTTTTTACCCAGAGAGTGGTTGGGGCATGGAATGCGCTGCCTGGGACGGTGGTGGAGGCAGGTACATTGGTCAAATTCAAGAGGTTACTAGATAAGCATATGGAGGAATTTGAAATAGAGGGATATGTGGGAGGAAGGGGTTAGATAGTCTTAGGCGAGGTTTAAAGGTCGGCACAACATTGTGGGCCGAAGGGCCTATATTGTGCTGTACTGTTCTATGTTGTCTAAACAAATGGTTCTGTGCAGGTGATATATGCAGTTCCCAACCCTAGGTGTTTGAGCACCCATTGGGAAATTCAACTCCTAACTTTGCAGTGGAACAAGCCCTGTTTTTTTCTGATGTCAAACACTCCCAAATAAGACCATAAGACATAGGAGCAGAATTAGGCCATTCGGCCCATCGAGTCTGCTCTGCCACTTGATCATGGCTAATTTATTTTTCCCTCTCAATTCCTTTCTCCTGCCTTCTCCCCATAACCTTCGACACCGTTACTATTCAAGAATCTATCACCCTCAGCTTTAAATATCCTCAATGACTTGGCCTCCACAGCTGTGGCAATGAATTCCACAGATTCACCTCCCTCTGGCTAAAGAAATTCCTCTGAATGACTAAATTTGCCTCTAGCATTATTTTCACACTTACTGGTCAAAAAACTGAAAGTTCTTCTTTCTCCCACAGAAAAAAAAAGATCTTGATGAAGACTCTCGACCTGAAACGTCGACTACTTATTTCCCTCCATTGATGCTGCCTGACCTGCTGAGTTCCTCCAGCATCTTGCATGTGTTGCTCCAGATTCCAGCATCTGCAGAATGTCACAGATCGTTCTAACCCTTTTTCTCTTCAATCTGTGCGATTTAATGACCAACACTCAAACTACATTTTTATCCTCAGCGAGATTTGTGGCCACCCCCCCCCCCCACCCCAGTGACTTCAAATACAACCTCACATGTGTGCCCTTGGAGGTCAATGTTACAGTTATTCTCAACTTCCCAGCCTCAGAGCTGTTCTAGGCTGCTGCTAATCTCTACCACCTCTCCTGGTTTTCTGCTCAGCACTGCATTCAGGAGGTCACCCAAACTCTGTACTCAAAGTGAGAAGGCTTCTTACAGGCAGAATAGATATAGAGATCTGCCTTCATTGCAGCTATCCCCAAAATGGAGACACTCATAGGCTGTAATATAACTCCTCACAGAGACCCTCTTCATAACCTCCAGCCAGAAGTGCCCGGGTGTTGACCTGGAGGATCTCTGAGAACACCCTCCAAAGGACACGGCTCCCATACGTTCACCATCAGTCTATTCAGCTAACCTCTGACCCTCAAGAGCACCCTCCCACTCCCTTCCCAATACGGCAACATCCATTCATTAAGAACCAATATTTCCAAGTTGCTGGAAAAGTCGAGTTTATTACTGTCATATGTACAAGTACATGTATGCACAGGTGCAATGAAAAACCTACTTGCTGCAGCATCACAGGCACATAGCATAAGTGCTGCTTGTATTGTGGAGTGTGTCTTCAAGGGGTGGTTAAACTTCTGCAGCTGTAATGACTTGCGATAGATCAGCAGAATTGTTCTGCGCTGAAACTGACACAGCATGGAATTACAGAGAAAGCCAACAAAGCTACTCTCGTGAACCTCACTGTACCTACAGGACCTTTACAAAGAGGATCAGGGTGACACACAACACTGCCTTAATGCCATTAAAATGCATTGAAGCAATTTCTAGGCTACTGCGTTCGAACAAACTACTTTATAATTATAGCTACAGATCTTCTGGATGGGTGAGTTATTTTTTATTCATCTTTTCATTCACCTGTTTTTAAAAACTGAATGAATAAATGACACAATATGTTTTTTGACAAATTTAAATTTTTCCCCTCAGTGTTAAGCAATTGAAATACAGGAGGCTGGGTGGGCAGGTGGGAACAGCAAGGGAGAGGGGACCCACTGTTCCCATCTGCCCACCCCACCCTCCCTTATTTGGTTCCAAGCTCCACCTTCCTTTCCCACCAGCTTCCATCATCTGCAGCCCTTTGTTGCCTCCACCTATCTCCCAGCCTCTGTCGCTATTTCCACCCTCCTCTTCCCTACTTGACTCCATCTGCCTATCACCTCCTCGCCTAGATCCACCTACTGCTTGTCAGCTCTCGCTTCACCCTGCCCCCTCATCTCTTTGTACTGGCTTTCTCCCTCCACTTTTTCAGTCCAGATGAAGGGTCTCGATCTGTCCATCTCCCTCCACAGATGCTGCCTGACCCACTGAGATCCCCCAGCAGTTTGCTTTTTGCTCCAGATTCCAGCATCTGCAGTCTCTTGTGTCACATGTCCTGTTGAAATCACACGCCATCTCAACTTGGAAGTATATGTCTGTTCCTTTCTTGACAGTGAATCTAAATCCTGGAATCCCCTACCAACATGGACTTTATTAAAGCACATGACAAGGTTCCTCTTGGCGGGCTTTCCAGAAGATTAAGTCACATAAGTATTCGTGGTGAGTTGGTAAGCTGGATACAAAATTGGCTTGGTCGTAGAAGACAGAATGAAGTGGTGGATGGATGTTTCTCCAGTAAAGGTTTGTGACCAGTGGTGCTCCACTGTGCCATTGCTGTTCCACAGTGCTGGGACCTCTGTTGTTAGAGATATATAAATGATCTGGATGAAAATGTAGGTGGTCTGAATAGTAAGTACACAGATGACACAAAGGTTGGTAGAGTTGTAGATCCCCTACCAACAGCACTGTGGGTGCACCTTCATCATAGCTGTAAATCAATTCATGGTGGTGGTTCATCACAAGCTCCTCAAAGGCAACTAGTGGTGTCTAATAAATACTGGTCCTGCCAAGGATGTCTTCATTGCAAAAATAAATTTTTAGAAAATTGCCTTTTATGTCTGCACCATGGCAGAGGAAATTTACCCACAGTTATATTCCTGATTACCATTCAACGATGTCTGCTGGAAAATATTCATGTGTATGAAAATCCTGTTGATACATTTGAAGCACAACTCTTGAGGATTTCTACTACTGTCCATAGAATGATCCTCAAGGGGAGAAAATGGGAAGAGGAAATGAAACTAAAATCTGGATTGCCAGTTATTGCTGAAACAATGGAAGTTTTGCTGTTCTTCTTTATCGTCTAGGTTTGGTTGGGAGAATTATATCCTGAACTTGACCTTTATCAGACATGGCGTGTTCATGGATTTTTTTAAAAACTGTTAAGGGACAGTGAGCCTGACTCTATGAAACAGATTTCTGGAAAGAGCACAGCAGTAAGGTACAAAGTGTCCTGATTGAATCGGCATGGAACATCAGTCACTGAAATCACTACACAAATTATATCGTCATTGGAAGTTTATCTGCCATGGTTATAAAGCCTTTTCAATGGCAAAAGTTCAATGCTGAATAGTTCATAGTGATCAGTGAGTGATTAATGTTTCAAAGCATCAAGCTTTCAGGCTGTTCATATTCTCCATATTTTGCATTTTGTTCATTCCCTTGGAGTTGTTCCATTTTCTCCATCTTTCTGGCTGTTAGATTTCACATTCATTTTTGTTTCCTAGTAATTTCTTTCAGTATGGTGACATATTCAGAGCTAAATTTTACATATGAATAGTAACTGCCCTGCTGGTGAATTGGTGGTATCATCTTGATGCTATTGCATTTATTAATTGTTATTGTAAGTTATTCTGATACTTTTCCAATACCCCATGTGGTTAAATGGAGAAATTATATGATTCTGAACAATGGAAAAAATTAGGCATGGAAGGCCTGGAGTCCTGATGAAGGGTCTTGGCCCAAAACGTTGACTGTTCATTTCCCTTCAATAGATGCTGCCTGACCTGTTGAGTTTCTCCAGCATTTCGTGTGTGTTGCTGCAAAAAATGATCCCTTTTTAGAATATAAGGAGTAGACCTTGAGCCTGCTCTGCAAAGATTGATCCAGAGCCTTGTCCACCTTACCATCATACCCACACATATCTTTATTTCCCTACTGTTCAAAATTCTAACAACCTCAAGCCTTGAATATATTCAAGAGTAAGCACACATAACTCTTGGAAATGAAAATTCTGGATACGTATCTGTCTTAGTTCAGTTTCCACCCACATTCCAAAGATGTACGGGCTAGGAAGTTGTGGGCATGCTATGTTGGCGCTGGAAGCGTGGCGACACTTGCGGGCTGCCCCCAGAACACTCTACGCAAAAGTTGCATTTCACTGTGTGTTTTGATGTATATGTGACTAATAAAGATATCTTATCCAGTTCACAAATTTCTCCTCATCTCAGAACTAAACAGACAAATGCTCATCCAAAAACTGTCCTCAGTTCTCGATTGTCCAGCCTGAGGGAACAGCATCTAACCTGTCAATCTCTTTCAGAGAATAACTTCACAATTTCTCATGTCGTTTAAACCGTCTATATTCCTTTGCAGACTCTTTCATCATCACAGTTCCCTTTCCCACTTAGCTTTGTATCATCAGCAAAGCTTGATATGTAATCTCTTTGCACTTAAGTCATTTATATAAATTGCAAAGCATTGGACTGACTCCCATAACATTCCAAATCCATTGTGCTAGGTTGGCTATTCTAGGTTAAAGCAGTAAGAAAAATTAGTGAAAATGGACAGGCACAAGGCAGATAAAAGTTAATTGTAAAGGGATTCATTTTGGTTGGTTGAATGTACAATGTAAGCTAGATGGTATAGTTGTTTTTAATCAGGTGGAGAACGACGAGGCAATAAGCTTATACACAATAGCCTTTGAAAATGTAGAACAAAAAAATATTAAGGAGTATCCTTGGCAAAAGCAAGGAGGATATGCAAAACATTTAAAATTAGGGCGGCACGGTAGTGTAGCGGTTAGGCGCGACACTATTTACAGCGCCAGTGATTCGGGGTTCGATTCCCGTCGCTGTCTGTAAGGAGTTTGTACGTTCTCCTGTGTCTGTGTGGGTTTCCTCCGGGTGCTCCGGTTTCCTCCCACATTCCAAAGTAGGTTTAATTTGGGTTTAAAATGGGCGGCACTGGACTTGTTGGGCCAGAAGGGCCTGTTACCACGCTGTAAATAAAATTTTAAAAATTTTAAAATTTAAAAATTTAATTAAAAAAAGTTGAAGCAAACTGCCCAGATTCTGTGGTCACCAGCAAAATGATGCCTATGATGCTGACAATAAAAGCTTCTCACAAAGGGTCTGGAGTTTAAGCATCATCTTTTATAATTGCGGATTCAAGGTGATGTCTTCTATAGGGTATCTTAATATAAATCACATTGAAATTAGTCAAGAAGCTGTAATAAACAATGGAATATGCACATGGGGTTAAGGGAGAAAAGTAAGTACCAGGAAATCATTTTAAAAATTCTGTTAACATTTACCAATGTTATATATTATTTTGAAGAAATAAGATTCCTTCATTGTAAAATTAGCTTTCTTGAGCTCGGGAGGTTGACAGTAGTAAATATGACCAAGGACACTCAGTTTAAAACTCATTTACAGTATGTAAGTAATTGAAGCCCTCACAAAAAAGTCAGTAATTCTGAATGATTGCAAATGTAAAAAAACTGCCCTGCTGAGGAGCAGATTAATACAAAACACAACACATTGATGGTATGCTATTGTTACTACCATCAATTTGGGTATGATGCCATTTCTGGACATGTCTTTTTGTCAAGACCTTGAGTACAATGCTGAGAACATTTAGTGGAATGGTTTAGAAACAGAGGACATCAGTTAGTGGGGAAGGTAAGCAGAAGGTTTAATTATGGCAATCAATATTCTGAGAGGTTGATTGGAATAGACAGTGTTCCACAACCAGGTGACCAAATTAATAGTAGACACAGACTTAAAGGAATGCAAAAGCACCAGATGATTTTACTTAATAAAGTAGTGATTATTACAAGGTGGAAAGCATGGACTGAAGAGGAAGTGGAAACAGGTGAATTATTATCTTCAAGGGGGTTAGATAAATACTAAAGATTCTGCAGTAATGGAACGTGAGACAAATTGGATCTCTCAAAAGCCAGGTGGACACATAATATCCAACTGGACTCCTTCTGTGCATCGTGACTTCATGAATTGCTCTTAACATGTTCTAGAATGGAAAAAAATCAAGACTTCTGATCCTTTATGCTATTCAAGGACTGTCTGCTGGAATATCAATGGGCATGTAGTGACAGTATTACTATGATATCCCCACCAATCCCAAGAATACATAAACAGGAATAGGCTATTAAACTCCATTGCCTTCAATAATATTGTCATTGGGAATAGTGACCATAATTCTGTAAGTTTCAAAGTCGTTATGGAAATGGATAAGGTTGGTCCTCAAGTTTAGGTCTTGAATTGGGGAAAGGCTGACTTCAATAGTGTATAAAGCTTGATTAAAGTAGATTGGAGCAGATGCCTGTGGTTAAAATGATAGCTGATAAGTGGGAATCTTTTAAAAAGAGTTATTAAGAGTTCAGGACCAGCATGTTCTGGTAAGGGTGAAGAACAAGATGGCAAGATTAGGGAACCTTGGATGACAAAGGATATTGAAAGTTTGATCATGAAAATAAAGGAAGCATGCAGCAGGTATAGACTACTGGAATTGAGGGAATCTTTTGAGTCACATTGAGTGTGCAGGAGAGAATGAGTTTATACAATTTTAACCTTTTAAGACCTAGTGTCCAATCTGGTGAGTTTACCCTATATCCTTCCAAGGCAACAAATCTTTTCTGAGGTGCAGTGCCTAAAACTGATCATTGTACTGCAGACGAGATCTATATCAAAATTTAGTTCTTCAATTTTGCATTCCAATCCCACCCTCCTTGAGATTGCATTAGACTTTTCAATTACTTTCTTATCTATGCACTGGCTCTTGATAGTTTGCGTAAGTGGGCAGCTGAGTTTCTTAATATGAAGATGTAGTGGGGGTGAGGTTGAGGTCTCTGCGAGGACTGATTGCCGGGAGAGGGGAAGATCAGAAGGGATGGTGAAACTATGGCAGGATGTGGAACTGGGGGGAGAGATAGGGTTAGAAAAGGGGGTGGAGTTGGGGAGTCAGGAGGTATTGGAGACCAACAGCTGGTGAAGGTCTGTGATCTTGGCCACAGAAAGGAAGGAAAAAAGTCATCTGTTGCAGCACTGAATGTGCGGAGAATAAAGTGGAACTGCGGACCACAACATTTTTGAGATGAGAATGAGCCAGTGTTATTACAAAGAGAATGTCAAGAGCATGCATGTGCCGATGCATGGCAATAAGCATGGATCTCAGGATGCAACAAAAAGCACTGCCTCAAGAAAAGCTGAAATAGTGGAACATACCTGTAATCCTGCGTGGGTCTGAATTGTGAAGGGACAGACTTTGAGTAGAACTTCATGTGGGATGAGTGGAGTAGGAGGCATTTGCTCTGGAAGGAAGTGTGGCTCTGGGAGCAAATCTGGATCAACACCTTATCACAGACAAGAAGGGAGAGAGAAACCACAAGCATAAGGGACAGGTGGAATCCCACCAGAGGAGAGAATTTCTTCAACGTTGACCTTCCTGGAAGAAAAGTTGCCGTGAATTCAAAAGTAAATGAAAATCAAAGAGACTACAGACATTGGAAATCTGAAATATCAGCACTATGGACCAGTAAACTAACTTTACTCTGCTTCCACTGACCTAAGTATTCAGTGCTGAGAAACAGATGCTATTGCTTTCCTCCTACAGGATGACCTGCCTTCCTGCTTTCAGTACAACAGCTTTCATTGCACTGACTACCATCCCCAACAACAATTAAAAGAAAAAATACAGTTTTTTAGCAAGTCCCATTGCAATGGAAGGCTATTATTTGTTGTTTGCCCCTGTTTACAATACTCATTAATGGCTGTAGTACTCTGCAGTCTACATACCATATTTAGCCTGACTCAAGAGTGTTAAGTACTTCTATTGTTCTTCCCTGCTTGAGATGTGTAATAATTATTTCTAGCAGCATGTTAAACTGACCTGAAAGCCTCCTCCAAAATGGTTTGAAAATCTTACCTCAACCAGGGAACGGTTCATCTGTACACTGCATTTAATATTGTAAAGTATTTCTACAAAATGCGGCAGCTTTATCTCTTATATTGTAAATGTATAAAATGTATTTAAATGCAATTATCGTGCCATTTGTGCATTATATTGTGATGTGCTTTTCAAATAATCCTCTCAATCACAATATGATATTGCTATGTATCAAATTGTATACTGAATCCCCAAATGAAATGGCAACACAAGAGTGGCAACACAATGAAACTCTCAAATCCTCATGAAAGTTCAGGGCTCATACATTGTCTTGCATTTAAAGCACTCCAACCTCTCAATGTGGTTACTGTTTTTTAAACATATGTAACTGGAGAATTATTACAGGCTTCTTTTATTATAACTTATTATAATTTTCATGGTAACCAGGGATTTGCAGGAGGGTTTGCTAGTATCAATTTTACTGCCATAGGGATTATATATGAATTATAATCTGTACATAGAGAGGGAAGAACAATTCCAAATGTGTGGGAGGTATAAGCGTGGGCACAAAAGTGGGAGCATCACATTCAAACTGGAAGTGTTGCAGGTACTGTGATGCCTCCAGTATTGACACCAATTTCAACACCTCTGATTGATAGTTGAAGTGTTCAGGTTGGAAGAAAGACACATAAATTGTTATCTCACACAGAAGGATGTTTGGGGAGTGTGTACAAAGTAAGTAATAATTACAAGGGCTCCCACCTGTCCAATTAAATATTATATGAACAGAAAATGAAGTATCAATTACAGAAGTTTTATCTATGCAGCTCTATTTTAAATAGTCTACGAACTGAAAAAATACGGCAAGCTAAATAAATCTGGGAAATGTCATACTTGTTTCTGCAAAATTGTGCCAGCAGAATATCCAGCTAGTCATAACCAGCATGTTTTTCTGTCTACATTTTATTTTCAGTGAGCTGCAAAGCCACAATTGAAAGAAATAATTCTAATGATCAAAGTATTGAGATTTGTTGCTAAGTTTGGCTAAATTTCAGCACCGTTCTCTCTTGTCCAGTAAGAGGAAGTAAGGGAATAATATCATGAGCGTCCATTAAGCATATAAAAGTTTCCAGTACAATTAATGGTAATGCAAATTTCTCTCCAAAGTTTATTATGTGTCCACCTTGCTGTTGCTCACATGGAGTGTTTGCAACCAGAAGCCGACTGTGTGGAGAATCGACAGTACTGAGGGCTATCACACAATCTCAGTTTCACAATGAAGGCGCTTGTTGATCTGAGTTGTGATAGCAACACAAATGTGTTTAGTTTTATGTTCCATCACACTGTGGTGCAGGCCTGTTGGTCAATTGATGAGTGACTATCGAGCATAACATTGCCTCCAACGTAGTTCTTATTTTATAATTGAGAGTAACACTGTGATTTATCAGAGAAGTTTTGAGAACATTCTTGAACATCATAATTAAGATATAATCTATAAAAGTCTTTAATATTTGCTATTTTACATGTGCATGCAATATCATTTTGTTCTTTAGCTGCAGAGAGCCAAAGACAGCAGCAGAATCAAGAAATTAAACTTTAGTCCAAAAGAATGTTTAATAAAAATATGCTGTGATGGATTCAGTGGTTGTGAATGATTGACATAGAGGATAACAGCTGGAGTGAATTAATAACCAATGACTAGAAGACTAGTTCAGCCAAATGGTTACCTAAATGAGCAGTGCAGCAGTATGTTAATGACTGCTTCAGGGTCTACTGATGGGGCATTGTACTTTTCCAAAATGAAAAAAAATACCATCCAGAGCCATGGCTGGGAAGGGAGGAGGGACAGTGGGGAAAACAGAGGCAGGGGCTAGAGAACTAGGTTCACACCAAGAAGGAACATAGCCAGCAAGTGTTCTTCAAGGATTGGGCCTAGGAGGGTTTGTCCCCAATGAAAAATAGAATCAGGGGTCTTCAAGGAGGACATTAGAGAGACTGCAGATGCTAGAAATCTGGAGCAACACACACAAAATGCTGGAGGAACTCAACAGGTCAGGCAGCATCCTATGGAGGGAAATGAACAGTTGACGTTTCGGGCTGAGAACCTCCATCAGGACTGGAGAGAAAGAGGGCAGAAGCCCGAATAAAAGGGTGGGGTGAGGGGGGAGGAGCACAAGCTGGCAGTGGAGAGGTGAGTCCAGGTGAGGGGGAGATTGTAGGTGGGTGGGGGAGGGGGGGAAATGGGAATGATGTAAGAAGCTGGGAGGTGATAGGTGGAAGAGGCAAAAGGCTGAAGAAAGATAGAATCTGACAGGAGAGCAATATTATGTCATCAACTCCGTTCCTCCAAGTTGGAAAGTTATTGAAAGGGGATCTACATCATGTGAAAATACTGAATAAATGGACTCCAAATATCTTCAAATTTAAGCGAAGGATCAACAGTACCGCTCCTAATTTTTTCCAAGTTTAAACATGATATAGTTTGAGAAAACATTGAAAAGTAGTAGGGGGTATTGGATCCTTCCATTTAAGCAAAATGGATCGTTTGGCCAATAATGTAAGAAAAGCAATCATTACGGTTAGCGGAAGGAGATAAATGGCCAGACTCTATCCTTGGTAATCCAAAAATTGCAGTGATAGGGTGAGGTTGTAAATCAATCTTCAATACGTTTGAAATAATGTTAAAAATGTCTTTCCAATATTTTTCCAGAAGAGGACAGGACCAAACATATGTGTCAAAGAAGCACATTCGATTTACATCTATCACATACATTGCTCTGTTTCTACTGAGAAATTTTAGCCCAGTTTTTTTTTCTTTTTTTTGTGTTTGTTTTTCTTTTAAAAGTTTTTTTTTGTTTAGTTTATATTATTTAATTTTTTTTATTGATTTGGGATTTTTTTTTAAATTTATATAATAAATCTTTTTCTTTCCTTTTCTTTTATATTATATTCATTTACTAAGAGATCGTTGGATCTACAGATTTTTTTTATATTTTATTGTTCTTTATGCTATATATGCTATGATTGTTATCCTGATCTCTTTGTATTACATGTATAAATATTGATGCTATATATCAATCTGTATTAATTTGAAAACTAATAAAAAGATTGAAAAGAAAGAATCTGACAGGAGAGGACAGTGGACCATGGAATAAAGGGAAGGAGGTGAGGAACCAAAGGGAGGAAGGTGTGGGTGATGGGCAGGTTGTTAGGGTGGGGGAGGGGAAAGAGAAGGGGTAAAGGGGCCAGAGGGGCAAGGAGAACAAAGGGGGGAACAGGGGGGAGCAGTTACCAGAAGTTAGAGAAGTCGATGTTGATGCCGTCAGGTTGGAGACTACCAAGGCGGAATATGAGGTGTTGTTCCTCTAATCTGTGTTTCGCCTCAACTTGGCAGTAGAGGAGGCCCTGGACAGACACGTCAGTGTGGGAATGGAAGTGGAATTAAAATGGCGGCCACCAGGAGATCTTGGTTGTTCCGGCGGAAGGAGCAAAGGTGTTCGATGAAGCAATCCCTCCATCTGCATCAGGTCTCACCGATGTAAAGGAGGCCACACCGGGAGCACCGGATGCAATGAATGACACCGATGGATTCACATGTGAAGTGCTGTTTCACCTGGAAGGACTGTTTAGGGTTGTCAGGTCTCACTGATGTAGAGGTGGCTGCACCAGGAGCATCCTGGGTCTGGAAGAGGGTAGAAAAGAATGGGGACAGGAAAGGAAAGGTTTTCAATGAGTACTGCAGTCTTGAGTTGAGGTCCTCCCCAAGGTCTGGGGAGCAGGGGGTGGTGGAGGTGGGGGTATGGGGCAGGGGGAGGAGAGCAGGAGGTTTTCAATTAGATTTAGGTCTGGGCACAGAGTCCTTAGAGATTGTCTGAGTTATTAGCTGGAGGGCACTGAAGACATGTTGAAGATCTGGAACTTGCATAGGAACCCAAGGGATCACTGGGTCACGGAGCTGCCCTTGAGACACTGAAGGGGTTAAGACAATGGGGTGGATTGGACACTGGGGTAGCAAAAGTCCAGAACAAGATCAAGAGATTGAGACAGTGGATCTTTGGGAAAGGATGAGGACCATGCACGGAGGATCTAAGGGATTTAGTTTATTGGGTCGCTTTTATGGTTGATCCAGCAGTGTTCAACAATGGTCATTCCATTGTGGAGGAAATCTAGATCGCAGGAATGGAATGTTTGTGTGGGGAATAATATCATACTGTGACTGAATGAAGCGGAAACCAATTGTAACTCACACCAGGAAGTACCTAATTAAATTTTCAGAATGATGTGAAATGACCTGGAAATGGTCTTTATTATGTTTCACCCAGGTAATCAGATTTCAATTGAAAAATAAACTGTATATGCAATTGAATATCGAAGCCATAAGATGCAATTGTGGAGTTCAGACACTTTATACGATATGACAGATACCAAAGAAAATATGCAATGGCAGATAGGTGCCAGTCCATGCATTTTTAAGATGTATCATTTATATTAATGTTCACTAGTTACAATACTAATCAATCACCTGTTATTAATTTCACAATGGGTGTAACAATATCTTCTTTGCCTCTTCTCACAACAGATGACAAATCTATGATGTATATTTTATAATTGAAAGAATTCTATTGACTGTATGGCTTGGCAGATCTTTTATATTGTTATTTCTTTGTAAATCTTGGCATATTACCCTACTATTATTCACTAACCATTTTGGGGCCTCTAGGTCAGTAAAGGACACTATTTCAGATAAGATTTAACAAGAATTACAGGGAAAAAGCAGCAACCTACAGGGACCCAGAAAGACTAAAAACATAAATGAGGCCAATGTCACCAAATTTTTGAGTGATTCATGGCACAGCTTCAGCTTCCAACTTCACAAAGCTTTGAACACTGAGGTAACATCTTGAAGGACTTCTCATGTAAAAATAGAATTATCCTAGAACTCTGTCATAGGGTGATGTATTTGTAAAACAGGAGTTTTAGTTCTTTTTTGCTGATGAGATTTTAAGCGTCTCTTCCCCAAAGGTGAGGATATTTTGCAGATATCTCTCACATATTTTTTCAACATACTGTCATTTTCTAAATCCTGTCTCTCAGTGATGCATTGTTCAAGCTGATGACCGCCCCACCTTATTCCTCCACACAGATGTAAGGTCCAATCCTTTCATAACTGCAAGACTGTGCAACATGCAGCAATCTTTCTTGTAATATGTTGTAGAGTTCTACTTACTCCACCAGGATGAAAAGTGAGATTTCAAAATACTGATGGTCTATTCAATAATGATGCTTGTAGGGTAGAGGGCTTTGTAAAACTGGTTGATGCTCTCAATCCTTGGATGAAAGTGGTATTAATTATCATCTATGGTTGGAAGTGAGTAACTGGTCTCCAGGCAACTATCCTTGCCACACTGCTCGAGATGAACAATGCTAATATATTTTCACTATTAGAGAATAAAAGAAATGGGTAGCATACAGTCATTTTAAGAATAAAATCTGTCTGTTTAACTTGATTTGGTGGATAGATTAGGGCAGCCAGTGATGGTACCATACCTGAAAAGTTGCGTTTAAAGCAGCACTGTCCCCGGAGACCACACTGGTTTTGTGCGAAGCTCCACGGCAGTGAAATTCTATCAAGTACAAAGCTGAAACCTTCTGTGCGATAAAGCAGAGCTTACAACCTTTGAGTGCACAAGGGATTTCTTCTGCAAGCTTCTGCCATTGTGGAGCAGTAGAAAGGAGTCACTTGGCAGAGGATTGTTGGGATTGATGATTAGGGGAGGAGTGGTAAGTGGAGCGGATGGAGAGTTGGATTGGTAAAAGGGGATTGGGGAAGGTAGTGACAAGACAGGAGACGTAAGGAAGATTGGGCTGCATCCAGGAACACAATGATCATTCAGAGAGAGGACTGGGCCAGGATTGTTTGGGCAAGTAGTTGGGACCAGGGGTTGGTCAGGGAGATAGGGAGGGGTTTGTTGAAAGATGATCATATTTGCAAGGTGATGGTTAGAGCTGGTCAGGAGATAAATGGAGGACCCAAAAGCACTAGCAGCGAAGTGAGAAGGTGCAGGGACTGTGAACATTAAGATAATCACTACAAGGTGGACCTACCTGGAAGATGGTCATGCCCAACAGTCTGCCAACAGCCCCTGGTAAGATCCATCCCTCTTTAAATAATGCCTTAGATAAGCAGAACAATTTTACATGCGATATTAAATGTCCCTTGTGCTACTACGAACAGAGCCCCCGAACCAAAATCTGTGAATGTGTTCCTGTTGCTCTTTGTGATAAAATTGTGTAAAAGTATTTCTAGGACAGGCTATCTGCATTCAGAGTTTAAATGCACATTTAAGTCAATAATGACATTCTATCATTGAATAATTCTGCCACTTCATTAAATGTCATCGCATGTTATCTCCACTCTGATATACGTATGGTAGAGGACGTGAAGTCTAAAGCATGTTTGAACGAGGCATGCATTACTCATTTAGTCCAATGCTAATTGACCTACATGACATGGCCACCAGAGGTTGTCTGAAAATATCCAACTTGGAGTGTAGAGAATTTTGCCAAATATTTTGGGTGCTGAAGAGGTGTCCAATGTAAGCTTTTAAACAGAAACTCCTCTTTGACTGCACACAGCTCAGTAAAAGAGGCAGCACAGTGGCTCAGTGGGTATCACTCCAGACACCAAGCTTCAATCCTGACCTCCGTTGATGTCTGTGTGGTATCTGCAAGTCCTTCCTGTGAATGCGTGGATTTTCTCTGGGTACTCCGGTTTCCTCCCCCGTCCCAGAGACGTGCAGATTGCTAGGTTCATTGGCCACTGTAAATTGCCCTTTGTGTGTTGATGTGTGGTAGAATCTGGGTGGAGTGAGGCAGGTAGGGCTATTGATGGGAATGTGGGGAGAATAAAATGTGTTAAAATAGGATTAGTGTAAATGGGTAAAATGGGAGCTTGATGGTTGGTGTGGATTTGGTGGGCCCACGGGCCTATTCCCATATTTTCAAACAGACAAACCTTATTTGCAATGCATCAATTTGGCAGTTCTTTTCTCTACCTAGTCAGAATAACTGTAGTGAAATTAATCAGGGACTACTGACCCCCTCACAGCCTTGATCACATACAATAGTGGAGTGGACAGAGTCTAGGTAAGCAGACCTGAGATAGAATCAATGGACGAAACGTAGAATGCCTCTTTGTGGATCTCTCCCTTCAAGAACTCATCAATATAAATTCAGCAGGGATTGTCTAAGGACAGCTAGATCCAAATCAGTACAGACGTCATGGTAGTGTAGCGGTTAGCGTGACTCTATTACAGTGCCAGTGATCGGGGTTTAATTCCCGTCGCTGTCTGTAAGGAGTTTTACGTTTTCCCTGTGTCTGCGTGGGTTTCCTCTGGGTGGTCCAGTTTCCTCCCACATCTCAAAGATGTACAAGTAGGTTAACATGGGTTTTAAATGGGCAGCGCAGTCTCAGGCCTGTTACTGTGCTGTATACTAAGTTTTTAAATCTAGGATCGTTGTAGTCATATGAGCAATATATTTTTTCAATATTTTGTACTATATTATTTAAAGCCTGCATAGAACAATGTCCCTGGTGCAAATCAGTGATCTTCTCCACACAACCATTCAGAACACCAACAAAACACACCATTATCAATCAGATGACACATAAAATTCCTTCACATCTTGCTGCGCATGTTTACCTGCACTAAATATAACATATCACTGAATGTTTCCCCAATCCCACAACCTAAATAGGTTGGTATGAAAATTCAGTTTCTTTTGACAAATGACATCTACTTTAGTAGCTAGAGATTAACATTTTCAAGCAAATGGAAGACCAGTCATTCAGCAATGAGAATCTTTTATTTTTATTTTATTTTATTTACAGCGTGGTAACAGGCCCTTCCGGCCCAACGAGTCCACACCACCCATTTTTTAAACCCATATTAACCTGCCCGTACGTCTTGGAATGTGGGAGGAACTGGAGCACCCGGAGGAAACCCACGCAGACATGGGAGAACGTTACAAACTCCTTACAGACAGCGACGGGAATTGAACCCCGATCGCTGGCGCTGTAACAGCGTCGCGCTAACTGCTACGCTACCATGCCGCCCCTCTTGAGACTCAAACTGAGATTTCATTTTAAGCCACTGTGCTAATTGAACATTCCAAGGAACGAAACAGGACCCAACTGATAAGCAGTAAAAGTTTGCAACAACTGATCTGATTGTTATATTGTCAAGTTTTTCCTGCACAACAATAACCTCTCACTAACATTCTCTCACCGTTTGCTATTACTTTCAATCCACTGCATAAAGAGCTGCTCCTAGAGAATGCGCAAACATGAAGCAACCGTCTCATCTCAGCTAGTTCTGGACTTCAGGCTTGTTCCTGGTGGCCTATTGCTGTTCCTTTAGAGCTTCAAGCTGTTCCCATGTTGCAGAGACCAGACCTCTAGCTGGATCAGAGAGAGAATGCATTGAAGCAGAAGGCTTTGTGTAGCCTCTCACTGAGACTCTGCAGCAGCTTACCTTTATTAGAAAACATAATTTTTAGTGGTGTTCTGCTCATCTTGTGAGATCACGAGATTTCATTTGATACTGCTCCATTGTACAGCGTTCTCCTATCTAGAGGAAACAGTTCTAGCCACCACTTGTCAGGATTATCTAAGGTGGGCTCTGGCCCTTCTCCTCCCTGGTAAAAAGACCTCTCCCCTGGCACGTACTTCATGAACCAGGACTTTTAAGTCACTTCCTTAAGATCACAGTGCTCTCTTCTCTCCTGCAATGTCCTTTTCCATAATGACACTCATAATTGTGTGTTGTTGTGTTGCTGGCTTGTAGAGTGTGCCTTTAAGCATCGTTATCCTTCTATAATCACTGTGCAATAAAGTGTCATTCAGCTGAGCCTGGATCCATTGGGAACTGCTGAGGTCCAACTTTAGCCTTTACTTCTGAGTGTAAACCACTTTAACAATATTACAAATATAGAAAAGAGAACATACAGCACAGGAACAGGCCCTTTGGCCCACAATGTTGTGCCAAACTAATTAAACTAATGACACCTAATCTCTTCTGCCTGCACATGGTCCATATCCCTCCATTCTCTGCATAGTCATGTGCCTATCCAAGAGCTATAAACACCTCTATAGATCAAATATCTTTTTTGATCAATTTCATATTTTTTCCAGAGGATCTAGTTTATTAGCTAGGACTGTTAAAATAAAATCTGTCCCACTTAGTTCTCATTTGGCTTCTGAAATTTAGTGAAATCAGAGCACGTGTTCTTTTGGTGACAAATTTAAACCCTGAAACAATGATGTCTACTGTCTTTATATTTCTCTGCACTCTCCCAATGTTGATGAATATTCTTCTGAATCAGTTCTACGGATAGTGGTGCACTGCCATGCTGGTAATAACTGGGAGATTAAACAGGGATACAAATTCTTATGGTTATAGCACGACAATTCTGACACTGTAACAGTTCAGGATAAAATTGGACCCTTATGAGAAAATGTTCCATATTTTAGAGGCAGTAGGATTTAAATGTTAAACAAATGCTACTAAATGCCATGAATTGTTTATATAATTTCTATCAAAGGATATAAAACAAACTTTCAAACTTATATGTTCAGAGACGTTTTATCAGGGCTAGATACAAGCTACTCCATCATATCTAGATATGCATAGAACCCTTTTGTGGGCAAGTGCTCAGAAACCAATGAGTGATATATGCTGTTGCTTTATTGATTGAGGTCCTCAGAGGTACAAAAAGGTCTGTGAGAGATGGATAAGCATCTGAAGGAGTGAACTCTTCAAAGGGACAACTAATTTAATCGGTTAATAGAAATTTTCTTTCCAAATTAAGGATATCAACTGATTGCCAGGGTGTAAACTTAATGTTGATCAAACACACATTGCAAGAACTGCCAAAATTTATTTTCCAATCAAGCCAAAGGTAGTGAGAATCAGTATTTCCTATTATTCACAGGTCATCTGTAATGCCAATTTATAACTGACCAGCAAGTTGAAACTGTACCGCAATGTTTTTGACAAAGATTGTACCTACTTTTAGTGCACAGTCCTTAGTTCCTAGTTTAGTTCTACACCCTTTATGGTTCTTTCGGTATTCTTTGCAAAAAGAAAGTGCAGAAGTTCAGCATCTATTACTTGCAGAAGATTGGCAGAGATGACCATCCAAGTTTATGAACAAAACAAGCAAATATAAGGCAGTCTCTTGGACATATAAATTCCTCTGAGATCAAATATATGAGATTTAAGACAACTAATTTAGCATAATGGAGACACAAGAAATTCTGCACATGCTGGAATCTGGAGCAATACACAAAAAGTGCTGGAGGAACTCAGCAGGTCAGGCAGCATCCATGGAGGGAAATAAACAGTCGATGTTTCGGGCCGAGACCCTTCACCAGGAGAGGAGAGGAAGAGAGCAGAAGCCAGAATAAGAAGATGGGGGAGGGGGAGGAGCACACAACAGGCAGGGGATAGGTGAGTTCAGGTGATAGGTGAGTCCAAGTGAGAGGGGGAAGGTAGGTGGGTGGGGGAAGGGGAGAAGATGAAAGCTGAGAGGTGATAGGTAGAAGAGGCTGAGGGCTGAAGAAGGAGGTATCTGGTAGGAGAGGGCAGTGGACCATGGAATAAACAGCATGGAAGGCAAATTCAATTGAGTAGAGAACCAAGAAAGAATGGATAGCGGGTTTCAGGTAGTGTAGGGCAGTCACGGTAGTGTAGTGGTTAGCGTAACGCTATTACAGTGCCAGTGACCCAGGTTCAATTACTGCCGCTGTCTGTAAGGAGTTTGTACGTTCTCCCCATGTCTGCGTGGGTTTCCTCGCACATTCCAAAGACGTACGGGTTAGGAAGTTGTGGGTATGCTACGTTGGCGCCAGAAGCGTGGCAACACTTGCGAGCTGCCCCCAGAACACTCTATGTAAAAGGTGCATTTCACTGTGTGTTTCGATGTACATCTGACCAATAAAGATATATCGTCCTCATCATCTTCTGCTCTCTCAGAAGGCTAATTCCAGAAGAAATTAAGGCAACCGGTTCATCTAAACCAACTCATAAGGAAGTGGTTATGCACATTCTGAAAAAAATTGCTTAGTACAAATGAATAGATTTTATCTCACTCAATTGACGACTTAACATTGTTAACTTTTCATTTGCCAAAGGAGTCTAATCCTCATCTCAGCTACTGATTTTAATTGTATGTTTATAATGAACAAATAATCAGTGCCAAGTTACTTCCTTTGTAACATCTGATTTGTTTATTCAATGACTCAATGGACAGCAATGGATCAACATTGTTGTCATGCTCTCTGTGAATACTGAGCTAAGCAGTGTCAGGACAAAATGGGACACCACCTGGGAATACCAAGTGTAGTAGGTTGGCTGCCTGTGGAAACAAATGATCCAACAGCAGATTGAATTCAAAAGGATCTCAAGTCATACTGCATTGCATATGTCAAGCAAATAATGAATTCATTCTACTAATTATTTGTATAGTTAGTAATAAGCCACAATTCTAATAATGATTAGTTCATTGATCTGGCTCAAGATTTCTTTTTCCCAGTATTAGCAAGAAAGTATTTAAAATATTCCCTCAGTAATATATGCAGACCTCAGTAATATACACAAATGCTAATATAGCCCAAAATTGTTATTACAAAACAGCTCAAAAAGCCAAATTTAGGTCATATTAAGTCATAGACATAAATTGGATGCCAAACCCCAGATGCCTCCTTGATGAGCTGAAGGAGTTACGGATTCTTCTGGGCATTTTAAATAAATATTCCTTGTTATTCTTACAATTATCAGAACTCATGAGCAGAGTTTGAATCTTCCAAGAATTTGGAGCCAGCATTAAAAAGGGATTAACCTTTTCAAAGATATGATCTAATTTGGAGCATTATAAGCAATGTATAAAATAGCCATGCATAAATTGATGGAAATAGGAGATAAAAGCACCTGGATTATTTTAAATTGTGATTTCTGATAAATAAATACAATTATAAAACTAGAAGCTGTCTACAGAAATAAAGTATTAATTACTAGTACCCTCTAGTGGTTTCTGTGAAAAAGTGTTTTAATAATCCAAATATGAGAAACAGAAAGTTTACAAGGTTGGAATCCCAGCACAAGAGAACCACATTCCTCCATTTTATATAATGAGCTATTCAAATCAGGAACAGACAACTCTTTAGAAGAGCAGATAACAAAAGAGAGCAATCAGTAGAGATGAAGCAGTTCTGGAGAACAAGACATAATGAACAAAACTGCAAATCTCAAGGCAGCAGCCTAGCTATGGTGCTGCAGTATTATACAAATGAGAGATTAGCGGGGGATTTAGCTCAGGTTAAAGAAAGAACCTCAATGAAACTTGAACAATAGCAGTCCCAGCAGGGGTTAGAACTTCAAGAGAAATTAGCCCAGGGGATTTAAGAAATTGCCTTATGTGTTCAATTTGAATCATGGGTAACTCAGGAATTTTGGGCTCAGGAAATGCCTTACACAATGAATTTAAATGGCAGGCACATTGATCAGAAAGTATAAATCAGGTAGCCTGTCTTTGTTAAGAGATGCAGAAAGTAAGCATTAATTAAGCTAAAAAGATTTTCCTTTTGCTCACACTTGTCGCAGGGAAGGAATATTCTGATATTTCTCTTGCAGGGTTGAAATGCTGCAAGCTGATGTACAAAAGCCACTTAAACTGCATTGAACCAGAACAGAACTAAGTTACATTAGTCAAAGAGATACAACAGCTGCTATGGTAATAAGTGAATTGCAATAAGTGCACTGTTCATTCACTGCTGACTACAAAATTTGCGCCAATACTATTGATCATTATCTTCATATCAGCTCATCCGTGTATGAGCAATTTTGTTCCGGAATTAGAAGATCACAAGGTCCACTTCAGAAACTTAAGCACGAGATCTGTAGTGACGTTTCATTGCTGTTTGTTGTATGCTTTGCTATACAGATGCAGTGTGTCCACCAGTTCTCAGGTAAACATGGAAAAGAGCAAGTGAGTATGGACAAAATTTATCGCACAAGCATTGTTATAACAAATTATCTGATCAGTTACTACATTATTCTTCTGCCTTCTTGCACACAAATTCGCTGCTGCACTTCTAATAAAAAGCATCCTATCTGGATGCATCACGGCTTGGTACGGCAATGGCTCTGCCCAGGACCACAAGAAACTGCAGAGAGTTGTGGACACAGCCCAGCGCATCACGGACACCAGCCTCCCCTCCTTGGACTCTGTCTTTACCTCTTGTTGTCTTGGTGAAGCAGCCAGCATAATCAAAGACCCCACCCACCCGGGACATTCTCTCTTCTCTCCTCTTCCGTCAGGTAGAAGATACAGGTGCCTGAGGGCACGTACCACCAGACTTAAGGACAGCTTCTACCCCACTGTGATAAGACTATTGAATGGTTCCTTTATACAATGAGATGGACTATGACCTCATGATCTACCTTGTTGTGACCTTGCACCTTATTGCATTGCACTTTGTCTGTAGCTGTGACACTTTACTTTGTACTGTTATTGTTTTTACCTGTACTACATCAATGCACTCTGTACTAACTCAATGTAACTGCACTGTGTAATGAATTGACCTGTACGATCGGTTTGTAAGACAAGCTTTCCACTGTACCTAGGTACAAAAATTTTTTTTAAAATTAAATTTTATTTACAGTGTGGTAACAGGCCCTTCCGGCCCAACGAGTCTGCACTGCCCATTTTAAACCCCATATTAACCTACCCGTACGTCTTTAGAATGTGGGAGGAAACCAGAGCACCCGAAGGAAACCCACACAGACACAGGAGAACGTACAAACTCCTTACAGACAGCGATGGAAATCGAACCCTGATCGCTGGCACTGTAATAGCGTTACGCTAACTGCTACGCTACCGTGCCAATAATAATAAACCAATACTAATACGTTTTAGTATGCTATATAAATGCAAGTATTTTTCATTCCCAATTTATTCAGCCTGATAATAAGGCTGAAGTTATTTGTTTTGTGGCTAACCACTTGTTTGTTAATAAAGGATCCTCCTGAAATATTCAAGCCAAGAAAAAAATTATTTGCAACTGAAAGCATTTATGTATATAAATTCCTTCATAATTTTTGTCAATGACAAAATTAATAACAGAAATATAGCACCCAGTAAATAAGAAAGCATTCCAGAGGTCATCACAGAAGCATTATAGAACAAGATTTGACACCATGCCACAAGGAGTTATTAGTACAGATAACCCAAAGCTTCGGTCAAAGAGATAGGCTTCATGGACCATCTTAAAAAATGGGAAAAAGGCAGCCAATCAGAGAGGTTTAGGGAGGGAATTTTAGAGCTTGTAAACTGGACAGTTGAAAGCATGTCTGCCAGAGGAAGAGCGATGAAAAGTGTGTCTCTTCAAGAAACCAGAATTGGATGAATGCAGAAATTTCAGAGGCTGGGGAAAACTATAGTGAAAAGGAGGTTTGGGGCCATAAAGGGATTTGATAAAAACTTCCCAAATAATAGAAGACACATAGTCTTCTTGTTACATCATTGTTATGTCTCAGGCATTGGTTGATAACCAGCAAGTAACAGGAGGTCAGAAATCAGAGGCACAAAAGGACCTGGGAGTCCTAGTGCAGGATTCCCTAAAGGTTAACTTGCAGGTTGAATCAGTAGTGAGGAAGGCAAATGCAATGTTAGCATTCATTTCAAGAGGACTAGAATATAAAAGGAAGGATTAATGCTGAAGCTTTATAAGGCATTAGTCAGATCACATTTGGAGTATTGTGAGCAGTTCTGGGCCCTATATCTAAGGAAGGAAGTGCTTGCATTGGAGAGGATCCAAGAGGAGGTCTACAATAATGTTCCCAGGAATGAGAAGGTTAATGTATGAGGAGTGTTTGATGATTCTGGGCCTGCACTCATTAGATGGATGAGGGGGGATC
This sequence comes from Pristis pectinata, assembly GCF_009764475.1. Lineage (NCBI taxonomy): Eukaryota > Metazoa > Chordata > Chondrichthyes > Rhinopristiformes > Pristidae > Pristis > Pristis pectinata. The sequence continues at coordinate 87,928,353 of NC_067412.1, forward strand.
TCATTGAAACCTACCAAATATCGAAAGGCCTGGATAGTGAACATGGAAAGGATGCTTCCAGTAGTGGGAGAGTCTAGGACCAGAGGGCACAGCCTCAGAATAGAAGGATGTCCCTTTAGAACAAAGATGTGGAGGAATTTCTTTAGCCAAAGGGTGGTGAATCTGTGGAATTCATTGTCACAGACAGTTGTGGAGACCAAGTCATTGGGCATATTTAAAGTGGAGGTTGATAGGTTCTTGAATAATAAGGGTGTCAAAGGTTATGGGGGGAAGGTAGGAGAATGGGGTTGAGAGGGAAAAATAAATCAGTCATGATCAAATGACGGAGCAGACTCGAAGAGTTGAATGGCCTAATTCTGCTCCTATGTCTTATGGTCTTAAGTAACGTTTGCGCCACAAAAGTGTTAGGCATTAACCATCTCTGACAAGATAGTCTACAACCTATACTTAATATACTACCAGCCCTGCCCCCTCTACGTCCTAGGATCATTACAGACCAGAATCTCAACTTGATGAGTTACATGAATACTGTGGCTACAAGAGAAAGTTAGAGATAAGTGACTTACCTTCCAGCATTTACAAGGGATATCGGGAGATACTCCCCATCTGAAGGACGAACGGTACTCAGAAACTCCAACACTGTCTGGCTAGGACGCCATGTACCATGTGCAACATTCACTTCTGCACCATCAGCACACCTCTGGGCACAAAGTGCAGTGTTGGGAAAATATTCTGCAGTTACTTATCTATGCTACTCTGATCAAACTGCTCAAACCCATGACCTACGTTAGGTATTATTCTGGAGTTAGGAAAATATGGATAGCAGATATTAACTAAAATGAGAACCAGTATAAAACCTGTTGACAATTTAACTTCAACTGATTCTTTAAGGCTATTAAAACCAATCACCGGTGTGGGACATTCTGATTCTGTCCCATTGGAACGAGGGAGGGGAAGACAATAGATGAATGTTCATGTTAATTGCTGGTCATTGAGAACTTCAGGATGAGATCAAGAAAGGTGTTAAGTAGCCGTCTCCTGTATTAACACATTGTTAAAGGCGCATCCCTGCCACTTAATGCGCAGTTCAGGACAGGTCTGTTTTGTTACTTAATATTCTGGCTAATTGTATATTCAGGGTGCCATCCCTCAACACTGTAACAAATGGGGTATATTTTGGGGTGTTTGGAGTTTGTGCTCAGAAGTTTTTGGACCAGCCACTCATACTGAATATTCAAAGTGGTTCTGCTAGTCGGGATGTGCTTCCATTGTAATTATGTAATTTTGCAAAGTTACCTGTCTACATTCAAAATGTAAAAGTTAAGTAGGTGATTATAGCCATTGAAATTGTAGTTAATCATTTACTGTTTTCTTTATGTTTAAAAGGCATGAAACATTGTGTAAGATTCTCTACAGAAGATCTGCTGTGTTGAATAAAGACTTTTATATCTCCCAATCACAGCTTCTGTGTGGCTTAGTTTAGTCAGTCACAACAACCTCTACCAAGAAAAAAAAGGTCAGCAGCTGCATATGGAGATCACAACCACAGGATCCTATCCTAGTCATACACTATTATGATTTGGAAATGTATTGCTCTTCCTCATTATTATGATTTGGAAATGTATTGCTCTTCCTTCATTTTTGCTGTGCTTAAATCCCCAAACTCCCCACACAACAACACTTTGGGAGACAAAATAGAAATGCTGGTAACCATTTTCAGGTAAAACCAACAGTCAGTGCGGATCGGTAATAACATCTGTTCCTCGCTATCAACACAGACGCACCTCAAGGATGCATGCTTAGTCCACTGCCCTACTCTCTCTACACTCATGACTGTGTGGCTAAGTGCAGCTCAAACTCCATCTATAAATTCGCTGATGACGAATTGATGACGATTGTAATTATGTAATTTTGCAAAGTTACCTGTCTACATTCAATATGTAAAAGTTAAGTAGGTGATTATAGCCATTGAAATTGTGGTTAATCATTTACTGTTTTCTTTATGTTTAAAAGGCATGAAACATTGTGTAAGATTCTCTCCAGAAGATCTGTTGTGTTGAATAAAGACTTTTATATCTCCTATTCACAGCTTCTGTGTGGCTTAGCTTAGTCAGTCACAACAACCTTTATCAAGAAATCAACAGTGATTCTACCAACTGTTGTTGGTAGAATCTCAGATGGCGATGAGGAGGTGTACGGGAGTGAGATAGATCGGCAACAACAACCTCACACTCAATGTCAGCAAGACCAGGGAATTGGTTGTGGACTTCAGGAGGGGAAAGCTGGGAGAACACACACCAGTCCTCATTGAGGAGTCAGCGGTGGAAAGGGTGAGCAGCTTCAAGTTCCTAGGTGTCAACATCTCAAAGGATCTATCTTGGGCCCAACACATTGATGCAATCATGAAGAAGGCACCCAGTGGCTCTACTTCATTAAGAGTTTGAGGAGATTTGGTATGTCACCAAAGACTCTTGCAGATTTTTTGTAGATGTACGGTGGAGAGCATTCTGACTGGTTGCGTTACAGCCTGGTATGGAGGCGCCAATACACAGGATCGCAAGAGGCTGCAGAGGGTTACAGACTCAATGAGCTCCATCACAGACACAACCCTCTCCACCATCCAGGACATCTTAAAGAGGTGGTGCCTCAAGAAGGCAGCATTTATTATTAAGGATCCTCACCATCTGGGACATGCACTCTTCTCGTTACTACCATCAGGGAGGAGATACAGGAGCCTGAAGACCCAAACTCAACAATTCAGGAACAGCTCCTTCCCTTCTGCCATCAGATTTCTGAATGATCCATGAACCCATGAACTCTACCTCATTATTTCCTTTTTTGCACTATTTAGTTATTTTTGTATTTTCTAGATTTTTAAGTCTTTGTACGGTACTTGTGCCGCAAAACAACAAATTTCATGTCATATGTCAGTGATAATCTGATTCTGATTCTGAAACAGCATTTGTAGGAGAGAAACAGAGTTGATGTTTCAGATCAACAACCCTTCGTCAAATCTGAAAAAATAAGAAAAAAAGTATATTTTAAGTTGCAGAGAGCTGGAGGGGTGGAGAGAACAGAAAGAATATCTGTGACAGGGTACTCTCCAAAGTCATCAACGTAATAATTAATTTAAAAACCGGTAGTTGAAGACGGAAGAGAAATCAAAGGAACAAATTAAAACAGAAAGGTACATCCACATACGTGGAGAGAACGAGAGGTGGTTGTCTGAAATTATTAAATTGATTTTCAGGTTTAGCTCCAAAATCTTTGGGAGAACCTTGAACGAACCCCACAGCTGTTCAACAAGGTGGCACATCACCATACTCTAAAGAGCACTTAGGAATGGACAATACTTGCTGAGCTTGCTAGTGACACAAATAATCTGACAATGAATGCATAAATATAAAGAGAATTAATAAAAGGCCACTACAGGGACTCTCAGATGTTTTGCAACTGATAATTCTGCGCGGCAGAGAAAAAAAATATGCTTGTTTATGCTTCCTGCAACTCATTCAAAACAGCTGAAATTGTTTTAATCCTGGAACCACATGACATTCTTCTTCTCTGCCACCAACATACACTTCAATCCCCTGTTACCTACCACCCCAACTGAGTTAAAATTCTAATGGGGACAGGAATATCTGGAAGTATGTCTTCATGGTTTTAATTATAATGACCTGGAAAACTAACCCGACTTCATGCTGGCTCATTTGTCTGGGGAGAAATGTTGTCTGTTTGAAATGTTTTTGCCCAAGGCTTAAGGAATAAAGTATAATTTTGTGGTTTTTGCTTACTCTTCCAGCCTGTCACAAAGCATTCGCTGAGTTCAACTGTTACTTGCAGACAGAAATTACTTTCTCTCTCCTATTGATTATAATTGTTATAATGGCAATCTGACAAAAAAATACTCAGCTTCGCGCTTCTATGCTGGTAAAGGAAATTTGAATAGGTTATTGGGACATTTATGTTGATTTAGTTCTTCAAATGGAACATACTTAGGATGACATCGTGACTCAGCAGTTAGCATTAATGTCTCACAGCTAAGGGATCCAGGTTTGATCCTGACCTCAAGTTCTGTCTACATGGTGTTTACATGTTCTCCCTGTGACCACATGGGTTACTGCTGTGTGCTCTGGTTTCCTCCCACATCCCAAAGATGTGCTAGTAGGTTAATTGGCAACTGTAAAATACCCTTTAGTGTAGGTGGCAAAAAGAATTAAAGAGAAGCTGATGAGGTGTAGGGTAACGGGAGAATGAGGAGGGAATGGGACTAATGGGGTTGCTCTGTTGGGAGCCGGCATGCACCTGATGGGTTGAACAGCCTCCTATTTTCTCATAGTAAGTTAACAATTTAATTGCTTTCCAAATTGCAATTGGAAAACAACTATGTGTAGATTCCAGAAAAGATCATGAGCACACCCAATAATTGTGATGCCTTCCACACCGCATAGCATACTGATAATCTCTCCCTAAATGGCCACTGGGCAAAATACTAGACAGCTGACACCACTGTGGCCCTAAACTAACAACTTCAGGAATAAGGGAAGCAAAAGAGCAACAAATGGACAAACGATGGTTTCTCGCTCTTTCCAGCTGCGTCCTTCAAAATTTAAAAGTGTGATTAAAAACGAGTCCCAGGATACTGGGTATCATTCCGGAAATTCAACCAGGCACTTCCAGGCGTGAGTCAGGTATCAGCAGCGTGAATGACATTTTTCACCGTACTTTGCAGGAAAATTTAGACCAGCTTGCCTCTGGAATGTCCATCATTAGGCTCTCGCAAGTTAACCTGATCTACCCAAATGTAGCTCTGGTCTGTCTCAGGTAAGTCTCTTGGAATCCATTGGGGTTCCTTCACCAGCACTCCACTGGTCTCCCACCAAACCCCAGTTTCTATGCCAAACCTCCAGTCCCCCACGTCCCAAAATACAAATCCCAACTTGCTGACCCTCAACACTGTGATTCCCCCAAGTTCCAAAACCCAATCTACTGCACATTCCTTAACATCATCCCATGTCCCATTCTGTCACCTACCACCAACCATCTATGAGCAGCAAGCTCCCACAGATTTCATATACAGAACTATCCATTGTACTATGTCAGCTCTCTCCATTTCCACCCTGATCATTCATCAGTGCTGGGCTTTGATTTGCTCCACCCACCTAAATATGCCTGGGGATCCCATTAATTGCTCCTCACCCCTATCAACCATCTACAGCTCTCGCGCCTGCTCTCTGGTCACAGCACAAGCTTGTGGTTTCTGGCCATCTTAAATGCTCCAATCTTGCCCAGATCCAGGTACTCCTTCAAACTTAAAATCTTGCAGCAATGAGCAGTTGTAACTTAAGCAAAAAAGGTTATTGATGCCCTACTGCCACAACCAACTAGTGTGCTCTTTTGAGTGCATTAGGCCAAACTCTACAATTCTGCCACACAGAGCTGAATGAAATACATCCTCTATAAGTGTTTCCTGGGATTGTTTATAATATCTTTTTATAACTTGTTCCAAAATGCAACAGAGTTCCCATGGAAACAGTATATTATCTGGTTGTTTGCATGTAATGCAAATGCTTTTCTATTCATTTTAAATGTTTGAAACAGTTCTCTTGGGTGGTTGGGAGTGTCAAGATGACTTAAAGTTTACGAAAAATAATTTTACATGCCACTACTTGTTTCGCTGTTAGTTGAGCAACATGGAGAATAACGAACTCCAAACAATTGTATTTTGTGTCAGCTCTCTGCATTGTTTCTCTGGTAATGTTCTAACTCTTACCGGTCACATCCTGTAGTTTCTGATCATTAGGCTAAAGATCCTTGTGTTTGAAGTTCATTATTCCCCATGTTGTTAAACTAACACTGTAACAAGTAGTGGCATGTGTAATTATTTTTCATGAACTTTAAGTCATCCTGTCCAAGAGTATTGTTTCAAACACCTACAATGCAGTCATTTTCTGTTCACTCTGTCATAAGCCAGATAATATACTGTTTCCATGGTGATGTTTTTCCCATTCTGGAACAATTTATAAAAAGATATTATAAATAGCTCTCAGAGATACTTATAGAGAATGTCTTCATTCAACAGCCTCCTGCATAATGGAATTATATAGTTAGGACTTGTGCACTCAAAAGAACCTGCTGGATAGTCATAGCAGCCAGGTACCAATGACCATTTTGGCCTCAAACTAAAATCCAAGTGTTCTACTCTACTATTTTCTTTGAACATCTAATTAACGTTAGATGGAAATCTGGTTGAGGGCCAGATGGAAAAAATGTTAAACCCAATCCCCAACAGATAAGAATCAGCAATCTAAAACTTGCTTTGGAGATTCAGGGACCGAGGCACTATTGATTATAAGAGATATAGATTGGGGGTGTGGGCCTCCAACCTTACTCTTAGAACCATAGAACACTACAGCACAGAAAACAGGCCATTCGGCCCTTCTAGTCTGTGCCGAAACTTTATTCCGCTAGTCCCATTGACCTGCACCCAGTCCATAACCCTTCAGACCTCTCCCATCCATGTATCTATCTAATTTATTCTTAAAACTTAAGAGTGAGCCCACATTTACCACGTCAGATGGCAGCCCGTTCCACACTCCTACCACTGTCTGAGTGAAGAAGTTCCCCCTAATGTTCCCGCTAAACCTTTCCCCTTTCACCCTAAAACCATGTCCTCTTGTACTTATCTCTCCTAATCTAGATGGAAAGAACCTACTCGCATTTACTCTGTCTATACCCCTCATAATTTTGTAAACCTCTATCAAATCTCCCATCATTCTTCTACACTCCAAGGAATAAAGTCCTAACCTGTTCAATCTTTCCCTGTAACTCAGCTCCTGAAGACCCAGCAACATTCTAGTAAATCTTCTCTTGAAGGTGGGTATCTTGTAGAGACAACAGTGGCTACACAAGACTTATGTATAAATTTTATCCTAAGGTAACTGACCAGGTTTAGTATCCATACAAAGCGTTAGTGGAATGCCAAGTCTTTTGTTTTTTATGAATACCCAAGAATATAATTAATTTTCTGCTATTTTCCCTGGTCCAATAAGATGTTTCTTTCATTCTCCAAAGACTACAACCTCATGACTATTGTCAGTTTGGTAGACTTTTGCAAAAGATTGTACATACAAAGACCTATTTTGTTCCGTAGGAAGAGAGAGATTTCTCCCTAAAGAGGTTTTTGAACCTGAATTAATGGAAATATTTCCTAAGTATTGTATTTTTGCACAAGAATTTATTTGGAGAGACAATTTCTATGTTCGACCAAATGCCATCTGCTACTGGATCAACAAATATACACTTGTGAGGGAAAACTGTTGATCATCTTCTATGCCGTGAGAACAATGGATGATAAAACATTCAGCATCTGTAAGCTGGGCTCTTTAGCATACTGACATATATCATCTGTTCTATCACTTAAAAACTTAACTTGAGAAATCTTGATAGAGTAGTGTGCAATGTCCAAAATAGCTGCAAGATGTCTATTCTCATCTTAAATAAGTAAATTGGGATGAATGCTTCTTAATCATTTATAATTGCACTTTTTAGCAATGTTTAAGATTTGGATTGAGTGAGGCAATTTTTAGAAATATAATCCCATTAATTTTCACTGAAATTAAAAAGCAGATCCTCCCTTTATGTCAACGCACAGGAAAGATAATAATTCATATAGGTGATAAATTTCCTTACCATATTAAACATATCACTTCAATGTAATCTAATGAGCCTCAATAATATCTTTCATTTTCTTGCTTTCACAGTTACAAGGTACTCAGGGTCCCAGAGTTAAAAGGTTATTTAGATCAGATGAAACAAGTGGGGGTGGTGATGGTGGGGCGGGTGGGGGGGGGTGGGTGGGGTGGTATTCTAAACCTTTCTAAACCATGTGAGTATAGATAATTTGACCAGGATTTCTTTTACAGTTGGGAAATACTTCTATAAATTTTTTCCATTTCCAAAACCAATATTGGTTTGTCATCGTTTGAGATGGGACTGCATTATCAACTGTTTCTGACAACACTTTCAATAACAAGGAGGAAGAATGAAGGAGAAACAGCAGGAAGGAAAGACACATTGGGTAGGCATGTCAGGTAGATTGTAGTAAACAAGTCTTCTTCTTAGGTAGTTCCTTGCTTTCACTTTGGTTTTGTGGGTTCTGAGGTGACCTTTGGGGTCAATGTGGGAACCACAGATTCTTCTGTAGATGAGGTGGCTGATAGGAAGTGTAGGTGGGTGGTTTGCAGAGGTGGTGCTTTCCTTTCATCACTTACAAAGGGCTTCTATGTGCTCCTGATGCATGGCCTTGAGGTCTTCAATAACATCCCAAATGCTCCTTCTCCAGTTTGAGTGATCGTGGACCAAAGGTTCCCAGGAATCAGTGGGCATATTGCACTTTTTAAAGAAAGCTTTCAGCACATCCTTTTATTTATTTATTTCGCAATCTCCTCCCAGGACAGAGCTTAGTATAGTATGTCTGCTTCATGCAAATAACATGGCCTACCTGATGTAGCTGACTGAGAGTAACAAGGGCCTCAGTGCTGGGGATGCTGGCCTGGCACTGGTTCACTTATCCTTCCAGTGAAATTGGTGGATTTTGCGGCAATAGTATTGATTGTAGTTTTCGAGTATCTTGAAGTAGTTAGTCCAGGAACCTCAGTAGCCCAGCAGTGATATGCAGACAACACTAGTATTTGTGCATGCTCCGAGGACAAGGTCCAGCATATCACTGGTAAACAAGTAACCTTGTGCGGGTGCCCCATTGTAATTGTAATTGTGAAGTCATTACTGTCAGATACCAGTCAACTGAAGTCAGGAAATTCAACTCAGGTGCTTAAAAGCGAGGCTTCCAAAGGATATCATGACTCAAACATAATCCTTCTCAGAGTGGGAGACTTGGTGAATAAGGGAGCTTCAGTGAGGTGAGAGTGCATGGGGATGGTTGGAGCAACTCAGCACTGGCATTGGTTTGACAATGGTGTATTTGGATAGCTAAATGGTGAGTTGCTAATGAGCATTTTCTGACAAAGGTCTACTTTATAAGGTATGTGCAGGTTTCAACAGGGCACTGGAGCTGGGGAGAGAAGCTAGATCTTTGGTGAGTCTCTGGTAAATGGTTAAGATCAATTCTATCCCAAAGGTTGAAAATAGTACAGAATTACTGGTAAAGCAACAACTATATAAGAAAAAGAGGAAAAAATTAATTATATAAAGAAATTATTACATATTAATTAATTAATATTAATAATTAACATATTTATTTATTAATCACATGTACACCGAAACACACAGTGAAATGCGTCTTTTTGCGTTAACAACCAACACAGTTTGAGAATCTACTGGGGGCAGCCCGCAAGTGTCGCCACGCTTCCAGCACCAACATAGCATGCGCACAACTTCCTAACCTGTACGTCTTTTGGAATGTGGGAGGAAACCCATGCAGACACGGGGAGAACATACAAACTCCTTACAGACAGCAGTGGAATTGAACCCAGGTCACTGGCACTGTAATAGCGTTACACTAACCGCCACACTACGACGTCTCCCTATTAATGTGTCTCTGTATTATGGATGAAAGGAGAGATTCCATTTAATTTGATTTAGCTAAATTTGAAAAGCAGCATCAGAGACTCAGCTGCTATTACACAAGAAGTTTAATGTAAAGGTATGCAGATTGTAACACACTATGTCTGGAGAAACACTCAAGTGCTTTGTGGTACCAGCAATACAGCACCACTCTCAGAGCAAGATTTTTTTCATTGTTTAAAACTCATATCATCTAGCTGGATGAATACTATGATGATGATGATGATTAATGGCACAAGTAACACTTCTTTTTTTCATAAAGAGCAACAATATTAATTGAAAAATTGGAATGGTTACAAATCATCTTTCAGACCTCTGTATTTGGGCCAGAAAGACTACATGCTAGCAAAATACAACACCCACATAGAGAGAGAAAATACACAGTAGCAGCAAAATGCTGATTGATCCGATGACTCAGAGAGGTTTTTCTCATAACATAAAAACAGCCTTGTAAGTGCAATAATAAAAAATGTACTCACCGCCCAATGTTTACCGGGGATGAATCAATGCCCTAGTCATCTGTATTGCCACATTATGTTCAATGTACCAATTAGAAAAGCAATGCAGTTGCTGTGGAGGAGGAGGGTGGGGGTGGGAGTGGGGGTGGGGGGTAGTGGTTGGGAGGAGAGGACAATGCGTCAAAGTTAAATTGATGTCATTCGATTGACTTTAGGAGACATTACAGTAATATGTTTGAATCATTATTACTTAGGTCAGGTTGAAGTCTGGTTTAAAATGAGAGTTCATTTTATTCATAACAATGTTCACATCACTGACACTGTCCTTCTTAATAATCAATATATTATTTTAAAATATTTCTTTTTTTGAAGATGCCATTTATATCTGACTATAGTTTTATAGACATGAAAAGTCATGGGCAACTGGGAGTAGCAGGGAGGATGCTGTGGTCAGCAAGGACCAGTTGGGCCGAAGGGCCTGTTTCTGTGCTCCAACAACTACTTACCATTTAAGAGCTACAGTGCAAGTGAAAGAAGCAAATTGAATTATTTGGAGAATCACAGCCAAACAAGTAGTTCATTTTCCTGAAGGCCACAAAACGGATGTGGCCCCTCCACTGGTGCAAATGAAGTGCATTCTTGACCATCAGATAAACATTATTGTTCAGGCAGGATTATGCTTCAGTATTACAAATGCAGATGTTGGAAGTTAGAAATAAGAACAAAAAGCAGTGCAAGTACTCAGCCAGTCATGTTTGTAGAGTTGACATTTTGGGTGAATGAACTTTTATCAGCACTGAATAAAACTAAATAAGCAAGATTTAAACTGGACACAAAGAGGGAAGGAGAGGACAGAACAGGTCTATCATGAGGCAGAATACAGGAGAAATTAAACATAAAAGAGAATGATAACACAAGGTGAAAGAATTTGTTAATGGGAACCACAAAAATAATCCAGTGGAAATGTTACTATAGCAGATGCTGAGGGCCAGATCATGCTGACTTTTGCCAATAATTAAGAACTGCTGGCATTAGCTGCTGAAACTGAAGTATGATGTGTTTGGAACTTTATTGATAGATTTGGAGGAATCTGACAGTTGCTCCACTTCTGAACTTCACATGGAGACCAATGATGAAACCCAGTCTTGCTGGGATCCAATAGATTTCGGTATGGATTGTAGGAAAAAAATTCAGGAGGAAGGCAAATTATTACATTAATAATTGTTTTGCTTTACTTAATGCTTTAGTAATGTTTTTAGCAAACCTTGTTTTATTTCAAATTATCAGTAATTTTAAATATTTACTTCAGCTTGAATAGTTTATGAATACCTCTGACTGTCAGAGACAATTACGACAGTCGACAAAGCCCTGTCCAAAGGTTTGCTGGCTGTCAAAGGCAATCAAAGATATTTCAGGGACAATGCTTCTGCACTACGCTGCCTGAGATCCAGTTGCCATCTGAATTGAATTGGTTTATTATTGTCACATGTACCGAGGTACAGTGAAAAACTTTGTTTTGCATGCCATCCATACAGATCATTTCATTACAACAGTGCATGTATAAGGGAAAAACAATAACAGAATGCAGAATAAAGTGTTTCAGTTATAGAGAAAGTCCAGTGCAGGTGCAAAGTCATAACAAGGTAGATTGTGAGGTTAAGAGTCCATCTTATCGTACTGGGGACCAAACCATATCACTGGACTCCAGGGTGCAGAGAGCAAATGAGATTGGTCCTCCATATCTGGCCAAGGTAAGCATGTACATAACTAGACTGTGGGCAACAATACTGGGTAGGAGGTCATAACTCTGGGCATAATCCAGCCCATTAGCTAAAACTGTTTGAACTCAATGTTGAGTCCACTTAGTGTAGACATAGAAATCTAAGTATTATTTTACCCATGTGCTAAAAGCTTGCTGTGCAGCATGCCCATACTGGTGTGGTATGGAACCACTGCAGCAAAATTCAGTCGTGTTTGAATGCATGTCCAGATGGCGAGTTTGTAAAAGAGAGGTCAGGCCTCAGTGGAGATGCCCAAATTTAATGCAGTAAAGGGGGAGGGAGTTGTGTGTTGGAGATTGGTACTTAAACTGGAGTGGGGTTACCATAACATTGTGGGTGGGGAGGGGTGCTCAAGAGATTAGGTCTTGGTCCAAAGAAGGGGGCCTTGGGCCTAGTGGGTGGGGGGATTGGGGTAGTCTGGATGATTAAATTTTTGCCTGTAACTTGAGGCCTAGTCTGAAGATCAGAGGCAGGTCTGATTGTGGAGTGGAGAGATGCTGTCTTCAGGCAACTCTGGAATGGCAGTGAGATGGGAAGGAATGGCAGTGAGATGGGAAGGGATGGCGGTGGGCCAAGGGAACCGGCTAAATTTGACAAAAATGAAATGGGCATCTGTCTGGATCTAGCTCCCAAGCAATAGCATGTTGAAAAGCATAGCTGTCCAAAGAATAATGGTCACTTCTCAGAACAACCTGACCGAATTTCCCAATTCACAACCTAGGATCTGCTCAGGCAGATTTCTTTTACATTACACTTCCTTGAAATACTGAAGTGGGTCACTCATGATATGTAAAGACCTGCTTCTATAAAAGTGGTCTGCACCGTTCATGGACGAAGGAAGTGTGAATGAAATCTGTGGGAATGGAGTCCAGAATCTGAGGATAAGTTTCATCACCTCTAAAATTCAATGGCCACTGGCTTAAGGCGGCATTATTGGAATGCCAAGTTTTTAGTTAGATTTGATTGATCTGCAGATTACGCTTCTACCAGAGTTACATGCATCGCAACAAAAACTTTTCCTTCTTTTAACATTCATCAACAGTTGACTCATTGTGCATATTTGCCACTTACAAGTCTGATAAAGTACACCTAAATAATTTACTAGGAAAGAAATTTTCCCTAACTAGTTTGGTGCAATGTCTAAAGCTTTACATAGTCTTATCCCTAACCATTGCACCATAGAACAATACAGCACAATACAGGCCCTTCGGCCCACCATGTTGTGCCGACCTTCAAACCACTCCTAAGACTATCTAACCTCTTCCTCCCATATATCCCTCTATCTTAAATTCCTCCATATGCTTATCTAACAATCTCTTGAACTTGCCCGACATTATCAGCCTCCACCACCACCCCAGGCAGTGCATTCCATGCACCAACCACTCTCTGGGTGAAAAACCTCCCTCTGACGTCTCCCTTGAACTTCCCATCCATTACCTTAAAGCCATGCCCTCTTGTATTGCGCATTGGTGCCCTGGGAAAGAGGCGCTGGCTGTCCACTCTAACCGAGTATTCCATAAAATTAACCGAGATGTAAGCTTCCTTGTCGAAGCATAAGAATCAATAATCAGCTTCAGCGCTGACTGTAAGTAGAGATCACAACTAGAACTTTAATTAAAGCACTTTAGACCTTAAGTGAAAAAGGTTCGTCGAGCACCTTTGCTCCATCTGCTGGAACAGCCAGGATCTCCCAGTGGCCAGCCATTTTAATTCCACTTCCCATTCCCACATTGATATGTCTGTCCACAGCCTCCTCTACCGCCAAGTTGAGGCTAAATGCAGATTAGAGGAACAACATCTCATATTCCATCTTGGTAGTCTCCAACCTGACGGCATCAACATCGACTTTTCTGACTTCTGGTAAACACGCCCCCATTTCCCACCTGCCCTTTGTTTTCCCTTATCCCTCTGTCCACTTTACCCCTTCTCTTTCTCCTCTCACGACCTGCCCATCACCCACACCTTCCTCCCTCTGGTTCCCAACCTCCTTTCCTTTATTCCACGGTCTACCCCTATCAGATTCCATCTTGTTCAGCCCTTTGCCTCTCTCATCTACCACCTTCCAGCTTCTTACATCATTCCCTCTTACCCCCCTTCCCCACGTACTTACCTTACCCATCTCCCCTGGATTCACCCATCACCCACCAGCTCATTCTCCTCCCCCTCCCCTTCACCCTTTTGTTCTGGCTTCTGCCCTCTTTCTTTCCAGTCCTGATGAAATGTCAACTGATCATTTCCCTCCATAGATGCTGCCTGACCTGCTGAGTTCCTCCAGCATTTGCATGTGTTGCTCCTGATAATAAAGTTGTTATTATTATACTAATTGATAGAAGGTTCCTATCTTCATCATAAGTGACTGTAGGATTTCTGGATTATCAATTTCTTAAGTATGTAGTAATTATTCCACAACTGAGAATCCTGCGAAACATACAGTGTTATGTACAGTATATACTGGATTACATGTCAGCACCAATAAACATGAATGCATACAGACTCAGATAAAAATTCCATGTAAAATAAAAACTATTTATTCTTGGTCCACTGCATCCACTAGATATTGCTAGTATGTTGGGATTTGTTTTGGAGTTACAGTTTCTCTGTAGTTCTCTCAGGACTAATTTGAATGCTGAGTGTTGCTTTTCCTCGAACATATCAGTCATGAAGCACAGGAAATTAACATGCTGCTTTATGTGTTAAATGGCTGCAGCTGGAAAGAGCCGATGAAGGGAACAGGAAAGCAATGTCAAAGCTAAAACTTGTGGACATGTATCTGCATCCCACTGAGGTGATTATTTTCCAGAGAATAATTACCGAAATAATTGTGCAAAAGAAGGAAAGCTTTTCAGCATAACATGGGTTATGAACATTTTTAAATCTGTGTAAAGATTCACATTTACCATTACTTTTTTGACACTGTCATTGCATCATACGGCATCAAAGCAGGCCCTTCGGTCCACTGCATCTGCACAGACCATTTGGCACCTGTTATGTTTGTTCTTCATCAAGAGACAAACTTCGCGTGGGTTTAACATCGGAACATTTTATTAACCAACAACAGACAGGCTTGCTTTCCCTCTCTTTTTACAGCCACTTCCTGTTCCCCATGTGACCCCTTGCATTGCCTACTGGGAACTGCAGTTCTTTATTATAACTACATAATAACTACATAATAACACAGTACCCATCTACACTAATCCCATTTTTTCCCCTCACATCCCTGTCCCCAATTCCCATCTCCTTCCCATCTACCCCTTCCTGTCCCCAATTCCCTTGCCAATACCTGCCTCTTGACCTCTTAAGCTCACAATCTACCTTGTTTGACCTTGCACCTTATTGTCTACCTGCAATATACTTCCCTGTAGCTGTGACACTTTACTCTGTATTCTGTTATTGTTTTTACCCTGTAGTACATTAATGCATTCTGTACTACCTCAATGCGCTGTGTAATGAATTGATCTGTATCAACGGTATGCAAGACAAGTTTTTCACTGTACCTCAGCACAAGTGAGAATAATAAACCAATACCAATACCACTACAAGGGACAATTTACAGGAATCAATATCCCTACCAATCAGCACATTTTTGACATACGGGTAGGTTAATTTGGGTTTAAAATGGGCAGTGTGGACTCGTTGGGCCGGAAGGGCCTGTTACCATGCTGTAAATAAAATTTTTTTAAAAATGTGGTAGAGCATTTGGGGGAAATCCATGTGATGACAGGGAGAATGTGCAATCTCCACACAGCCAGCAACCAATGTCAGGATCAAACCCAGGTCCCTGGAGTTGTGAGGCAGCAGTGGTAACCATTGTTCCACTGTGACTGTCATTTCGTGGAACCATAACCAGCATGTAGCGGTGAGTGTAATGCTATTACAGCGCCAGCAACCCGGGTTCAATTCTGGCTGCTGTCTGTAAGCAGTTTGTACGTTCTCCCCGTGTCTACATGGGTTTCCTCCGGGTGCTCCGGTTTCCTCCCACATTCCAAGGACGTACAGGTTAGGAAGTTGTGGGCATGCTATGTTGGCGCCAGAAGTGTGGTGACATTTGTGGGCTGCCCCCTGAACACTCTACACAAAAAAATGCATTTTACTGTGTGTTTCGATGTACATGTGATGAATAAAGATATCTGGTCTTATCTCTTATTTTATATGCTGCATCGGAATGGGTAAATGAAGGAAATTTATATAAAAAATATAAAAGATAAATAAATGGTGAACAGATTTATGATCATAATTCATGGTGATGACCGTTCTACATCAGTTGTGTAGGCAGAGCATAAACACAGAGCAAAGAGTGGGACATTGTCCACATGAAAGTAGAGAGAAAGCAGAGGATGAACACCACAAAACCAATACTGTACATATTCTGCTATGTGGGGTTGGAGTTGTTTCAGGAAACATGTTGAAGATTGCCTACTCAGCATCTTACTTTAACCTAGTGTCAATGGTAAATTAAATATTAACATAAAGGTATGGAGAGTAACTGTTTGCATTGATATGCTGTTAAAATTTCAGACATCGTTACCTGCTACATGATAATACAACCATTATTTATATTGATAAAGTATAATATTTAAATCAATTAAAGAGAGTATGCAGAGACTGCACCTCAACAGCAACGGATTGGAACTAGCTAAATTATTAACTCAGGAAAATGAAATGGTAGGATAAGAAATGTCAGTTTACTCAAATCTTTAAAACCAACTATTGCTTTCTAAACCTTGTAGATAAATTCGCAATCTAACTGCTGTACATAATCACAATTAGCATTTGCTTTCATATCTGATATTGATGGCTGAGAATAGTAAATATGATTCAAATTTATTTCTGAGGATATGATAATGGTTTGTAACTTTTTATAATATAGATTTCTTTATTAGTCACATGTACATTGAAACACACAGTGAAATACATCTTTTGCGTAGAGTGTTCTGGGGGCAGCCTGCAAGTATCACCATGCTTCCGGTGACAACATAGCATGCCCGCAACTTCCTAACCCGTACGTCTTTGGAATGTGGGAGGAAACCAGAGAACCCGGAGGAAACCCAAGCAGACACTGCTTTTTGTTGGGTATTTAACATTTTCAGAAGATTATAAAACATTTGAGCCAAAAGTATGAAGCTCCAGTAAATAATCTTCTTTCTGATGCTGTTAACCCAGGGAGATCTTTGCTCATGTCAAAACATAGTGAAGTGAAAATATCTTACAGGAAACCTCTGACTTCATCTAGTTAATGCATTTGTAGCCATAGTTACATCAACTGCAACCATCATAATGATTTACGAGAAAATATAACATAATCTCTACATTAATTGCATTTTAATTTGCAGCACACACCAACAACCTTGTCTAACATCAGTAAATTGGAGAATGTAGATTGCAGTTCTATTGTGGTCTTGTGTTGGCATTATGCAGACTGGGCGATACAGAAATAGCTAATTAAGGGGTTGCCTTATTGAATCATGGCTATTTCTGGCAGTGCATAATTAATAGGTAATCTCTGTGTTTTGTATTATGATATGATGTAGAGTGGATAACAGTGTTCAAATGAAGCCTTATGGGACTAATAGTAAACCATTGGTCCCAAGTGATTGCAGAAATTGGTGGTCTGATTGTTCAACTGTGCAGCAAATAACATAACTTTGGTGCAATCCATTAGACTCAAAATTGCAAATGAAAGACAGCTTGTAATTGGATACTGTTAGATTACCTATTGTTAGAATCCCTCCCTTTTAATTTGCCAATGCCAGCCAAATTCTGGGAGCTGCTGGATTGTCCTATCCCTTTTAAGTGCAAGCTGTGCCACGAGATATCATGATATGGCATCATCAGCACACTTCATTATCACTCCCTTTCTGGCCGTCACTTACGTAAGGGAAGACTAATTGAAATCTAAAGAACAAGCCTTGAGATGCAACACATACCAAATGCAACCTGCACAATGTATGGAGTATATGATTTTGGACCCTATGGGTGTTATTTCAGTTGTGGGTAGAAATTGATGCCAATCAATAACACCAATTTTATGCTAACATTGACAATTTATCACTCAGTGCTCATTTAATTGTGCATGTAGATCAGGCAGACAGCAGAAAGGATCAGCCACGAGTGAAATTTAAAATGAACATCAACTACTTTCAGGTTAGTTGCTGATTGATCTCTATTGGACACCTCTACAACTCTACAAACACTTAGATTTTTCTAAAGTTACTAAAACATTCATGGAGTGGTGTAGTGAATGCGAAAGGATTTAGTGTCAACCTCGAAGTATGTACACAAACCAGTTGCTTCTAGAAAAGTATGATGCCATATTAGTGCATGGTGGTTGGGGAACAATTCTCCTACTTGGTTCTCAGCGAGGAATAGGACATGAGACATCTGCGCTTCCAATAAGGACATCCTCAAAGAAATCTGCCATCTGCTCCAGCCACAATGTATCTCCCCTTCAAGAGGTGTAGCTACTGGCTAACCTTCAGTGGTCATAGAGTCATAGCAGGAAACAGGCCCTTCAGCTCAATTCATCCATGCCCACCAAGGTGCCTTCCTGAGCTAACAACCAGTAGATGGGGGGTTTCCAGTTTGTGTGATCAGTAGGATGGAGGGGAGGGAGAAATATAATTGGTGGATGGGATGGTTCAAATTGAGCGAGGGTCATGAGCTTGGGAACAGGTAGGGTCTTGAAGGAAAACACATATGTAAATAACTTAAAGGGGACCCATCTGAGACAGGTTCCCAGTGGCAACCTGGGACCTGCCGAGGGAGTCCCTTCACACTGCACAGACACTGGCCATGTAGGTGCTGAGGAAGCCTGCTTTTCCAGGACTTGCTTATCTGCGAATGCCAGTGCAGGGGCACAAAAAAACCTGGGACAAAACTTGCACAATTTGCAGTCCGTGCAGCAAGTGCCTGATTTTATACACTATTTTTCACAGAAATCGGGTTACAAAGCATATGAAAACATGGCACAAGGTGATCTTATTACTAGGCAAAAATTGCATAATTTATTATTTATGGTAGGCCATTTTTATTATATCCTGTTAAAATTATGTTGAGGTACATTCAAATATTATTTGATTATTAAAAACTATTTTTGGTTTGAAAGTAGGCTCCAAGATGGCAGAAACTATCAAAATCTGAAAGTTCTGGGGAAGTCCCTGGGTTCTTCTATAAAATTAATCACCCCTGTAAAAGTCAGCACTCAAATCTTCCTTCAGTAAATTCCAAATACAATATTGATGCAAACTGTTTCTTTGACTTTACTTTGTTAACAATGAAAGTGATTGATTGTTGAATATACCCACGACTTAGATTATGACAAATCAGTGTCTCACTGCACTTTAATTTAATTTGGCATTTTCACATGTCATCAGGCATTATGCTTCTTTCTTTAAGGATTTTTGAAGTCATAGCTGCTTTTTTTAAAAACTGTCAAATAATTATTATAATTTTCTTGGTTGGTAAAGAATGAGTGAATGATCTGATGAATGAAAAGTGCATACGATTGATGTGTGCTAGAAGCAGGGAACTCTCAGAAAAAAGCATTAGATTTTAGCTTTATTAATAATTTAAAATCTGATTTACAGATATTTTCCTCGACAAAGGTATTAGAAGCATGCAGGGCTAAGGTATGTATAAGAAATTTAGATTAGGATTAGCTGTGATCTAATTCAATAGTCCATCACAAAAGAACAAATGTCCTTTTCCAAAACTGCATTATTTGACCCAAATTTAGTTATTAGGTTGCTCCTGTTTCAGTTAACAGAATCCCATTTGTGAATGCACTATGCAACTCACGAAGACTAAATCAATCATCACTAAAGATGTCTAATTTAGTTTCATAAATCCTAGCAAGACACTGTAACAAAAGAATTACCTAATAAATGGTCAACACCACTAAGTGCATTAAGACAGTTCACAGTAGTCGACAACCATTTTGTTCATGGGTCTGATGTTGAAAAATTTAACAGCACAGGGGGCCAGACACAACTGAACAGACCTTGAACACAATGCTTTGCCACTGTGTGCACAAAGGAAATCGGGCCAATCAGGTGCCTAAAGCTGAATGCTGAGGTATATGGGGATGGAGGGAGGGTTAGGATAAGAGGAATAGGAGTCAGCACTGATTAATGGGTAGAGGGATGAGGGGTTGATCAGTAAGTATGGGCTAGGCTTGCCTCAATGGTCGATGGAGACAGAGAGAAGGGTAGTGTAGGCCTGGCATTTGGAGAGCAGGTTTGGGATGGGAAGAGGTGAGAGGATAGATGTTGCACCTGCTTAAATTCTTTCCTACAATTCAGGGACTCAAACAGTTTTACCAGGTAAAACAGTAATACACTTCTGCTAATCTACTGTACTACATATAGTAGACACAAGAAATTCTGTATACAATGTAGCTTCCCTGACACTGGAGAAACCAATAGCAGATTAAGACTGCAGGGTCAACCCTGATTATTCTGTGATACGGGCTCAGTGATCTGCTATTTGCAACAATTCAACTTCTTTGTCACCCTCACACTGTGCACATTAACAACTCATTCCCACAGCAACTCTGGCCTGAACCCAGCACGGAGACGACTCCCACCATCTTTTCCAGCCCTCCCCCACCTTCTCTGCAATTTACAGCTAATTTTTTCTCTCTTTTCTCCTACTCTTATGTGGCTCAAATCTGAAACGTTAACTCTTTCATAGAAGCTTACTGACCCTCTGAGGGTTTCCAACATTTTCTGTTTTTGTTTCAGATTTCCAGCATCTACAGATTTTTTTGTTTTTCAGTTCATCTTCAGAAGCTGCAATTTATGAACACATATAGTCAACACAAAGGGTGATCGACAGAAGACTGTCAACATGGCCCAGGGAGCTAGCGAGGCATAAAATCAGCACTGCTGCTTCAGCAAAACCTGGCTTGCTGAGGAGAGAAATTGGAGAGAGAGCAGAGGTGGGCACACCTTCTTTTGCAAAGAAAAAACAGACTGCAACTTCTGCATGCACGGATTCTGCTTCACTGCAAGGAATAAGATCACCAATGTGCTCCTTGAACTTCCATTGGGAGTCAACAGAAGACTGATCACCCTCCACCTGCACCATAGCTGAAACCAACAAACTGTTGGGTTGAGGTCTAAGTATTAAGAGTGAGATTGGGAGGCCAAGGGGTGATGGGGACAGTTGTTTGTGCCATGTTGGGGTCAAGGACTTGAAGGACTAAAGCCAAGAATGGGACTTACTTTGCCACAAGCCAGTGATACGCTATAATGGAAACACAAGGGACTGTAGATGCTTGAATCTGGAGCAAGACACAAGATGCTGGAGGAACACAGTGAGTCAGACAGCTTCAATGGGGGGAAATGCTAGTGTAGTGGTTAGTGTAACTCTATTACAGTGCTAGTGACTGGGTTCAATTCCGGCCGCTGTCTGTAAGGAGTTTGCACGTTCTCCCCGCAAAACTCTACGCAAAAGATGTACGTGTGACTAATAAAGAAATCTTATCTTACTGTGTGTTTCGATGTACATGCGACTAATAAAGATATCTTATATAAAATGGACAGTCGATATTTTGGGTCGACACCCTTCATCTGGATCCTGTCCACTGTCCATTTCCCTCCATAGATGCTGCCCAACCCACTGAGTTCCTAAGCTATAATGACTGAACTGTCTCAGTATTCTAACAACAGGTGCTCCCAGAACAACCCAGTTTTATTTCCCCCATCATGCTTCAAAAGGAATTTTGTGCAGAGAAAGATGGCAACCATGCATGACCAACATGAAAATTATGGCAGAATGCAAGTGGGAATGGGACCCAAAAGTGTTCAGTCAAATTTCCAGTGTGACACATAATGAATTACCGTGTTTCACCCTAAGAAGGAAAATAACTGCGATATGCAATGGAATTTTTAAACTTTCTTTCATTCAATCATGGGATATATACATATGTGTCTATTATCCTAGTCTGGTCAATAAATAAGTGAAAGAAGTAAAGCTAATTAGAGGCTTTGGAGAGGTGACCTAAAATGTTCAAAACCATGAGTTTTTAGAGATTAAGAGGCAGATTGGTATAGACAGGGAACTTTAGAAAGGAATTTTTTAGGAAGGGAAAGCAAAATTGGTGTTTGCTGTTTCTTTTAAAACTTCTAGTGTATCTCCAGTCCTGTCTGAGCAATTTCCCCTTTGAGTCACACCAACTGGGAGTTGTGGCCTTAAAAGGGAATGCACCACCACATTAGCAAGAGTCTGATGTGGATTTCATGATATATGATGCAAAGCATCTCTCAAATTATCATGAGTATTGCTATAGAGATATCTATCATTAAAAAAACATTGCAAATGTTGGTATGTATGATAGCTGAACAAGATTATATCATTGTAAATACTCTTGGATGTAGGAGGTGGTTAACTTCACAAAATAAAAATCCATTTTTGGACATTGGAATTCTATGCTTAATGTCCTTAAGTGCATATAACTGTATGTTTGACTAATACTATGATACTAAAAGATATCTTACTCAGTAGGAAAGAGCTAACCCAATGACCATGTGATTAGAGCGATGACCAATGCTTATTGCATTATTAGCTCTATTGCAGATATTAAATTATGACAGAATTCTCTGCAAATGTACTTGGTATTGGTATTGGTTTATTATTGTCACTTGTACCGAGGTACAGTGAAAAACGTGTCTTGCATACCAATTGTACAGATCAATTCATTACACAGTGCAGTTACAGTGGGTTAGTACAGAGTGCATTGAGGTAGTACAGAGTGCATTGAGGTAGTACAGGTAAAAACAATAGCAGTACAGAGTAAAATGTCACAGCTACAGAGAAAGTGCAGTGCAATAAGGTGCAAGGTCACAACAAGGTTGATCGCTCTCTTTTCTGAAAGTTATTAATAAATCTGCTTTAACCATCCTATTCACATTATGGATTCTAAGAGATAAATAACTTTGAATTCACAAAATTGTTTGCTTTTTAGTTTTAGTTTGATTATTGCTTTAATCATTACTTTCAAATTAGATACCTTCAACAAATTTAAGAAACTTTGATTCACTTTATTCATTTTTTTATGTAGAACTGAAATAAACCTCTCAATTGAGCAAAAAGAAAGTAAATTTGAATGAAAATTTAAAGCTTGAGTTGGTTACCTCCCTGCTGTGTTTTGATGTAACGGTACATTCATAGGCAAGCTAACAGCCAAGGGGCTTGTAGTTAGCCACTGATTCACAAATTGCTGAACAGACGGACATTTATCTGCTTCACTCAGCACATAAAACAAATTGTTTACAAACAATTGGAGCTCATCTGTAAATCTTGGTATCCCCAGTATGTCAGGACTGGCATATCAGCTGTTGAGGCTGTTTATATAAAATACAAGAAAAAAATACAGAATTATGGTATTCTATGCCCCAAAATCTGGAAAATTCAGCAGAACTATATTTGGTTGTGATCCCATTTGTTGTAACATGTAGACATTCATATAAAACAATCAATTTTGCCCAAATAAATGATTTTTACTATCTTTTTTATGCCTCTTCTGGTCCCTCTCCTGCTTGCTCAAGTTTTACTGGAGGCTCCAGCATTTAAACAAATTTGTACAATCCCAAATGGAAATCAAATCAGGGTTCTGACTGTGTCATAGGAACCTAACTTTTGTGTATGTGTGAATATCTGCGTGTTTGCTAGCTGCAACATCTCCTAAAACCCAAGGGTTAAAATTGACCGGGGGGGGGGGGGGTTAGGGGTGGACATCAGCATGTAACAGACAGGATTTGCCCCTGGTTAATGATGTTGGTATTACTAGAGTGTTCTGAGACCAAGCATACAATCTTCATTTACCATCAACCGTCTCTGGCTAACATTTGTTCTTTCAAACACTCATGACAGTTACTCAAAGTCTCCTTCATCCTTAAGGTATCAGGTTCCATTATATCTGCATTCATCTGATGACAGTGGGCAAGTCAGGAGTGATCATTAAAAGAATATTACAATGCACTAATTTAGTTTACAATTTACTATCATGTACAAAAAAATACATAATAGCCTTGGCTAGCACTTGTAAAGAGATATTAGCCAGAAAGTTTGAGACAGGCCAACAAACATTTTGATCATGAGCTTACTGTTAGGAAATTCAGAAGGGAATCAGAAAATAGATTAAGCATCCACCTCAGAGGGAATTGATCAGGCAAGTCGCCATAAGTCTCATAAGAGACAGGCTTCAGATGTGCTGTGAAAGGGTGTTCCTGCATGAGAGGCTCGTGGATCTAACAGGCCATAAACATAGCATAACGCTATTACAGCAAAGAGTTGTGGACACAATTCAGCACATCACGGAAACCAGCCTCCCCTTCATGTCTATACCTCTCACTGCCTTGGTGAAGCAGCCAGCATAATCAAAGACCCCATCCACCTGGGTTATTCTCTCTTCTCTCCTCTTCCATTAGGCAAAAGATACAAGAGCCTGGGGGCACATACCACCAAGCTCAAGGACAGCTTCTATCCCACTGTGATGACTATTGAATGGTTCCCTTATACCATGAGATGGACTCTTGACCTCACAATCTACCTTGTTATGACCTTGCACCTTATCGTCTACCTGCAATGTACTTCCCTGGATCTGTGACACTTTACTCTGTATTCTGTTATTGTTTTTACCCTGTACTACCTCAATGCACTGTGTAATGAATTGATCTGTATGAATGGTATACAAGACAAGTTTTTCACTGTACCTCAGTACAAGTGACAATAATAAACCATTACCAATACCAATCATGTATTATTTTCCCTTGAGAGGTCCAAAGTTAAAATAGACCACCTAAGGTTATATACTCAAATTGACAAGCCTTAAGTCAAATAAGCATTAAGAGTGGGGTTGCTGAAGGAGCATCCCTATTTCAGACCTGGGAATCCTTCCAACTTCCATGCTGCTACTGGATAAACCAGTATCATTGTGCCTGCCAATGGAAGGTTCTATTACTTTGTAGGATAGACACAAGAAGAACTAGCAACTTGAATGCTGGCATAAAAACTCAAGTCACATGCACTAAATATGTTGTGCTCCACTGATAGAAGCAGAATACACAGCCTTTATCATGTCCTTTGTTTATTATATGTAGCAGAAGCCATTGTTCTTGTGGCCTTCAACAATCCAGAAAATAAAATCATACTTTGCTAATGTTCACTACATCCACAGTGAATTTCCACTCATAAAATCCGAGAAAAAATGAACTAATTGGCATGAACGAGTTTTACATATCATGAGATATATAGTGCCATTTAATATTAATAATAAAACTGTGAGTACCAAACATTTCTGAGTCAGAGATGTTATCAGGATAAAGGACAACCATGTCTTTATGATAAAGGCTTGTGAGTAAGTCTGTAATATGGCTCATTAAAAATCTGCAAGTTGTTTAGACAAGGAGCAGCTACTGGATGTTGAATAACATAACATGCTGTCAAAACAAGTTTGTGCCCATTTTGTTTACTCTAAGCACAGTTTTGCATGACTGACTTGCTGTTGAGAAATGCTATATAGACAGCTGTAGGAAAAAGTTCATGAGGCTCAAAGTATACAGATTTTGGATCCAGCTGTTGTTATTTGGCTGGCAGTGAGAGCTGCATAACCAGATACGAGATATCTAGAAATCCCATTCAGAATGCACATGGCGACAGGAAGTACTAGTATTATTTTTCTCCCCATTAGAAAATACACCATTATATGCATGTTGAAGTATCGAGCAGATAAAGCCATCTCAGCAGCTGGACTTTGAAGAACTAGGCTAGAGTGGGTAGGTTAGCTGACCCCTATGAATTGGCCCAAGTGTGTAGGTGAGTGGCAGAATCTAAGGACAATTCAAGGGAATATGCAGAAAATAAAATGCAATTAGTGTAAGATTAGTGCAAATGGATTCCTGATGTTCAGTGATGACTTGGTAGGCCGAAGTCCCATTTTCCATTCTGTAACACTATATGACCCTTTATAACTAACTTGCCGTATAAATGGACAGAGGAATATTCTTTCCATATCAAGTTGTGAATAGCTAATAAAGAGAAGAAAACTTTTTCACCCAGAGAGTGGTTGTAAGCTGGATCACACTGCCTGAGTGGGTCTTGGAGGTAGGTAGAACATAGAACAGTACAGCGTAGGAGCCTATAAAGCCATTATTAACTGCTATTCAAATAACTCAGTCAGTCTTTTAGCAACCTGAGGTTTTGTTTAACTTAGAAAAATGTTTATTTTTTTTGTTTACACTGCAGTAACTATTGGATACTCAAGAAAATGAAGCTTTTGTATTTCAAGTACAAGGTTTTTAGTTACCTTAAGAAGCATTTAAGATAGTCTGACAACATTTAAGAAGTAGCTAGACAAGCACTTGAATCATTAAAGCATAGAAGGCTACGGACCAAGTGCTGTTAAATGGGATTAGTATAGATAGGTCTTTGACGGTCAGCATGGACATGGTAGGCCAATAGACCTGTTTCTGTGCTGTATGACTCTACAACTCTATAAATAAAGATGCTGCTGTACCTGGTTGGTCACTGAAGCAGGGAGTTTCACTGAACAATCAGTCCTAGCAATGAAACATTGGAATAGTTCTCAAAGCCTTTGAGAATTACTGCAACCCTCCACCCAATGATGTGATGGACAGTTTTTCAGAAGCTGTTTGGTGAATGGGGAAAGTTGCTCACTGCAAATCGTAACTTCAGAGATGTGTGGGCTTTGTTGATCTGTGACAGAATAGTATGTAGAATTTGAGATGCAGGACCGAGAGAGTGTCTGCTGAAGGAAACAGATCTGGCAAATTGGATGAAATCCTACAGGACCTCAGACGTGTCCGGAGCCAAAATAGATGAGTTGAATAGTTGAATCAGTTGAATAGCTGGCAATGTAATTCTAAATATGCAGTCAAAGAGAAGCATAGATGGAAACAGTAACAGTTCAAATAATGCAGCAAACATGACTGGCATAAGCATCAAAGTCCAGCTAATGGGAGGGAATGACAGAAATGCAAAGAGATTAACTTTTTTTACTGGCAGAAAGGAAAGAAGACTTGTAGCAAGCAGAGGAATATAAGAAAAGGGACAAGGCCCTGTGTGATGAATGAAGGGGAGTATGAGGAGATCAAAGTCACAACATTAAACCCAGGCAGAGAGGAAATGGAACAAGGGAACAACGTAGAGGAGGCCAAGTACCCATCACAGATATTTTCTGCTATGAAAATAGAAGGTAGGAAGGAACAGTTGTAGGCAGACTGTGGTACAACCATGTAATTCCTCTCCTAAGGAATTTGCAAGGAAGCTTGAAGAGACAAATGATAAAAGTGCACCCTACATGATTGTAGTATGACAGGGCAAATGCCAGTTGAAAAAGTCCAAAGAATGGAAAAAGTAGAGCAGAGCTTTCTGTACAAAGAGAATCGTAGGTCAATAGTAGAGCAGAGCTTTCTGTACGAAGAGAATCGTAGGGGGGTCACAGTCTTAAAATAAAGGGTAGGACTACATTTTTCTTCATTCAGAAGGCTGTGGAGGCTCAGTCATTGACTGCATTCACACCAGAGAGCAATAGATTTCTGGATATTAGAGGAGTTGAGGGATATAGGGACAAGGCAGGAAAATGTTGAGGTAAGATATCTTTATTGGTCACAAGTACATCGAAACACACAGTGAAATGCATCATTTCTTGCGTAGAGCGTTCTGGGGGCAGCCCACAAGTGTCGCCACTTTTCCGGCGCTGACATAGCATGCCCACAACTTCCTCACCCGTAGGTCTTTGGAATGTGGGAGGAAACCAGAGCACCCGGAGGAAACCAAGCAGGCATGGGGAGAACGTACAAACTCCTTACAGACAGCAGCCAGAATTGAACCCGGGTCGCTGGCACTGTAATAGCGTTACACTAACCGCTACCCTACCATGCCTGCCCCTATAGGTAGATAATCAGCTATGATCTTATTGAAGATTTGAAACCTTCAGGTTTGAGATGCTGAATGGCCCATTCTTGCTCATATTTCTTATGTTTCTATGTAATGTCCAAGCAGTGAACCATGGTCTCCAGTCATCTTGGATCCTTTCTGCCACCAGATCAAGATCTTACGCTGTCATTCCACTTTTAGACGAGTCTCGTATAGGTAACTTCTCCATATGAAATTCAGAACCTGCAATATCAGGACTCTGATGGACAAACACAACAACGCAGAGCTGAATATTTCTCTGCTATCATAGCCTGGGAACTTCGTTGCTCTGACTTTGAACGATCGCTCTGACTCAGACACAATCAGCAGGAGATGCCCAGCTTAAAGAACAGGGCATTGTATACACCTCCTCTGGAAGGGCAAACCAGAAGAAGAACGTGGGGTAATTTTTATAATCAAGAATGAGTTAATCTGGTGACACAGTGACTGACTATCTGGCTCACTCTAATGCATAATCAGCAAGCTACAATCATCAGTGCATATGCCCCAGTGCTGGAAGCAACAGATGAAGCCAAGGCAGACTTCTATTCCAACCTTGAGAAAATGCTGGTCCACATCCAGAGGGAGTCAAACTGATCTTCCCGGTTGACTTCAATGTCAGGGTCATTAAGGACATTAACCCCCTGGTAAGGTATGACTGGTAAGAAGGGAGAAGGGAAAGCTGACTCCTCTTGGCAAAATGATAGGAAAACAGCCTTGTCATACCAACAAACTGTTACATCAGTGAGACAAGTACAAGACCTCAAGGGAACAACCTAATCTGGGGCCTTGCATCTGTTCAATTTTGTCACTGTCTGAGTGAGAGACTGCAAGGTTGTACGAATCACCTACGCCATAGACACATGCACGTATGTTTTCTCCATTAGCCTGCACCCAAAATAACAGCAGTGATTGAAGTACCACCACTAGAAAATCAACGTTGAAGTTGCAAGAATCCCAGAAAAGGAAGTTCTCTATAGACAGTGCTTCACAGATAACCTGATCACTCCCAACCAACAGGAGCTGTGAAGTATCCAAGAGCCTGAACCATAATTAGCACTTGTGAAGAGATTCTTGGCTTCTGTACCAGAAAATACCTGGCGTGATATGCTCAAGAAATCCAGGAGCTAATTAAGCGTAAATGCAAGGTATTCTTTGATTGGAAACTCCACCACACACAGTTCCACAGGCACTATGAAATAACAAAAGAAACAAAAGCAATGGAGATCTTTGGGCCCATTGTTCCTGCTCTGCCATTCAATAGGGTCATGGCTGGTCTTTTGCTTCAACTACACTTTCCTGCACCAACCCCATATCCATTTAGTCTGTAAATACCTGAAATCTATCAACCTCAATCTTGAACATACTTAGTCACTGAGACTCTGCTGCCCTTTCAGATAGAGAATTGCAAAAATTCACCATCCTCTGAATAAAGAAGTTTCTTCTCATCTCAGTCCTTAATGGTGGACGACTTATTGTGAGACCATGGCCCCTGTCTCTAGTCGAAACAATCAGTGGAAATGTCAACACTACATCAAGCCCTATAAACATTTTGCAAGTTCTAAATGATAACTTTTCTCTTTCTTCTTAGTTCATGGGAGTACAGGCCCAGTCTGTTAACCTTCTAGAAGTCAAACTAATTAGATAGATATTTATTTATTAGTCACATGTACATCGAAACACACACATCGAAATGTGTCCTTTTGTGTTACTGAGAATGGTGCTGGGGGCAGCCTGCAAGTGTCGCAACTCTTCCGGCACCAACATAGCATGCCCACAGCTCCTAACCTGTACGTCTTTGGAATGTGGGAGGAAACCGGAGCACCTGGAGGAAACCCACCCAGACACGGGGAGAACATATAAACTCTTTACAGACAGCGGCAGAATTGAACCCAGGTCGCTGGCGCTGTAATAGAACTTCTACTGAACTCCCTCCGTTGCAAGTATCTCTCTCTATAGGTATATTCCATTTGTGCCCTCACCAACACCCTCTGTAATTGGATCAAAATGTCTCTAATCTTGTACTCAAGTCCTCTTTCAATAAAGACTTTTCTAACTGTTTGCTATGCCTGCATGTTAATTTTCAGTGATTCACATACAAATATAGCCCAGACTCTCTGAATATTAACACCATTTAATAAATATTATGTTTTTCTACCAAATTGGATGAACTTATGTTTTTCCCATTATATTCCATCTGCTTGTCCCTGTCTATTAATGAGCCTTTTGGCATTCTCTGAAGCCTCTCTGCATCCACCTCACCTGCCCACGCTGCCACACAGTTTTATATCATTAACCAATATATTGGATGTATTGCACCTGATCTCCTCATTCAGATCATTGATACAGATAGGGAACAACCGGGGTCCCTGCATCAGTCCCTGTAACACTTCACTAGTCACAGTTTCCCAACATGAAAATGTCCCATTTATTTCTAATGTCTGTTTTCTGTCCATTAAGCAATCCTCAGCCCACACTAGAATATTACCCCTGGTACCTTGCGCTCTAATTTTGTTTAATAATCTCTTGTGTGACAACTTTTCAAAAGCCTTCTGAAAGTCCAAATGGGCTGCATTAATAGGTTCACTCTTATTTATTTTGCTAGCTACGATCTCAAAGAATTTCAATAGATTATCAAACATGATTTCCCTTTTTCAATCAGTGTGGACTCTGCCCAATCCTATCATTATTTTCTTAGTCCATTGTCACCATTTCCTTAATAATAGATTCTAGCAATTTCCCTACTGTTGATATTAGGTGTTGGTGTATGGTTCCTTGTTTTCTCTCTCTTTCTTTCTTCTATAGGAAATTGGGTTATATCTGTTACCTTGCAATAGTGGGAACATAGAATGTATGGAATTTCGGAAGGTGACAACCATTGCATCCACTGTCTCCACAGGCATCTTGTTTAAAACTGAAGGATGCTGGTAAACAGCCCTGAGGATTTATTATCTCTTAGTCGCAATAACTTCTTCAATCTACAGGTCTAAGGGAATGAGGAGCTTAAAGAAATTATTAGCAGTAATTTCCTTGAGCTTCTCATTTGATCTAGACCTGTACTCCTCTATTTCAATATTAGTATATTTTTTTCTGCCACTTCCTTATTTCCCATATAATTATTCCTGCCTCCATCTACATTAGCTGATCTTCTAATTTTATTTTACAAATTTATGGAAGGTCATGCACTGTTTTTATGATTATTGTTAGTCTACTTGTTAGTTTTCCTTTTCAATGCCTTGGTCCTAATTGCTGAATTTGGAAATTTTCATAACCCTCAGAATTTTGGCAATATTACATGCTTTTTCCTTTAATCCAAAAATATATTTAACATCTCACCTTAAGGCATCATCCAACAGAAAAACATAGACCTAAGGAACAGATTGTAGGTGTAAAGCGCCCAGGAGGTCCAGCAATTTGCTGATAACTCTAGCATGCACATCTTCATCAGTCCTGTCAAAACCATCTGTGACACAAACACTGAAGGGCACTTCATGTTGACAGTCAAGAACATAGGAGAGGTTATTAAAGGACAGTTAGGGACTCAGCACCCAGTGAAAAGAGCACTTCAAAGAATTCCTCAACCATGCTTCTGTTCCTTATATGAATATACTTGAATTCATCCCACAGCTAACTATTCTGTCCAGTCTCACCACCACTCCAGTCTAACAAGAGCTTAAAAAAGCTGTATCTCAACCATAAAAAGACAAAAGGAACATACAGTATCCCTGCTGAATTTATAAAAGGAGCCAGAAAGGAACCAGTCACAAACATGTACCTTCACCTTTGATATCTGGAAAAGGGAACAAGTAGCTGGCGATCTCGGAGATCATATTCAAGACAATCATCGAGAATGGAAATATTGGTATTGGTTTATTATTGTCACTTGTACCAAGGTACAGTGAAAAACTTGCCTTGCATACCGATCGTGCAGGTCAATTCATTACAAAGTGCAGTTACATTGAGTTAGTACAGAGTGCATTGAGGTGGTACAGGTAAGAACAATACAGCTACTGAGAAAGTGCAAAGCAATAAAACCATAGAACCATAGAACAATATAGCACAATACAGGCCCTTCGGCCCACCATGTTGTGCCAAACTTGAAACCACGCCTAAGACTCTCTAACCCCTTACTCCCACATATCCCTCGATTTTAAGTTCCTCCATATGCTTATCTAACAATCTCTTGAACTTGACCAATGTATCAGCCTCCACCACCACCCCAGGCAGCGCATTCCATGCACCAACCACTCTCTGGGTGAAAAACCTCCCACTGATATCTCCCACTGAACTTCCCACCCATTACCTTAAAGCCATGCCCTCTTGTAGTGAGCATTGGTGCCCTGGGAAAGAGGCACTGGCTGTCCACTCTATCTATTCCTCTTAATATTTTGTACACCTCTATCATGTCTCTCCTCATCCTCCTTCTCTCCAATGAATAAAGCCCTAGCTCCTTTAGTCTCTCCTCATAATCCATACTCTCTAATCCAGGCGGCGTCCTGGTAAATCTCCTCTGCACCCTTTCCAATGCTTCCACATCCTTCCAATAATGAGGCGACCAGAATTGGACACAGTACTCCAAGTGTGGTCTAACCAGAGTTTTGTAGGACCGCATCATTACCTCGCGGCTCTTAAACTCCATCCCACGACTTATGAAAGCTAACATCCCATAAGCTTTCTTAACTACCCTATCCACCTGTGAGGCAACTTTCAGTGATCTGTGGATATGAACCCCCAGATCCCTCTGCTCCTCCACACTCCCAGAATCCTGCCATTAACCTTGTACTTCGCCTTGGAGTTAGTCCTTCCAAAGTGTACCACCTCACACTTCTCCGGATTGAACTCCATCTGCCACTTCTCAGTCCAGCTCTGCGTCCTATCAATATCCCTCTGTAAGCTTCGACAGGCCTCCACACTATCCACAACACCATTGACCTTTGTGTCGTCTGCAAACTTGCTAACCCACCCTTCCACCCCCTCATCCAAGTCATTAATAAGGTGCAAGGTCACAACAAGGTAGATTGAATCCAATTGTGGTAACTACAGAGGGGCTGCCTACTGTTTGCCACAGGGAAAGTCATCACAGGGGTTCTCCTCAACAGTCTCCTCCCAGTGGCTAAAGAATTAGCCTCCACATTGCACTACAGATTCCATCCATCTGGAGGATAGGATCCTTACTGCATGACAACTTCAAAGGAAATTGAAGAAGCAGCATCAACCACTATTTAAGTTTACTTTTCAATTCACAAGAGCCTTCGACTCTATCAATCGCTACAGACTTAATACAATGAATTACTTACTTGTTAATTCAGGATGGTCAGAAAATCAGCAGGAGCTCCCACACATTCTTGCTTTTCATTTCCATGTTCTAGATGGAGCCACCTTTTCAGAGGTGAAGCAGTGATGGTACACAGAGAGCAATACAAGAGTGTGCTACATACCAGGTCAGTAACTGGGAAGAACTTGGTCATCAGGTGTGAGGCGCTCTCAGGGCTGGTACAGGTGTGGCCTGTTCCTCACTCCTCTAGCTTGGAAATCACCTGTACTGTCTTCCGGTTCATCTGGGGATCCAAGATGGAGCGGGTCCGACGGGTCACCATGCACAAGTCCCTGGACAATGGGAGCAGAAATGTCCCCAATGTCACCCTCATCCTGATGACCACTTTCGCCTGTGGCTGCATCAAACTGTGCGTGGAACCAACGTATGTGGGCACCAAGTGTCACTACGTGCCGAGGTTCTACCTGTCCCCGGTGTTGCGAAGGATGGGCCTGGCCCCGTTATTGCGCAATGCCCTAGTTAGCTGGACGTTGCCACACTACCTGTCCTTCGTGAAAATGTTTTTCCAGACCAACACCTTTGACTACAAGTCCATCAGGCAGTGGTCGGCACGGAACATTCTGCAGACACTGCAGGATAAGGACTTGATGGATACTGTGGGCTGGTTCCCTGAGCAGGCTGTCCAGACCAGCTGGCAGAACGCCTCATCAACATAACTCACCAACAAGCACCAAGACCTCACTTGGCTGGTGGTGAGAGGGGCTCTCCCAGTCAGATCCTTTCTGCATGGTCGAAACATCAGTCCCGGCGTGCGCTGCCCCCGGGAGGACTGCACCGGGGACGAGACGGTTGCCCACCTCTTTGTGGGCCGTGGGTTTGTGAGGAGGGTGTGGCAAAAGATGCAAGGGTCCTTGTCACGGTTCATCCCCAGCAGCTGCGTAAAAGAGGATTCTCTGAAGGCTGTTCCTGGAGACACACGCAGAGACTGATATCAACTGCTGCTGGAAGGTCATCAACTCGGTGAAAGACGCCCTTTGGTCTGCCCCAAACTTGTTGGTCTCCCAGCACTGCGAGATGTCCATAGGGGAATGCTGCTGACTGGCACACTCCAAGCTGCAGGAGTACGTGCTGAGGGACGCACTGAAGCCGGGTGCAGCCAATGCAAGGGCTCAGTGGAGAAGGACGACAGTTTAGGGTTCTTCTGCCACTGGAGAGGGAGGGGCAGGGTCAGGTGAGAAAGCCCCTTAAATATTGTAAATACGGGATAGGAGTAGCACCCCAGGGAGCCACACGAGTGGCATCGGTGCTGTGTTTTTTTATATAAAAAGGTAAAACTAATGATTGATCCATACATGAATGTAAAGGTTTGCACTGTTTTACTGTTGTATGTAGTTTGTTTTCTATGATGAATAAAGTTTATTTTGATTAAAAAAAAGAATCATTTGCACCATACGTGAACCTTGAATGTGTACAATGTATAAATGAGCTTTGCTAGACGTGGTTATTGATAATAATTTTTATTCCATTCCAGCAGAGTTCTACTCGGATCTGTGGGATTGGATAGGCCAGGACCTGCTGGAAGTGTATAATGCTATGCTTCTGGCTGGCAGAATGTCAGACTTCATGAAGAAGGGCATTATTACCCTCATTGACAAGCAGAAGGGGGAGAAGGAGGACATCAGGAGCTGGAGACCAATTTCACTGTTGAGTGTCGACTATAAGAGCCTGTCCAATACCACTGGCAACTGAGTCAAGTTTGCTCTGGGACAGGTGATCCACCCAGACCAAACATGTGCTGTACCTGGCAGGAAAATCTCTGACAGCCTTGTGCTGCCAGGAGAAGGCCTTTGACAGGATATCACACACATACATGTTGGATGTGCTCTCCAAAATGGGTTTTGGGGAGGGAATCAGGAATTGGATTCAACTGCTCTACACAGATATCCGTAGTTCAGTCCAAATCAATGGGTGGGAGACAGGTAGTTTCCCCATCAAGTCTGGAGTCAGGCAAGGTTATCCACTCTCCCCTTGTCTTGCTTGTGTGCTGCATAGAATCCTTTACTGAATCCATCAGGAAGGACAAGAGCATAAGAGGGGTGACGTTGCCCGGCAGTGGAGGCACACAAGTCAAAACCTCCCTGTACATGGATGATGTCACCGTCTTCTGCTCGGATCCAGGGGCAGTTTGCAGATTGATCAGCATCTGTGACCAGTTCGAGTTGGCACCGGGGGCCAGAGTCAACCTCAGGAAGAGTGAGGCCATGCTCTTTGGTAACTGGCCTGACCAATCTAATGTCCCCTTCACAGTCAGGTCTGAATACCTGAAGGTGCTGGGGATCTGGTTCGGAGAGGCTGAGGCACGTAACAAGAATTGGCTGGAGTGGATTGGGAAGGTAAAACAAAAATTGGGTTTGTGGAAATTGCGTTTCCAGTCTATGGTTCTTAAACTGACTTCATCAGACACCTCAGAAACTACAAGACTGGACAGAGGCAAATGATTTTCAACCTAGGAAGAAGGAGGAGAACCCTAGCATGGAGCTGAAAGTCTTCAAGAATAAAAAGAGGGGGAAAGAAAATTAGGACACAAAAAGTTCACACTTGAAAATAGCTATAGATAGGAATTTGTGATATACACTGATTAACCACATCACATTTCCTCTGAGGTTCTGCCATAGGGCCAAGAAATATCCAGATTTTATCTTAAGTTTGAGCTTAGTCAAGAGGATTCCTAGTAATGAGACACAAATAAGCCACATGTCACAGCTCTGGGAAAATAAAAAAAAAGCTAAGTTTTCATCTTTTTAAAAGCCAGTTATGTGGATCCATGGATGCAGAACTATAGGGTAATATTTAAAATTGTGTTTTTTGCATAAGAGAAGCCAATGTTTCATTAATTATAATTTACAATCCTCAAGATGTGTAAATTATCAGTGGAAAAATTATCATGGAGCAGACTCGATGGGCCGAATGGCCTACTTCTGCTCCTTTGATCTTGTGAAAAAACCTTATTGGGTCAAATGGATAGGCAGAATCAGGTGAATTTTAAAATCCAAGAGCTTATATGTTCAATCACTAGATATACAGAGTTAATTAATCTAAATTTGGTATGGGGTTCTACATTTGGATTCAGCCTGAGTTGAAGATTAAAAAGTCAAGTCAGTGATGAAGTATATCCCCATATTAAAACTGTGTTTATTACATTTACACTTATTTAGAGTGACTGATTAAACACCAATGCAATGAAACCTAGACACAAAATGTTGCTTGAAATGCGTATCTACACAGGAAGGAAGATCCAAATCACCTTCAGCTCAGGCTCACTGATTTGAAATGTCAGAAATTGGCTGGCCTTCACATAGAGCCAGCAGGCAGGTTAACCTGTTGGGGAGGCAAGGCTGGGACATATTGAAAGTGGGCAGTTCGTGGCTAGAGCAGAGGGAAGCCTGTAGTTTAGTTGATTCCAGTAGTGATTCTCTGGAACTCACAAAAATATTTCACAGTCCTCTTTTTCACCAGTCTCCAATGACCTCTCAAGCAACAATTTGTTATATTGCTCAACATCTGGTACAAATAACTCTAACATAGCACCACCCTGTAATGAAGTACAACTGATTTACCTTTCTTAATTGTGTCTAACTCCTGCTCCACTTCCTCCATGCTTTTTGTGAAGGAATTGAGTTTGTTATTTGGTGCAGTTGACAATGGACCTCCCGTGACGTTTTTGATCCTTTTGCAGACACCTTAAAGGCCACGGTGTTGGGCTGGGTTCTGAAGATTGATTTCCATTTGGGCTAACAACTTGAAGACAACTCAAGTGAATGAAGTCCAGAACTTCAAAATACTCAGTCCACTACTGAATTCTACCTGAATCTGGGGACTCATGCAAGGTCTTCACAGCCAGCGGGTTATCTGACTGATTAAAAACCTGTATGTTACATTGAAGTCCATGCTGTTGGAAGAACAATAACATTCCAGTGAGAATACAAAAAAGATTCATGAGGATGTTGCCTGGTATGAAGAAATATAAGTAATATAAAGGACTTGAAAAGCAGTGCCTATTATTAGAATAATATAAATCACAGAGCAAATCAGAAATGTTTAAAACTATTAAAGAATGGACCAAGGTAGACAAGAGCAGACTAGTGTTAGCTTTTTCTGAGAGGGGCAGAGAGACATCTAGAATCAATCACAGAACATTGCATTCAATGTTTACAGAATTCTCTGTTACATGCCAGTGCTTGTAGGTTCTGCTTTCCCACCCAATCCTGCCCTCTTTTCATTGTTAGTAGGAAGTAGGTATCAACCAGTAAGACAACTCCTCAGTTAATCCCGAGCTGTGGCAAACTGCAGCTCCACCTTATGATTTGGCTAAATCCCAGGTTCCCCATCTGTGTTTTGCCAAACCACAGGAACTCCATTAAACTGACGCTACCAGAGCGTAGTTCTGGATGTTTCAAAGAATGAGAGGTAAACTCAAAGTTGTGACATGGGTTGACAGGGTAGATGCTGTGAGGATGTTTTCTTCCAGTGGACGAGTCTAGGAACTAAGAGTCAAAGTCACAGCAATCAATGGTTTAAGACCGAGATTAGGATGATTTTCTTCCGTGACAGTCATAAACCCTTGAAAGTCTCTATCCCAGAGTGGTGTGGATGCCGAGTTATACATTCAATCCTACAGTAGATTTTTGGACTGTAGGTTAAGGAGGATCAAACAGGAACATGGAATTCAGGCAAAAGGTCAAATAGCTATTATCTTATTGAATGGTGCAGCAGGTTCAATGGTTGCATGACTTGATCTTGCTTTTTTGTTACTTTTTTATGTTCTTATCTGCTTCCACTGCTAGTGAAATACAGGATTAATCCCAAATGCATAAAGCAGTTTCATTCTACACCTGCCAAATTAGTACGTCTTCTTTATATTCTCAACATTAAAAATAGGTCTGTATTCTGAGCAATAAAACAGTTAGGGACATAAGGTAAAGACATAATATGTAAAAGAGTATATGGTGGCCAAATAATTATAGTTTTCACAAAATCATGGACAGAATTGTCAAATGCACTGGTTAAAAAACACGTAATATCTACAAATAAGGAATTTTCCTTATCCAAACACTGCAAATTTGTTCCCCAGATGTTATTCCCAATTTGCCACAAACATATCTATCACTTCAAACCGGAAATCCTTTGACCCAAGCAATATCATTAGAGATTAGGGGTGGCACGGTAGCGTAGCGGTTAGTGCGACGCTATTACAGCGCCAGCGATCGGGGTTCGATTCCCGTCGCTGTCTGTAAGGAGTTTGTACGTTCTCCCGTGTCTGCGTGGGTTTCCTTCGGGAGCTCCGGTTTCCTCCCACATTCCAAAGATGTACGGGTAGGTTAATTTGGGTTTAAAAAATGGGCGGCGCGGACTTGTTGGGCCGGAAGGGCCTGTTACCATGCTGTAAATAAAATTTTTTTTAAATTTAAATTTATTGAAAATTTACGTATTCCCTGTCAACATTTCTAACGAGATGGATTTTGCTTGAAAATAACATTGAGGCTAATAGTGCTTACTGTTGTTTATCTGCAAGTTAGACAGCAGCCTTTAGTCTGTGCACATGTACAGTTAAACAAAAACTCCAAAAGTTGCTCTCCTAGATGTGCCTCATCCCTACAAATTGTGCAAAAATGACACCTTGCTGTCTGGTTCTATGTTTAAGTCTATTGAAAGCCATTAAGTTCCTATACTGACATCACAGACGTAGTCTAAGCTCACTACAAAAAAATCCATCCGGGTCCAAGTATTCCTTTAATGGTGCAATTGCTCTTAATTCATCTTTTGGACTTGAGCATCATTGATAAAGCCCATCCCTAATTGCCCTTGTGATGGTAGTGAGCTGTATTCTTGAACTGTTGTACTCCTTCTGGTAAAGATACTCCCATATTGGTGAGGGTGTTCCAGGATTTGACCCCAGTGATGATGAAGGACTGGTGATTTATTCCCAAGTCAGAACATCGTGCAACTTGGAGGGGAACCTGCAGGTGGTGGAGTTCCCTTGTTTTTCATGGTGGTAGAGCTTGTGGGTTTGGGACGTGCTGTTGGACTAGGCTGGGTGAGTAATTGCAGAGCACTTTCTAAATGCTACACACTGAAGCTGCAGTGTACTGGTGGTGGAGGAAATGATTAAGATGGTGAATTGGGTGCCAATCAAGAGGGCTCCTTTGTCCTGGAAGGTGTTTAATTTCTTGGGTATTATTGAAGCTGCTCTCATCCAGGCACATTTAGTTTTCCATCACAGCAGAAAGATCTTGGGGTGAACTGGAGTGAGTCATTTGTTGCAAAGCACCCTGAAAGCTACCAAAGCTCTGATGTTTGACCAAAGAATCTTTCTGAAAATTGATTTTTACATGTATGGTGTCTTATTCCTACAGCTATTTTATATCATTGTGGAAGGTCGAAAACAGTTCTTTTAATTTTTTGTCTCTTTTATCGTTCTCTTCATCCAAGTCTTCATGCTCTTTACTTTGACAACTGTACTTGATTTGACATTGAATTTCCTATTCTAATCAATATTTTCTGGTTCAGACTTTAGGTAAGGAAATACTTAGTTACTTTTCTGGTTTACGTAGATTCTAGATGTTCAGTGAAGAGCGTCAAGCTGTTTAGCTGTGCTGGAGGTAGCAATTTGCTACACACAACCCCACAGAAGTCTATAGGAAAGTGCAACTGGAATGCTTACAGCAAAATCTGATGCTTAAATTCCAATGGCCACAAGGAAGTTATAATGGAACTGCCCACACAGATTATAATTGCAGCTTCCCTTCTTCTCCCTGTGGAGGCATTGCAATACCACAACAGAAGTGAGGGTGTAATTACAAGCTTGCACACAGCATTTCCACGAGAAACAAGGGCAAAGGTACTTACAAGAGGAATGCAGAACTTTAAATTGGAGACTGAATTATATGCTCGCCCTGGTCCAATTATCCCCTGCCATCTGACCCCACTTTACCTGAAGAGCAACTTCGGTCTATATGAGGTGCAATGCCATTGATCAATTCAAATTTTACAAATAAATACTAATTTTCTCAAAAATAGCCATTAAACCGGTACCACATTGATTTAAAATAAACACAATTTTAAAGTTGAATTGTAAAATGATGAAAAGCTAAATAAAAATAAAGTGCTGGAAAATAAACCAATCAATCTGGTTTACAAGAAGGGAGCTGACAATTAGAATGAACTTTCTGTCACAAGCAATAGAGTAGGATCCCACCTAAAATGTCTGCACCAGGAAGGTGGTGAATGCTCTAACACAGAAAACAGTAGAGGTCAAGTCATTAGATATATTCAGGAAGATGGCAGATATATTCCTTAATGTAAAAGGGATGCTGGGAACAGCCATGATCATGTAAAATGATGGAGCAGGTTCAAGGTACAAAATGGTCCTTTCCTGCTTGTAGTTTCTGTTTCTCTTTTCAGATTTTGACAAACCTGATTTGCATTTCCAG
Organism: Pristis pectinata; assembly: GCF_009764475.1. NCBI lineage: Eukaryota > Metazoa > Chordata > Chondrichthyes > Rhinopristiformes > Pristidae > Pristis > Pristis pectinata. Next base: position 87,968,878 of record NC_067412.1, read on the forward strand.
TATAAATTTAAGTCGTCTCAACAATAGGCTCTAAGGCAAAAAGGCGTTGTCTTTTAAACAAATTGATTTGGGGTATATTTATCAATCCAATGCACTGTAGCTAATTTTAAGAAATTATATATGTAAGTGAAATTCGTGTGGTTGTTAGAGTTGTTGGAAGTAACCTGAAGCCCGTCACTAGCACCTTGGAATTTACAGAATGAAAAGAAAGCTAGTTATGGTGTTGTAATTGTATATTTTCCACCATCTCCAATGCAAATTACTTTCCAGCTTAACTGCTTACCAACTGTTCCAACATGTTTTCCAGCCTATTTGCTGACCTACCATGTCCATTCAAATTGCTTCCCAGCCTGCCCATTTGTTATCCATCTCATCAGTTTGCTTTAGAGCCTAGTTATCTGTCCTGAGCGAAACTTGATCTGCCTTCTTGGTGTTCTTTCCATTAAAACATGAAAGAAGGCAGAGGTAAACACAAGGAAATAGGAGCAGGAATAGGCCACTACATCTCTCAAAGCTGCCCCACTATTCTATATGATTATGGAAGATCTATACTGGCTTCAACTCCTTTTCTATGCCAGTTCCCTATCTCTACCCTTATAACAGATCAACAGTATGTTAAATCTCTTGAAAAGATGAAATTTCCTGCAATAAAACACTTCATGTCATGCTATAAGCCATCTAATAACATCACTGTCTGAGCTCCAAAATACATTATGAACTCTGACTTGATTATAACATGGAACGACTTCCATTTTGATTCTCCAGACGAAGATATTTTTTTCTGAGGGTCAGCATAAGCCTTAGTGCAGTGCAGCATTGAAGAATTTGTTAAAGTAATTACTTAAAAAGTAAGGTATTTTTTCATATAATGGTAACAGATTCACTTTTTAAATTTTAATTTTATTTCTGATTTATCTCTACAAAACAAAACGATAAAAAATTAGGCTCAAGCATAACTCATGAAAGAGCTTATTCCCAGAGGGACCATCCACAAATAATCTTTAAGCAATCTATTTTTATCCCAAATATAGTGGGAAAGAATTCTTCTAAGGTTGCTTTGACAAAAGTTCATGCATGGTAGCATACTTGTATTGTACAGTCCATCTGAAGTACAATTCCAATGAAATTCATTGCTCTCCACTTCTGAAATTTAGTTGCATTGTTGTCAATGGATTCAAATTTCAGAACTTGAGTATGACATGCATATGGTGGTATATATGTTTTTAGAGCATGTAACTAGGAACAATTTCTACTCTAGAGCATCCAGGTTCATTTTTTCAATATGATTAGATACTGAAAATATGCTTACATACTGAAAATTGATTACATACTGAAAATTACTTACCCTGGCACATATAGCTGTTAGAATCAACTATTGATTTAAGAAATGATTATGTATTAAAAGCAAGTGCCATATAGACAAAACTTTTTAATAAGATATTAATCTTTGCTTGCATGTGCAAAACAACAGCAGAAATCATTAAGGGAATAAAAACTTGCTTTTACAAAGCACTCTCTGCAACTTGAGGATTCTGAAGGAAAATTGTCATTTCTGCAGTGTAATTGATATTGTAATGAAGGAAAGCCTTTAGTCAATTTTCCCTTATCAAAGTCCTACAAACAGCAACAGGATGCATGACTATATAATATCCTTTAATGATGTTGGTTAAGAGATAAATGCTGCTCTCTTTGTGATTGATACATGCCCAGCAAATATTGTCAGGGTATTTTGCCTGGGATTTCTCAGCACTATCACTTCCAGCTTTGTGATGAAACTCAACAACATAACAAACAGGATCACTTCAGTGTCTGTAATTGGTGGGAGATTCTCATTGATAGAAAACATAGCAGCATGGTGTTTCATTTCCATCTCTCTGCCCAGCTATCAAGAAACCCAGAGAGCATGAACAGATGAAGGAAATATTTTTAGGATCAGTGAAAATAACAAGAAGATGTTTACATAAACTTTAGTGTCTTATTATAAACCTTTTACAATATTCAAGAATTACTTATTTAGCAGATACAGAATGTCACATATGTGCTAAACATTTTACGTATGTACAGAAGACTTACAAGCTGGCAAAACAACATAATGCAGGCAAATTTTGTACAATTGTTGAAGCTTAAGGAGAGCTAAAAATAAGTAATGACCTTTAATATTTATTTTGACAGAACTTTTTCTGCAGCTTTAAACATTATAAGGATACTGAAAGGAGAGCTACAGATTACTTTTTGTTTTTCTTTAGTTTTATCTTTCTTTAAAGTAGCAGGATAATGTTTTAACTGATGACCCAGAGAAAGAAGTGTTTCTCTCTCAAATAAGTAGATAAATTTTTAGGTGACTTTATGATGCAAGGGTCTGTACTATCCTCGGTGGGTAAGCAAAATGCTGAAGTGCCAAAATTCCTGGTTTGAGAGGAGCATTGTTTGAGATTTACAACTTTGCAGGGCCAGATGCAGCCTATTTACTCTGGGCTTCAGTTTTCAAAAATTTTACTTAGTTCTTTGGCTGAAGAACATAAATGGTAGAAGAAGTAAGTCATTCAGCCCCTTATATTTGCTTACATTCAACAAGATCATGGCTGATACATTATCCATTATCTCAGTGTGATTTTCCTGCATTAACCTCATATCTCTTAATCCCAAAAATTTATTGATCAAGGGAAGAAGTATTCACCATCATGGCAGAATTAGGAACATCAATGGTATCGAATCCTAGGACTTCTGATCTGTGCTTTGGCATATGTATCACTGTTGAAAGGGTGTTGTTTATCAAGAGGAAGTACTTCAGAATAGTAAAGCATTTACAGTGATTGCATGTGGAGTCTCCTAGTACCTCAAGATACTATTTCCATGTATTGAAAAATATTCCAATCATACTTAGGAAGCCTCCTCCATACTCTGCAATTCCTTCAAAAAATAACAGAAAAGTTAGGTGTAAGCAGTATCTTCACTAAAGTCTGCACTCTTACTCAATTTCATGGATGATCTTGTGCCTTGTCCACTTCCTCATCCAATCCCTAAGTGTCCAAAGACCTATCATAATTAGATATCAATACTGAGTATACTGAGTGACTGAAAAACCACATCTGTCTGAGATTGAGAAAAGATTTACAATCCCCTAAATAGTGAAACTTCTCCTCATCTCAGACATGATTAAGATATCTTCATTAGTCACATGTACACTGAAACATACAGTGAAATGCATTTTTTGTGTAGAGAGTTCTGGCGGCAGCCCTCAAGTGTCGCCACGCTTCTGGCGCCAACACAGCATGCCCACAACTTCCTAACCCGGATGTCTTTGGAATGTGGGAGGAAGCTGGAGCACCCAGGGGAAACTCACGCAGACAGGGGGAGAATGTACCAACTCCTTACAGATAGCAGCTGGAACTGAAGCCGGGTCACTGGCACTGTAATAGCATTACACTAACTGGCACTAATTAGCACCTACCTTGTCCTGCGCACAAGCTAGAGAAATAAAGCACTGCAGATGCTGGAATCGAGATGAAAAACACTAATGTGCTGGAGAAACTCAGCAGGCCAGGCAGCATCCATGGAGAAGAGCAGGCGGTCAACGTTTCGGGTCAGGACCCTTCTTCAGGACTGAAGATAGGAAAAGGGGAAGCCCAATATATAGGAGGGAAAAGCAGAGCAGGGATAGGTGGACAAAAGAGGGGAGGTGGGGTGGGCACAAGGTGATGATTGGTAGATGCAGGTAAGAGATAGTGATAGGCAGGTGCGGGGGAGAAGGGGAGAGCAGATCCACTGGGAGATGGGTCAAAGGTAAAGAGAGAAAGGGGAAAAAAGGTAGAAAAAAGATAGGCTAGGAAAAGGAAGAAGAGAAGAAGCATGGTGGGGGGGGGGTTGTGGGGAAGGGGTTGTGGGGATTACTTAAAGTGGGAGAATTCAATGTTCATGCCATTAGGCTGCAAGGTTTCCGCCAATGGAGCATCTGCCTCCATACCTTTGACCCATCCCCCGGTGGATCTGCTCTCTCCTCCCCCGCAGCTGCCTATCACTATCTCTTACCTACATCTACCTATCGCCACCTTGTGCCCACCCCACCTCCCCTCTTTTGTCCACCTATCACTGCTCTGCTTTTCCCTCCTATATATTGGGCTTCCCCTTTTCCTATCTTCAGTCCTGAAGAGGGGTTCTGACCCAAAACGTTGACCGCCTGCTTTTCTCCACCGATGCTGCCTGGCCTGCTGAGTTCCTCCAGCATCATCGTGTTTTTCACGTGTGAATAAGCTCTCTAGTTTTGGTCATTCCAGTTAGAAGAAACAGCCTCTTGGCATTTATCCTGTCAATCCCCCTCAGAATTTGTATGTTTCAGTGAGGATCACCTCTCAGCTCTAAGTATTTACCAATCATGCTTCATAGGAAGTCCTAGGAATTAATCTAGTGTGGCTACACTGCACTGACTCTAATATCCTTTCTTAAGTACTTTTTTTAAACTTTACTTATACAGCACGGTAACAGGCCCTTCTGGCCAATTGAGCCCACGCCGCTCAATTACACCTATGTTAACCTTTGTATGTCTTTGGAATGTGGGAGGAAACCAGAGCACCCAGAAGAAACCCACGCAGCCACGGGGAGAATGTACAAACTCCTTACAGACAGCGAAGGGAATTGAATCCCGATCGCTGGCGCTGTAATAGCATTATGCTGAGGCCAAATCTGAACAAAGTAATCTAAATGTAGTTTCAGCAAATTCCTGTACTGTCAAGAGTTCCTTATTTTTGTTCTTCAATCCTCCTGTATGTATCAAGGTATCATTTACCTTCCTAATTGCTTGCCTTACCTGCATGTTTGCTTTCTCTATCTCATGAACCAGCAGACTAAGAAGATACATCATCCAAGAAGATTATGATTATGTATCTTGTTGCTGTTTGTAGGATCTTGGTAGGGGAAAATTGACTATTGGCTACCCTTATTACAATAGCAATTACACTTCAGAAGTAATAAATCCCTTTGGACATCCTGTAGTTGCAGAAAATGGAATATAAATTCAAGTTTTTATTCTCTTAATGATTCTATTATTGGGATGGAGAATCAAAGTGACAGGAATCTGGTAGGTCAGGTCACCCTTGCAAATTGAATAAAGGCATTCTGCAGAGCGTACATCCAATTTACATTTGGTTTCTCCAACTTAGAAGAGACCACATCATGAGCACATAATGCAGGACATTAAACTGGACAAAGTAAACTGCAGCTTAACCTGGAGGGAGCATTTACACCCCTAGATGATGCAGATGAAAGAGGTGAAAGGATGAGTGATATATCTCCTGCAGTTACATGAGAAGCTGCTGTGCGGTGAGTGAAAATGAAAGAGTGAACCAGAAAGTTGTCATGCAGTGGTCCCTTTGGAGTGCTGAAAGGGGAAGATGTGCATGGAGGGAAAATTAAGGAGATAATCCATTGAATGTGGAAGCTAGTGGGTTGGAAGATGAGGAGAAGGGGAACACTATTATTGCTCTGCATAGTATGAAGGTTGGGAAATAGAACAGATGTAGTTCAGAGCCCCATTATCTATGGTATGTAAACACTGGTATGGAGTGTGTCATCACCTGAACAGATACTATGGAACTGGAGAAAATGGGGGAATGGAAAGGAGTTTTTACAGGATTTAGGATGGTGGAAGGCAAAGTCAAGATAGCTGTGGGAGTCTGTGGGCTTAAATGGGCATGAGTCACTAAGCTATCCCCAGATATGGAGACAAAAAGGTTGAGAAATGGAAGGAAAGAGTCAGAGATGACAGATATGAAAACGAAAGCAGGGTGGAAATTTGCAGAAAAACTGATGGAACTTTCAGCATCTGCATGAGAGTTGGAAGGCAGCAGCAATGCAATCATCAATGTACTGGAAAGAGGTGAGGGAGAGAGCATGAGAGCAATTGAAACAAGGACTGTTCCACATTTACCACAAAAAGGCAGGCAAAGCTTTGACTTGTGTGGATTGTCTTAGCCATGTTTCATAAGTTAATGATCGCAGTTAAAGAAAACAACACAATTAAAGGAATGTAAAAGCTGTTAATTCACTGGAAACAAGTGAAGTTAATCTAGAAGTTGTCGTTGAGAAGAATTTATGCCAAGCAGAGGAGAGACCTGAGCAAGGGTGACCAGGGCTGCCAGTTGCTTGTCTCATTATTTTTCCATCACACTCTCAAGCTGACCTCTCTGTCCTTGGCCTCTTATGCTGTCCCAACAAAGCCCAATATATGCTCGAGAGCAGCACCAGCATCAGCAATCTTTTGATTTTCAAAAGAATCAGCCTATTTCATGTCCACTTGGTTTCTGGGCAGGCACGGTAGTGTAGCGGTTAGCGTAACGCTATTACAGTGCCAGCGGTCCAGCTTCAACTCTTTACAGATGCAGTTCAGAGCCCCGTTATCTGTGGTATGTAAACACGGTAGTGTAGTGGATGGCGTAACGCTATTACAGTGCCAGCGACCCAGGTTCAAGTCCTTACAGATGTAGTTCAGAGCCCTATCTGTAAGGAGTTTGTATGTTCTCCCCATGTCTGCGTGGGTTTCCTCCGGGTGCTCCGGTTTCCTCCCACATTCCAAAGACATACTGGTTAGGAACTGTGGGCATGCTATGTTGGCGCTGGAAGCGTGGCGACACTTGCAGGCTGACCCCATAGCACTCTATGGAAAAGATGTACTTCACTGTGTGTTTTGATGTACATGTGACTAATAAAGATGTCTTATCTTACCTTTTTAGGAGTGCATAGTAAAGGACGACTTTCTTCCTGTTCAGCAACAAGTGCTTTGACGCTAACATAGAAGAACAGCTAGTACACAAAAAAAAACATGCAGAGTCATAAGTGATGTACTTGGTAACACCAAATGATACTGATCCAAAACTTTATTAAGAAAGAAAATCACATATCATTTCTCAACTGCCAGACCAATAGTTCACAATTATGGTCTTGGCTTCTATGTGGAGTTGGATCCTGAAAACTGGCACACCCTTTTGAGTAACTTGATGTCCCTGGCAATGTTTGTTACCTTCTGCTACAGGAAGAACACAGTACTCAATGGTTGCTGCAAATTCTAAATCCTGCAGTCAGAATTCATGGAGTGGAAACTTCTGAAGGTGGATATTATGGTACAAAGACCTGGATTGTGTGACAGTAAACATGACAGAATATGAGAAACTAGATACTTGTGCAGTCAAGAGACATTCCTTCTCAGACAAGGAGTGCGCTGTAATATATGCTAGAGAACAATGCCTAACTATTTTCCAAGAGAATAATAATATGCATTTGTGATTCAATTAATTGGCTGATAGTCACCTGAAAACACTCAGAAGACCTAATGAGTAATTTTTTTCTCTGACACTCCAGGGTTCACTGCAGTTAGAGACCACACAGCCAAATATTTCCAAATTGACTGTGCTGTTGCAACAGAAGACTCTTTCCTAGCATTACGTCAATGGCATTCTTTTTTCCCCTAATTTGTGGCAGTTATACTCCACGTCTGAAAAATTAAAAACATGCTGTCTTCCTTATTTAGCTTCAGTCAGCTAAGACCTTTCTCAGGAAGTTGTGTTGCTTATTGTGAATCAGAGGTTATGCTGAGGGCTTCCTCATAAGAGAGGGCAAGTTGCACATCATCATTGAAAGGGTTTAGAAAGAAGTTTATAACAGATACCAGATGGTGTACTTAGTATTTTGCTCAGCTCAGGTTAGTTCCTTTTTCAAGTGCCTGTTCAGCTCTTTAAATAGCGAAGGCAACCTCCTACTCTTACCAAATTTTCTGGACACTTTTAACTTATTAGACTCCTACCAGCAGGAAGTCAGACAATTTTCCTGCCAGTGTTATATAAATTAGCTGACTCCAGAATTTCTGACAGGGTCAGCTTCCTCTGATTTTAGTGGGCAGAAATACCATTAATGTCATTTCAATGTGGTCTGGGAGTTACCAGGCCTATAAATTTATTTTCCTGGAACCAATCAAAGAACATTTACTTCAGTGTATCTGGTATTGCTTATAATCTTCTTTCTAAATCCTTTCAATGATGATGTCCAACTTCTCCCTCTAAGGAGGAAGCCCTCCAACTCGCAAGAAGTGACACCACTTCCTGAGAAAGGATATGGAGGCTCTGGTTAGCACGTAAAAAAATTATTTAAACCTGACAGTTCTGGCACCATTATATCAGGAAAGATTGAATAAACTTGGATTATTTTCCTCAGGAAAGACTGATAAGGTGACCTACTAGAGATTAAGATACTGAAATGGTTTGCTAGAGTGGAACTGGGGCAACTGTGGAAAAAAATGTTCACCTAACAAGTGAGCCAGAACCAAGAGTCAAAAATACAAGCAGTCGCTTTTAAACCAATAGGAAATTTTGGAATTCCTTCCTTGCTGAATGCGAATTTAATTTCCACAGGGAGTGGCTGAATGAAGAAGGGAAGATGCATTCAAAGTGAAAGGAATGGGATTATTGATGGGGTTAGATGAAGTAGGATACATAGATAGATACGAACATTTTAATTAGCATGGGGTAGGCCACTTGGTCTTTCTAGCCTGTTGCTCCATTCGGTACGATCATGGCCCATCTGATTATAACCTTAATTCCACAGTCCTACTTAGCCCAATAACCTTTCACACCCTTACTTATCAAGGATCCAATCATCATTACGTTAAAAATATTCAAAGATTCTATTTCCACTTCCTTTTGAGGAAGAAAGTTCTAAAGATTCTGAGAGAGAAAAAAAGAATCACCTCATCTCTATCTTATGGAAGCTCTGCAGAAGACAGCTTGCATAAAGCATAAACACCAGCTTCAACTGTTGGGCCAAATGGTCTTTTTCTGTGCTGTAAATGCTTTGCAACCATAGGGAATTTTGTTTTGTGCCTTTTATCTATAAAACTGGGCCAGAGCAGGAGTATGCATTTCACAGCTGTGGGAGTCTTCCTGACTGCCAAACCTGCTATCAAAATGTACAGAGTAAATCAGTATCATTGTGCCCACCACTGGAGGGATCCTGACTTTGATGGAAGAATAATAATAAAAATGTTCCATGGCTGCAACATTCCAAGATGTTGAGGGAGAGAGTGATTCTATCATAGAAGCTTTGGGTGAAAAAAGTTAAGTTATATTGACTCTATTGTATTACTACCAAGGTTCCCAAAATAAACTACTAAAAATATGAAGGAGAAGTGCTGAAAAGAACTATTAAAAACTGCTCATCAAACCTGCTATCAAAGAATAGTGTGAACAGATAGCCAGGTGTGAGAAAGTCTTTGTAATCAGAAGAAAGATGATTAGAGAAACAAAATAAAACTATCTTTCTCAGAAACAGGATCTGAAGGTTAACAGCCAATCAAAGTAGCAGAAAGCTTTGAGATGCAGACTTCAGTTCTATATATCAGGCACATGTCATTGACCACATGGAATCTCATAGTCACCAAACTTTGAGAAATTCCTGTTTCCAAGAAGTTGACATCTTCCACTCCACAAACCCAGAGAAAGAGAAAATGTTAAGTGTAGCGCATGAAATTTGGAGTTATGTCGACAAGCATCAGATTAAGTTTTAATGAGGGAACATAAGGGTGCTGCTAGGGCTGGAGGGTGGTTGGGGGGCTGCAGGTGAGATAGGGAGAAAGTAAGTGTGGAGGGTGGAGAGCACAGGGACAAAAGAAAGAGAAAAGAGGTAACTGGGAAAGCTAGGAGGCAGCTGTTGCCAAAGCTTCTCTGCCCAAGTATCACTGGATCAAGACCTTGCTCTGTCATCCCTGTGGCAGCTAATGTGTACCAACTATCCCACATTAAAAGAAGTATCACACAGGTGATTTCCATGACTCTTTATGAAGTTTGGGACCTGTAATATCAAGACCCGCATGGCCAGCATAAACAATGATAGACCTTACATTGCTCTGCGATCTCAGTCAGGGAACATCATTGCCTTGTGGAATTTTAGGCCCAAAAAATAGCTCTAAATGGAGAAGCAGCATTCAGGATGGCTTTAAGAACCTTGAGCCCATTTGTTGGAAACATGCAAAAACAGAGGATAAGAGAAGATATTTATTTATTAGTCATATGTACATCAAAACACACAGTGAATTGCGTCTTTTTGCATTACTGAGAATGTGCTGAGGGCAGCCCACAAGTGTCGCCACTCTTCCAGCGCCAACATGGCATGTCCACAGCTCCTAACTCATATATCTTTGGAATGTGGGAGGAAAACGGAGCACCCGGAGAAAACCCACGCAGATACAGGGGGAACGTACAAACTCCTTACAAACAGCGTGGAATTGAACCCGGGTCACTGGCGCTGTAATAGCGTTACACTAAACGCTACATTGCCAAGCCGCCAAAGGAATGCACCCTGTCCCACAGACTAGAGAAGTAACATACTCACAGATTCATACCTTCCAGACAACATGTGAAATTCCAACATAATCCATGACATCCTGTCACAATGGCAGGACACCCAGCAGAGAAAGCAACACTGTGGTATCCAGGCAGGAGGGAGAAAACCCAGGAGTCATCAATATCAATGCCAGATCCCATGAAGCTCATGGTATCAGGTAAAACTTAGGCAAGGAAACTACCTCCTGATTATTACTTTCCATCCTCTCTCACTGAATCACCACTCTTCATTTTGATCAACACTTGAAAGAAGCACTGAAAGCAAGAGCACCAATTATAATCTGGGTGGGAGACAGCAATGTTCATCACCAAGAGTGGTTTTGAGGTATGATCACTGAATGAGCTGTCCAAATCCAGAAGGATAGACTTGTCAGATTGACTCTGCATCAGTTGGTGATTGAATCAACAAAAGGAATAAACTCAGACCTTATCCTCGTCAGTCTTCTTGTTGCAGATGCACCTGTCCACAATAGCATTGGCAGAAGTGATTGCCATATTCCTTATGGAGACAAAGCCTGTCTTCACACTGAAGACGTCCTCCATCGTGTTATGTCCCACTATATTCATGCTAAACAGGATATACTCAGACCAGGTCCGGCAGCTCAAAAATGGTATCCATGAGGTGCTGTGGACAATCGGCAACAGGATAAATGCATACTGCCACAATCTACTATCCAGAGAGCGGATCAACCCTGTTTCAAAGAGTCAGATTGAAGTTCTGCAGTCCTTTTGTGATTTGTGGTCAACAATTGAAGGACTAATAGGAAGAGGATGCTCCAAGAACATTCCCATCCTCAAACGCGGCAAGGCCCAGCCAATAAGTGCAAAAGTCAAGACTGACGAATTCACAACAGTGTTTAGCCAGATGGAAGATCCATCTTAGTTCCTTTCTGAGATCCCCACCACCACAAAAGCTAGTCTTCAATCAATTCAATTCACTCCACTTGATATCAAGAATTGGCTGGGAGCATAAGATACAGCAAAGCCAATGAGACCAGACAAAATCTAAGCTGCAGTTCTCCGGAACTAGCTGTACCTCTTGTCAAGCTGTTCCAATATAATTACAACTCTGGGAGCTGCACAATAATGTGCAAAATTGCCCATGTATGTTGTGTTCACAAAAAAGCATGAGAAGTCCAATCTGGCTAACAAATGCCCAATCAATCTACCACTAATCATATGTAAAGTAATGGAAGGTGTTATTGACAGTGCTGTCAAGTAGCACTTACTCACCAATAACCTGCCTGGTTTTCCCCAGGATCACGTGGCTCCAGAACACATCACAGTCTGATCCAAACATGGACCAAAGAGATGAATTGCAGATGAGGTGAGAGAGCCTGCCCTTGACACCAAGGAAGCACTTGACCAAGTGTGGCATCAAAAGCTCTGGTAAAACTGAAATCAATGGGCATCAATGCACTTCAATGACTGGAAGATGGGAAGGGAAGATGGCTCACAGAAGGGAAGACGGCTGAGGTTATAGATTAATCATCTCAGCTCCAGGGCATCACTGCAGCAATTCCACAAGGTAGTGTCAAAGGCCTATCCAGCTTCAGCTGCTTCATCAATAAACTGCCTTCGATTGTGTGGTTAAAGTGGGATGTTACTGATGGGCTCACAATATTTAATTCAATGTTCGACTCTTCAGCAAATGGAACAGTCCTTGCCTGTGTGATAATAATCTGGCATTGACTAATGTGGCAAATAATATTTGTAGAACAAAGGGAATATTTTTTATAAGTTCAGACCAAATGACTTAAGGTGGTAGTTAAAATGAGATTATATTTCTTTGTCTGTTGTGTTACTAATGCTGTGCGATATGCTAGAAGGCTAGACTATACTAATAGAGAGAAAAAAACTGAGGCAAAAATCAGAGATGGATGACTGGCAGAAATGGCTAGGTCTGATACATACAGAAAGAAAGAGCTATTTAAGATTGGAGAATTCAATATCTAGTCTGGAAGGCTGCAAGATGAGCAGATGGTATTGTTCCTCAAGCTTGCATGAGGCTTTGTTGTAACAGTGCAGGAGACCATAGATAGGTGAGAATGGGGCAATTTACAGTGGCCAATTAACCTCCCATTGTAGGCAGAGATAGATAAAATCTTGATAACAAAGGGGATGAAAGGATACCGTGAGTAGGTGGAAATGCAGAGTTGATTTAAATCAGATCATCCAAAACCAAATGCCTACTGCTGTTTCCAAATTGAATGTTCATATGTTCTATGGCATTTAGCTCATGTATGCATTGAGGTTATGAAGAGGTCTGGAGACAAATGGTTTGGAACGGGAAGTGAGCACTAATAAAGTTTGCCAGTGTAAAAGTATTAAGCAATCATAATATTTTATTTATAAGATATTTATTTATTAGTCACATGTACATCAAAACACAGTGAAATGCATCTTTTTGCGTTACTGAGAACGTTCTGGGGGCAGCCCGTAAGTGTTGCCACTCTTCCGGCGCCAACATAGCATGCCCACAGCTCCTAACCCATATGTCTTTGGAATGTGGGAGGAAACCGAAGCACCCGGAGGAAACCCACACAGACACATGGGGAGAACATACAGACTCCTTAAAGACAGCAGTGGGAATTGAACCCGTGTCACTGGCGCTGTAATAGCTTCATGCTAACTGCTACACTAAAGATAGGGAAGGTACACTTGCCAGATTATTTAGCACTTTTGCTAGAAGAGTCTTGTACACTTAAGCCAGGCTAGTGTTAGGGACTATAACCTCTGCCATGCCTCATTCATGTAAAGATCAGGTGGAATATTTCAAGATGACTGGGCAGTGGTTTGTATGATGCTGGGGATCTTGGAAAGCAGACACTCTGGACAAATGCAAATTCTTCACCATTATGTCTGCTGTGGTCCATCTCAGTTGACAAGTGATGTGTTGCCTGGAATCTTTCCCACTGACTTCCTGATGGAACCACATTTTGGAATTCATTCATTCTTTGCCCTGGTTTCTCTTGAGAAGGAGGTGGTAGTGAGCAGTCTTCAACTGAGATGTTTGCTAGATATTTTTGGAGGGCATCTTAGGATCAACCATTTGGGTTGGTCTGGAATCACATATTACCAGACCAGACTAGGCAAGGATGCTAGATTTCCTCTTCTGAAGGGGATTAGGTAATCAAGGTAGGTTTTTACAACAATCCACTAGCTTTTATGGTTAGACAGCTTGCTGTTCCAAAATTCCATATCATCAATCAGAATTTAAATTCCACAATTGCCATTGGTGGGGTTTGAATTTGGGTCACTGGATTATTATCCAGGCCTCTGGTTTACTAAATAAATGCACTGCCACCATATCTAGATGTACTGGAGCTGTCATATAACATCTAGTCTTTGTTATGATTAGCATTCAGCCAACACTTTCACAAGACTGGTATCTAATTATAAGGTGTACTGAGTGTTAAATTTGACACTCCATTTTCCAGTTTCTGGTAAACCACTGCTGATTTGCTAGTATGAAGGTTCTCAAAAAAATGAGGAATGTGCCTGGATAAGAAAATTGTTATATTCAGTTCCACTGTTGCTGATTGTTAATAGCACTTCATTCAAATTTGGAAGAACTCAGATTAGATTTTATCAAGTTGATTTAGTGCCACACTGCACATTGAATTTGGTTCTCAAATCAGTAGCAATTCACAATGACAAGATGGCCATGCCCACCAATACTCAGGAGGACAAATAGGCTAGTGAGATGAAGGTAAATAATTTACTCTCTCAAAACCTGACTCATGCCAGTTTTACTAACCATCCATGTCCTGAAATATAGTTGTGGTCATAACACTGAGCCACTTTGTGGTAGAAATTGAAGTCTCCTACTCAGAAAATATTGCAGTATTATTTATTGACAAAAGTCTTGCTGCTAATGATAACACAAGAGACTGCAGATGCTGGAATCTGAAGCAAAAAAACCGCTGGAGGAACTCAGCAGGTTAAGCAGCATCTGTGGGAGGAAAGGAACTGTAGCTGCAGGGTCTTGACCTGAAACAGCTACAATTCCCTCTGCCCCACCCCCACCCCCACCCCCACCCGCTGAATCCCCCCAACAGTTTGTTTTTTGCTTCATGCTAATGATGTTCAATGTAGAAGTGTATTGCTTCATCATGTTGACACAGTGCAGCATGGTTGGTGATATAAAGATCAGTAAGATTTTGTTTTGGTTCAAATGAACCTATAAAATTTCATGGAGTCCACAGTCACATTTGAGGACTCCCATGGACTATCTTTATTTGACCAAACATCACATTCCATTGCTCTTGGTTGTTATGTAGACAAACAAATTGTTTCTTACTGCTATCTGCACTGTAACAAACAATTCGTGTTTTTAAATCATTTATCAAATAAATATTACAGTGGACTGCAACAAAGTGTTTAAAATTCATATATTTCTTTATATTCCCAATTTTTGTGCAATAACTAGTAAATTTTCATCTATTTATCATTTAACTTCATAATCTTCAGTACGGTTACTGCAGCAGGCAGGTGCCCTTGAGCCAAATAAGAGAAGCAGTTTGTTCCAGATTGTAGCGTATGCGCGAGCATTTTTTTTGGAATTAGAAATAGAGGCCTTATTCAGTAAGAAAACCTAACTGTTTTTACGAGTCACAGATCTGAGAAACATTGCAGTAGATTTACAGTATTTTATCAACCTGGTGGGTTTTTTTTAGCAGCTTAATTTGGGAACAGCAGTTCTAAAAAAAGTGCGGGATAAGACGTATTTGAAATATTAATGAATCAATAATGTAGAACCGCCCCTGTAAAGACAGTCATTCCATCCACCTTTATTATCAGTTTAAAGACTAAAAGTGTCAGAATAGGAATATATACAATAAGCAGATTGGATTCATCCAATCTCCAACATACCGGAGTGCGTACGTAGGTAACAACATCTCTTTTCACTGCGGATACCAAACGCTTATTCATCACAGATTTTGGTGTAAACAACACAAGAATGCGCAGGGGGGTGGGGGTAAAAAAGCACGCCTGCGCTTGCACGGCTTTCTGGCAAATGCAGTTTTCTCAAAGGATTCCCTTTCGCGGAAAAAAAAGTGTTTATCAACTACAACTCTCGTGAGGACTGAACATGGTGTGCCTTTCCATTTCTTCAAAAACTGTTTGGGGGAGGGGGTCAATTTAAATGCAAATATAAAAGTTACAAATATATATGAATTCAGTGAAGTTACATCTTAAAGCAAAACAATTTTTGCAAATTTGCTTCCCTTTCAAACGTTTGTTATATCTCAATTAACAGCCGGTTCTGCAGCATTAACTATATTACTCATCTTCCTTCCCCTCCATTAGTCTTTCTGATGATAGCGAAGAACTGCTGGATGCTGGATGAATATAAATTAACGAAAGATTTTTCCTAAAAAAAATTAGCGTATTGCAGCTTTAGCACCACCACTTGCCCAACAGCCAATAAGAAGTGAAATTGCACAATCACAAACTGATTTACACAATACCTCGCCTCAGCAAAGCTTTGCAGGTCCAACAAACTTGGCACAGGGCGGGAGCGAAAAAAAACACACACCGCCCACTGATCCCGCCCCTCCTGCCAGACGATTGGCACAGACGCAAGACGGACGCGAGCGGACCAACCGACGTCCCGATCTATAGGCCCCCGGCTCACGATTGACAGCGCACCTGGAGATTTGGGCGATGCTTAACTGGCCGGCCTTTCTGCCAGTCAGCCCGCGACTCCGCCCACCCACATTAGGGCAGCAAGTACGGTTCACTCCGTGAAGGGTACGTCACAGGTTGTTTTTTTGCCGTGACTGAGAAAAGGGGGGCGGGGGGAAGGGGTTGAAAATCAGTCCATTCCGATGTGTATTTTTACGGGCAGTCGGGGAGATGTTTACGCCGCCAAAACCCTTGAGGTAAAGTGATAGCTGAGTAATTCCGCGGGGAGGAGGAGGAGGTGGAGGAGGAGGAGGAGGAGGAGGTGGTGGCGGCGGCAGTGGCAGGGTTTCCTTCCATCAGGGGGCAGCCGGTACAATGGCGAGCTCGCCCAATTATTACCACCAGGAGCATTTACTACTACGCCGACACTACAACAACAGAGGGGACAATGAAAACAACCGACGCGCCGCAGACACGGCTGCCAGGAGAAGGACGGTGACAGTGGCGGCGACGACGACAACAACAACAAACACGCCGCCGTTACCGCCGCCGTCGTCGCCGGCGTCAACGGTAAGGGGTGGACACGCGCCGGACTCGGCGCCGCGCGACGGGCTCGCCAGCAACAACAACAACACGGCTCGGCTCGAGCCCGGAGTTCAGGCGCCTCCGCTGCGCGAGGCGGCGGCGGCGGCGGCTTCCAATGCGCGCGAGACGCTGGCGGCCGGTGGCGACGACGGCGGGGGCGCGCGGGAGCCGGTTGTCCCCGCGGCGCGAGCGGCGGCTGCCGCCGCCACCGCCACCACCTCCACTTCGACGACCATGGACGGTTACGAGGACGTGAAGAAGTACGGCTACATGAGGAAGCAGAAGCACGGGCACAAGCGCTTCTTCGTGCTGAAGGGCCAGAGCCACCTGGGTCCGGCCAGGCTGGAGTACTACGACAGCGAGAAGAAATGGAGAAACCGGTCGACCGCCCCGAAGAGGGTCATCCCCCTCTATCAGTGCTTCACGGTCAGCAGGAGAGCAGACGCCAAAAGCAAGTACCTGGTAGCTCTGTACACAAAAGATGAATACTTTGCCATGGTGGCGGAGAACGACCAAGAACAAGAGAGCTGGTACTTGGCCATAAGTGAACTAATGAATGAAGGGAAGAAGACAGTTTTGGAGCCTGATGAAGTGGAGGAAAACTATGGCAATTTTACCCCTGGCACAGTTTTCAAAGAAGTGTGGCAGATTAACGTGAAGCCAAAAGGGTTAGGGCAGACCAAGAACCTGACTGGTGTGTACAGATTGTGTCTTTCCAGCAAGATGATCCATTTTGTTAAAATCAATTCTGACGTGCCTTCTGTGCATTTGCAGTTGATGAACATCAGGAGGTGTGGCCATTCTGAGAACTTTTTCTTTATTGAGGTCGGGCGTTCAGCTTCAATTGGTCCTGGTGAGTTGTGGATGCAGGTAGATGACTCGGTGGTAGCTCAAAACATGCATGAAACCATTTTGGAGACAATGAGAGCTTTAAAAGCTTTCACTGAGTTTCGTCCCAGAAGTAAAAGCCAGTCCTCTGGGACTAACCCCATATCATTTTTGACTCGAAGACATCTTGGTAATTTGCCACCTAGTCAGACTGGATTGCAAAGGCGTTCTAGGACGGAGAGTGTGACTGGGACTTCTGCATCCAAGAATGAGGCATATCGTTTTCGAACATCTAGCGAAGGTGAAGGTACAATGACAAGGCCCTTTGGGTCTGTTACTGGAAGTTTAATCCACTTAAATTCTGCAAGAATGGGCTTGAGTAGAGGAGATGGGGGTAGCAGGTATGTAAAGCCACCATTTGGCCCTTCAAACCATAGTAGGTCAGTATCTCTGCCGGTGACATACCTACCATCTACCACAAGCCCTGTAAGTGTTTCTTCCAGTAGTGGGCATGGTTCAGCATCTGATCCCCTTACACGCCCATCAAGTTCATCCATTTGTGGTTCCCCAAGTGATGGTGGATTTATTTCCTCTGATGAATATGGATCTAGTCCTGGGGACTTCAGGTACTTCCGTGTTCGGAGTAATACACCAGATTCACTTGGTAATACACCACCAATTCAAGAAGAAAACTGTTTATGTGATTACATCTCAATGGACAGACATATTAATGCTATAAATCCTGAAAGCCGAATAAGAGATGACTACATGGTTGCTGAGAAAGGATACAGAAAGAGGACCCACTCTCTAACAACCCCTGGTGCTGTGATAATGCATCAAAAAACTACACAGACAACTTCATCTTTGGAAGAGTCTAATGTTGATTCAAACTGTGGGGGTATTGGTAACCAGCTGTCATGTTCTGCCTCACCAAAGTTGACCTGTCATCCTTACCATGAAGATTACAGTGATGTTGAGATTGGGTCATCAGTTAACCAAAGCCAAAGTAGACCAAGAGATGATGGTTATATGCCAATGATGCCTGGTGTTGCATCTACCAGCCATAATAGAAATCATGATTATATGCCAATGAATCTTAAAAGCATTTCTGCTCCAAAACAAATTAGTTCTTTACCGGCAAGTCAAATAGACTCAAGGGGATACATGGTGATGTCCCCAAATGATAGCAGCTCTCCAGTACGAAGCATGTTTACAGAATATAGTTCCAAACTATTGAGCAGCAACAATGAAAAATTATCAAATAGTGACTATATGGACATGTCCCAAAGAAATCTAAATACACGGAAATTATCTAGTGATGTTTTCTATAATCACAATAGTCCTGAATCTCAAAAGTCTTACAGCTCGTATTATTCACTGCCTAGATCATTCAAAACTCCTTCACAAGAAAACGGTGAGCATGATGAATATGTTCCTATGTGTTCACCAGGAAGGTTGATGTATGGGGAGGCATCGTTATTTACTGGCAGTATTACCA
This sequence comes from Pristis pectinata, assembly GCF_009764475.1. Taxonomy (NCBI): domain Eukaryota; kingdom Metazoa; phylum Chordata; class Chondrichthyes; order Rhinopristiformes; family Pristidae; genus Pristis; species Pristis pectinata. The sequence goes on from NC_067412.1 coordinate 87,987,802, forward strand.
ACAGTGGTTTAATTCATGAAACATCTCATTCTCCAAGGACACTTAACCAAGATGACCGTGTTGTACAGAAAGGCAGGGTTGAAAGACCAACAAGGTTATCACTGGGCACGCCAGAAGTAAACAGTTTACCAAGACTGTTTGAGCAGAGTTTGCCACCTGAGCCAAAAAGTCCAGGAGAATACATTAATATTGCTTTTAGTGAGAAAACTAGTAATACGCCATACTCGCTTTCTGCAGAAGGATCCCCTTCTTCTCTTGGCTCCAGCAGTGAACACCGACGCTCTCCGTTGTCAGACTACATGAGTGTAGATTTAGATGTACAGTCACCAAAACCAGCTATTCTTTCCTCAAATTCTTTGACTGGTATGCCCATTGTTTCAAGTTCAAGTGTAACTAGAAGCCAGCCAAATGATGCCTACATCAGTGTTCCTCTTGGTGCTGCTTGTGTCAACACACCTGCGGAGGTAGATGACTACACAGAAATGACTTTTAATTTGGCGGTAACAGCCACTCATTCTGCTTCGCCAAAGCCTGACAGTGCAGAGGTGACTAGTCCTACTGCCATTGTAAAGCGATTGTGTATTATTGATCAGTATCCTGGTATGAATACCTTTCCTGTCCTTAATCCTCTCCCTGATGCCAATCATGCTCCAAAGGTGATCCGTGCTGACCCACAAGGAAGAAGGCGCCACAGTTCAGAGACATTCTCCTCAACACCCACGGTGGCATCCTCATCTCCTTTTTTTGCTGATGGGAGTAAAAGGCACAGCTCTGCTTCATTTGATAATGTTTGGCTTAAACAAAATGACTACGCCAGTGATGAGCACAGAAGTACCATGTGCAGAAATACATCTGCAGGATTTCAGAATGGATTGAACTATATTGCTTTGGACTTAAGGGAGGATCACGGATGTTGTGAATCAAATGGAGGTGTGCAGACTCCAGATAAACCCCACGTCGCCAGCAGAATAGATTCTGGAGGCTATGCCAGCATAGATTTCACCAAATCCGATGGGCTGAAGTATACCTCTACGTCTGAAGGTTTGTTCTGCTTTTGTTTTCCATTTTTCAGGCGATCAAAGTACAAGGTTGTGTGAAGCAATGAAATATTAACTGAATGTCAAAATGGAGGATAGGAGTTTGTGCAGTGACTTGACAAGTTGTATGCAGTGAAATGGATGCTTTATAATCTTGGATTTGTGTGTTGTACAGTAAATATATTCTAAATCTGATTTGTTATGTTAGAAGGACATTGGGAGGAAGTAAGCATAACTTGACATTATTTATCCTATTTCTCTGCGAGTGTGCACTTACTCCACATTTATTTGCCAGTGAATGCATTATTTTCAGATACAAGCTTTTTTGATGTAGCTTTGCAAGGCCATGTTTTATCCTCTGCTTAAATGGAAGTTTGGAATAATTAACAGCCTTTTTTTGAATTTGCAGCAGTAAGCTTTAGTGATATTACCACAAATACAGGGAGTTCCTTGGGAGTCAGGAGGCAGGTAGACTGTATAGCTATTGTTAATTGTTTGGTCTGTACAATTTTCCAGTTGTAGTTCTTGGTTTACATTTTCTTGGGGCAGACCTGTTTTACTGTACTTTACCATGTTTTCCAGTCATTGGCCAGCCTCTCTGTAACAGTGAGAGAGAAGATTTTTTATAACTTAATGTTCAAAGCCTGGTGAATGGTATAGATCTAAATGATGCAACATAGGACTTTTGTTTGCTGTTTGTGGAACTAATGCAAATAACTGTAGATTTCAGTGATTTGCATGCTGGTAATCTTTTTGAGAGTGAGGGGAAATAAGCACATAATTGACTACCACTTTGCTGCTTTGAACCTAATATAATTTATCTTACGAATAGAGTTAAAACAAACTTAAATCAGGGTAGGAGAAATGTTATTGAAAGAGTGTTACGTAGAAACTGAGAAGGGGATTTTGTTGATAATTTGAATAGGGGAGTATTGCATTTCATTGTTACTGCGATGATATTACTGCATTCATTGTTTTTGTAAAAATTAGCTGATGTGGTGGTCATCTTGAATTTTTGCCAAGTTCACCAATTCTAATGCTGGTTTAATGAGGAAGTCATAATTAACAAAGCCATGGAAGAATGTCACATTTTCTAATAAAGGATGGGATTTTTGGTTAACCAGGGTACTGTTTATAACGGTATTGCTTGTACCTCCAGTGATTGTTAAATTAATTGTTGTCTAGATCATGCTGGAAAAGCTGAGTTGGCAATCTGTTTGCTTATTGATCCGTGAGCTTGAGAACAGCACAATGAGAGCCTAAGCTGCGGATTCGGTGATGAATAAAGAGTAAATGTTGCACCATAATTTCTTATTGAAACAAAATGATGTACATTGTGTAAAAGACACCCGGACAAAGGAGTATTATTATGAGTGACAGTTTGAAGTTATAGGGAGGCAGTTGAGGTAAAATCTTCAGTTTACTGGTTAAGCACTTTTGTTTTTAGTTTACTTTAAGCACCATGCTAAAGCCTTTTCTATTATGTTTGTAATTGTATACAAATCTGGATCTGCTGAATAGTCAATGTTTCAATCATATATTTGGAAAAAGGCAAACTATTCATGCCAGCCCTATAAAGTTTGTTGCATTACTTTCGGTCAGTGACTGTTATTTCCATTTTATGCACTTTAAAATCTCACCATCATATTTCTGAATCGTACAAGATGCTGTTTTGGGAGCATGATATTACAGTTAAATCAACCTATTGTCCACTGACATTCAACTCAAAAAAAAATTAGATGAGTTTGATAATTTTCCAATTCAAAATCTAGCAGTATTGTATGAGTCAAATTGTGTACTGGTTGATGGATGGCATGAAAGAATGGTACCAATACCGAGTCCTTTGCTGAAAAGGAGGAAATTGTGCAGAGACTTGAGCAAGAATATCCAAAAAAAAATGTGGTGTACTGCATGTAAACAGTGGGAATAGAAAACATTTGTGTATCACCTTAAGGTAGAAACAATTCCATGTCAGGTCACTTTTAACCCAGGAAACCCCTGTACTGAATGTGGAAGGTGGGAGATTGTTCTTAAAGTTCATGAAATACTTAAATTTCAATTGTTAAAATCCTTTTGATTTACTTGAATGTACTTCCAAATTTTGCTGTATTTGCATTAATATTCACACTAACTGATTTAATATTATTAACAATCTTGGATAAAAATTTTATTGATTCCAGAAAACAGTGACCATAATTCTTTTAGCTATTTTATTCTGTTGGTTAAATTTCTGGATCTTTTTGAATGTAACTTTAAAAACAGGATCCTTCTTTCAAATCTGAAAGAAGGAAAACTCAAATATCTGATTATTTTGTTACCAAAAAGTCCAAAGAAGTGTGCACAAAATCACACACTCACATAATCATCTGTTTTTTTTGGAGGAAAAAAAATGAAGTTTTTCAATTGGTATTTTAAGAGAGTTGGATCATCTTTGTGCTGTTGTCATTGTGACTTTTATACTGCAGCACCCATGATTTCCATTACTAGTGGTGTGCCACAGGGGTTAGTGTTGGGACCCTTCTTATTCATTATTTGTATAAATGATTTGGATGCGATTGCATAAGGCTTGATAAGTAAGTTTGCGAATGACACAAAATTAGGTGTTGTTGATAGTGAAGAAGGCTATTGTAGATTACAGGGGGATCTTGATCAGTTAGGGAAGTGGGCTGAGGAGTGGTAAATGAATTTCAATATAGATAAGTGTGAGGTGATGCATTTTAGAAAGTCAATCCAGTGTAGGACTTTACTATGAATAGTAGGGCACTAGGGAGTGTAATGGAACAGAGGGACTTAGGACTACAAATGCATAGTTCGTTGAAAGTGCCATCACAGGTAGACGGGGTGGGGAAAAAGGCGTTTAGCACACTGGCCTTCGGTCAGGACATTGAGTTGGGACATTATGTTGCAGTTGTATAAGTCATTGGTGAGGCTGCACTTGGAGTACTGTGTACAATTTTGGTCACCCTGTTGTAGGAGAGACATGGTTAAACTGGAAAGAGTGCAGAAAAGATTTAGGAGGATTTTGCCAGGACAAGAGGGCTTGTATTATAGGGAGAAGTTGACCAGGTTAGGTCTTTATTTCTTGGAGTGCAGGAGAATGAGGGGTGATCTTGTAGAGGTTTATAAAATCATGAGAGGCATAAGTAAGGTGGATGGTAGCAGTCTTTTCCACAGAGTGAGGGAGTCCAAAACTAGGGCATAGGTTTAGGGTGAGAAGGGAAAAATTTAAAGAATTGGAGGAGCAACTTTTTCATGCAGAGGGTGGTGAGTATATGATGTGATGATATTGAGTGTACTGTCTGAGAGCTCTAAACTTGTCAAGACTTTTAAGTTCTATCTAGCATAAGTATCTACAAGTACCCTCACTATAGGGAGATTATACTGTGTCAACCTGCACTTCAAGGACTAGTTTACTTCACTACTTTAGTCTCTGTGGAAAGGTCTAGCTGTCAATAATCACTATTTCGAACGGTGGATCCCTTCTCCCAACCAAGGAGACGATGCTTCCAGCTAATGAAGCAGTTTAAACAGTTTATTTTAAGTGAGACATGTTTAATTCTAATGAGTAATTCTTAACAATGACTTGTAACTTGCAAAAGATTTCCAAACACGTGCAATTCTTACAAGCTGAAAAAGTCATATTGACAAGTTGCAGATGAACAAGTTGTCCGTGGCAAAAACCAAGGACTGAGGACTGAATTCTGGATCTTCTTTCAGTAACCCCTTCTCTCTGTCATTTTCCCCTACCCTGATTTCTTTATAACACTTATACTGTTTTTTCACTTAGTTGACATCATTGGCATGTGATTTTTTTTCAACCACATTTTCAAGCCAGGTGACTGGAGTGTTCTAATTAAGTAAAGGTGGATCCCATTGTTCTCTTGTTCATGTTAAGAGGCTGAGCAGGCAATATTGGTTCCAAGTTTAATTTAGCAAACAACAAACATCTTGAGCCTTGGACAATTTCTGGTCATCATTCAAAGACTAACCAAGACCCACTATTAATGAAAGCAGGTTTGTGACCGTTACTTTGTGTCTGATTACCAAGAATTTTCTTTTATTATTCCATCTTCATGACTTATATAGATAAATATAGTAAACAGTCCTTTCAATTTTACTTAGAGGCTGTAATGTATGTAAACCTTTTCAGGCTCATTGTTCATCTTGTATTTTGTGGATGACAATTTTAAAAATATTTTTGCACTAGTATATATCTTCAAACTTACCTCTTTTGGAGGTTTACTTTTTATATATTTCCAAATTTGAGAGAGTGTACAACCTGGTAGTTAACTGCAGATGATGATATTCTCACGTATCTGCTGTTGTCCTTGAAGGTAAAGGCTGCGAGTTTGGGAGTTGCTGTCATTATTGTCTTGGCTTGTAACTACAGTGTATTTTGTAGCTGGTACCCACTGCATTCACTGTGCACTGATAGTGGGGTCAATGAATGTTTATGGTAGTGGATGCAGTGCTTTGTTGTGGATGATACCAAGCTGCTTGACACTTGTGGGAGTTGCACTCATCCAGGCAAGTGGAGGATATTCCATCACACTCCTGGCTTGTGCCAAAATGGTGAAAAGGTTGGGGGATATTTATTTTGGAACTGTTAATTTTCCCTTAAGTGCATATTCTGTTTTAATTTCAAGTTGGCAACAATAGATTCTTTCAATAACTCTTAACTAAGATGATGCTTGCTGCTCAATGTTTCTCATGGATGTACTATCTCTTTTCCAATTCATACCTCCAAACGTATGCTCCCCCTAAATTTCTCACTTTGTATGAACTAGTCATTTCCCTCAAAAAAAAATTTAAAAAAGCAAAGCTGTTTTTAAAAAGAAATAATTACATTGAATATAAAAAATTATTCATCAATAGGAGTATCCTGTTAAGAATTTGATAAATGCCCAATCCTGCAAAGTGAAAGAACAAAATGATGTATAAACCATAAGCAGAAATGAAAATGAGTCGTTGATTTTGTTAACAGGATAGCTAGGAGTTGCAGGCTGCATATTGACTCCATGCTATGGACAGGACACCTCATGAACTAAACAAATGGAACAGCTATTGACATTGCTTGCAGATAACTTAGATTCTGGAATGTTTGTGTTAACTTGCCATTTCTCTTTAAGTCCAATGGGAAAATAATTTAAATAGACAAAGAGAGCTAAAGTTTCCTTATTTAAATCAAGGGAATTAGTACTTTTATTAAAAAAAAATTTTCTTGGTTAATGATCTTGTTTAGTTGTACCGAAGAAGATAATAATCTTTAATTGTTTTATTTGTGGGATGCAGAAATGATAAGCAAGGTTAACATTTAACATTAATTTCAATCTACCTCTAAACCAAAGGAGCATTAAAAGTTGACCACATTGGTGGATCTGGAATTACAAAATGGACCAGACTGCATAAGCCAGGCAAACTTCCTCCCCTAAATCAATATGGTATTTCATGAGGATGTGTGCTTTTTATTCTAGATTTAGAAGTACGTGGATTTAAATACTGCAGTTATTAGTATGTGTGCCTTCATACAAATAATTCAGGCCTCTATAGAGAGCAGTATGATAACAGGAAGTTTGTGACAAATACACTATGGTGTAGATGAGTGACCAGTATTGGAAGAAAGCTGCACCATATCATCAATTATTGGATTTGGCTTGGAAATAAAAGTTACATTGAAAAGAATAAATCCATGTCAGTTTAAGGTTACACATCCTCTGTGTTGTGTTTCACTTGCTAAGTGCTACTCTATTCGTATCCTCACCAGCCCACCCAATTAGTAAATAGAATTTCTTAATTTTCAAGTCAATTATTACTGAACTCTCTCAAAATTGTTACCCTTTGCAGTCTGAGAACTAGTCTAATTGTATGTGTGACACAGTGTAACCACTTCCCTTGGAAAGTGTGTGGAATTCTTTAGTTGTCCATGTGATTCACAATGTTTGTAACTTCACACCTTCTAAATCATTCCTTTTGAAAGCAGTAAATTTGAATTAATTTAAAGCGATATATACATTATGCTCACATCATGCGTGGAACGTTGCAGACAGTGAATTAGACAAAGTTCAGGTTGCAAGATTGGGTTACTTGAAGAAGAACACATTTTGGAGTTTTTGTAAAATTAAGATGTGCACACTGTCCTACCATAAAGATAGCCATGTCTGGTTAAATAATGAAAAACTGAGTGTCCAGTTGAATGTTGCAGAGGAGATTTAGATAATGCCATAACATCCTGGCAAAGTAATAAAAATCAGGGGATGTTATGGTACTGACAATCTGTTAATGCCATTTGTATGTTTTAATTTGTTGGCATGCTGCAGATGTTGTTATAGCATTTTTTTCTTACTGATTCCATCCCTTTGTTTAGGATTTTATGAAACTTCCTCCCTCATTTATTAGAACATACAATGTCGAATTGGGTCAAAAAACAAACTGCTGGAGGAACTCCTGGATCAGGCAGTATCTATGGAGGCAAAAGGATTGATGTTTTGGGTCAAGACCCTGCATCAGTAGTAAATGTAAAGAGGAGATAGCCAGTATAAAGAGGTGAGGGGTGAGACGGAAGTTGGCCTCACTGTGTCACACCCCAACACCAGCCCCCATCACCCATTTTTGTGCCCCTCCCCCACCTGGTTCTGTCCATCCGCCCATTACACATACGGTTCACCCACTTAATGTGTTTTTCCACCCCCCCCCCCCACCCCCAGCCTCTGCCACCATCTGGTTCCATCTGCCATTCTCCCCTAATTGTTCTCATTCGCACCTCCTTTACTTATGAGTCCAGTGCTGGTAGTCCTTTGTGTTCCTGTTTATCTCCCTCCAGCAGCTGTCTCCAATCTTTGCACTCCCCTCCCTCCACCTTGCTCATTCTGCCTCTCCATATGTTTTTTCCCTCTCTCTTTGCCTGCCTCCACCTATCTTTCACCTGCCACTGTCTGTCAACTCCACTCCTGCTCCCTTCCCTGCCTGGCACAACCTGCCTGTCATCTTACACCCCTCAGTCCATCAATCACCTTGGACTCCTGTTGCATCACCCTGCATCCCCTCTTTTATATTGGCCATCTCCCCTCTCCTCACAGTCCTGTTTATAGGGTTTTGACCTGAAATATCGACAATTCCTTTCCTCCCACAAATGCTGCTTGACCTCTTCCAGAAGATTGTTGCTGGCAAGCAATAGGTGGATCCAGGTGAGGAGCAACCCAGGTGAGGGTTGATGGGCACGTGGAGGTAGCTGGAGGAGGAAGAGGTGGAGGTAATGGCAGAGGCTGGGAGGTGTCCTCTTCACACACTCAGTCCTGATGCAGGGTCTCAACCTGAAACATCAACCATCCCTTTGTCTCCACAGATGCTGCCTGACCCACTGAGTTCCTCCAGCAGTTTTTGTTCGAGATTACAGCATCTGTAGTCTCTTGTTTTTACAGAATTGGGTCATTTGGCTCGATCAGTCTTTGTAACATGCTATACTTGAGTCTCCACCTCTTCTGACTCTCAGTGTAGCATTTCTGATCCTTCTCTTCTTGCTAGTCAGCTTCCTCTTAAATGCATCTACTCTATTTATCTCAACCATCCCTATCATCTTGACTTCCATATTCTCGCCACTCGTTGGGTAAACAAGTTTGAGTTGAATTCCCACTGACTCTTTTTGTATTAATGTCCTCTAGTTTTGCCATTCTCCCAGTAGTGGAAATACTCTGATGTTTATTCTATTAAAGGCTAGGCTTTCATAATTTTTCTTTTATTAGGTACAACTCAAATCCTTTTGCTCTTCTACCATACTTGGATTCTTACTTCACAATTAATGTGTTAATAGAGCATAATGCAAGTATATTTGCATTTTATGCCTTTCAAAAAGCTCTACAAGTGCCAATCTTTCTCAAATCCTTGACTTTACTGTATGAGGAAGCTATTTGACCATGCCTAGCATTATGGTTAAGCTCAGTATTATTATTGTGTATGTCTAATGTCCAGACACAAAACCTATTTGGGCTAGTTTGGGAACCCTTGGCTAACTTCTTGGCACAATTGTCTTCCTGCATGTAGATTTGGATAGAGTTTACTAGTTTGGTATAAGTGCTTAGTAGATGTTGGAGAAGAAAAAGTATCTGTTTAGCTGTAAAAGAAAATCAAAAACTGAAACAAGATATTGGAAACATTCAGCAGGTCAGGCAGCATCTGTGGGGAGAGAAACTTAATATTTCAGGTCTGAGACCCATTATCAGAACAATTTTAAGCTTGTTCACCCTGCCACCCATGCTTCATTTTCTTTCTTGTCCTTTACTTTCAAAGATGGAATCTCTTCTTTTGAAACAAATTGTGTATGTGCCCAGTGAGTGTGTCCCATTGTACTCACTGATGCCTATCTGCATCCATGCTTAATCATGCTTTTCAGCAAGTGTTAATTTTGAGCACTCTGTAGCTGTAAGTTTGATCTATTGGCCCATTTTTCCCTATCAACATATGACCCATTGCACTTGTAAGTTGAGACTGACCAACCAAACTGGGACCACCTTGATCTAGTGCATTTAAAACTTTTAAGTTTTAAACTTTTATTTACAGCACGGTAACAGGTCCTTCCAGCCCAATGTGTCTGTACTACCCATTTAAACCCATGTTAATCCTCCCATACCCCTTTGGAATGTGGGAAGAAACCCATGCAGTCACAAGGAGAACGTACAAAGTCCTTACAAACAGTGGGAATTGAACCCCGATCACTGGCGCCGTAATAGCGTCATGCTAACTGCTACGCTACCGTGCTGCATTTGGAGATGTTCCAATAAAATTTAAGGATGAAAATTTCAATGTCTTTTTGCTAACCTATAAATTAAGGAAAGATTTCTAAGGTTTGATTTCTGTTCAGTCTTTGTCTAAGACTTTGAGCGTTTTGGGTCTTAGGCAAAATTTCCTTATGGGGCTAACATCTGGTGTTTTGCCTTGTTAAAAATTGCTGAACTATTGTTTGAAAATGTTTATTAAATATATAAATAGCAGTACTTTGGTATCACTTCTTTCAAAATACAATTTGCATCATTCATATTGACATTGACAAATAGTGAATACATTTTCACCGCACCACAACTTCTCCTACCTGTGCTTTTACCACATGACTTGTTCAAAAAAATAATTCTGGAGCGTGAGCAAAAGTTGCTTCATTAATTTTCTTTTCTGGTGAGTATTTATATTTTAGCATTGAGCAGAACAGAGGAACACCCGTGACTACTGTACTGCTGTCTCCTATTTATAGTTCTTCCCGCCATCCTTCTAATTTCAGTTCTGTTGTTAGCAGTATTAGTAATATAGACATGTGCTTTATACTTACTCGATTTTTAGTGGCTGTATATGTAACCATTAAGCCATTGGACTGTTTCTGCCACTTACCTCGCCATACTCCATTTCAGTTTCATTGTCTTTGAGGGAGTCTTTGTGCTTGTATAAACTTCTGTTTGATTACTCATCTTTTAACATTTAGCTTTGGTTCCATTGGAACATGGCGCGGGTACAGGTGCCCAATGAGTACTTGTAAGCTTCTATGAATGCAGTGCAAAACTGGCTTAGTACAGAGTTTTCATAGAACAACAAATGTACTTGCGCTCTAGATTCCCACTGGTGGCAATCTCTGGGCATTTGTAAATGTGGGTCCAAAAGTTAGTCTTTTTTGCAGTTGGGTATGCTTTTCCAAACAGGATTTTGTGCAGCCACTTGTTGACTTATGCTTTTTCAAAGCTAAGTAATTACCAAGCATAGAACAGAAGTTTACAAACCTTTATTGTAGTGTGTATCCACTCTTAATCACTACACTAATAAATGGAATATAAGATGGCTGTAAATATTGGAATTTATGGAGTATTCTTCCACCTTAATCACACGTGCTTGTCTTCTGTCACATGACATCAGAGGAGAAGGAACCGCATTGAGTCCCAACTGTAGCACTTCTCATCAGGCAACAAGCTGGTGTACCAAATGCTTGTGGAATGTAGATCACACTCGCATAGAAACTGCAACATGAAAGTGTGTCATTTAATTCAACGAGTTCATATGATCTTTATCCTCAATGTAAACAGCTTATTTTCCACATAAGCAGTAGTCCTAATCCCATTTGTCTGCATTTTTCTCATATCCCATTTGTTCAAGTTTATTGTCATAGGCATACATACACAGGATATAAATGCCATGAAAATTAGCCTTTTGTAGCAGCAGCAGCAGCACAGTATGTTACAAGGCTAGGACAAATAAGTTAACATAAACTTAACAAATTATACATAACTTACCCATGTGCAAAATAAACAACAGCACTAGGTCATGTCAAAGTTTTTCAGGTTGGTTCAAGAACCTGATGGCATTTGGGAAGAAGCTGCTGTTGAACCTTGTGGTGTGTGTCTTCAGGCATCTGTACCTCCTGCCTAACGGCAGTAATGAGAAAAGGGCATAGTCCAGATGGTGGCAGTCCCTGATGATGGATGATTCCTTCCTGAGGCATTGCCTCTTCTAGGTGTTCTCGACGGTGGGGAGAGCTGTACTTTTGAAACTGGCTGAATCCACTACTCTCTGTAGCTCCTTGCATTCTTGTGTGCATTGGAGTTTTCATACCAGGCCATGATGCAACCAGTCAGAATGTTTTCTGCTGTACATCTGTAGAAGTTTGTTTCATTCCTTTAATCATGTACTTAAAGACTAAATGTTTGGCCTGTATGTGCATTCCACAGCTTTTTAATTTGTTCTCTTAGCAAAATCAAATATTTCAGATTGTAGTAATAAACCAAAAATAGTGAAATAAAGGCCAGTTCAGAGAGGCAGGTTTACGGTACTGAAAGTGGCATTTGCTCTTCCAAAATTTATGGTATGCTTTTAGCCTGTGTGCGTAAGAGCAGAGTGGGTGAAGAACTGTTCACAGCACCATAGTACAGAGGACCATTCAAGGTGGCCTAGGGAAAAGAAGTGTAGTTGTGATGGACATAGTATGGAGTGCAAATTAATCAGCAGATCCACAAATTTCATTCTCTGGATGATTAGCTGAGGCACATGTAACCTGGCATAGGGTCAGTAAGATCAGAATTGAATGAGTGACTCATACATTGGTATAGGAGAAATGTTTTCAATTCATTGGGTATTGGCAGCAGTACTGGGGGCAAGAAAGAACTGTACCACGGGCAGTTGAATTGGGTTAGAACATCCTGGCACATGGAATAACTAGAAGATATTCTAAATAATTGGGAAAGGGAACTGGTTACAAGAGGGTTCTGATGAGGGGAAATCTACAAAGTTAAAGAGAAAGGATAAGGCAAAAGTGCAGGGTATGAAATAGATAATTATTGAAGTGTGTCAGGAAGGGACTGAGTGCACAGGTAATAGAGTATATAGTAAAATTTTGATAATCCACCACTCTGGACTGTTGGGTTTTTGAAATATTGGATGTTATTCCTATTAATACTCTAGCAAATTTTCAATTAACTTTTTTTAAAGATGTTACACAGTAGTGTAATAAATTTTCCAATTAACGCAGTGAGTTTAAAGCAAATGCAGGAAATTAGGCCTGCTAAATTTAAGGGAAGTGGAGCCTCAGTGGGTTGAAAGGGTGCATGAGAAATAGCACCTGTGAATCAGGTGCTAAACTATTGACGTTTCTGATCATGGAGAAGGTGGATTATCAGAATTCTATTGTACCTCCAATTAGAATTAGAGTAAGGAAGAATGGTGAAAATGAAGAGCAATTATCTGATTGCAACTGTATTTGTAAACCGAGAGACAAATTAATAGCACAAATAGAAATAAAGGGATATGATTTAGTAGCCATTACTGAGATTTAGTTGCAAAGTGATCAAAGTTGGGAATTAAGTATTCCAGGATACAATTTTTTTTCGAAGCAGTAGGCAAAATGGCAAAGGAAGAAAAGTTCTGATAATAAAGCATGGGTGAGTGAGGTGAAAAAAAAAGTTAGCTTGGAAAACTAAAGTTTGGGTTGAGCTATGAAAGAGCAGGCGATAGAAAACAAGATTTGTTTTCAGTTCTCATGTTTAATAACGGTTTTTTGTTATTATGATTGCATTTTATCCATTGAATACCTGGAAAGGAAATGTTATTGGGTGCAACTTAATTTATTATAGATTTTTCATATGTACATATGAATTTGAAGCAGGAGTGGGCCACTGGGCACCTTGGACCACCATTCAATAGTCATGGCTGATGGGTATTCCTGTCTACCCCGATTACTGTTTCAGCACAGCCGCTTGCTTATCAAAAATCTGCCTTAAAAATATTCAAAGTCTGCTTCCACTACCCTTTGAAGATGAGCATTCCAAAGCCTTACGACTCTCTGAAAGGAGAAGAAATCGCCTTTAGTTCTTTCTAAAATCAGCGACCCCTTATTTTTAAATAGTGACTCATAGTTCTACTTTCTCCCACAAGAGGAAGCATGCTTTCCATATCCATCCTCTTAAGACCCCTCGATCTTGCACATTTCAGTCAATTTCCTCTTGCTCTTCTAAACTCCAGTGGATACATCCCCATACTGGTCAACTTTTTCTCATAAGGCAACCTACCCGTTCCAGGTATCAGTCTCTCAAACCTTCTCTGAACTGCTGCCAGTGCATTTGCATCCTTGTACAGTAGTCCAGATGTGATCTTGCCTATTCCCTATTATAACTGAAGCATAATCTCCATACCTTTTTGTATTCAATTCCCCTTGCAATATTTTGCTGAACCTGCATACTAGCCATTTGAAAATCATGAATTTGGACACCCAGGTCCTTCTGGATTTCAAACTCTATATTCTCTCGTTTAGATAGTTTGTTTTTTATTTTTCCTGCTAACGTGGTCTGTCTCACACTTTCCCTCTTATATATGAGCAGCCAGATCTTTGCCCACTCACTGAACCAATCCATGCCTCTTTCATAGCCACCTAAATGTCCTCTTCAAGCTTATTTCCTACTTATCTTTGTATTGTCATCAAATTTAGCAAGTATCATTTTTAGACCCTTCATCAGTCCCATTTATGTAAACTGGAAAAATATGAAGACCCTGTGGCATACCACTTATGATAGTTAAAATTTTAGAATGTATAATTTTATTTTCTAAATGTTTCTCTATATTCAAAGTCAAAATGTTGCTTCAAAGAGAATGCTTTCTGCCTATGACAATGTGTCTTAAAAGACAGTTGGACAGGTACATGGATAGGAAAGTTTTAGAAAGTTATGGGCCAAACGCTGGCAAATGGGACTAGCTTGGATGTGCATCTTGGTCGACATGGACCAGTTGGGCCGAAGGGCCTGTTTCAGTCCTGAATGACTATGAAGTTTGTTAGCTTGTTCTTAATCTTAGACTGAGATTAAGTTGTAGCTGCAGCAGGTTTTGTATTTTCGGTAGCTGCTTTAGCACTAGCTCCATAAGTGATTTTTTTTTTAATGTACCACAGAGTGAGAAATGGTGTTTAAAACAGTGTGTGGTTAGTATCTATGTTTCTAAGCTAGAAATTCTTATATTTTTAAAAGGGAGATTGAAGAGCTAATTGATAAAGATGAATATTAGTAAGCATATTGTGATGTAGGATGGAATTGAGTTTGGTTGCTTATCTGGCGGGAAATTATTAATGTCCATGATGGGCCAAATGAACTGAGTGAGTGCTATCATTATGGTGAGTGTGATAGAGGCTTTCTGGTCATTCCTTTTATGTTGCCTGTCAGCTTCATTCTCTTCCCTTCAACCACTAGAGGCTATACTTTTATACTAAAATGCTGCTACTGTTCTGTTGAATCTCCTGCTTTTCCACTCATTTTCTAGCACTCACCATGCTGTTGGTTGATGCAATAATATTCCCAAACTGTTACTGAGGAGTTTTTGAAGACAGGAGGTCTAGAAAGTACAATGCACAAATACCCCTTTGGTTTTATCCACTATTTTCTCCTCCAGAGGTGCTTTTTGACAGGGAAACTGCGAAGAAGTTGGATCAGGAAAAAGTGCACCACATAATTCAGTTTTTTTATTTTTAAAAATCTGAGACCTGTAGAAACCATACATACTGACTTCCCATGGTGAATAGGAAGTTAGATAAATCTTGTTTATTAATACGCAAGTGAAATCGGGACCAAATAGAGTCTTTGGGGAAATGGGAATTAAGGATTTTTCTGGCATTGTTCCCATTGGTGACTTAATTTAGTCTTCATTGATTTTTTTTTGTTAAACAGTGCTTTGATTTTTTAAAAATAATTATTTATAGTTCTTTTAAAGTAGTTTTGGAAGTGGAGGAGTAGATTGGAGCAGTCATTCTGGTCCAATCTGGGACAAGGAACTGATCGTGGACTTCAGGTAGAGGAAGTTGGGAGAACATGCCAGTCCTCATTGAGGGGTCAATGGTGGAAAGGGTAAGCAGCTTCAAGTTCCTGAGCATCAGCCTCTGAGGATCTATCCTGGGATGCAGTCGTGAAGAAGGCACACCAGGCACTACTTCATTAGGAGTTTGAAGAGATTCAGTATGGCACCAAAGACTCTTACAAATTTCTATGGATGTATGGTGGAGAGCATTCTGACTGGTTGCATCACAGCCTGGTATTGATGCTCCAGTGCACAGGATCGTAAGAGGCTGTGGAGGGTTGTACATTCAGCCAGCTCCTTGGGCACAACCCTCCCCACCATTGAGGACATCTTCAAGAGGTGGTGACTCAAGAAGGTGGCATACATTGCTTAGGACCTGTGCCATCTGGGACATGCTCTCTTCTCATTACTACCCTCAAGGAGGAGGTAAAGGAGCCTGAAGGTTCACACTCAACGATTCAGGAACAGCTTCTTCCCCTCTGCCATCAGATTTCTGAGTAGTCTATGAACACTTCCTTCTTTTCCTTTTTTTTTGCACTATTTATTTATTTTTGTAATTTGTAGTAATTTTATGTCTTTGCGCTGTACTGCTGCTGCAAAACAACAAATTTCACGTCATACGTCAGTGATAATAAATCTGATTCTGAAACTTTTTTTTGTGGATCCTCAGCACAGAGCATTTTTTTTCGCCCTTCCTGTCTCATTCTGCACAACCATTAATTGTTTGTTTCAACTGACTCTATCTGCAACCTTCCCCAGCTCCACAAACGCACATACCCCCAGTCTGTTTTGCCAGGACCAGCTAAGCAACAACAATGCATCCATCTGTAGAAGAGCATAATTGCATTGTGGCAGCTCTATGTAGGCAGTTCCTGTTGCAGATCAAAAGATTGTATGTGTGATTTTAAACAAATAAAAGTAAGCTTGTGTAGACTTAAATTTTAAGCAGTTTTTCCATCTTTAATTCTCTTTGGGTCTATTGCGTTTGGCACTGTTGATGCAAAAATTTTATAAACATCCTTTTTGCGATGGTTTTGCCACAAGTTATCATGGTCAAATTTTATTGATCTTATTGGTACAAACCTGCTGTGATTTATATTATATGTAAATGTATTTTACTTCCGTCAAGACTCGATTGCTGATTGAATGACAAATACATTTACTCACTGACGTTAATCCCATTTTTTAAATTTGCTGGAGCTAATGGTTAGCCGTGCACGCGCGTGTGTGTGTTTGAGAGAGAGAGAGATCATAGAGAAAGCTTTCTGCAGATCCTGTGGCACAGCCTCACCATGATATCTGGATTCTTTCTGCTTCAGTACGATCATTGCCAATCACTTTCCCTGAAGCTTTGCAAGCAACCTATGCCAAGTTACATCCTTTGACTTAATCATAACATGGCAGTGTTGGTTATCTGCATTTATGCTGCCATAGCCAAGGGTTTGTTTAGAAATGTCACCAAAGACTGAAGAAGTCTTTCTTAGTAATGGTCACCATGCTCCATGGAGGTATAATAGCAAAGGGGAATGTAGAGTAGATTTTTGCCAGGGCTGGAAAACTAGTTGCATGGCAGGATTGGCTTGGTTAGGTTTGTTTTCCTTTAAACATCAGTGATTAAGATTCAATTGAAGTATGTAAAATTATGAAAAGCTTGGGCTGAACAGGAAGGATCTATTTCCTTGGGAGTGGGGCTGTTAAATAGGGGATTCAAATTATTTGGTTTGGGCAGAGAAATCACACTTGGAGTTTAATAGAGACATCTGTGAGGTGCTGCATGTTGGGAGATCAAATACTAGAGGAAAGTATGCAGTAACTGCCAAGACCCATGGGAGCACTGATGTACAGAGGGATCTGGGGTACAAGTGCATAGCTCCCTGAAAGTGGCAACAGAAGTGGATAGGGTGGTAATGAAGGTGTACAGTATGTTTGCTTTCATTGTTTGGGCCAATGAGTATAAAAGTTAGGAAGTCATGTTGTAGCTGTATAAAACTTTAATTAGGCCATATTTTGGAGTATTGTGTGCACTTATTGGTTGCCACACTTAAGGAAGGATGTGGAGGCTTTGAAGAAGGTGCAAAAGAGGTTGAACAGGATGTTGCCTGTTTTGGTATTGGTTTATTATTGTCACTTGTACTGAGGTACAGTGAAAAGCTTGTCTCACAAACCGATCGTACAGGTCAATTCATTACACAGTATGAGCTATATGATTGTATGAGCTATAAGGAGAGGTTGGGCAAACTTGGATTGTTTTTGGAGGGGGGTGACCCAATAGAAATATGTAAAATTGTGAGAGGCATTGAGTGGATAGTGTTTTCTGAGGGTGAAAAGGTCAAATACTAGAGGGCATTGGTTTAAGGTGATACAGATTCAGATTAGCTTATTGTCATATACACCAGGGTACAATGAAATTTCTTGTTGCCTGAAGCTTGCAGAGTAAACAGTATACATGGTAATAATAAATACAGTGCAAAAACAATGGTGCGAAATATAGTAGTGCAAACTGAGTTAGTGCAAAGAGAAATGCTAAAGTAACAATAACAGAAGAGGTAGATGCATAGATGTGAAGAAAAAGGTGCAAATCAAGCTGATTGCTTTTGCTGAACAGCATTGAGCTGCTTATTAAGGCAAGTGGAGAGTATTCCATCACACTTGTGTATATAGTGGAAAGGCTTTTGAGGAGTTACTGTAGAAAACAGTCTTTGACTTGCTCTTAGTTATGTGGCTGCTCCAGTTGAGTTCATATGGAACACCTCTTTTATCTTTCTGTTACTTGGGGCCACAAGCATTCTCTCCTGGTGAATTGGTGATATACATGTACTACTTGCAATTTAGCACACAGAACTGTATTGATGATTACATTGCAGATTCCAGTATAGTTTGAAACAAAAAAACTGATCTAATCTCTGCAGAACAACAGACCTTGTAGCCAATTTCGTACTCATTTTGTGTGCTCTCATTGCTGTTATCAGCTGTCTTCTGGAATTCCATATATGTAAAATCCATACTCAAACTTTATCCCAAGGGTGATGCACTCACCCACTGTATGAAAGTAGAGGGCAGACTTGTCTTGAAAGAATCAAGTTTGCAGCCAAGCTTGGGGCAGTGTAGAGATTCTGCAAGTGTTAAGGCACATCACCCAAGCGAGTGGTCTAGCACAAACTCCTTGGCTCCCAAGATCTTAGTGACACCTGCCTGATTTTGTTTGTGTGTGGAATTGTTCTAAAATATTGTCCTTTTATTCATTCCCAACCCTGCCTTCATCTCCCATTTTGATGTATAATTCAACTGTGGCACTGATAAATAATCCTTTTAAAAATTGTAGTCAAATGATTTTCTACTTTGTATGGTCAAACCTTTTTTTTTGTAGCTAGCTCAGCAATATTTCTCTTAATGGTAATGAATAACTTTATGGTCAGCCAAAAGTCACTTTATTTCAGATACTATTTAAATGTTAAGTCATTCAGGGAAAGTAATTGCCCTACAAATTTGATTGTGTAACTTTTTTCAACATTACCTAATTAAAAAATTAATTTTTTTCTCTGGTGTTAAATACAACGGTGACATGAGATTTCGGATGTTGGAATCTGGAGCAAAAAAAATAAGCTGCTGGAGGAACTCAGCAGGGTGAGCAGCATCTGTGGAGGGAAAGGAATTTTCAATGTTTTGATTCAGGATTTTCAATAATTCCTTTCCCTCCACAGATGCAACATTGACCGCCTGTTTTTCTCCACAGATGCTGCCTGGTCTGCTGAGTTCCTCCAGCATCAGTGTTTTTCAGAAATACAATAGGTTGCATCTGTAAAGCTCCTGTTGCAATACTGGGAGCAAGGTATTGGGGGTCACAGGGGAAAGCAAGGAATCCCCAAGGAACAGCCATATCTACACCTCTTGATCTCTCTAGAGAAGCACTGTTGATGGACTCCCAAGATTTACTAAAGTATTTGTCACAAAGCTGTGGTCTGATCTCCAGACTTGCACCTGTCCCTGGACTACTTTGCCATTATGCTGTGGTTACGGTGCACTCAACTTTCTAACATTGGGATCATTCCAGCGAATCTATAGCCAATTTATTGTCATATCTCGCAGTCTGACACACACAGCTTAGTGCTGATATCACCTGTGCACTTTAAGAGAAATTACTCACTCTACCATTCTTTTAATCCAGAAGTTGAAACAGAGTGGACTTCCCTAAGATTCAGGCCATCATAGTGCTTAAGACACCCACTCAGCATTTGGTTATGTCACAGAAGCTGCCTCCAATCAAAAGCAGATTTAATGATCCTTGGGGAGGGGGGGGGGGTGGTGGTGGGAGGAAATGTTATATCCCCACTTGACTTGTGAGAATGTCAAGCCCATGATGCTGAAAAGGGAGGAGCAGCATTTAGGACACCACTTTTGGTCACCACTTGAAAACTTTGCTTATGCATGGTCCCAATAGAGACTCAGTGAAAATGATGGAAGGAGCACCCCCTCTCCTTAAAACCTGCTTACCTTGCCCCAGTTGAGGCGGAATCTGCAGATCTGACATTGGCCTCCTCAGAACCCTTAGAACTTGATTGAAAGCAAGCCACCCTTAATTCAGAGGGACTGTCAAAGTAGATTTGTGTGATTTTGTTGAGCTGGAGCCCCTTGAGTAAGGGTTCATCAGGAGGGTCAGTAAGAGGAGGAGATTGCTCAAGGATTATTGGACCACCTGCAGCAACATCCAGGCTGTATGCCAGTAGGGGGGGAGAAAAAACAAATAGGTGACATGGAAGGAGATCCTATCAGGACATGGTGTCAGAAACCAATAGGCTCTGATTTATATACAGCAAGTTCTAGCCCACTTAATGACAACTGTCACCACTACATGTACAGGCATTTTTAGATAACTGGGAAGAGACTGCCCAAATTTTTCAAAGAATTTAACTTTCTTCCATTCACCACCAGTGGACCCCTCAAATATAAGGTACCAAAAGATACCTTTGAATTTACATGAGAGCATTATCTGAAGATAGTTTATCCTTTTCATTGTATAACCTCTGTCAGCTAAGTCAATATCAGCAGACATGATGAGAATAAATTGTCATGGTTATTTACCTCAATATTATGTGAATTCATTATGAATTCCTCAGTTGCCTAAAATGTCAAATGACATTTATATCAGCCTATGTGCATTGCCTCTGCTGTTTGATCTCTCTAGATAGTGTTAATCCCCTCATAGCAAACAACTCTTTCCATTAACCAACTCTTCCAGATTTGATCTCCTAGAGTCTCCTGGCTCAATAGATGTGTTAGTGGAGTAAATATCACACACAGCTTCCAATATATTATAATCTAAAGATTTTCTCAGTTCCAGACTCAGTAGTTTAGTATGGAAATGGACCCTTTGGACCACAGTGTTCAAGCTGGCCATCGAATAAAAATCAGTATGAATGCCATCTTCCAATGCTGGGCCAATAGCCTTCTATGCCATAATACTCACCTAAAAACTTAAATGTTGTGTGAATGCTTCCACCACCACTCAGATGGTGTGTTCCAGATTTCGATCACCATTTGAATGGGGAGAAAAAATTCTTCGTCTCCTTCCAACCACCTCTTTCTCTCTCCACCCCCTCCCCCCTTAATTTAGACTTATCTCACTGGTCATAGACGCCATTGGTCATAGATACCACTACTAATGGGAAACATTTCTCAGTATCTATCCTATAACTACCTTGCATAATTTCTATACACCAATCAGGTGTCCCCTCAGCCTTCTTCCAAGGAAAATAAACAACCCCGTTAATCTCCTCTGCTCTCTCTCCATCCTTTTGTATAGTGAGGTGACCAGAACTACACACACAACTCCAGTTGTGGCCTAACTATTAATTTATATAGTTATATCATTAACCTCTCTGCTTTCGTAAACTAGGGCATAGAGCACAAGTATGCTGTACGTCTTTTTAAATCATCTTATCTACTTGATTCTACCTTCTGCAATCCTAGGACTTGTATACCAAGGTTCCTATGTTCTTCAATACTTCTTAGGGCCCTGCCATTCATTGCATGCTGTATATCCCACCCTTAAGTTCTTCCACAATGTAAAACCTCACATTTTTCAATATTTAATTTCATCTGCCTATCAATTCAACCCATTAATATTGCTCTGTAACTGGACTACCTTGTTTACTATCAATAATGCTGCCAGTTTTCAGATCATCTATGAACATACTAATCACATCCAGATGTTAATTTATATAATAAACAGGGTTGCATCACAAATATGTGTGGTACACCATTTGTCACAGCCTTCCGATCACAAAAGCAGTTCTTGACCATCACCTACTATCTTATTTCATCAAGCCAATTTTGTATCCAACTTGCCAAATTTCTATGGGTCCCATGAGCTCTTACTTTTTAGATCAGTCTGCCATGTTGGACCTTATCAAAGGCCTTGCTGAAGTCCATGTCGACAGCATCGACCACACTTTAATCAGACAGGATCTCCCCTTTCCAAAGCCAAGATGACTATCCTTGATCGAGTCCTCTCTCTCCAAGTGCAGATTAATCGCGTGCAACAGAATTTTTTTCTGATTTATTTCCCTACTGTTGATGTTTAAATTTACTGGCCTGTAGTTACTTGGCTTATCCCTGCTGCCCTTTTTGGCCCTCCTCTATAGCAAAAAGTTAAAAAATTTTTGTCCATGTCCTAGCATTCTGGGATGTCTTGCAGACCCTGGGGATTTTATTCACTTTTAAGGCTGCTAAAGCATCAAATACCTCCTTTTTGATAATGTGTTTTAGAATTCTACTGCTGTCCCCCTCCCTGAATTCTCCAACTACAATGCATTTCTCCATAATGAATACAGACAAGAAGCATTTATTTAAGATATCACCTCATCATTTACATCCTCCAGCTCCACCCACAAATGATCATGTTCCCTTGTTGTCCACTTGTCCTTTAAGGAAAATCCCAAAGTGTTTTATAATTAATCTTACCCACTTTTTTCCTCATAGCTGAGACAATCCATTCCAGACAACTTCCTGGTGAATCTTGTGTGCCTCTTTGGCCTCTTAACTTTAGGGCCCCCTATTACTATTTCTATTCTCTTCTAGGGCCTCTCCTGTTTTCTATACATCATAGGCTACTTTCTTTTTCCATCCCTTGATATACCTTGACATTCAGGGTTCCTTTGACTTGTTAGCCTTGCTTTCACCCTCATGGGAACATGTTGACCTTGACTCTTCCATTTTTGATTCCCACAGATTATTTAACTGCAGGTAGTTTCCCCCAGTCCACTTTTGACTGATCCTGTCTTGCCATTTTGAAATCTACTGTCCCCCATTTCATACAACATAGAACAGTACAGCACAGAACAGGCCCTTCAGCCCACAATGTTGTGCCAACATAGCTATTCCCTCCTACCTACAGAATGCCAATATCCTTCTATTTTCCTCTCATTCATGTGCCCATCCAAACCCTTTTTTAAAGCCCCCAATGAGTTTGCCTCCACCACCCCATCAGGCAATGCATTCCACCACTCTCCCAGCAAAAAACATACCCCTCACATCTCCTCCAAACCCACTCCCTCCCACCCCAAATGCACGCCCTCTGGCTTGGATCGCTCAATAATGGGGGAAAAGATATTACCCATCTACCCTATTTATGCCCCTCATAATTCCATATACCTCCAACAGATCACCCCTCAGCCTTCACCGCTCCAGAGAAAAGAGCCCGAGTTTGTCCAGCCTCTCCCGACAGCTAATGCCCTCCAATCCAGGCAGCATCCTAGCAAACCACCTCCGCACCCTCCCCAAAGCCCCGACATCCCCCCCCCCCCCACAGTGAGGCGACCAGAACTGCATGCAACACTCCAAATGCAGCCCAGAGTTCTACAGAAATGCATCACAACTACCCAGCTCTTACACTCAATACCTCGAGCAATAAATGCAAGCATCCAATAAGCCGCCTTAACCACCCTATCTACCTGTGTAGCCACTTTCAGTGAGTCATGGACTTGCACCCCCAGGTCTCTCTGATCTTCAACACCGTTAAGGGTCTTGCCCTTAAGAGTGTACTGCCTCTTGACATTAGTCCTACCAAGGTACAACACCTTGGGTTAAACTCTATCTGCCATTCCTCTGCCCACATCTGCAGCTGATCGATATCACGCTGTTTCCATCACCAGTCTTCTACACTATTTACAACTCCACCAATCTTGGTATCATCTGCAAACTTACTAAACCATCTATGAACATACTCATCCAGGTCATTTATGTACATCATAAACAGCAGAGGTCCCAGCACAGATCCCTGCGGAACACCACTACTCACGGGCCTCCAGCCTGAATAAGTCCCTTCAACCACCACCCTTTGTCTTCTACATACAAGCCAGTTCTGGATCCACACAGCCAATTCTCAACTGATATATGCAGTTGCAATTTTCCGATCAGTGCCCCTACCACTGCCCCAGCCAGCGATGCTGTTTCTGGCTTGCGTGAGCTGTCACTTAACAGGAGGAAACTCAAATCAGTCTCTTCCTGGACCCAAAGTCTGAGCTACCATACTGTCTGCATGGGTCCTATCTCACCGTATGGTCCAAAGGAGTCTCTATGTTTGAGCAATCATCAGTCACAATGTCCGCTGGGGAAGGACCTTACAGTTAATAATTGGAATAATTGGTTTAATGTTGTTACATGTACTGAGATAATTTATTTTCAGGACCTTAATTTGTTGTTCGTCCTTGTCTATCTCCATAACTACCCTGAAACACTGTTATAATCACTATCTCTGAGATACTTTCCTACTGACAATCCCCATCACTTGTTCAGCTATATTCTCTGTGAAATTAAAAATGTCTTCCTGAAGCATAATGGGCAAGTTAACTTTTTACTTGCTGCATACTTTACCTTAGTCGCTGAATAGGATTGTATAAATTTTGATGCAGGCGCATAAGACATTGAAATGTTGGTATTTTTCATATGCATACCACAGTGCTGAAAAGGGAGGGAGTGAGGGGCATCATCTTTTTTTCCAATGAGAGTTGGGGAAGGAAAATTAGTTCCTGTGTGGTCATTATATTACATCTGAAGTCAGTTTTGTCAGAACAAAGGAGATAGAGTTCTAGCTCTCATATCTTGTGACTTCATCTGGTGGTTCTTTCATTGCTCCCTGTTTCGGGGAATGTTCTTCATGGAGGTGGGTTTCATCATGCCCACATTTTGCCCTGAATGTCTTAGTTTCCCTGACACCAAAGATATGTTGTGCATCTAAACTAAAGTTTGGATCTCTACCAATAAATTTCATTGATAATTTTATCTCCCCTGCCTTTTTCTCACCGTCTATTTTAGCACAAAAATTGCAGCAGTTTTTCTTAAATGTGTGGCATAGACCTCAAAGGAGAGTGCCTTGGGGTCACAGCTGCATGTCTAAATACCAACACTTACTCAAAATTATGTTAGTTTTTTTTCTGAAAGTGTTAGTTTCCAAAATGGCATTAAATAGGTGGGGGATGGATATATCCTAGAGTTGTGCAACATGGGAACAGGCCCTTTGGTCCACTGAGTCAATGCCAGCTGTTTGGCACCCATATACACCAATTCTATTTTTTTTGTCCCCATAATCCCATTAATTTCTCCCAGATTCTCCCACTCACATGCAAAAGGCCAATAAAGCTACCAACTTTCAAATCTTGAGGTAGCAGCTTTACTTGCATCACCACTTTATGGGTGGTTGATTGTTGGAGGAGGGAAATTTACCTGGGCTCATGAATGGGATCACGTTTGAAGATTGTAATCCTTCAACATTTGGAACAAGTGTCCTCAAAACATTTTATGCCTTTTTTTGGGAACAAATGAATTTTGAGACCGCTGTCTTTTGCATAGTGGCAATTTGAACTTGTGGAAAGAAGTTTGTAATTTCAGTCTTTTCAAAAATGATTTTAAATTAAAGTGAAGTTACTGAATTACCAGCTGATGTTTAGTAAACACTGCAGCTAGAGTCCTTGAGCAGGATTAAAGCTGCCATGGGAAAAAGTTGCTTACTGTCTACCCTATCTATGCCACTCACTTTTATATACCTCATTTGGCTTCCTCCATCAGCCACCTCTACTCCAAGGAAAGCAAACATCATGCCAGTCTCTCCTTATAATAGAAACATTCCATCCAGGGAACATGCTGCTGAATCTTCTCTGCACCCTCTCTGATATAATTGTGTCCTTCCTATAGTGTGGTGACTGGAACTACACAATATTCCAGCTATGTCCTAACCAAATGATTTATAAATTTCTACTAAGATCTCCCTTTTTCTACTCTGTGCCCTGGCTAGTGAAGGCAAGTATCCCATATGTCTTCATCACCCCATCTATCTGTACTGCCAACTTTGGGGATCTTTACACATACTCCCATACTCCCAAGGGTCCCTTCCATTCATTGTGTATGTCCTCGCACAGTGCATCACTTTGCACTTATCAGAATTAAATTCCATCTACTATTTCCCTGCCCAACTACCAGCTGATCAGTAAGACTACCTCCTCACTATCAACAGCACCACCAGCTTTTGTGTCATCTAAGACTTACTAATTATAGCTCCTGCATTCACATTTAAGTTGTTAATGTATATAATAAACAGCAAGGGTCCCAGCACAAGTCCCTGTGTTACACTGCTGGTTATGTGGTTCCAATGACAAAAGCAACCCTTTGCCAACACCCTCTGTTCCAATTACCAAGCAAATTTTGTATCCAATTTGCCAACTTGCCTTGAATCCTATGGGCTCTGCTCCCTTGGATCAGCCTTTCATGTGGAACCTAGCCAAAGGCCTTGCTGAAGTGCATGGAAACCACATTAACTACACTACACTCATCAATATATTCAGTTACCTCTCCAAAAAAAAAACCTCAGTCAAATTGGTCAGTAGGGATTTCTCATCAACAAATGTGTGCTGACTGTCCCTGATGAATCCCTGAGTTCCCAAGTATAGATTAATCCTGTCCCTCAGGAATTTTTCCAGTAATTACTGTACCACTAACTTTTGGGCTCACTGGCCTAGAATTACCTGGCCTATCCCTGCTGCCTGCCTTGAGAGTCATAGCCATAAATTATGGAAACAGGCCACTTGGTCCATGATATCCATCCTGACCAGTGGGCACCTATCCACATTAATTCTACCTTCCAGCAATTGGTTCCTAGCCACTTTTCCTTAGCTGATTCAACTGCTCATATAGACACTTCTTAAATGATGTCAGCAACTCCGCTTACATAACTCACTCTGGCGGTGTATTCTAGATACCTAACCAGTGGATGAAAAGGGTCCCTCTCAGATCCACTCTAAATCGCATACCTCCTAACCTCTAGCTTTATCTACCTCTGTGGGGGAAAAGTTTCCTGCAGTCCATCTTGTCTATCTCCGTTAACCCCTCTTAACCTCCACTCCAGGCA
Organism: Pristis pectinata; assembly: GCF_009764475.1. Classification (NCBI taxonomy): domain Eukaryota; kingdom Metazoa; phylum Chordata; class Chondrichthyes; order Rhinopristiformes; family Pristidae; genus Pristis; species Pristis pectinata. Next base: position 88,014,535 of record NC_067412.1, read on the forward strand.
AAATAGATGTAGCTTCTAGTTTCCTCATAACTGAAACACTCTATCACAGGCAATATCATGATGAATCCCTTCTGCACCCTCTCCAGTGCTAACACATCCTTCCTATATTGTGGTATCCAGAACTGCATACAGTACATCAGCTGAGCCCTGACCAATGTTTTATAAAGTTGGAACATAACCTCCCAGCTCTTGTATTCATTGCCGCAACTAATGAAGGCCTGTATCCCATCAGCTGCCTTATCTACATTATCTTCTATGCCACCTTCAAGGATATTTGTAAACCAAGTTCCTCTGTTCCTCTACTCCCAAGAACCCTACTGTTCATGGTGTATGTCCTAGAACCTAGAACAGTACAGTACAGCATAGGAACAGGCCCTTCAACCCATGATGCCTGTGCCAACTATGATGCCAAATTAAACTAATCCCATCTTCCTGCACGTGGTCCATATCCCTCCATTCCCTGCCTATTCATGTGCCTGTCTAAATGCCTCATATATGTTATTACCTGCTTCCACCACCTCCCCCGGCCATGTGTTCCTGGCACCTACCACTCCGTGATTTTCCTTTTTTAAAAAAAACATTTGCCTTGTAAATCACCTTTAGCCTTTCCCCCTCTCAGCGTAAAGCTATGCCCTCTAGTATTTGATATTTCCACCCTTAGGGTAGGTGGTCATAGTCTTCTTCTATCTATGTCTCTCTCTCATAATTTTATATTTGTTGCTCGGACTCCAGTGCTCCAAAGAAAACAATCCGGGTTTGTCCAACTTCTCCTTATAGCTAATACTCTCTAATTTAGGCCGCATTATGGTGAACCTCTTCTGTGTACCCTCTCCAAAACCTGCACATGCTTCCTGTAATGCAGTAACCAAAACTGCATACAGTACTCCAAGTGTGACCTAACCAAAGTTTTATACAGTTGCAACATGGCTTGCTAACTTTAATACTCATTGCCCTGATCAATGAAGGTAGGCATGCCATATGACCTTTCTACCACTTTTTTTCATTGTGTTGCCTCTTTCAGAGTGCTATGGACTTGCACCCCTATCCTAATTAGTGCTCCCAAAATGCATCACTTGACATTTATCAGGATTAAGCTCTATCTGCCATTTTTCAGCTCCTTTCACCAATATATTGATATCATCCTGTAGCCCTAAGACTACCCTCCACATAGTCAACAACTGCACCATTCCATGTGTCATCTGCAAGCTTACTGATCATGCCTCTTACATCCACATCCAAATCATTCACATATATTACAAACAGCAAGGGCCCCAGCACTGATCCCTGAGGAATGCCACTAGTCACAGGCAACCAAACACAAAAACAACCCTCTACTATCGTCCTCTGTCTCCTATTGCCAATAATTGTCTTGAATAAAGATGCCACATTTGCTCTCTTCCAGTCATCTGGCATCTTACCTGCAGCTAGTGAAGATTTAAGCATCTCCATCAGCGGCCCAGCAATCTCCTCCATCACAACTGACAGCATCAATGACATTTTCTTTTTCCTTGGTGAATCTAAGAACTCACCCACGTCTTCTGGCACCATGCCATATTGCCCCTTCGAGTCCCTAATAGGCCACAGTCTTTCCCAGGTAACCTCTTGCTTTTAATATATTTATAAAATGCAATGGGATCTTCCTTTATCTGTCAGTGACATTTTGTGGCCTCTTTGCCTTCCTAATCTTCCTCACCTGCTACACTCTATGCCACTGAAAAGCAACTCCCCCCCCCCCCCCCCCCATTGCTGTCTTAATCCTCTGAGAACATGGGTTTAGAAGGTGCTGTCAGACTAGCCCAGGTGAGTAACTGCAGTGCATTTTGCAGATGATATACACTGTGTGGCATTGGTGGAGGGAACAAATGTTTAGGTTGCTACATAGGGTATTAACCATGCAGGCTGCTTTATCCTGGATGCTGTCAAGCCTTTTGAGTGGTGTTGAAGCTGCACACATCCAGACAAATGGAGAGTTATCCGGAAGCATGGCAACACTTGCAGAATGCCCCCAGAACACTCTATGCAAAAGATGCATTTCACTGTGTGTATCAATGTACATGTGACTAATAAAGAGATCTCATCTAAATGTGCCTTGGAGATGATGGAAAGGCCTTGGGATGGCAGAAGCCAAGTTTGAAGTTTTAAAATGCTTACTTGGAAGTGATGCATACATGTATATGTAGTGCGTATACCAAGAACACACAATAAAAATCCAAAAGTGCACTGCTGGAGCATCATATATCTGAAATTAGATATTAAGGGAATTCAGGGATATTGGGTCAGTGCAGAAAAGTGTTATTGTGGTAACAGATCCACTGTGATCTTATTGAATGGTGGAAAAGACACAAGGGGCCAAATGGTCTGTTCCTGCTTCATTTCTTGTGTTCTTATAAAGTTCTTGATAAAATTCAATTACACAGCACTCAAAAACATTAGCATTACATGTTGGAATGTTTGGGGCAATGTATTTTAAAACATTTGGAAATACAGAAGTTCTTTAGGAAATATGTTACTATAATTATAAAGGACCAGTTCTTTTACGGAGTATTTATATAATAATGCAAGAGATTTGAGTTTCAAGATAGCGAAATTGAATCATCATTAAATAATTTTAGCTCGGCAAGGCCTTAAATATCTGCTCTTGACTACCAAATATATATAGTTCAAACCTGGAAACAGTTAGCAAAGCAAATAACAAAATTATTGCCTGCAATCATTCACCAACTCAACCAAGCCATTTCCTTTGTTCAGCAACCTGAAATGAACTATTTCCATATTTTGCTCTGGTAAACAATAAAGGGGAAATATACCAGCTGTACCTGCACATTCCAAAATGTGCCCCCTTCTCAACAGCTTTTTAAAATGATATCTGCCTGCAGATTTATCACTAAACAAAGAACTGGTGCATTTTTCACCCCATCACAAAACTACTGGCAAATGACGTCAGATGGTATACAGCACACATTTTAAAATGTGTAAAATTACTCTGCACATGAGCCTTGTTAATGGTGTGGGCCTGTCACAACGTAGTTTATCTTAATTAAAGGGATGGAGCTTACTGCAGAATTAAATAAAGGGGTCTGGCCATACCTTGTGCACTGGAGGGGAGCTGGAACCTTCCATTATTTTTTTACATATCTTGTCCTTTGAGTGATTTGGTAGTTTTGTTGGTGTTAGAGCCTTTTCTTTCCAAACCAGCAAATGTCTCTCCAGTTGATTCCTACCACCACCCCCCCCGCCCCCCAACCAACCACCAAATCTGATTATCCTCTGCCATCACTTTGTGATCCTCTTTAGTCCTTCCAAGAATCTCCCTATCCATCCATGTGATTTGCCATCCAACTGATCCTTCATAAACTTTGAAATAGCAAGACCCTGTAGCCAGAAGTCTTTGAGCCTCTTGTATCACTACTGGCTCCTCAAAGCAGTGGCGCAGAGTCTTCTTATCTATTTTTTAAATGCTTGCATACCTTTTTGAACATGTCCCAATTTCTAGCCCTTTTTTTTGTTTTTTGTAATTTCTCCTCGTAGCACCAAATCGTGCACTTTTTTTCCGTGCTAAGAGAACAAAGTGCACACCCAGCCATTTTTGATAAAAAGGCAGATTGTATTGGACCAGTTTACATTTGGGATGTGCTGGTTAAAACCATGAATAATTTTTGGTTTTAAAAGGAAAAAAGGAAGTGACTAACAAATGATAGCAGTAGCTATCTAGGAAAGTGGAGGAAAAAAAAAGTATGACTTTTTTTCCACTAGTAAATGGTAAGGATAGTAGCATTATAGGAAGGTTGGAAAGAGAACATGGGTAGAGAGGGACATGAGGAAAATGGTCATGATAACTTCCGAGATTTGATATCTGGGCCACTACTTAAACTCAGAATCCCACTGGAATTGTGGACAACAGCTCAGAAATTACATAGATTTGGACAAAATTCAAGTGGCAGAATCGTGATAAACATAATGCTGACAAATATATGGTGGCCTATATGGCATGGAAACGTTGGTATCATACTTACGTTGAAGTACATAGGATGAAGTTTAAAAAGGAAGAAAGACATTTGGTAGATTGGTGCTCAACAGACCGCACAGTGAAGATCAATCAAAAGTCTAATAGAATGTTGAGATACAGCCATCAAAACAATAGAATATAAATCGGGGGCAGGGGGCACGGGGAATAGTGATCAAGTTGTACAGGTGCTTTGGTCAGTGCATACTTTGAATTAATGAATTAATCCATTTATGGCCATTGAGAACCCAAAGTGACATTCTAGCTAGAGAAACGTAGGCTTTTCACAATAATTAGTCTTCTGAGAGACAGATCAATTCTTGAACTAACCATAAATAAATATCAGTACCAGGAGAAAGTTTTGGATAACATGGGTGATGCTTGGAATAAAATTCTTGGTGGAGCAGTGAAGGCAAAAATGCTTGAATGATTTAAAAAAAACACAATGACCAGCAGCAAATGGATTGTCAACTATTTAACAATAAATTAACATAGCATAATAAATAATCAGAGCATCAGTTGAAGAAAGGCAAATAATATGGTGATCACACAATTTAAGGATAGTGCTTAATGGGCAATGCAGTAAAGCAACATTTAGGGTTTTGTCCCACAAATTCTGGTAGATAATCCAAAAGGTAGGCAGTTGAATTGTGAACTATGGAAGTTCCATCATGAGTAGAAAAAATGGAAATTATATGTTGTTCAATCCAGCTGACAAGTTATGTAGGTTTTTAAAAGATAGACAAGTGCCACAAAATGATACTGAATCCATCAACAAGAATTGTAATTTAACTTAAATGTAAACCATGCCCATTGCTTAGAATTATGTGAAATGGAAATACCTTCTGCCTGCCAAAGAATGTATTTGACTTTCCATATGATCAGTTTAAAAATAAACATTACGGGTTAGTACCAGAAATATTTTCCCAAACCTGTCCTTTCGTGTAAACTAGTTTAAAATTTACATTTTGAGCACTATGATAGTTAAAAATATCAATTATGCAATGAAATAACTATTTTGATGGAGCTGATTGCTTGATTGCAATACTTCCAGTCTTGCATTGTGACAAATGTTATGTATGGTCCACTTTGCCAATGCCCTTTTTAAACAATCAGCGTACAATGGGAGTAACCATGAGACATAGCTATGTAAACAGTGATCTTTAGCTATAAGTAAACTAATCGATAAGAGAAACATCTTTAAAATTATCTAAAATAGATTAGATAATCTGTTCTCTGATACGTGCTCGGCGTTCAACACCATCATCTCCTTAGTACTAATTACCAAGCCTCAAAATCTGGGCCTCTGTACCTCCCTCTGCAACTGGATCCTCCACTTCCGTATCAGGAGACCACAATCAGTGCAGATCAGCAATAGCATCTCTTTCCTCACTGACAATCAATGCAGGTGCTGTGCCCAATGCTCTACTCTATCATCACTTGTGACTGTGTAGCTAAGTACAGATCTAATGCCATCTATAAATTCACTGATGACACCTCAGTTGGTAGAATCTCAGATGGCGACAAAAGAGCATACAGGAGTGAGGTAGATCAGCTGGTTGAGCGGTGTTGCAACAACAACTTTGCACTCGGTGTCAGCAAGACCAAGGAATTGCTTGTGGATTTCAGGAAGGGGGAAGTTGGGATAACACATGCCAGTCCTCATTGAAGGGTCAGCGGTGGAAAGGGTGAGCAGCTTCAACATCTTGGAGGATCTGTCCTGGGCCCAACATATTGATGTAGTCACGAAGGTGGCACGCCAGTGTCTGTACTTCGTTTGGAGTTTGAGGAGATTCAGTATGCCACCAAAGACCCTTACAAATTTTCATAGATGTATGGTGGAGAGCATCCAGAAAGAGCTTCTTCCCCTCTGCCATCAGATTTCTGAACAGCCCATGAACACTCCCTCTTTTTTTGCATTATATACTTTTGTAATTTATCATAATTTTATGTTTTGCACTGTACTGCTGTACTATTCTATTTTTCCACCATTTTGCATCTTGAAGTTATTTAAATTGATAATGTACTCATGCTGATTGTCTCCTGTTTCTTCTCTTGATACTTATGAATGCTAGATGTTATAAATAAAATCTTCAAAAACCTTGGAACTGCCAGCATTTACTTCTGTAATTGTGAGAAAGTTTGCATTCAGAGACGTACAATGTGCTTGACAGTTTTGGTAGTTGACAAAGCCTGAGGGTGTGGTTCAGCTTCAGCTGTTTCATAGGCCAAGCATGATCGATCTGTCTACGCACTTGACAAGTATCGCATAGCACAAGGCCTCTGCATTTAAGCTGAGATGCACAGAAGACCTTTTCTGCACTGTATTCGGTGTTTGTGATTGATTCATCACCAACAGCAAATTATAAGCCAGTTTTATTTTATTTGTACCTATCTTCATGCTTCTTCCCAAAAAGCCATGTTTATAGACTTCATGCTCGTCTTAGTCTTTGCTTCTCACTGCTGTTTGTCACTATCTCCCTCTCTCTTCAATGGGTTTCCTCCAACCTGCTCAATTGCTGGTAAATGTTTCATCTTTTGCAATTCCAAAGCCTGTTTTACTGGAATGCTTCTAGACATGAGGGATTTGAGCGACAATATTAGATTCAATAAGCTAGCATCGTTCTAGGGGCAAAACAAATTGAGAGAATTGAAAGACATGTACAAGGTCATTGGTTCAGATAGGATAAATGGAAGGAAACCATATTAGATGGATCAGTGACTGGGGAAGAGAGATTCAAAGTTTTGCTTGAAGGGAAGTAGAGAAAAAATTTTTATGCAGAGGGTAATTTTGACTTGGAACTTGCTGCCTGTAAGAATGGTGGAAGCAGTCAATTGGAGCTTTTAAAACGTGATTGTACAGGCAATTGGGAAATTAGCAGGAAATGGGACCAAGGCAATTGCTGTACTGAGAGCTGGCATAAACTTAATGGGTTGAATGGTGTCCTCCTGTAATGCAATTATCCTTGGACCCTAATGCTGCCCAAGGCCTTTCGGTTTCATTCTGACCGTGCCCATTTGCACATTTTCACTGGAACACCAAATCCCCTTTTTTCCCTTAACCTTTTTGGAAGTGGCATACACTGGTGAATCAAACAAGCACCTACCAGCAACCAGTAGTGTTATGAAACAATGCAAGCAGCATGTGATTGCTGGCAAACAGTAAACTTGGTTGAAAGGCTACATGTAATCTTTAATTAAGTTTGTTGTTGATTACTGAGATGGAAGAGTTTTGCAATGATGTCGAAAAAAATGATAGTCAATTCCACAAATATTACCACATTAGTAATGTTCAAACCCCATATTTTTTAATGTACTCTTAAACAAGAGTTTGACTTTTTAAGGGGAAACTATGCGTGGTATTTACTTTATCCTCAGCATTACCCAAAACTGCATTTCAGTCTCCTCCTTTCACTGAAACTTCTAAAGAATTTTCTGATTTACTTAAAATGTTTAGGGTTTAGAGTCCCAGAAAGTGTATTCTATATTTGGGTTTTTTTTATTTATCTTGCCTGCTTTGTGCCAAACTTCGAAATAAAATTAGGAATCTTATAAAACACTTCTCACTGAACTAAAAATGTTAACTTACTTATTGAAAATACACTTTTGATTTTTGTTAGAGAATAGTAACTAGGCCTATGTTAATCTACCACCATAATATATGTGGAAAGGAAAGCTTCAATAAATATCTCGAGTATTTAGCATATGAAATTTTTATTGGTGGTTTATATTTGTTTTATTCTGGATTAGGTTATGGAAAAATAAACTGTTGCTTGTACTACAGTAATTATAAATTGTGTAGCTCTGTTGCATAGATTAATAATTTTAAAATTTGAGAATTAGGAAAAAAATATTGATTGTGAAATGCAACAGTAGCAGTACACTTACTTGATGGAAGGGAAGCTGCATATAAGGTGGGTCTCCAAATGTCTGAGGTGAGCTACTGCCCATAGAACATTGAACATTACAGCACAGTACAGGCCCTTCGGCCCACAATGTTGTGCTGACATTTTATCCTGCTCTAAGATATACCTAACCCTTCTGTCCCACATAGCCCTCCATTTCTCTATCATTCATGTGTCTATTTAAGAGTCTCTTAAATGTCCCTAATGTATCTGCCCCCACAACCTCTGCAGGCAGTGCGTTCCATGCACTCACTATTCTCTATGTAAAAAAAAACTTACCCTGACATCCCCCTTATATCTTCCTCCAATCACCTTAAAATTATTCCCACTCATCCCTCGTGTTAGCCATTGTTGCCCTGGGAAAAAGTCTCTGACTGTCCACTTGATCTATGCCTCTTATCATCTTGTACACCTCTATCAAGTCACCTCTTATCATTCTCCTCTCCAAAGAGAAAAGCCCTAGCCTACTCAGCCTATCCTCATAAGACCTGCTCTCCAATCCAGGCAACATCCTAGTAAAACTCCTCTGCACCCTCTCTAAAGCTTCCACATCCAAAATGAGGTGACCAGAACTGAACACAATATTCCAAGTGTAGCCTAACCAGAGTTCTATAGAGCTGCAACATTACCTCATGGCTCTTGAACTCAGTACCCCGACTAATGAAGGCCAATATGCCGCCTTAACAACCCTATCAACCTGCACGGCAACCTTGAGGGATCGATGGACATGGACCCCAAGATCCATCTGTTCCTCCACACTGCTAAGAGTCCTGCCATTAACCTTGTGTTCTGCCTTCAAATTCGATCTCCTGAAGTGTATCACTTCATACTTTTCTGGGTTGAACTCCATCTGCCACTTCTCAGCCCAGTTCTGCATTCTATCAATATCCTGTTGTAATCTACAGCAATCTTCTACACTATCGCTTGATACCATTCAATTAATTATGTCAGTTGAATAGCTCCAGAAGATATTTATACTTGATGTTCATTCATAGTAGTAGTCTGTATGTAGTTGTCTCAACTACCCAGATAGTAATTTTTTTTAATTTAACCATTTTCATTCCTTGGTTTGATTTAAGTTTTGTTTTGGTTTTTAAGTTCACCCTAATGTAAGGAAACTTCAGACTTTTCAGAAAACATTCATTTGAAGAGGATAAATATCATAAGAGATAATATCTTACAGATCAAGTTCTCATGGGTGACTAAGGAGTGAAATCCATTTGATATGATAAACTTAATCAAGCCTAATTTGTTCCATGTCAACTGCCTACCCACACTTGTCTGGGCCTAACGTGGAAGGTGTGGTGACTCTTAATTGAACAGCAAAGCACACCAAATCTCAAATAGTGAATGCACCATCCCCCAAAATGCAGTGACAACCTTTTAACAAGAGACATGACTGGGGACAGAGCCTCAGTACTGTGCATCAAGAAAGAGCTGGAGAAGCTGTACAAAACAGTGATCTAATCATAGCTTTATATAAAAATTGAAAATTATTTGATTCAATCTGTAACTAGGGTTTAATATCTAAATAAAGCAAACCATGAAGGCATGAGGTGTGAGTTGGCTATGGTAGATTATGAGATATGATGGGAATAAGCAGTGGCTAACATTAAGAGATAATATATTTATTATTTGTAAACTATGTATTAAAGGCAAAAAACAAATTCCAGTAGGTAGTGGTACAGCCACTGCTATCAAAACAAGTTAAAGATAATATCACCTTTCAGTCTGATTAATTTCTCCAACACTAAATTTTATAATAATTTCTTTGAGCTCCTCCTTTAGATCTGCAGTTCATTATTTCCAGAAAGTTTTCTGTATCTTGGAAAAGTTAACACAAACAGTGCTGATGCAGGGTATCCACCCAAAATATTCACCATCCCTCTGCCTCCACAGATGCTGCCTGACCCACTGAGTTCATATAGCAGTTTGCTTTTTATTCCAGGTTACAGCTCATGTCTCCATCTGACATACACATTTGTTTAAGTCCTGCACCATTTCCTTATTTCCCACTATAACTTATCCCATCTTGGTCTGGAAGGGATCCAGTCTTTTACCAAAAAGGTACCTAATTTTTTTCCCTTTTAGCATCTCCGTAGAAGCACTTACAATCTGTTTATTTCATGCTAGCCTGCATTCATTTTACTTCCCTTTCCGTACTGACGCTTTGACCCTCTGGTGAATTCTAAAATTTTCCCATTCCTCAGGCTGTTGTTCCCTTTGGCAATATTCTAATGTTTCTGGCATGATGGTGTGCAATCTGAAGGGATCCTGCAGGTGATGGTGTTCCCATGTACCTGCTACCTTATCCTTGGTGATGAGGCCTTGGTTTTGGTAGTGTCCATGTAGCATATGCAAGGAACTGCACTGCATTCTGCAGATGGTACACACTGTAGCCACTCGTGGTGGTGGACAGAATGAATGGTTAGGGTGGCAGATGGGTTGCCATTCAAGTGGGCTGCTTTGTTATGGATAGCAAGAAGTGTCTTGAGAGGTGTTGGAGCTGCACTCATCTAGGTGAAAGGAAATTATTCCATTATGCACCTGACTTGTGCCTTGCAGACCTTTTGGATTTCGGGAGGTTAAGTCACTTTCCCAGCCTTTGTCATGCTCTTATAGCCACTTTATATGCTGTTGGACCAGTTTAGTTTCTGATTAGCAGTGACAAATATTTTTCAAATGTTGTTTGGTATTTCAGTGAGAGCCATAGGATGTCCTTCGCTAAAGGGAACTATATAAATCTAGTTGTTTTTGTAAAGGCTCCTTATCACATTTTTCAAAAAGCCTGGTCATTCTTTCCAGTATCTTGGCCAATATTTATTAAGTCAATCTATGTTAATAAAGTACAGATTATCTGGTTAGTTAGTTCTGTTCTTGCAACCTTCATGCATGGAAGCTGTGTTTCCTACATTGCAACAGTTGAGATTGCATTTCAAGAGCACTGTTTAGGCGTGCTCTGGGTAGTTGTGACTGTGGAACTGGAAGCATAGCTGCTATACAGTGAACAAAAGGACTGCTACTTCCTTAACTCAATTTGGGTACAGTTTCAGCTAATGCTCACCAGTGTCGGTTGGTAAACACTGTGGTTTTACAAAAACATTTGTAGATTTGGTGACAAGATTAAAAGCTTGAGCTGTAACACAGAATGCTAGTATGTTACAAAATACTGCTTGGGGCAATAAGCAAATATTTCCCAGATTTGAGTTGGTGCTGTAACAGTGAAATTTGTTCCGCAAAAATGAATCTCTGTATAGTGAAATTTAAAAATTTCACAGCGATAACTTTTCAAAGTGACATTTATTATTTTAATTCTCTGAGATTACTGCATAAGAGCATTATCGTATGCTATTATGTAGTCAATTTTCCTGCCTAGCTGTAAATTGCTCTGTTTTACCGTGCATAAAGTGTAAATTAGTTCAGCAGCAACATGCTAGAATGTGAATTTACTATGTTTAAACAATTTTGTTTGCTCTGATATCATGAACTTAATTGCCTTTTGGTATTACATTTAGTGTAAAGTATGGCTACTGTTGTTTGCATTTGTATAAACATAAGATTCAGAGAACTTCTAGCATATTTTTTAAATGATGCATAAAACCCACTCCAAAAATTAAATCATCAGAGTTGATGGGTGTGGTAAGTGTACTGATGCAGTAGAATTTGGGATTTGAGATTGAGATAAATTTTTAATACTGTATTTAGGTATCTAAACTGGCATTTGTTATTCTTTATTTTACTGATGCATTCATTGTGACATATTTTAGTCCCAATCAAATAAATGTCAATTAATATTAATTAATATGTTTGGAAAAATATTTCTGTTTATATCTGGTACAAAGAAACCATCCCCAACATAATTTAGATTTGGGTTCTGAATTCAATGCAAAGACACAGCCATTGATAATTCCAGCATAAATGCAATGTTTTTGTACTTAAACCCATGCCACTGAAGTCGGACTTTGTGGCCATCAGTTCTTTCTCCTGATTTATAAACAAATCTGGATGCATATAATGTCAACTTCATCTGCAGTAGCTTTCAAGTACAAATCAAAATGCTCACAAATGCTGCATAAAACTTTGACAGCCAGGTAAGTTGTACTTCATGGATTAGCTGGTGGTCTGAGCTACCAAAAATTGAATGTTTCAGAATGTCCCTTGAGCATGTACAAACTATTAAATAATTTTTAAAAATATATCTAAAACAAAATACCCAAAGGTAAAAACAATTTCAGAAATTTTAAACTAAAATTATTTTTAAAAAATGAACTCAGATTTGGGTTCTCTCAATTCAAATGAGGGAGATACCACTCTCCTGGTGGGGATGTATAAGGTGGAATTCCTGACGAGTCTTATCATCAGAGAAAAGTTGGGGAAAGGCTGATGAACCGGCAAGTTCAGAACCTCTGACAATATACTAAAATATCTGCTGACAATATATATGTATTCAAGTTCTGGTTAGTGGCATGCCTGTGTAGGAAGATCAAACCCACTCACCTCTGAGGAAGTGACAAAGTGTAAACTGTGGAAAGTTTTATAAACTTGATTTCTAGCACAGCAATTAAGAGCAATTCTCAAATGTAATTATGGATGGACAATAAATGTTGACTTTGTTAACAATCTATATCCTGTGAATGAATTATAAATAAAAGGATACACTCAGAGCTGCAGGATTCTAAATAAATTTTGGGAATGAATAAGGAACTAATTGGAGAATAGGATTAGAGTTCTTGAAGGTAATGTTATGTTGGCCTGGAGGAAGAAATATTGAATGCCTTACAGATTGTTGTTGGGACCACTTTAATTTTTTTAATTTGCAAAATGTTTTGGATCCATACTCCAGATATGGAGTTGGTGGTGTAGATCATGTAATCAAGAGGCATTCAATTAATATTAATATGAAGCATGTTGGATGATGTGTATAACTAGACAAGATAATACCAAGTATAAATTGCTTAATGTAGGAAGAATGGATGACAGATGCAACCCCTGAGTGCTGTCAGAATAACTTGACCTAGGAGCCTTATTTTTAACTACTTACACAGCACATAATTTTCACTTAATAGTGAAATAAAAATGACATTCCAAGTGGCTGTGACATGCTGAGCCCTCCTTTACCATCTACAATTTTTAACAAAGTCACCAAAACTCTCTCCCTCCATTGGCCACTTGGAGCATTTGCAACAACAGCCCCCTTTCTTGTCTGTTTTCAGCTTCTCAAAATCTACTCACGCTACCTCCAGCAACATCAGCCAAAGACAAAGGATTAGCTTCTGGTGACATCCAGCCTCTTAACCACTTCTCATAGTAGCTCTACCAAATCGGTTTTCTTAATGCAATTCATCGTTTGTTCTTAAGTCATTGTTCTTCCAGAGGCATAATGAGAAGGTTGTTAAGAATGGTGACCAAAAGCTTGGTCAAAGAATCATGAAAAAAGATGGATTTGAAATGGAGGAGATAATATTAGGGAAATAATTCCCAGAAGTTAAATGTCCAATTCATAATGAAATGAGAATTGGACAAAAGATCAAAGAAATGAAGTTCTGGAGGAATTACGTCATTTGGGGCTATAGGCATGGATAGGGTTGCAAGATAAAGGCCATAAAGCTAATATTGCATATGAATGAGAGTTTTAATCGGAAACATGGGTGAATATGGAGTTGATCAAAGTCAGCATAAGCAAGGGTGAGCAGCATTTGATATAAGGTAGGATGTGAATTGGTCATCAGGGGCAAGGGTGAGCACCATTTGGTTAAGGATAGGATGTGAAGTACTATATGAAAAAGTTGGTATTGAATACAGAACGGTGTAACATACCCAGACAAATGATGAGGTACTGTTCCTCAAACAGGAACAGCACAGCATCTTCAGAGTAGGCATGTTATTTCCAACTTTGGGTAACTGCCTTTCTGTCTGTATCAGAATTGACCATTCCTGCCCAATGTCATCCGTTGTGATATTGGCTCAGTTTTATTCTCTCCATTAGTACAGCCTGACCTGCCGAACGTTTCACATAGCCCAGCAATGCACAACAGAGACAAAAAAGGATAATCACCATCTCACTGCCCCATTAATCCATATGATCTGGCCTTGCTCTGTTCTAGACATTCCTTTTTTCCTATCCATTCCCCCATCGCCTTCTCTACAACTTAAAATCACCTCTTAATCTCCTTCCCAATTCTGAGGAAACATTTTTGTTTCTCTTTCCACAGATGCTACCTGACCCGAGTGTTTCCAACATTTCATCTTCTGTTTTTATTTTGGATTTCCAACCTCTGCAGTTTTATTGATTTTTCACTTAAGATGTATTGTCTTTATTGTGAAAAGGAAATGTGGGGGACTAACATTGTAGCTCAGGACTGAATAGGGAGCCAGTGTTGTGGAAGAGCAGAACAGTAGAATGAATCAGAAAGGCAGTTTGCAGGAGGATCTGGAGACTGCTACATGGACGATGGAGGGGTTAAGGGAGGTCATTGGGAGTTGTGCATTCGTGTGGAAATTGACCTAATCTTTGACCAGCATTACCAAGAACTACATTTAGATTTTGGGGACTCTAGAGTGAATGATGCAATAGTGGGAAATTGGGCTGTTGCAGATGCTCTGGTTACAGTTGGATTGGTATGATGAATGGTTTGAGTAATTCTCACAGTGAGCTATTCATAACTTGTAAAATACAGAGTGCTTGTCACCCCTATTTTCAGAACAAAAACTATTGTCATCGTCCCATGTGGGATCAAGAAAACAGACTCGTATGAGCTCTATGTTTTAACTCTTTGCAGTATTTGTACTCCATGTAGCATTGTCAACGGCTTTAATATTCCATTGATATGTGGAGCCTTTTTACCACTTTGATTCTGATGGTATCATCCTGACTTGTGTATGAATGCTTAAATTGGGGTATTTCTGATATCCATAAAATAAAAGCACATGTCACTGCCAAATGGAAAGAACTGGAGCAACAAATTTCTGGAAGAGAGATTATAAAGCTCCATTTAGGATAGAGAATTTTAGAATGCCAGATTAGGTTGAGATTCCTAAACAGCCGTGCAGGGGTAGAGGCATGTGCGAATGAGATTAGGGTCACCATGTTGCACTCTCCAGGATGACATTATTGTTGCATGAGAAATCGAGGGCTGATAGGAATTGTTCCTAGAAAAAAATGTTACTTTTACAGCAAAATGTACAGAAGCTTGTTTTGCAAAATCTGGTTTGAGTACCAAATAGTGAACAAACTGCATTGTTTATCTTTCGCTTACAATATAACACTTTGTACCCAGCCACTTGGTCAGTTTTGAGTTGCAGGGTAGATTTTCATGTAATCTTGATGAATATTGTCCTTGGTATGAACTTGATGCTTACAATGAGTGAAATCTTTGAATACTTTAGCAGTTTGCTGCCTTTCGTACTTTATAGCATTCTGATTTTAACCAATTTAATTTTCTGTTTTCTACAGATTAAGTACACCAACGTGATTAGAATCCATGTCAACAGAGGAAAGGGTTGAGTGTACATTTTCCCATGGTACCTACCATGCACTTGTACAACCTGCTAGATGGAACTGGTACTGTCTGAAGCAGTCACACTTTGCAAGAATACACACGTACCTGCTATTTTCCCATGAACAAGATTGGGAAATGTCAACACATGAATCTCAACAGGACAAGGACAACAAATTGCTGCCTTTTTGGTACTTCCTTCAACAAAAAGACACTCTTCCTACAAGTTTCAGCTGAGCAAAAAAGAAAAAGAGCCATAGCTAATGTGAACCTATCTACTGAAACTTTTTAAATCCATTTGAATGTTAATAAAGTAGTTAAATGTTCACCATTTTTGCAAAACATTTCACAAATATGTTTAAAAAAATCTTTTTATTAGTGTTCCCCAGTTCAGGCACTAATGGGCTTTCTTTGACTAGTGCCATGTGGAGTTAACAAAAATCGGAAGTGATTTGTAAGCAACATTACAATCATTTGTGGAACATCATGCATGTTCTGTGGGATATTTAAGTATATTCTGTTTTACTATGCACCCAGATATGTTATTTTGGAAGGGTAGCAGTTTTGGGAAAAATAATTCTTACAAAGGACTAACAAGTTTTATAGACCATTTATTTAAGTTTCACACCTTTGGAAAATCAAGCTGGCATGGTTCACCAGATCCCACAGCTTTTCAGACCAGCTGTATATAGTTCATTGCTTTCTTCTTCTTTAACTTGTGCTGTTTAAAAACAGTCATGTTGGAAATCTTATGTGGCCTTGAGCCAAGTAGGCCAAATTATCAAACCTTGTGAATGCAGCATAGGTTGACAAAAAGTTCAAACTTTTGTGGGCAAGCTAACTTCTCTTGTCAGGACAAACTAGGAAAATATTTGTAAACCCATTTAAAAGTTTCTTTTATCAGGTATTTGATATGTTCACAATGTCAGTTATGACTAGACTGACTTCATTTTGCTAGGGCACTTTTCCTGTTTTTAAAAGCTGCTTTATTTCACTTTTTAAATCTATGGTGTTGTTGATGGCTTTTGATCTGCATATGCATTATGTAAATGCAAATGAAAATCCACTGTCAGTATCCCTGTCAGAAGCGTCCATTCAGAAATGTGCAGATTGCATTCTCCCAAAAGTCTTATTATGGTGCACGATTTTAAAAAGTAGTCATTGACATTTACAGTTTTCCTCCTTGCTGTCCCCTGGGTTAGTTAAATTTTTTGTGACACTGCCTTTGTAATAACACAGATATCTCCACATCCTCTTCTACACAGCTGCAGAGGGAATGATGCCAAATATAGTCATCAATGGTGATTTTTCTTTTCTGTCCCTTGATCTAATCTACTTGCAGTACAATTTGTGTTTAATTTGACTAGTGACTGTGATTTCTGTCCCTGCCTCCCAGTATCATTTTTTTTGTCCAAATTATAGCAAGGAGCATTTCATTTCCTGTGGATGCAGTTTTGGATAGCTTAAGTTGAAGTTTTTTTCCCCACTTTATATTGAATGGAGAAATGTGAAAAGGCTTCAGCAATTTAAAAAAAATGTTTGTACTTGGTGTAAACGAATGTAGCTTTAATTATTGGTATGTGATGAACTATATTTATTCTGGGTTAGAGGGGTTAATTTTGGTTCCAAGTAAGACTATCCAAATTTTTTTGCAGTCCCATCCTAAGTACTGTTTAAGAAATCACATAAGCAGTGCTTTCAATAAAGGGTGTAACTGAAAAAGAACTTCAGTCTTACTCTGTAACGTTAGTCGCAAGTGTTACGGCCAATACAAATACAAATATTACTCCATAAAATGGGTGTCAAAAGATACTCGATACAACCTGGATTGTTATTTATTATCAGGTTTGTGGGATTCATTTTTGGGTGGTTTACTAAAACCTATTGTTGATTTTCCCGTGTTGTACATTTTCCTGAACAATTGAAATGATTATTTATGGTACCAACAGTTTATGGACCATAGTGCTACCCTTCAACAGTGTTAATCTAGTAGAAGGTGTGAAGAATGCTGGCTGCTTTTAACAGTGGTCTAAATAATCAGTGATAATCTCCCTGCACAAATTGCTCCAAGCTACTGGGTTTAGTATTCAGTTCATTTGGCCTATCTGTTTTTCATAAATTGTGAGTATGTTCTTTAAAAATCATCCAGCTTTCTAATGTTATTTCTGAAAAACAAAAGGTTTTTATTACATCCAACTAATCCAAGTCGAGAAAAGATAAAGGTGTATAAATTTGTCTTTGGTTGCTAGTGCTAAGCAGGCACTAAATATTGGCTGCCCATTGTACTCTCCTACTGATATTTATTTCCAATTAATACAATAGCTCCTATTTGGTATGTTTGACCAAAAACAATTTCCTACCCATAGTTTCACTGAGGGGATAAGTCTGAATAAACACTAAAGTACTGTGTTTGTCCAGTTGAATATAATTGCATTGAATTTTTTTTTGATGATTAGGCTTTGTTCATTTTAATTCACTACTCAGCATATGGACAGGAGAATGACTGGTCGGCTGTCTTATTACATAGGATGAAGGAGTCAATCATGCTCTTTATTTTTCATTATACTCCTTGATCCTATACTTCCCCACCTAGCTGAACTAGGAAATTTATGAAGATGGTTTTGATTGTCTGGAAACCTGAAGTGCTTTTGTTAGAAGTAGGGAATGGAATCTGTGGAATTGTTTGGACTCCTTTCATGCTCATTGTTGTGCACAAGACATGTATATGCCAGTTTGCTTGTCCCTTTGACCTATAAGAATAGGATATGGAAATGGGAGAAGTATTTTTTTTAAATCTTTGGGTTCGAACTTTGAATGATTGGCAAAGGATTAACTAATTTATGTTATGCCTATCTGTAGGAAATCATCCATATTAATTTTCTTGCCTTATTACAGTTTCGTGCTGAATTGGAAAGTAAGGGATCTAGCTTTCTACGTAGCAGCTCAGGTGATTCATCATGGGATTCACTGCATTGGACAATATTTCAGAATGCCCTAAACAGTTCTTAATGAGATTCACTTGCTGTAAGAACTGCTTCTAAATATTAAAATAAAGTGGGGGCATCAGATAGTCAAATCTGAGATGATTTTGTTAGTGTTCCCCCATTCACGTGCTCTTTTGTATTTTATATATATATATGTTCTCCTGTTTGGAAGAGTGGCTCAAAAAATAATAGATCAATTATCATCTGCACTTTTTTTATATAGTAACTTTTAGTTGAAACTAAGCAAGTTTTAAACCTTGGAGGGGGGCAGCTCCTGGAATGGATGATCCTGTTTGAGTCTTTATTATGTGCATTAGTTTATTTCCCACCTAACTCTCCACTCTCCCCCTCTCTCTCTCTCTCTCTCTCTCCCCCTCCTGCTTTTCTGAAATTTAATCTCATTTAATTGAAACTGGCAAGCCAGAATGACTTGCGTCAAAATTTTTAAAAATGCTGGAATGACTCGGCAGGTCAGGCAGCAGCGATTTAAACCAAGGTGGGATGCATCTTCAGCATTACTTTCCTAATATTGATCTTTTTCCCAACTGATCATTACCAATTACACCATTTACGAGCAGCAATAGTGAAGTGGTCTGAAAGCATATCGATTGCAATGATTTCTCCATTAGAAACCTAGACCCTTTGAGGCAATCTCCATGGTTTGTGTCATCCAGCTTGTCGACACTATTATTTTAATTTCACAGAGGAAATGGAAAAGAGGGGAAAAAAAAGACTAAAAATCTCATTTTAAAAAAAAAGCTAGTGAAGAAATAAAAGGACTGGAAATTTGACTCTGGTGTTGACATGGAACATGATTTTTGTTTCCAACTGCAATTGATGAAATTAAATAATGGGTGCTGTGCATAATAGGAAGCTAATTCAATGTTGTCCATTTTGTGCTACCACCAGCGTCTAATTTCTTTCCTCAGTGGATTGCATCTTGAGCACAACTAGAAACAACAACTTGCACGTTCTAGCACCTGCTTTTTCCTGTAAACCTCAACCAGCCACAAAGGATAATAAAGGTGATGTGCATTAGTAAATATATGCATATGTGAACCACATTTACTTGAGCAGTTCTGATGGTATCCTAAATGAAAGAGAAATTTTCAATGAGCATCAGTAATACCTTAACCTTTGTTTACTTAAACTCCTTGCTGCTTACGATGTTTGTATTGAGTGATTTTTGGGTCGCTGTGTGATGAATTGCATGGCATAAGTAAAAGGTGATATAGATGGTTACAGTAATTATGAAGTGAGAAAAATGTTGCCTTTTGCAACAAAGTTGGTTGTTTTATCTGGTTTTGGATTGCTGCTAAAACTTAGATTTTATGCTATTGGTACAATAACTGCTACTTGACCTGTACTAGGGTAATGCGATTCTACAGCTTGTTCTAATGACTGCAGATTGCACCACTGGTAGTAAAGGTATGAATAGTATGTGCTGACTTTGGACCACAGGTGGTACTATGTGGATTATAATAGTAAGGTACAAATTTTAGTTACTGACCCATCCCAATGAGAATTATGTGGTTCAGTGATAATTATAAACACCAGATACTGCATGAATATGTATTAATAGAGATAGGAATACCATTCTGTTAAGAGGTCTATACCAACAAAAAAATTGGGGGTGGGGTGGGGGTGTGGGATTCACAGCTGCACATCTATTGTAAGACCACTATAGTTCTTAGGGGATTTACTATCCTATATAGTTTCCTGAATTTAGTATAGCTAGAGTTAATATTCTAGTACCGATAGGTACTGAATGGGAAAAAAAATGTAGTAGATCTAATTGGGCTGGTACATTTTGGTACTATTAGGGTTTTTAGATTTTTTTGGATAGTTATGATATAGTCAACATGTGCTGAGAAAGGAATACCAGGATCATCATGCAGTTTAGTTAATAAACATCTAGGTCCTGAAGGTTATTAGTGCAAGAAACTGAGCACTGGCAACTTGTGTGCTGATTTTATACAGTAACCTCAAAAGCCAACTTATGGCCAAATAGGTATGGCATATACAGTATGCAATGTTTTTTTTTCCTCAGTCTATATAGCTTAGAGTTAAATAAATTATTCAGTATTGTGCTGGAAAGCTATTTCCGGATAAAGATTTACATATCATTTGGTAGGTACGGGAAAAAAAATTGTTAGTGGTAGAAAGCAACATAAAAGCAAATGAGAGAAGGTACCTGCTTCTATGTCAGGGAAAAAAGCAGCGTGATGAAGTTACAAATTCAGGTTCATCAAGATATGTTAACTATTTTTCTCAGTATATTGGTCAGTACCTATAATTTCTGTCCATCAAAAGGCTATTTCCCTTGCCATGTATTGTAGTTGGACTTTGCACAAATCATAGAAAATGAGTTGGGAAGGGTGTGCATTGTGCAGTTAGTCATTGTTCAAAAGTAATTATGGCTAGTTACTGTAACTTGGAATGCATTAATTTGAATATCAGTTATGAACTAAGGGAGGAGGGGGTGGAAAAGGAGAATTAGTTTGGGTGGTTTTCACTTTCGCATACACAGGTACCTTCCCTCATCTCATACATGCAAAATAAAAGTTGCATCTTCCAAACAATAGTATGCTGCTGTATAATAATAAAAAAAAACAAAGATGGAGCAATTGTATTCCTTTTGTAAATTAATTTGACAAATGGACATAGTTTTTTTTTTGGCTGTACAGAAAAGCAGAGGGTTGATACTCTATATATTGCTATTCCTGCACCACACACAACAGAAGGTTAAAAATATCTAACTTTATCTTGCTGTGTCTTCCACTGTAAATATTGTTTAGCAGTTTAATGTTAATCCACCATGTCTGTGAATGGGAGACTGGCTTAGAGTTCTGTATAGTGTTTATATTTATCGCAAATGCTTTCCATAGAGCTACATGCAATAAAATTGTGTTCATGTTATTGCTTACATCTTGTAACTTTTCTTTTTTAATCCCAATGTGTAAGATGAACTGTTCTTCGCTCAAGTTTTGATTCCTGGTGCACCTTTTCTATATGTATATTAGCCCAGACAATCATCTTTTTTTGCCAGACTCTGTTATTAATATCCTTTCGAACTTCTTTAATGGGGATAATCTCTTCATCCTTTCATAATGCTGTGAGTGCAGAGTAATGTAACATCAGCACGTATCATTTGGCCCAGCCAAATACTAATGCATTTCAGGTGTCCTATAGCCTATGTGGATACCTGCTCCGTCCTTTGCTGAATAAGGTAATATTGCTTATTTAGTGAATATTCTGTATATTTTGTATTTCCATATAGCGCCAAAGGAGGCAATTTGATCCACTGAGTTTATGAAAGTTCTCAGAACAATCCCATTCCAGCACTTACTTTCCCTGTAATGTATTCTCTCTCTCACACGCATTATCATCATCCCAATTCTCCTACTGGCCACTTATACTGTGGGACAATTTACAGTAGCTGATTAACCAATCTGCTATCATGCCTTTGGGATATGGGAGGAAACTAACATGTGGGATATCCACATGGTAACAGGGAGAACATGGAAATTCTGCATGGGTCAGAATCTCATCCAGGGTGCTGGAGCTATGAGAATGTTGAACTACCTGCTGCACCACCAGTCACAGTACCAGCTCAGGATTTTGTTTCTGGAATGTGGATAATGCTGGCAAGGCTGAATGGGTTGTTAGATTATTTTAGGAGGCACTTCAACCACATTGGGTCTGGAGCTGCATAAAGGCTATGTTAGATAAAGGAAATTGGTGAATATAATGTTTTTTTATGACAATCCTGTAGCTTCATAGAGCTGATGGTAACTTTTCAAATTTTTGTTGTCTTGATGGGATTCAAATACATATCTTGAGATTAATAATGGAGGCTTTTGGCACAGTTGTCCAGTAACATAACCATTATACTCCCATACTTCCAAAGAGGCAATATACTAGGAAACTTTTAATTTACCATGAGATTCTGCAGGATGCAAGCTTCATCATGTACTCAGTTTAGAGGTGGTGGGAGTTGTGGAGCTGGGAGGCATCACAAAATGATCAGATTCCTCAAAGTGTATGTTTAAGGTTTAGCACATTTTATCCCAGCATACATTTCCCATGCTCCCAAAATTTGCACTTTCAGCTATTGAAACTGAAAGCCTGCAGAAAAAGGAAAGAGCTTCCACAATCCTGTGCAGTTACACCATAGGCATCCAAAATAGTTGCGCACACTGCTTTACACAATGGGGGTTTCCTCTCAACATGTAGAACAGTCCCAGATTACAGGAAATTTGGAGAGTTCCTATATCCATGTGACTGATATAGTGGATCATCATATTACCACATTTCCTTACGATATAGGCCATCAGCTCATTGAGTTCATGCCAGTTCACAGCGCAATTCCATTCCTGACTATTCTTTGTAACCTATTCTCATATTCCCATAAACTACTCCCAGATTCTATCACACACACAATGGGCAATTTAACCCTACCAGCCCATGCATCTTTTGAGATGTGGGAGGAAACCCTCATAATCACAGAGAGAATGTGCAAACTCCACCCAGACAAAATCAGAGTTAAGAATCAAACCTAAATCAGTGGAGCTCTGAAGGAGCAGCTCTGCTAGCTATTCCACTGCGTCACCATTTTATAATTCTCGAGATTATCTTCATCCTTTTGCCTTTGTAATTCTACAATTATGCTTTCTACATCATTTTTAATTCTAGCTGCCTTCCATTTGCACTTCGATCTTCCCAGTACCATCAACCTATCCATACTCCCTTTCATTCCCCCTGATGTGTTACAAGTTTGCATTCTCCGAGAGCAAGAATTACAAATTTGAGTGCAAGCAGCACAGACCTGCCTTGTTTATTCATTGCCACTAAAGTTCACCTGCATAAGTTACCTGAAGATGCAACTTAGCCAGTTTTACATCATACTTCAGTTTGGTCACAAGAAAAAACTTTGTAATAGAAAATGTCCGTTCAAGATTATTTTTGGATCACAGTTCATAGCAACAACACACATAACTCTTCTGCAGAGGTGACTGAATACAGATAACACATTATACATGTTTTAATCAATAAAGTACTTGCAAAGGTTTAAAACAATTCTCAAAACGCTCAAAAAATAATTAAGGCACATTTTGTATTGCATGGTATTTTGTTACAGTGTACCACTTGTTTTCATGGAACCATAAGTACATAATTTCTTGGCTTAGAGGAGAGATCATAGTAACAGCATTATTTTACAAATTTGGTAATCGACAAGGAAGTGATGTCATTTCCCATCGAGACAAATATTTTCTTTGTTTCAGCACAAGAAACAAAATGAGGATGGACCTTGAATTCTGTCAGAACTTTAGTTGCATCTTTGCTGGATTCCATAGCGATCGAAAATGTGTTAAATTGCCAGTTTGCTGATAATAACTATTGCATGCAAATGAGACTGCAACTTTTACAAAGAATGTTTTGTTCCTGTACCAACAATTTCTATTTTCCCACTGATTTTTCATTTTCTATTCCTACGGAATTTTGTTTCTTTACATTCCTTCTGTGACATCCAATTTGATTGTGGTAATTTCTCTCTTCATCCTTGACCAGTTCAGTCTGCACACACGTTAGCACCCAAAGCTTTACCTCCTCTGTGCAGCTGTAAATCGCTGTCCTTCATTTGATTCCTTTCCTATTGTAGCCAGTGAACCTCCTGAATTGATTTACCTGTTCATTCTGTTTTGGCATTACTTCAAGTTCTCTAAGGAGCCATCCTTGGCTTCCTCCAATATCTCATCCACATGTTGTAATTCAGGGAAATCACCCAAAAACATGGTAGTTTCCACATGCAAGATGATTACACTCCATCTCATTACTACCTCCCTCAAATTTTACGCCACTGATTTACAATGCTGCTAGTCAAGTATACAGTTTTGGATGAATGCAAGTTTCTTTCAAATTGCAGAATGGTTACACCGCAGAAGGCAGCCAGATTTTGAGTCTATATCATTGTATTCAAGAGTAATCCAGCTTTCCCCCACACTCTCCATACAGCCCTGCAAATTCTTTCCTTTCAGTAAGTTATACAGCATCTTTTTGAAACCTACTGTTCAATGTGCTTCCATTACTACCCCTGACGTTTGATTCCAAACCTTAATCACTTGTTAAACATATTACATTTACTGGTCCCTTTTTAGTTCCTATGCCAATCACATTCATTCTGTGTCTCCTAGTTTTTGATACTTCCACCAATGGAGTCAGTTTTTCTTTATCTACTTGCACTGTACCCTTAATGATTTTAAATAACTCCATTAGATCTCCTTGTAATAAACTCCATTTCTAGAAGTAAAATTCACATTTCTCCAGACTATCCACATAACTTAAAGCTCCTCATCTCTGGAATTAGTAAATCTCTTGAACTCTCTCAAGTCATGACATCTTTCCTAAAGTGTGGTGTCCTTGCACTTGTCCCTTATGCCTCTATTTATTAAACTCATGCTCCTGTGTCCTGCCACTTTCAATGAATTTTGCACATACATCCACAGATCTGTCTGTTCAGTACCCTTAGTGACATTTTGTCTTATTATTTCTACTAAAACATGACACTTCACATTTCTCACGATTAAGTTTCATCTGCCACCTATTCACTCATTCCATCAGCCTGTCTATATCTTATTGAAGACTATTGCTGCATTCTCATGCTCCTATATCTCTAAATTTTACGTGGAAATTGTGCCCTATACAGCCAATTCAGAAATCATTTATGCACATTAAGCAAAATTGTGGTTCGGACATTGTGCACATTAAATGAAATTGTAGTACAGACCTCTAGGTTGCTTCATTAGGATCTCTGTACCCCTCCTTTCGTTTCATAACGACAACCTTTCACTGCTACACTATTTCCTGCTACCTAGTCAATTTTCTATCCATGTTGCTGCAGATTCTTATTCCAGGCCATTGGTCTTGATGCTATGTGCCTGTGATGCTGCTGCAAGTGAGTTTTTCATTGCACCTGTGCATGCATGTACTTGTGCATATGACAAGAAACTCGACTTTGACTTTGAAATACCTGTCTACTCCCTTAACTATAGAATCCCTTTAACTTGCTCTCTTGACCTTTTTCCCTCCCTGTACAACTGAACAACCTATTGTGCTATGGTCTTGGCTCTGGCTGAAAACTTTCATCAGTACCAAGAATTGAATACTGGTTAGAGAGTAACATGAGCTGAAGGGTTCTCACCTACTCACTCAGCTTCTCTATATCTACTTGAGGTCTCTTTATATCCACTTCCCAAGCTCCTTTCACTCACTAGGCCTCTGTTACTGTGCTCCTTTTAACTTCACCTGGGGCTGTTTCCTGCACTTCTTTCATTCTGTATGTTGGAATAGTCAAAACTATTACATTCCATAACCATTGTCTGAGGCTCAATCCGCTATTCACAAGTGTGAGATTGTATTTAATCCTCAGGTGAGTTTTATCATCCCATAAGAAATAAGGGCAGGGAATCTGTCACTTTGAGTCTACTTCACCATTATATCAATGCCAAGGCTAATTTTCTGCCTCAGCACGATTTTTCAACACAATCCCTACTTGTGTTGGAAAAAAGGGATTTCCTTAACGTTGGGAAATGTATGAATATTTCATTTGAATGAACACAATGACTGAGCCTTCACAGCCCTCTGGGTTGGAGAATTCCAAAGGTTCTCCTCCATTTGAATGAAGAATTTTCTCCTCATCTCAATCCTAAATGGCCTAGAACTTATTTTGAAGTATGCCCCATGGTCCCTGACTTCTCAGCTAAGGGAATTATCCTCTCCATACCCAGCATTCAAGCCCTTTAAGAATGTGGAGCAACACACAGAGTTGGAGGAACTCAGCGAGTCAGGCAGTATCTATGGAGGGAAATGGTCAGTTGACATTTCGGGTCAAAACCCTTCATCAGAATGTGTATGTTTTGTAGACATCCTCTCTTACTCTTCTAAACTTGAGAGAATACTGTCCCATTCTATACTCTCCTCGTATAGCTAATCTGCCATCCCTGGAACCATTTTACTGAATCTTTGCTGCACTCATTCTACGATGAGCACATCATTTCTTTGGTAAGGAGAACAAAACTGCCCTCTCCAACTGCAATGAGACTATCTTACTTCTGTATTCCAATCCTTTATTATAAAGTCTAATATAACATTTGGCCATGTAATTGCTTGCTGCTCCTACGTATTGATCTTCAGAGATTACAAGCACACCTAGATCCCTTTGAACATTGACACTGCTCAATCTCTAACTATTAAACAGATATTCTATTTTTCTGTTATGTGTGTCAAGTGGATAACCTCATATTTCCACATTATACTCCATCTGCCATTTTCTCACCCACTCACTCAGCTTGTCCATATCTACTTGAAGCCTCTTCACATTATCCTCCGTTCTTATAATCCCAACTATTTTACCATCATCAGCAAACTTGGAAATATGGTGTTAGGTTCCCTCAGCCAAGTTATTGATATAGATGGTGAAAAGCTGGTGTCCAAGCACCAGTCTTTGCAGTTCCCCACCAGTCACAGCCTGCCAGCCTGAGATCGATCCATTTATTCCCACTCCTCCTGTTCAATAACCAATTCTCAATCCATGCCACTAATTCCTTCTTCCCATGTGTAATCTACCAAATGTCTTGTAGCAGTTAGTGTAACACTTTACAGTGCCAGCGAACCGGATTCAATTCCAGCCACTGTCTGTAAGGAGTTTGTACATTCTCCCCGTGACCACAGGGGTTTCCTCCCACATTCCAAAGACTTACAGGTTAGGAAGTTGTGGGCATGCTGTGTTGGCACCAGAAGCATAGCGACACTTCTGGGCTGCCCTCAGAACACTCTACGCAAAAGATACATTTCACTGCGTGTTTCGATGTACATGTGACTAATAAATGTGTCTTATCTTAAAAATCCAGCTATGCCACATCCACTGGTTTCCCCTTGCCTATTGTATTATTCACAGAATCATAGAACATAGAACAGTACAGCACAGGAACAGGCCCTTCAGCCCGGGATGTTGTTGCAAACTAATTAAACTAGTAATTAAATGCATCACTAAACTAATCCCTTCTGTCTACACAATGGCTATATCCTCTGTTCTCTGTGCATTCCTGTGCCTATCTAAGAGCCTCTTAAACACCTCTATCATATTTGCCTCCACTACCTCTCATGTCAGTGTATTCCAGGCACCCACCACTCTCTGTGTTTAATAAAAACTTGCCCTGCACATGTCCTTTGAACTTGCCCCCACCCACCTTAAATGCATGTCCTCATTGACCACTACCCTCAGTCTTCTATGGGCAAGCTAATTCTGAATCCAAATGGCCAAGTCATTGTGAATCCCATGCATCTTAATCTTTCTGGATGTCATAGAGTAATACAGCACGGAAACAGGCCCTTCGGCCCAACTCGTCCATGCGGATCATGGTGCCCATGTAAGCTCGTCCCATTCTATTCATTCTCTCCTCATATAGCAAATCTGCCATCCCTGGATCCAGTTTAGTGAATCTTTGATGTACTCGTTCTGTGGCAAGCACATTGTTTCTTTAGCCCTCATTTAGCCCATATCCTTCTAAACATGCTCAAAGAACTCCAGCAGATTGGTCACACATGAGTTTCCTTTCATAAATCCAAGTTGATTCTGCTTGGGCCTTTTCATCAACAACGTTGTCTGTCCTTACCTTGGCTCAGCTCATCTGTACCTGAAGCACTCATCCATGCCTTTGGTACAGTCGAGACTAAATGTAATCAATGTTCTCCTGGCTGACCTGCCACCTTATGTCATCCACAATGTTAAGGCCATTTGAAACTCTGCTGCCTGTATCTTAGCGTGCCAAGAGCTTCTCATCCAATACTGTGTTACATAGGTTGCTGTGCTTTGGGATATATTAATATTATAGGTGCTTTATATATCTATGTTGTGGTGCTCTTCCCTACCATGCTGAATATTAGGAGAAGTTTAGGATGCTCAGGTTAGTATGTGGTATGTGATGCAGCTAGTTGAATTGGAATTTCCATTTTCACCACACTTTAACTACTGATAAAGACATCTAAACTATTGATGAAGGTCAAAAACATAGTCACAGCACGTTGCATATTCAAGTTTCATTACTCAGTGGTGATTTGAAGCATTAACTCCTGACTTCCATCCAGATTTTAAGATTCGTTATATTGAGAAAACAGCAGAATTAATTATCTTCAATATCAAGAACTTTCCACAGAATAGCTATTTTCATTTATTTTCCTTTTTATTTTTAACCTTACAAGGTCAAAAATGCTGACTCTTGTAGGTTTCAGACTATGGTTGCTGGAAACTCTCCCCATCTAGTTGACATTTGCAATATTTGTGCATGAGGCTCGACAGTGAATAACTAGCAAAATATTTGATCATGGAACCCTTGCTAACATTTTCCATTCCCTAACAAAAAGTCACTGAATTCAGTCGATGTATGCCTAACTGCTGTCTGTTTGAGTCAGTTACTTCAACACAATAGCAGCATGAGCCAGGATCTTCCTAGTCTGTACAGATCAATTTAATTCTATTTTCCATTCAATGATCAGGAAGAAAATATCTTGGAAATAAAAAACATTGTTAACATTTTCTTCAGCTACAGGTGAGATACTCTTTACTACCACTGTCAATAACTATATTGTGGTCATAGTCATTTCCTGCCACTAAAAATTGTTTTTTTATTAATATTGCCACACGTACCAAGGTACAGTGAAAAACTTTGTTTTGCATGCCATCCATACAGATCATTTCATTACAACAGTACATTGAAACAGTACAAGGGAAAAAAATAACAGAATGCAGAATAAAGTTACAGTGCAGGCAGACAATATGCTGCAAGGCCATAACGAGGTAGATATTGAG
Organism: Pristis pectinata; assembly: GCF_009764475.1. Classification (NCBI taxonomy): domain Eukaryota; kingdom Metazoa; phylum Chordata; class Chondrichthyes; order Rhinopristiformes; family Pristidae; genus Pristis; species Pristis pectinata. Next base: position 88,043,790 of record NC_067412.1, read on the forward strand.
GTCAAGGATCCATCTTATCATACTAGAGGACTGTTCAATAGTCTTATAACAGGGGGACAGAAGCTGTCCTTGAGCATTGTGGTACGTGGTTTCAGGCTTGTATATCTCTGACCTATGCGAGGGGGGAGAAGAAAGAATGTCTGGGGTGGGTGGGGTCTTTGATTATGTTGGCTGCTTTACCGAGGCAGCGAGAAGTATAGACAGAGTCCATGGAGGGGAGGCTGGTTTCCATGATGTGCTGAGTGGTGTCCATAACTCTCTGAAGTTTCTTGCAGTCACGGGCTGAGCAGTTGCCATACCAAGCCGTGATACATCTGGATAGGATGCTTTCTGTGGTGTATAGATAAAAATTGGTGAGTGTCAAAGGGGACATGCCTAATTTCTTTAGCCTCCTGAGAAAGTAGAGGCACTGGTGAGCTTCCTGGACTGTGGTGTCTACATGGTTGGACCAGGACAGCCTATTGGTGACGTTCAGTCTTAGGAACTTGAAGCTTTCAACCCTCTTGACCTCATCACCAATGATGTAAAGAGGAGCCCCCCCCCCCACCCCCCTGCCTTCCTGAAGTCAATGACCAGATCTCTTGTTTTGCAGACATTGAGGGAAAGATTGTTGTCATGACACCATGTCACAAAGCTCTCTACCTCCTTTCTGTACTCTGACTCATCGTTATTTGAGATATGGCCCACTATAGTGATGTCATCTACAAACTTGTAGATGGAGTTAGAGCAGAATCTGGCCACGCAGTCATGAGTGTATAGGGAGGAGAGTAGGGGGTTGAGGATGCAGCCTCATGGCACACCGAGGATAGTCATGGCAGAGCTGTTGCTGCCTATCCTTACTGATTGCAGTCTGTTGGTCAGGAAGTCAAGGATCCAGTTGCAAAGGGAGGTGTTGAATCCCAAATCTAAGAGTTTTTTTTGATAAATTTGCTTGGAATTATGGTATTGAAGCCGAAGCTGTAGTCAATAAACAATAGTCTAACATAGGTGTCTTTACTGTCAAGGTGCTCCAGAGATGAGTGTAGGACCAGAGAGATGGCATCCGCTGTAGACCTGTTTCGTGGTAGGCGAATAGTGGTGAGTCAAGGTTGTCTGGGAGGCTGGAGCTGGTATGTGCCATGACCAGCCTCTCAAAGCACTTCATGATGGTGGATGTCAGAGCCACCGGGTGGGAGTCATTAAGGCATGTTACCTTGTTTTTCTTAGGTATCAGGATGATAGTAGTCTTCTTAAAGCAGCTGGGAATCTCAGATTGAAGTAGGGAGAGGTTAGAAATGTCTGCAAATACCCCCAGCAGCTGATCTGCGCAGGATCTAAGGACACGGCCAGATGCTTTCTGAGGGTTTACTCTTCAGAAGACTGATCTGACATGGGTTCAGGTGCATTGGAGGCTGTTGGGGTGGGTGGTGACATTCCAATCCCCTTCTGTTTAAAACATACATAGAATGTGTTAAGCTAATCGGGAAGGGACGTGCTGTTGCTGCTAATGCTGCCCAACTTTGTTTTCTAGTCTGTTCTCGCATGTAGGCCCTGCCACAATTGATGGCTGGTCTGGGACTCGATTTTGGACTGGAACACTGAGCTGCCAGTCCTGCCCATCCCTCAATCATCTGTCTGTAATAGCTATAATATCTCAATCCCATGTGGCAATCCAGGCACTGACATCATCTGCCTCACCTATCAGGCTTCTTGCATTAAAATGAATGCAGTTTAGTCTATCAGACCTTCCTTGCTCCCTGTCCTGCCTACTGGACTTGCTTGCTTTAATTTCTATGTTTGCCTCAACTTTCTGATATGCCACACTATTAGATTGGGTCCCACCCCCCTGTAGCTCTAGCAAGTCTCCCTGCAGGATATTGGACCCCCTCCAGTACAGCTGCAACCCATCCCTCTTGTACAGGTTATCTCTGCCCCAGAAGAGATCCCAATGGTCCAAGAATCTGCATCCCTCCCCTCTGTACCAGCTCCTCAGCCATGCAATTCATTTGTTCTATCCTCCTATCCTCACTAGTGTGTGGCACCAGGAGTAATCCAAAGATTACAGCCCTTGAGGTCCTGCATTTTAACCTTCTGCCTAGCTCCCTATATTCACACTGGAGGACGTCATCCCTTTTTCTGGCTATATTGTTGCTACCAATGTGTACAATGATCTCTCAGTGCTCACCCTACCCCTTGAGAGTGTTCTGCAAACACTCAGACACATCCTTGACCCTGGCACCAGGGAGGCAACATACTATCCTGAAATCACAATCGTGGCCACAGAATCTCCTGTCTGTCCTCCTAACTACTGAGCCTCCCGTCACCATGGCTCACCTTGACTCTACCCTCCCCCACTGTGCATCAGACCCAGTTGTTGTGCCACAGATCTGGCTGTTGCTGCTGCTCTCTGCTGAAAGGCCAACCCCTCAAACAGTATCCAAAATGATGTACACGTTACTGAGGGGAATGGCCATAGAGGAATCCTGAACTCCCTGTCTACACCCCCTACTTTTTCTGGTAGTCACCCAGCTACATGCTGCCCGTAACTTCAGCGTGATAGCGGTTAGTGTAACACTATTACAGCGCCAGCGACCCAGGTTCAATTCCAGCTGCTGTCTGTAAGGAGTTTGTACATTCTCCCCGTGTCTGCGTGGGTTTCCTCCGGGTGCTCTGGTTTCCTCCCACATTCCAAAGACGTACTGGTTAGGAAGTTGTGGGCATGCTATGTTGGCGCCGGAAGGGTGGCAACACTCGCAGGCTGCCCCCAGAACACTCTAAGCAAAAAGATGCATTTCACTGTGTGTTTCAATGTACACGTGACTAATAAAGAAATCTTATCTTACCTTATCACTAAAGTTGCTGTCTATAATGCTCTCAGCATCACAGATGTGGTGTTAGGCTACAGTTGTTATCTGAACACGAAAATGAAAATCCAACAAAATTGCAGATGCTGGAAATCTAAAATGAAAACAGAAAATGCTGGAAATACTCAGCAGGTCAAGCTGCATCCGTGGGACGAGAAACAGAGTTAATGCTTCACATTGAAGAACCTTTCTCAGAACTGGCAGTGAATTGTTCTGTTCTAACTAATGTCACTGAAAGAAAATTCTTTATTAGTTAGTCAATTATCCACTTGAAGTGATAGCTCTTCAGCTGTGTTCTGAACATGAAAACACTTGCTAATATGACATCATATCCCATTTATTTAACATCATTCCTTGGTAGTTGCTGGGAAGCAATCCAGAAATGACCTAACTGTACTTCACAGCACCATGGGATCACTATCACCATATGGACTGCAGTAGTCGTGAAGACAATGTACCACCACCTTCCCTAAGGCAATAAATATTGACCAGACAAGTGATCGTTGTATGTCAGGAATTATATTTTAAAGCATGTGCTGACTTTGTCCTTGGCATCTTTGCGATGCTCTGTAAGGAGATGTGAACTTTTTTCAGTGAGAATAACACATGACATTGGGGGAAAGGCATTTAATATTTCTGTGTTCTAGCTTTCCAGGAATGCTTTTAAAGGGCAGAAAATACTTCACACTTAATATTCTACTCACGGCCACGCTATAAATTTTGCCTTTAAAATAAAATAGAACAACATTTTTCCAACAAAATTATTTGATTAAAAGTAAAGATTCAAAAGAAGTGGAAATAAGCTCAGTTATACTCAGAGTGCTGCCAATTTCTCAATTCCATCCAAGCATTCTACATTAACTTGGAGAAAGTTAGTTCTTTTATTTTAAATCTAGAAAATGATACCTTGCAAATCTTCTTCAAAGAGTCTGCAGTGTTGTGTCTACAAGATCATTGGAACAACCATCTCTAATTTAGCATGCTATAATCACTGAAGTTAAGCCATAACAGTACAAATTATTGAGCTCTCTATGGATGAGTTATCAATCTCGCCACCTATTGGTGTTATCTACAACCACAGCTGCAAATGGCTGTACTTTCACTGAATAAGATTTTGAGAAAAGTTGTTTTTTTTCCATTATTAGTATTTCAGGCACATAATGAGTTGCTCTGTTCTAACTAATATCACTGACAATTTTTTTCTTTATTGGTTAGTCAATTATCCACATGAAAAGACTTATACTCACTCTTCCACTGCTTTCTCAGGGTTTGTACTTCTGATCGGGTTGCTTTCCATTATCTATCCCCCTATTGTCCAGCAAAGCACACTGCCCAATGTTCTTTCCTCCTTGCAAAGATCCCAATGTTCTTTCCTCCTTGACAGAGAAATGGGGCAGTGGGGGGGGGCGGGAGCTATGTGGGAGGGAAGGGTTAGATAGATCTTAGAGCAGGATAAAATGTTGGCACAACATTGTGGGCCGAAGGGCCTGTACTGTGCTGTAATATTCTATGATCTATGTTCAAAAGGCAAGATTCATGGCTCACAACTGGAAATTGAACAAAGGGTTCAGTTTATAACTCAAGATTGGTCTCTGCAAGAGAATTGCAGTTTAAATTCATGAAATGTAAAAGATAATCAATATTTTGTAGGTTTCATTTTGTAGAAATATTGAACAGGAAATATTTAAATACAGCACCTCTCTGGTTATCGTAATAATTTCTCTCAAAATGCAAATATGGATGTAACAGCCAGGAGAATGCAACAGGTAGACATTCACTCCCTTGATAATTTGTTTAATCTCTTTGGCCAGCCAAATAAAAGGATCTCAACCTATAAGCATCAACTCACAATGTAATTGCAACCTCCCAATTCTCCCTCATGGGAGGGGTCAATCGCTTGACTTCTGTGGGGCAAGCAACATTGGTAGGGGCATGGGAAGTGGTATCCATCCTATTAACCACCTGCATTTCTGTGTGGCAAGCAGAAGATTAAAAATAAATCTTTATTTTCTTAATATTAAGAAGCAAGTGCAGAAATTCTCAAATCAAATTTAGGCAGCACTGAGCAGGTTAATCAGCATCTCCAGGAAACAACAGTTAGTTTCCCAGTTATGACTTTTTATTGGAACCCTCACTGCCTAGAAGCTAAAATTACAAACACGGGAACATTTTAAAACTACTCGAAATGAAAACAAGGATGGCTGAGATTCATAATTATATTAGCCACTCTTGGTACATTATATCAATAACAAACTGCTCTTACATGCAATACCTTTTGCTTCACGATACATGATGCTGAGAGGAAAATTACATAGGGAGAAAGGAATATTGGGTATGTGGATAGGGTGAGACAAAGCAAGGTGGGAGGAATATAAAGGCTGGCATAAAAATATTGAGCCAATTGTTTTTGTGGTTTGAATTCTGTGTACTCAAGGAAAATGCATTTTAGGTTGAAGTGAAGCATCTACATTTTTACATATTGAAAGCACTTAGTTCTTTAATGTTTTTACTTGGGCAGGAGGTGCAGAAGCCTGGAGTCCCACACCACCAGGTTCAAGAACAGCTACTTCCCTTCAACTATTTGGTTATTGAATCAACCTGCACAACCCTAATTACTAGCTCAGTATAGCAACACCATGACCATTTTCATCACTTTGCACTACAATAGACATTTTTTTGTTCCAATTGTGTTCTTCCTTGTAAAAATTGTGAATAATTTATGTTCAATTTATGTTTTTCTTGTGAATGCTTCTTATCTGATGCTATGTGCCTGTGATGCTACTGCAAGTAAGTTTTTTATTGCACTTGTGCATACATGTGCATATGACAATAAACTCAACTGTGACTAAAGGGCTCTACTCAATTTGCCTTCCTCTTGAAAGTTGAAGAAGGGCTTTCTTGGCAAATGAAAACAAATTACCCCAACTGTAAATTGAGAAAGCTAGAGGCATAACATGCAAATAAAGCATTCATGAATTTCTACTTAGATGATTGGCCTAGCTTCCAAAGGATGGCAGATGCAAGTACCTTCTTTACTTTGGAGTTCATATTATCTAGCAGTCAGCAGCAACAGCCATTCAGCAATCCTAATGTCCCGTGATAACTTATAAAAAACTTGCTATAAACAAGACACTGCCAACAGTGTGGCTCTGGAAATCTTCTCTCTGCTAATCTTGTAAAGTAATGATTGTATCCTGTGTTCTGCACTCCACTCCAGATTAGTGCACACAGGGAAGTCATTGAGTGCTGGAACTCCCTTCCTATTCCCATTTAGCAAATTGAGTCAATCTGATTCGGAAGTTGCAGCTCGGCCAAGACTAATTTGATTGTAGCTGGCATTATGCCTGGAGTCAAGTAAGTCAAACCAGATTAGTTCGAGAGAAACTGCTTTCAATGCTTCAGGATCAGGAACTACCACTTATCTATAAAAAAGTAATAAAAAGAAGTGTCTTATTACTAAACAAATATGTTAACTAGAGAAAAAAGAACAAAGTTCAACCAACCCCTTGAGAAAAAGAGTGTTATCATGAATCTGTTGATAGTTTACAAACCACAGTCCTTGCAAGCAAAAGAGTAGAGCAGATTAAATCTGCCTTTACATGGTACTATTCCCTCTGCTAAGTGTGATATTTTCAGCTTTGCCAGTCCTGTTGGAATGAATTTATCACCATGAGTGACCTTTGCCCAGAATTGTCATAGTTTATTTACACAGACGCAGAAGGAAAAACACATTTAGTTAGTCCGATATGGCTTAACACATGATACTCTTAGGGTGCATTCTCACAATGTCTTTGTTAATGTGAAGCAATTTCTTAGTGCCAGAGTTATAATGTAAATGTAATGTAACTCTAACCCAAACCCTAAATTTGGAATCAGGGCCCAATCCAATATCAATAAAAGTAGTTCAAGACTCTGCAGAAATTGGCCAATTACAAAATATTATAGATGCTTGAAAACTGGAATAGAAACAGAAAATATTCACGAGGTATAGAGAGATAGAAAATAGAAACAGGCACTTCGGCCCACCAAGTCCATGCCGAACACCAATCACCCATTTTTACACTAGTCCAATCCTAACATCACTTTAATCTGACCACATTCCTGTCAATTTGCCCCCAAGTTCAACCACCTATCTACATACTAGGGGCAATTTACATGTGGCCAATTAACTTACCAACACCGACATTTTTTAGGCTGTGGGAGAAACCAAAGCACCGGGAGGAAACCCGGGCAGTCACAGGGAGAACATCCAATCTCCACACTGACAGCACTGGAGATCAGGATTAAACCTGGGCCACTGGAACTGTGAGGCACCACCCATGGAGAACGAAACTGAGTTAATCTTTCAGGTTGATAACCTTCCAGCAGAATTGGGAATAACTAGAAACAAAACAAGTTCTTACTTTGCAAAGAAAATGTGGAGGAGGGGTGAAGAGAGCAAAAGGGGAGGTCATGTTCTCCCTGTGACTGCCCGGGTTTCCACCAGGTGCTTTGGTTTCTCCCACAACCTAAAAAATGTGGGTGATGGTAAATTAATTGCCATGAGAGATTGAACGAAACAACTGGTAGTGTTGCCAGTTGAAAGAGGGTGGTACAGGTGTGTCTGAATGTGATACAACTAGGAGTAGATAAATGCTGCACTTCAACTTCAACAAACTTCCAACAGAAACAGAACTAATCTAGATCATCTTCACAGTGCATTGCGTCAGGAATGCTAACAGTATCGTAAAGGATGCCTGCCACCCTGGCCATTCCCTTCTCTCTTTTTTACCTTGGAGGAGAAGATACAGCAGTTTGAAAACCTGGATGACCAGACTCAAGAACAGCTCCTTCCCCACTACTCTAAAACTTCTGAACCAATCACCTCCTCACGTCCCCTTCCACATTCTTGAACCCTTAATTCTACCTCTTCCATTATTTTCATTTTATCATTTCTTTTTGCACTACTTCAATTTGCACTACTATACTTTGCACCATTCTTTTTTTTTGCGCTCTCACTGTATTTATTGTTTTTTTTTATTCCAATGTATACTGTTTATTCTGTGAGCTTCGCTTCACGGGGGCAAGGAATTTCATTGCAGCATGGTGTATTTGAAAGGAAAACTAATCTGAATCTGAACTAATTCAGCCTATGGTGATTTCACTCCACAACCAAGTCACTCCAATCTCGGTAACTGAGCTGCACCATGCAAGTAACACTTGTGTTTGCACACAATCAGAGGCAAAGAATCAAGCCATCACCAAGTCAGTCACTGAAGTTTATAAGTTAGGCCTTACAATCAATATCCGCAAAACAAAGGTCAGGTACAGTACAACAATGCCCTCCAGCAATAAAGGTTCAACATGAAACCCTGGAAATTGTGGATCACTTCTCATATCTTAGAAGGCACATCTCAGTGAAGGCAGACTTTGATAATGAAATTCAGCACCACCTTCAATGTGCTAGTATAGTCTTTGGTCACTTGAAGAAAAGGTATATTTGAAGATCAAGAATTCAAACTTGGCACAAAACTCATGGTCTACCAGGCAGCTGTGTTCCCTGTCCTCCTATTTGCTTCTGAGACCTGGACTACCTATGGCAGGCACCTCAAGATACTGAAAAGCTGCCATCAATGCTGTGTCTATGAAAATCCTCCAAAGCCACTGTAAAGTAAGTGAACCAACATCAACTTCCTCTCCCAAGCCATCATCCTCAGATTTGAATCCCTTATTACCCTCAGTCAATTCTGTTGTGCAGGCCGTATCATTTGTATGTCCACACCAGACTCCCGAAACAGGATCTCCATTCCAAGTTCTTTCATGGGAAGAGAAAAAGATTTGAGCAAAAAACAAATTGCTGGAGGAAGTCAACAGTTCGAGCAGCATCTGTTGAGGTGAAAGAATAGTCAACGTTTCAAGATGGGACCCTGCACTGGGACTTAGAATGCAAAGGGGAGCTAGCCAGTGTAAAGAAGTGAGAGGGAGGGGTGAGGCAGGGGCAGGCATGTGATAGGTGGAGCCAGGTGAGGAAGAGGATGATGGGCAGGTACAGCCCGGTGTGGGAGGGGGAGGGGTAAGGTAGAGACAGAGAAATAAAGGACTGCAGATGCTGGAATCTAGATGAAAACCACGATGATGCTGGAGGAACTCAGCAGGCCAGGCAGCATCCCTGGGGAAAAGCAGGCGGTCAATGTTTCAGGTCAGGACCCTTCTTCAGGACTGAAGATAGGAAAAGGGGAAGCCCAATATATAGGAGGGAAAAGCAGAACAGTGATAGGTGGACAAAAGAGGGGAGGTGGGGTGGGCACAAGGTGGTGATAGGTAGATGCAGGTAAGAGATAGTGATAGGCAGGTGCAGGGGAGAGGAGAGCAGATCCACCGGGGGATGGGTCAAAGGTAAGGAGAGAAAAGAAAGGGAAGTTAGAAAAAAGAGATAGGCTAGGAAAGAGAAGTAAAGAAGAGGCATGTTTGGGGGGGAGGGAAGGGGTGTGGGGGTTACTTAAAGTGAGAGAATTCAATGTCAATGCCATCAGGCTGCAAGGTTCCAAGACGGAAAATGAGATGCTGTTCCTCCAGTTTGCGCTTGGAATTCTCCTGGCAGTGGAGGAGACTGAGGACTGACATATCAGTGATGGAGTGAGAGGGGGAGTTGAAGTGACTGGCAATGGAGAGATGCAGATCGCGGTTATGGACGGAGCGCGGGTGTTCTGTGAAACAGTCACCTAGTCTGCATTTGGTCAGAGGCTGGAACATAATAAGTGGAGACACAAGAGGCTGCAGATGCTGGGATCCGATAAATAAGGAAGGTGATAAATTGAACTAGATAAGGGAGGGATGATGGGCAGATGGGAACAGGTGGGGGAGGGAATAGGAGACCTAGTAGATAAAGTGTCTGGGTGAGATGGAACCGAGTGGGAGAGGGGAGACGTGGGTGGGTGGGTCATGAGGAGATAGAAAGAGTACAGGGAGTGTGGGTTACCTGAATTAATTCAGATAATTCAATGTTCTTACCTTTGGGTTGTAGACTATTCAGGTGGAATATGAGGTGTTTTCTTCTAATTTGGCTTTAGCGTTAAGCTGACAGTGTAGCTGGTCGAGGACAGACAGCTTAGCGTAGGAACAGGAAGGGCAATTGAAATGACATGCAACTGGGAGATCAGGATGGCGACTGCGGACAGAGTGCAGGTGTTCCACAAAATGGTCACCTAGTCTGCACTTGGCCTCACCAATATCGAGGAGGCCACATCGAGAGCACCAACTGCAGTAGATGAGTTTGGAGGAGGTGCATGTGAATCTTTTCTTGAACTGGAAGGCCTGTTTAGGTCCCTGGATGGTGGTAAGGGAGGAGGTGCAGGGGCAAGTGTTGTAGGGGAGAGTGTCAGAGGAGTGGTGAGTAGAGATGAGGAAACCAGAGAGTCATGGAGAGAGTGGTCTCTATGGAAAGCAGAAGGGGGTGGAGAGGGAAAGGTGTGACTGTTGGTGGGATCCTGTTGCAGCTGACAGTAATTGCAAAGGATGATGTGATGAATGCGGAGGTTGGTAGGGTAAAAGGTGAGGATCAAGGGAACTCTATCTCTCTTCTGTCTAGTGGAGACAGGTGAGAGCAGAAGTCTGGGAAATGGAGGAAATGTGAGTGGGGGCTCCATCAACCACGGTAGAGGGAAAGCCACATTTTCTGAAAAAGGAGGACATTTTAGATGCCTTGGAACAGAAAGCCTCATCTTGTGAGCAGATGCAATGGAGACAGAGGAAATGAGAAAAAGATTCAAAGACGTCCTCAAAGCTCCTTGGAAAATACAACCTATCTAATGATTCCTGGGAACCTCTGGCCCATGATTGTTCAAAGTGGAGGAGTGCTTGAGATAGTAAATTGGTGGAACTTGTGGGATGTTATTGAGAACCTTCAGTCCAAGTATTCGGACCAATAAAATCCCAGCAAAAAGAGTGCATCATCTCACAAACTACCCATGCAAGTGCTCTGAGAGACACATCCTGCCCTATTTGTGAAAGGGTCTATGGTTCCCGCATTGACCTTATCAGTCACTTCAGGACACACAGACCTTGGGTCCTGAGGGAGTGACTAAGAAGAAGTAGACAATTCCTCTGTACTTCTTAGTATCCTCCTATTTTCTGTTATTTATTCAACTAGTTTGTCCAGTATTCAAATACTGAACACTTCTCCAGATTGATTTCCATGTGGCACCTTCCTTGTAACCTGCAGCTTTTATCTTTACTGCCAACCATGTAGTCATTTTCTGCTATCATCTGGAAAATTCCTAATCATGATCCCCTACAATTATGCACATAATTGTGCACATAAATGCACATAATGTGGTCGCATCAAGGTCTGGTACAACAATTCGAATGCACAGGAATGTAAGGAGCTCAGAGAGTAGAGTACTCTGCCCAATACATCACAGACACATCCCTCGCCGCCATGGTAGTACCTACAAGAGATGGTGCCTGAAGAAAGTAACATCTATCATCAGAGATCCCCACCATCCGGGCAATGCCATCTTTTCACGGCTACCATCAGGCAGGAGGTACAGAAGCCTGAAGTCCCACACCACAGGTTCAAGAACAGCTACTTCCCTTCAGCCGTTCAGTTCTTGAACCAACCGGCAAAACCCTAACCAATACAGTTCAGCAACTCTATGACCACTTTGATCACTTTGCACTAAAATGGACTTTGTTTATTCTTTGTCTTAATTGTGTTCTTTTTTGTAAAAATTGTGTATAATTTATGTTTAATTTATGTTTTTCTTGTGAATGCTACTTATATGACGCAATGTGCCTGTGATGCTGCTGCAAGTAAGTTTTTCATTGCACCTGTGCATACATGGACTTGTGCATATGACAATAAACTCGACTTTTCGACTTTTGGAAATGTTTGACACAGACCACAGTGACCTTGCAACAGAACCTGCTGAACCCCACTGCATACAGCCTAGCAGTCACTAAATACTTAACCATTGACCATAACCCTTTGTTTCCACTGAAAGGATAAAAATTGACAGTTAGAAATTGTACAAGTGGTTCATTGAAAACAAACTTGGTGGTGTGATGCAGAAGGATCTGTGGGCATGCACTACATAGGAGGTGCAACACTTTCAAAATATTGAGAGAAAAAGTTAAAACTGATTGAAGCATTGAGCTCCTTAACGGTGGAACCTTTTACAGCATCTTTCCTCCCCACCTTACCTCACGTCCTACAACTCTGGTCTCTGTGATTTCTCCAGTCCCACTGGTGTCTAGGCCTTCTGCTATCTGGGTTCCATAGATTAAGGTTCCCTTTCAAAATACCTCTCCCTCTAAAAATCCTCTGCACACCACGTCTCTGACCTAACTTTCGATCACTCTTCCCATTACTGTCTACTCTAGTATGGTGCCCATTTTTGTCCAATACATCCCTAGGAAGCACTTTTGAATCTTTTCCTTTGCTAATCCTGCTTTTTAAAGGCAAGTTATTGTTGAATTTGCTCTTGCTACGACTGGTTCCATTTCCCATTGCTCTGGGCCTAACTTGACTTTTCTCGCTGAGTTAGCTCCTCGGCCCTTGCTCACAAACATATACCAGAGCCTCAGTGTGAGAACGTGACTCGGTCTGATGCAGTTCTAAGACTTAGTGAAAGATTAAAAGCTCCTTAAGATTGTAAAGAGAGGTTAATTTTTACTGATGAATACACTGACAGTGTCAGAAGTTGACCCCATTGATTTTTGCTGAGCTGAAAATTTGCCAATCCTATCTCGCTGATATATAATTAAAGCTGGATTCTATTCAATAATCCACACCCAGCATCCAGGAGTAAATATTAAAATGACAGTACTAAAAATGAGTAAATGATAGTGAGTCTGTGTAAAGTGTAGTCTGAATATTAAAGCTGAGGCCTTCCTATTTTGTTGAAGTTAAACATACACTTTGAATTTAGCTACAAAATCATGAGGCTGGAGTAGTCATTAATAGTATTGTTGACTGATGTTACAAGCTCTTTAATCTGCTTTGCACTAATATCACATTTTTCATTGTCATTCCAATCATTTCCTTGCTTTTAAGAATGCCAATTAATGTGCTATCTACATGCATTGAACTCATACCCATGAGGGACAAGATTGATATGTGGTTCAACCTAATTTTCTGTGTTTGGTTTAGTGCAGTTACAGTTAATGCCATATAAAGTCATAACCGTATACATTTCAATGCACAAAACCACTTCCAGTCTGCAGAGTAATAATAGTGCACACCATTTCCTGTTTGTGAATGATGAAAAATAACTTGCACTTCTATGTTAGCTAAAGCATTTTATAGAGGCAAGATTAATCAGACATCAAACAATGATGTGTTTAGAATCTTGTGTAAAGTGTAAATCTGTGTTAAACAGCACAATGAGTCGAAGGTTTAAGAAAACATTTTAAAATATGGGTTTAAGGCAATGGCTTTGCAAAAGGAGTGGATTGAAGCTATGCAACTGAGAGATGATGGATGCCATCAGGGACATGGAGCTGAATGTCATTAACTTATCTCATGACCATCAAGAACACTGGGCTGAAGTTGAAGCCATTATGCAAAATATTTAGCACCATTGGGTCTTATGGATTGGACTCCAACCTGAAGCAATGCCACACAGGGTGGAATTATCATTTGCTTAGAATGCCTCAGAGATATCATGGAGCATAAGGGTAGGTACTGTAATGTGGTATGCCATTGTGCCTTTAACCATCATAGTTAACCTTGATTTTACTAGTTTTTGTGGGTCAGTACACCACATGCTTCAATTAGTCACTAAGTTATCAGAGCATTAGGATGATCCTGGAGTAGCAGTGAGAGTCAGGAGAAGGGTTGAAACTGGCAAAGCCCATTTGGGCCATGAAGCTCAGTCCTTCCACAGAACATACACTATGTGCACTACATTTAATTTGCAGGGGAATGGTTCTCCCAGAAAGATTAATCCCCTTTTCGGTGGCTTATGCCAGTCCTACCAACTGACTGAGGGCAAAGACTAACAATGGAAGGAAACACTCAGAATCCAGTATTGATGCAATTATTCAGAAAGCGAAAGCTCAAAACCTGGCAAAATGCTTAGACTTGATTTTTATGAAACATGTATTTGTCTTAAGTCACAGTTCCTTTTGGATTGGAATTCTGAGACTGATGTTTTTGTGTTATCCATTCTTGACATTTTTGAATGTTTTTGCCATCTTCAGAAGTATCCACTGCAACAGTCTCTCACTTTTGGTCGTGTGGTTCCATCAACATACCAAGGGCATAAACACAACAGTGATATAAAGTAAAACATTTGACAGCACTGACCTCATGTAACCTCCAGATATTATTAGCCTCATCTCAGTTAACCACTGTGACGTGTATACTATTCCATTCTAAATCTATGCTGTTAAGGCAGACGATGCACTGGGGAACTGACATTCAAAACATAAATCAATTTCAGTTTAAGCTTCAGGGAACAGCAACAAGCTAACAGCTGTGAAAATCTTTTTGAAAGGAGTATCCTGTCTCTAATATAGAAATCATCATCAGAGTGGGTCATTTAAAAAAGCATTAGTGATGCATTCTTTCTACATTACTCATTCTTATCTTGTTTCATGAATCACAGTGGCACAAAGGACTGAGGCACTAACGTGCACTGACATGCCAATGGGAACACATCTGGTTCCCTGTGGTGTTGAATTTGTAGTCAGACCTCCACAGAGCAAGGAGGGGGAGGACGGAAAAGAAAATTCACAGTGAGAATCGCCTACAGTTTACCCCCAGAGGTTGACATTATTAGAAGGAATACAACAGTTTGTTAAAGGAAATGCATAGGTGGGAATCGTTAAGGACTGAGGACAGCAAAGTGTAATCCAAAAGCAAAATTCCTTAGATGCTGGAAATCTGAAGTAAAATAGAAAATACTGGAAAACAAAATGTACTTGCCAAGTCTCTTGAAAGCATGGTGCTAACACTTCAATTTTGTCGCTTATATATCTTTGCTATTTACCTGCATGTCTTTGGATAGTTCAATTAAGATGAAGAAAGCCTAACATTAAAAAAGCACTTCAAATAAAGATCTGAAAACACAAATAGAGTCAATTGATTTAAACTGCAATAATTCTAAATAAGCAGATATGGGAAACAGGTACACAGCAATACCTGACAAACAGAAAAAGGATAATCAGAAATTAATACAGTGATGAATTGACTAAGGGACAAACATTGACCAGAACTATAACATATGTAATATTGCTTGATTCCACTTCATGAACTGTGATGCGAACAGCTGCTCTCTGTTTTGTTGATACATTGCTTTAGCGGAGAACTTTCCAGGAAGTCTGTCTTAGTAGGAAAGACTAGTGTGAGAAAATCTGCTTTACACAATTTAACTTCTTATATGACCATGTATAGTACCTTTGTTAGTTTAATTTATGAGCTGTCCCTCAGTATCTTAAATAGTGATTGAAGGCAGATAATTTGATAAGGGCAAATCCCAATGCCATGGAATCTATACGTGATCTGAAGTACAATATAATGTTGCACTAGAGTGTCTATCCAGATTATGTTTCAGGACCTTGGAATGGGAATTGAATCATTAACTTACTGGCTTAAAAGTTAATGTCCTATGACATAAGCAAAACTAATGCTTCATCATTCAAAAGGATTTACTATTGCTCAGAACTTTTCTTTTTGCATCCTTGAGTAATGGAGTTGGAACCACATGGCCTAAGAATTACTATTCCAGCCTCTGTAATATCACCAATTTCAGTCCCAGAATTCTGAGTTGGCTGATGAGGGCAGGAGGTGTTTGATGTGGTAGGCAGGTAGGTAGTTTGTGAGGTGGTGCACTCCTACTGCTACTTCTGCATGGTCCCAATGCCTGGTCTTAAGGTTCTCAATTTCATCCAGAATCCAAAGTGAGATGGAGATGAATTTCTATGGGAAGCCAAATTTGAAGAGGATCTTCCACAGGTCCTCCTAATTGATGGACTAGGACCATGTACAGTGGCTGCTGCTGCTCATTTTTCTTGGACTTATCACATGGTGAAGATCATGCCCACTGTACATCTGGATGGATGGAATCTCACTCTGATTAAGGGAAAAGCTCTTCTGCCACTGGGAGGAGGTGG